>NC_064923.1:761640750-762840750 GCF_023897955.1 Schistocerca gregaria
ACACTAGATCGCGTGTAGGGGGGAGATGGAAAGAGGGGGGGAGATGGAAAGGGGGGGGAGATGGAAAGGGGGGAGATGGAGGGGGGAGATGGAAAGGGGGGGGAGATGGAAAGGGGGGGGAGATGGAAAGGGGGGGAGATGGAAAGGGGGGGAGATGGAAAGGGGGGGGAGATGGAAAGGGGGGGAGATGGAAAGGGGGGGGAGATGGAAAGGGGGGAGAAGGAGGGGGGAGATGGAAAGGGGGGGAGATGGAAAGGGGGGGGAGATGGAAAGGGGGGGAGATGGAAAGGGGGGGGAGATGGAAAGGGGGGGAGATGGAAAGGGGGGGAGATGGAAAGGGGGGGGAGATGGAAAGGGGGGGGAGATGGAAAGGGGGGGGAGATGGAAAGGGGGGGAGATGGAAAGGGGGGGAGATGGAAAGGGGTGGGAGATGGAAGGGGTGGAGATGGAAAGGGGTGGGAGATGGAAAGGGGTGGGAGATGGAAAGGGGTTGGGAGATGGAAAGGGGTGGGAGATGGAAAGGGGGAGATGGAAGGGGGGGAGATGGAAAGGGGGGAGATGGAGGGGGAGATGGAAGGGGGGGGAGATGGAAAGGGGGGAGTGGGAGATGGAAAGGGGGGGGAGATGGAAAGGGGGGGAGATGGAAAGGGGGGGAGATGGAAAGGGGGGGAGATGGAAAGGGGGGGAGATGGAAAGGGGGGGGAGATGGAAAGGGGGGGGAGATGGAAAGGGGGGGAGATGGAAAGGGGGGGAGATGGAAAGGGAGGGGAGTCGAGATGGAAAGGGGGGGAGATGGAAAGGGGGGGAGATGGAAAGGGGGGGAGATGGAAAGGGGGGGAGATGGAAAGGGGGGGAGATGGAAAGGGGGGGAGATGGAAAGGGGGGGCGAGATGGAAAGGGGGAGAGGGAGATGGAAAGGGGGGGAGATGGAAAGGGGGGGAGATGGAAAGGGGGGGAGATGGAAAGGGGGGGGAGATGGAAAGGGGGGGAGATGGAAGGATGGAAAGGGGTGGGAGATGGAAAGGGGTGGGAGATGGAAAGGGGGGGGAGATGGAAAGGGGTGGGAGATGGAAAGGGGTGGGGAGATGGAAAGGGGGGGAGATGGAAGGGGGGGAGATGGAAAGGGGTGGGAGATGGAAAGGGGCGGGAGATGGAAAGGGGGGGAGATGGAAAGGGGGGGAGATGGAAAGGGGGGTGGCAGATGGAAAGGGGGGGGAGATGGCAAGGGGGGGAGATGGAAAGGGGGGGAGATGGAAAGGGGGGGGAGATGGAAAGGGGGGGAGATGGAAAGGGGGGGAGATGGAAAGGGGGGGAGATGGAAAGGGGGGGAGATCGGAAAGGGGGGGAGATGGAAAGGGGGGAGAGGAAGGGGGGAGATGGAAAGGGGGGGAGATGGAAAGGGGGGGAGATGGAAAGGGGGGGAGGGGGCGGGGGATGGAAGGGGGGGAGATGGAAGGGGCGGGAGATGGAAAGGGGGGGAGATGGAAAGGGGGGGAGATGGAAAGGGGGGGAGTGGAAAGGGGGGAGATGGAGGGGGGAGATGGAAAGGGGGGGAGATGGAAGGGGGGGAGATGGAAGGGGGGAGATGGAAGGGGGGGAGATGGAAAGGGGGGGAGAGGGAAGGGGGGAGATGGAAGGGGGGGAGGGAGGGGGAGAAGGTGGGTGGGGAGATGGGAAGGGGGGGGAGGCGGGGGAGTGGCGGGAGAGGGAGGGGGGGGAGGCTGGAGGGGGGGGAGGTCGGGGAGGTGGCGGGGGAGCTGAAGGGGGGGGAGTCGGAAAGGGGGGGGTGGAAGGGGGGGGAGTCGGAAAGGGGGGGAGTCGGAAAGGGGGGGGAGTCGGAAAGGGGGGGGAGTCGGAAAGGGGGGGGAGTCGGAAAGGGGGGGGAGTCGGAAAGGGGGGGGAGTCGGAAAGGGGGGGGAGTCGGAAAGGGGGGGGAGTCGGAAAGGGGGGGAGTCGGAAAGGGGGGGAGTCGGAAAGGGGGGGAGTCGGAAAGGGGGGGAGTCGGAAAGGGGGGGAGTCGGAAAGGGGGGGAGATGGAAAGAGGGGGGAGATGGAAAGAGGGGGGAGATGGAAAGAGGGGGGAGATGGAAAGAGGGGGGAGATGGAAAGAGGGGGGAGATGGAAAGGGGGGGGAGATGGAAAGGGGGGGGAGATGGAAAGGGGGGGGAGATGGAAAGGGGGGGGAGATGGAAAGGGGGGAGATGGAAAGGGGGGAGATGGAAAGGGGGGAGATGGAAAGGGGGGGAGATGGAAAGGGGGGAGATGGAAAGGGGGGAGATGGAAAGGGGGGGAGATGGAAAGGGGGGAGATGGAAAGGGGGGAGATGGAAAGGGGGGAGATGGAAAGGGGGGAGATGGAAAGGGGGGAGATGGAAAGGGGGGAGATGGAAAGGGGGGAGATGGAAAGGGGGGAGATGGAAAGGGGGGAGATGGAAAGGGGGGAGATGGAAAGGGGGGAGATGGAAAGGGGGGAGATGGAAAGGGGGGAGATGGAAAGGGGGGAGATGGAAAGGGGGGAGATGGAAAGGGGGGAGATGGAAAGGGGGGAGATGGAAAGGGGGGAGATGGAAAGGGGGGAGATGGAAAGGGGGGAGATGGAAAGGGGGAATCACATGTTCCAGCGCTGGGTACATTTGAACCTTGCAATACAGTTCCACACAATCTAAAATGCTCTAAAGCTACCAGCTTGATCTTAAAAAAAAGTGACTAGCATTTAATTTGGTGATCTTACTCTCACAATGTGCTTAACAATAGAACTAAAATTATATAAGTTTGAACTCTTACAGATGGATACCTACAATTGATGTTTCTGCATATCAGCTTTAAATGGAATAACAGAAAGGGGGGTGCATGAAACTGCTACCAATGTACCCTCTCCCACATGCTTAGAAAGGTCTTAGGAGTACAGACATAGTTGAAAGTAACAAATGCACAGTATGTCACATTGTTTGATTAGGTTGTTCCCTCTTAGAGTTTGAAACATCCACTGTCAAAGAAAACTTCCCTTTGTACGAGAAATCACCAGCTCACAAACAATCAAGAGCTCTGATTTGTTGCAAACAGAACAAGTGGACATGCTGCCCCAACCACACTTTTCAGTTAATAGTATTACGAAAAGAATAAATTGCTACACGTGTTAAATATGATACAGAGAGTTGCAGACAGTTACTACAAAAATATTGGTACACTTTTGAGCTTTCAGCCAAAACCTTACTCAGAGAAGGGAAAAAAACAGGAAAGAAAATCACACACACATTTACACACACCTCATGTACCCATGACCACTATTTCCGACCGCTCTAGTCAGAATGCAACTGTGTCACGTCAAATGGAAGCAGCAATCCCAAGTGGGGTGTGGAAGTCTGTGGGATAGCAGGGTACGAATGTGGGGAGAGATGTCAGGGCTGCCTGGCAGTGTGTGCTGGAATTGGATGTGACACAGCATCACGAAGCCATGGAGAGGGAGGAGAGAAGGGGGGATGGGGAGCAGAAAGGAGAGGAGCAAAAAACGGTAACAACAGGTGGGTGTGTCATCAGTGAGCAACAATGAGGGTGACAGGGACATGAACTGGGCAGAGGTTATATGACGAAGGCCCCAAAAACAATTGGGTGGAGGACATAGGGATAGTAGGTTACCATAGGTTGAGGCCAGGATGATATTGGGGGTGGAATAAGTGTTGTAAGCATAACTTCCATTTTGGCAGTTCAGAATGGCTGGTGGCGGAGGGGAAAATCCAGATGGTCCAGACTGTGAGACAGCTATTGAAATAAAGCATGTTATTTGCAACTGCATGTTCTGCCACAAGGTGATTCACTTTGCTCTCTACCACTGTTTGATGGTGTTCCTTCATATTGGGGGGCAACTGGTTGGTAATCGTACCAATACAAAAGCTATGCAACGATTCCAACATTACTGGTACAGGGTGTTTCAAAAATGACCGGTATATTTGAAACGGCAATAAAAACTAAACGAGCAGCGATATAAATACACCGTTTGTTGCAACATGCTTGGGACAACAGTACATTTTCAGGCAGACAAACATTCGAAATTACAGTAGTTACAATTTTCAACAACAGATGGCGCTGCAAGTGATGTGAAAGATATAGAAGACAACGCAGTCTGTGAGTGTGCCATTCTGTACGTCGTCTTTCTGCTGTAAGCGTGTGCTGTTCACAATGTACAAGTGTGTTGTGGACAACATGGTTTATTCCTTAGAACAGAGGATTTTTCTGGTGTTGGAATTCCACCGCCTAGAACACAGTGTTGTTGCAACAAGACGAAGTTTTCAACGGAGGTTTAATGTAACCAAAGGACCGAAAAGCGATACAATAAAGGATCTGTTTGAAAAATTTCAACGGACTGGGAACATGACGGATGAACGTGCTGGAAAGGTAGGGCGACCGCGTACGGCAACCACAGAGGGCAATGCGCAGCTAGTGCAGCAGGTGATCAAAGAGTGGCCTCGGGTTTCCGTTCGCCGTGTCGCAGCTGGGGTCCAAATGACGCCAACGTCCACGTATCGTCTCATGCGCCAGAGTTTACACCTCTATCCATACAAAATTCAAATGCGGCAACCCCTCAGCGCCACTACCATTGCTGCACGAGAGACATTCGCTAACGATATAGTTCACAGGATTGATGATGGCGATATGCATGTGGGCAGCATTTGGTTTACTGACGAAGCTTATTTTTACCTGGACGGCTTCATCAATAAACAGGACTGGCGCATATGGGGAACCGAAAAGTCCCATGTTGCAGTCCCATCGTCCCTGCATCCTCAAAAAGTACTGGTCTGGGCCGCCATTTCTTCCAAAGGAATCATTGGCCCATTTTTCAGATCCGAAACGATTACTGCATCACGCTATCTGGACATTCTTCGTGAATTTGTGGCGGTACAAACTGCCTTAGACGACACTGCGAACACCTCGTGGTTTATGCAAGATTGTGCCCGGCCACATCGCACGGCCGATGTCTAATTTCCTGAATGAATATTTCGATGATCGTGTGATTGCTTTGGGCTATCCGAAACATACTGGAGGCGGTGTGGATTGGCCTCCCTATTCGCCAGACATGAACCCCTGTGACTTCTTTCTGTGGGGACACTTGAAAGACCAGGTGTGCCGCCAGAATCCAGAAACAATTGAACAGCTGAAGCAGTACATCTCATCTGCATGTGAAGCCATTCCGCCAGACACGTTGTCAAAGGTTTCGAGTAATTTCATTCAGAGACTACGCCATATTATTGCTACGCATGATGGATATGTGGAAAGTATCGTACTATAGAGTTTCCCAGACCGCAGCGCCATCTGTTGTTGACAATTGTAACTACTGTAATTTCGAAAGTTTGTCTGCCTGAAAATGTACTCTTGTCCGAAGCATATTGCAACAAACGGTGTATTTCTATCGCTGCTCGTTTAGTTTTTATTGCCGTTTCAAATATACCGGTCATTTTTGAAACACCCTGTATGTGGTGTGGCTGCTTTCACAGGTGGCCTGCTCTCTGATGGGGTGGGCTAGCCCTGCGACAGGACTGGAATATGAAATGCTGGGATGGTTTATTGTGTACATCTCGCACCTAGGTCTTCCACAAGGATATGAATACCTGTGGCAAGGAGTAGGGTTTGGGAATGGCATAGGGTGGACTAGGATGTTGAGGTGGTTCGGTGGATGATGGAACACCATCTTCAGAGGGGTGGACTGGATCCTGGATAGGATGTCCCTCATTTCAGGGCATGATGATGCACTGAGCCCTGATGAAGGATGTGGTTCACTTGTCAATATTCCAACCTAGAGTTTTCAATTAAACACACATCCAATGATACCTAAGACTAAGTAAAAGTTTTGAAGGCATTGATTTTGTTTAGCTGAAAGGCTGTAGCAGCCAACATCAGTGTATTGAACATGTCCAAAGAATTATAGACTAATATATTCTTCAAATTGTTTCACAGAACAGGTATCTGCATATGGGCTACAACCATTACAAAAAATGTTGTTATTCTGAGGAGACCATAATTTAAAACTTTTAGAAATTTTCAGAAAATCATGGTTTTGCACAAAGCCATATTGTCACTTTATTAAACAATCAGTTGTCAAACATGGACCATTGTCAGGTATAATGTAACATGATAATCCGTCATAATCAGATATATGACAAACTACAACTATTATCCGGTGTCACACCATAAACCAACATGTTAAATTAAGAACCTGGAGTATGTATAGCATACAGTAGATTTGTAGTGAAGCACATTGCATGACTGAAGTGTCACGTCAATTCTGTACTTCATATGTGCTCCAAATTTATATTTGAAATAACATGTTGGTTTATGACGTGATGCTTGTTAATAGTTATGATGTCATATATCTGATTATGAAATCATATTATACCTGAGGATGGTTTGTTCGTGACTGAACCTGGTTGTTCAGTTGTGAGAGAGTTATGACCAAAACTGGCTGTTTAAAAAAGTGACAATACAGCTGAGTGCAAACTGATTTTCCAGTAGTGCTTCTCTCCGGAAATATACAGTCATGTAGCAGATTGCATGCAGACCCTGGCCCTCCTGTGGCAGTCTTATGAATGACTTCCGTATCACCGTAATTATCACCTTTAGTGCTTCATGGAATCACCTTGAGCTTTGAAAGACTGATACCATAGTCTCTTTGTTGGTGAACAAATTGCACTTTCAAGCATTGGTGAAGACAGAGCTGTATCTGTGTAATTATATTTTCAACCCTAATGTATTATTAAAACTAATGAGAAACATTCAAAATTACCTTCATTGCAGTATTCATTCTGTATCAACAAGATATTGAACTGAGAACATTTCCAAAGCTCTTCTACAGTTTTGATGTGCCACTGAGTGTATTACTGTGAGATTGCATTTGGCATCCAGATGCTTTTCTCCTTTTGTAGCCACAGACTTTCTTTTATTCAGTGATATCAGATGCAGTATCAATTCTAAGCAAGTTGATCTACTGCTACAGAATGAGCTCATTTGCGTTCAGATAGTGAATGAAGAGTATGCCAGCTGTGTATTTCAACACATTCAGTTATATGATGGTTGTGCTTAAATTTTGTATCAGAAATAATTGTAATTTGTTGATTCCAATGTTGGGTGGTTTATCCTTGAAATACGAATGAATGAGGGATGAAGTAGTGAGGGCAGCAGAGGATCAAGTAGGTAAAAAGACGAGGGCTAGTAGAAATCCTTGGGTAACAGAAGAAATATTGAATTTAATTGATGAAAGGAGAAAATATAAAAATGCAGTAAATGAAGCAGGCAAAAAGGAATACAAATGTCTCCAAAATGATATTGAAAGGAAGTGCAAAATAGCTAAGCAGGGATGGCTAGAGGACAAATGTAAGGATGTAGAGGCTTATCTCACTAGGGGTAAGATAGATACTGCCTACAGGAAAATTAAAGAGACCTTTGGAGAAAGGAGAACCACTTACATGAATATCAAGAGCTTTGATGGAAGCCCAGTTCTAAGCAAAGAAGGGAAAGCAGAAAGATGGAAGGAGTATATAGAGGGTCTATACAAGGGCGATGTACTTGAGGACAATATTATGGAAATGGAAGAGGATGTAGATGAAGACGAAATGGGAGATAAGATACTGCGTGAAGAGTTTGACAGAGCACTGAAAGACCTGAGTAGAAACAAGGCCCCTGGAGTAGACAACATTCCATTAGAACTACTGACAGCCTTGGGAGAGCCAGTCCTGACAAAACTGTACCATCTGGTGAGCAAGATGTATGAGACAGGCGACATTACCTCAGGCTTCAAGAAGAATATAATTCCAATCCCAAAGAAAGCAGGTGTAGAAGATGTGAAAATACCGAACAATCAGTTTAATAAGTCACAGCTGCAAAATACTAATACAAATTATTTACACACAAATGGAAAAACTAATAGAAGCCAACCTGGGGAAAGATCAGTTTGGGTTCCATAGAAATGTTGGAACACATGAGGTAATACTGACCCTACGATTTATCTTAGAAGAAAGATTAAGGAAAGGTAAACCTACGTTTCAAGCATTTGTAGACTTAGAGAAGGCTTTTGACAATATTGATTGGAATACTCCCTTTCAAAGTCTGAAGGTAGCAGGGGTAAAATACAGGGGGTGAAAGGCTATTTACAATTTGTACAGAAAGCAGATAGCAGTTATGAGAGTTGAGGGGTATGAAAGGGAAGCAGTGGTTGGGAAGGGAGTGAGACAGTGTTGTAGCCTATCCCTGATGTTATTCAATCTGTATATTGACCAAGCAATAAAGGAAACAAAAGAAAAGTTCGAGGTAGGTATTAAAATCCATGGAGAAGAAATAAAAACTTTGAGGTTCACCGATGACATTGTAATTCTCTCAGAGACAGCAAAGGACTTGGAGGAGCAGTTTAACGGAATGGACAGTGTCTTGGAAGGAGGGTATAAGATGAACATCAACAAAAGCAAAATGAGGATAATGGAATGTAGTCGAATTAAGTCGGGTTATGCTGACTTCAAGTAGTAAAGGAGTATTGCTATATGGGGAGCAAAATAGCTGATGATGGTCGATGTAGAGAGGATATAAAGTGTAGACGAGCAATGGCAAGGAAAGCGTTTCTGAAGAAGAAAAATTTGTTAACATCGAGTATAGATTAAATGTCAGGAAGTTGTTTCTGAAAGTATTTGTATGGAGTGTAGCCATGTATGGAAGTGAAATGTGAATGAGGAGGTATTGAATAGAACTCAGGAGAAGAGGAGCTTGTGGTACAACTTGACTAGAAGAAGGGATCGGTTGGTAGGACATGTTCCGAGACATCGAGGGATCACCAATTTAGTATTGGAAAGCAGCGTGGAGGGTAAAAATCGTAGAGGGGGACCAAGAGATGAATACACTAAGCAGATTCAGAAGGATGTAGGCTGCAGTAGGCACTGGGATATGAAGAAACTCGCACAGGATAGAGTACCAGGAGAGCTGCATCAAACCAGTCTCAGGACTGAAGACCACAACAACAAGAACACGATCATCTTCAGATGTAGAACTGAAATACAACATATGATAAAAATTAGAGGGGTACCTCACAAGAACTTAAAATTAGCTATAAAATTACAAAATGTTGGTATACCCATGTTGATGGACTGAGGCTGTGTATGGAGCAGGAACCGCTGAATGGCAATAGTTAATTGCTGGAGAGAGCAGTAAAGCTATTTCTTAAATTTGGAGGCTCTGCTTACAGCTGACATTTTTAATGTGCGATCTTAATCTTTTCAGGAAGTCAATTATTTTCACTGCTTAGTGGCTACAGATGTTTATGACGAATAATATTTGGACAGTGTACTTTGCCATCACCTTCATGTGGTATTTTAGAATGAGGGCGATGCAGCAAAGACACTCATTCTACAGTTATCACCTGAAGATGACAGCAAGGTATGCTGCCAAAATACTGCGTTGCATAAATGACTGGACACCCAAAGAGCAATAGAAAACAACATTTCTAACATTGCACACAACAACCCCTGCACCTTTCATAGCATTTCAGATTAAGTGCTCTTGTAGGGTGCTTTAATCCATCTGCCCAAATAATTTGGTCATGTTAGCATATTATTCCAGAACAACTTTGTTGAACTTTATCCACAACCTAATTACATTTCTATCATATCTCGGTACCAAATGCGATGCCGAGAAAACATTTGTTCAAGACAAACTGTACGATATCCTGCTCTTTCTAGGAGCTAGTTGCATGTTCTATTACATTATTACTCCTTGGTTGTGATGGAATAGCCTGTAATACTGGATTCTTAGTCAGGACAGCAGCAGTTGCAAACCAAACTTAACTACTTTTATTTTATTTTTATTTTTGGCATATTCTCTTGTACCAACAGTAATGGTACAATATTGCTCTTCACAATATATTGCACAGAACCTAAGATTTTAGAATTTCTTTATATAGCTTAAAATGAGACCAAGCCATGTGCAAGTTATTCAATTGTGGTATGGTAGTAGGAAAAGTGTCGACTCAAGACAAGAGTGGTCTGGACACATGTGTCATTCTTGGCTGTTCCAGTATTAAACAATATTGGATAGAGCAATTATCACCGTCATGATACAGCTGACTAGATTTAACGAAAATCAGTAGAAACTAAAAAACGTGTCTGTCTGGTTAATCAAATGGCCCTTAGGTGGTTGTTGTTGTTGTTGTTGTTGTTGTTGTTGTTGTTGTTGTTGTCTTCAGTCCTGAGACTGGTTTGATGCAGCTCTCCATGCTACTCTATCCTGAGCAAGCTTCTTCATCTCCCAGTACCTATTGCAACCTACATCCTTCTGAATCTGCTTAGTGTATTCATCTCTTGGTCTCCCTCTACGATTTTTACCCTCCACACTACCCTCCAATACTAAATTGGTGATCCCTTGATGCCTCAGAACATGTCCTACCAACCGATCCCTTCTTCTGGTCAAGTTGTGCCACAAACTTCTCTTCTCCCCAATCCTATTCAATACTTCCTCATTAGTTATGTGATCCACCCATCCAATCTTCAGCATTCTTCTGTAGCACAACATTTTGAAAGCTTCTATTCTCTTCTTGTCCAGACTATTTATCGTCCATGTTTCACTTCCATACATGGCTACACTCCATACAAATACTTTCAGAAACGACTTCCTGACAACTAAATCTATACTCGATGTTAACAAATTTCTCTTTTTCAGAAACGCTTTCCTTGCCATTGCCAGTCTACGTTTTATATCCTCTCTACTTCGACCTTTATCAGTTATTTTGCTCCCCAAATAGCAAGACTCCTTTACTACTTTAAGTGTCTCATTTCCTAATCTAGTTCCCTCAGCATCAGCTGACTTAATTCGACTACATTCCATTATTCTCGTTTTGCTTTTGTTGATGGTCATCTTATATCCTCCTTTCAAGACACTCTCCGTTCCGTTCAATTGCTCTTCCAAGTCCTTTGCTGTCTCTGACAGAATTACAATATCATCGGCGAACCTCAAAGTTTTTATTTCTTCTCCATGGGTTTTAATACCTACTCCAAATTTTTCTTTTGGTTTCTTTACTGCTTGCTCAATATACAGATTGAATAACATCGGGGAGAGCCTACAACACTGTCTCACTCCCTTCCCAACCACTGCTTCCCTTTCATACCCCTCGACTCATACCTGCCATCTGGTTTCTGTACAAATTGTAAATAGCCTTTCGCTCCCTGTGTTTTACCCCTGCCACCTTTAGAATTTGAAAGAGAGTATTCCAGTCAACATTGTCAAAAGCTTTCTCTAAGTCTACAAATGCTAGAAACGTAGGTTTGCCTTTTCTTAATCTTTTTTCTAAGATAAGTCGTAAGGTCAGTATTGCCTCACGTGTTCCAGTATTTCTACGGAATCCAAACTGATCTTCCCCGAGGTCGGCTACTACTAGTTTTTCCATTCGACTGTAAAGAATTCGAGTTAGTATTTTGCAGCTGTGGCTTATTAAACTGATAGTTCGGTAATTTTCACATCTGTCTACACCTGCTTTCTTTGGGATTGGAATTATTATATTATTCTTGAAGTCTGAGGGTATTTCGCCTATTTCATACATCTTATGCCACATAACTGGCAGGGATAATCAGTTTGCATGAATGGGGAGTCTGCAGTTAAAAATGGAGTCTAGAGCATTACTAATATGGTACTTAACCAATAATAATAATAATAATAATAATAATAATAATAGTAATAATAATAATAATAATAACATGGAAGTATGCCCCTATAAACAGAAACAAACTCATAAAATGAGTTGCTGGAAGAGCACATAGAAGACTTCAATTAGTTACTGAATTCATTTAGAATTCAGGAGTCATTTAGCACAGCTGTGCAAGCTGAATTGCATAGTTTCACTAGTAATCAGAAGGTATACTAAGATGGGCATAAGGATCCCTAACCATAACAGTAAAATAAAATATACAGGGGGACTTCAAAAAGTAAGTTACATATTATTACAGAAGGCACTATTTTTTCAACATAGTCACCAAGTCTCCGTAAACAACTGTTTGAATATTCTACTGCTTTCCCATTTCCATGACAACAGAGAATCACTCCTTGGTTGTGGAGCCATTGAAGAGCCACTAGATGAACATCCTTATTGTTGGAAAAGCTCTTTCCCCTGACGTTCTTTCGGCTTGCCAAAATGATATAAATGAAATGGTACAAGATCTTGACTTACCAATCACCATCACCCACATCTGTGGGGCCTTAGTCAAATTGCTGGTACCATACAACTATAGATGCATGTCGCACAACGTTTGGTCCATATACCACAAATTTCACAATGAATCTGTTTGCAATTTATACATTTTTCCCCATAAGAACCATACTGTCCCAACTTTGGAGTAAACTTAGTATGGCAGCTGCCATGTCATTTCACTCCCACACTGTGATGCAACTGTTATCCATAGTTCAGCAGAACTATGTCTGCAGAAAACCCAGAACATGTACTCTCTTCTGACAACGCAAATGTCTTAGTATGGGATGACATGTGTAACTTACTTTCACAAGATACATCTTTTTGGACTGCCTAACAAAAATAGTGACAGTGTATTTTCTTCAGTTCAGGCACAAGGCTTATCAGAAACATTAAGTACTAACCTTTTCTGCTTTTGACTGCCCAATAAATTTTGCTTTCCCTTTTGGTTTCTTCTTTAAACGATATTCATCTCTCTCAACATTCTTATTGACTTCCCTGAATGTTGCAGTCTTTGCCTCAAATTTTTCAGATTTGTTGTGCAACATGAAATGACTCCCTGTAACAGAATGACATACTTTCACAGAACTATTTGGTACACGCTAAGCACCTGGTATGTAATTGGTTTCATTTCATTTTCTACCTGGTTCTGTATTTTTCAGTGATACACAAGTGCTCACATCCACTTCTTGCCCAACACATGGCAACTGGGATGAATTAAACTGATTCTTTCCTGTTAGACTCACTGTTACCTGAAACATTCAATTAAATGCTGTGTTTAATGTACAAATACCATTTACTCTACCAATTCTAATAGGTTTCTCTAGTCCACTGAATGCGTTTTAAGGGTATTTTATAAACATATCAACTTTTATATGCTATTAAATTTAAGTAAGTCATATTACAACTTCATATACAGACACCTGAAACTTATTTTTTCCAAAAATGTATCTAAACTAAAATTACAATAATAAATCTGTTAGAATTAATAAGGTTATGTAAGTCAGTACTAGCATAAAGCAACAGCTTTGTGGGACAACCACAGTTTATTTTCTTGATAAGTTAACAGGATTCTAGACTATATTATGCAACCTTTCTGTTTCAATCTCTGTTTATTTTTGTCAATTAATAACAAAACTCTTTTTACATCAGTTTCTCCCTTTTAGTTCCTAATACTACTAGTCGTCAACAAATAAAAGCATATTTACAAGTTTTCCTAATTTAGGCCTCTTTCAAAAGGTATTTTTTCCACTCAAAGAAAAGTATAAGTGTACATGACTGCTATTGCTTTCTTTAACACACACACACACACACACACACACACACACACACACACACACACACTTGGTCACTATTGTTTCCGGCACAAAGACCCAACTGCAACTGTGGAGAGCAGTGATCTTTCTTGGGGTGAGTAGTGGGAGTACAGAATAGGTGCAGATTGGGGAAGACAGCAGTGGTAGAAGATGCTAGTGCTGGCTGTCAGAGTTTGCAGGAACATTATAGTGGGCTGCTTGGTGCAGCAATAGGTGGTTCTGCTAGGGGGGGGGGGGGGAGTAAGCAGGTGTGTTCAGAGGGTAAGATAGATTGTGTGCATGTAGGGCCGAGAGCAGAAGCAGGAGGAAGGGGGTAGACAGGTGGAGGACAGACCAGCAAAGGTTGAAGTTAGAGGGGTTACATCAATGAAGGATAAATTGCAGGGAGAGTTTCCAACAGTGCAATTCCGAAAATCTGATAGTGGTAGGAAGAACCCACATGGCACAGGTTGGGAATCATTCGTGGCAGTCAAGCACATCATGGTGGGTGGTATGCTCAGCAAATAGGTGATCCAGCCATCTCTTGCCCAAAGTTGGGTGATGAGAGATGATGAGCTGGAGATGCAGAGGTTTGTATGGGCACACGATGGCAAGGTTTTCAGCACCGTGCAGAAACAGGTTGAGACGGGTGTCAAGAAAATACCCAGAACAGGAAGATAAAACGGAATGTAAAACACAGGCAACAAAGGTTGGAAAACTATGTGCGTACCCACACAGAAGCACGGGATGAAGCATTGCGGCAGTAGTAAAACATTAATGGCACAGGAAGGAAGTTGTAAAAGGAGCTAAAACAATATAGCAGATGGAAGTGGCTGGCTGACCACAAGGAAAAAAAGAAAGGAGCCAGCCACTCTGCAATACACTAAAACCTTCAGCCGTAAAGTTCAGGCCAGAGTCTAGACACATCTCAAAACTTTAATATCCTAGTTACACTCATCTCATCATCAGCTAAAATAGAGGGCAGATCCCCACCAATTTCTGCTTCTGCCCTTGCATCATGGTATAAAATGCACTCTGTTAAAATGTGGCAGACAGAGATGTGTACACCATTCACGTAGCTTGCTAACGGTCATGAGCGTGCAGAGTGCTGCACAGCAGTTGCAGTGAAGTTGGTAGATCATATGGTTTCATTGACAGGTGGCCATGCCTTTGATGGAGGTAGGACATGCCTGTGACAGAACTAGAGTAGGTGGTAGTGGGAGGATGAGTAGGATATGCCTCTATTAAGAGATACGAGCCACGGAGGCAAGGGGTTGGGGGCAGGAGAGGTATAACAACAGACAAGGTTATTGTACAGAGCGAATGGGCAGAGACATATCACTGTACGAGGGTGGGAAGGGTACACCAATTCTTCACAGTTCCTGTTCCTTTACTATCCAGTAACCTGTTCATCTCTGTTTATTTCTTCCTCTACATCAACGTCCCTGCCCCCACTGCCTTTCTCAGTGCCTGACTGACTCCACACTGTCAGCTCCCTTCCTGGTTACCTTCACCATCTATATCCTCACCCAAAATTACTTTTCCTTGGAGGGCATCACTTAAAGACAAATGCTTGGTATAACAATGGGCACCCACATGACAACTTATGGCGACCTACTCAAGAGCCACTTACAGAAATCCATCTAGAAACCCTAACCTCTAACCTGGTTCAGATTCAATAATGACATCTTCATGACCTAGACGCAGGATGAGGTCACCCTATTCACATTCCTCCATAATCTCAACACCTTCTCCTCCATTCGCTTCTCCTCCCCAGTTCAAAAAGCCAACTTCCTCGATGTTGACCACCTCAAGGACGGCTACATCAGTACATCCGTCCCCATCAAGCCTACCAAAGACCAACAATACACTCATTTTGACAGTTGCCACCCACTCCACACCAAGAAGTCCCTTCCCTAAACCCTCGACCTCGTGGTAATCACGCCTGTGATGATAAGCAGTTTCTCTCCAAATACGACAGGTCTCACTGTGGTCTCCACAGACCAAATTTACCCTCCCCATTGCATCCACAAACTAACCACCTGTGCCTTGTCTCCCCAGTCACCTGTCATCCACCACACATCCTCTGTCCTGTCATGTAGGAGCAGCCCCTTACTCCCCTTTCGACTGAACCACCCAGAACTGGAGCAGCTGAACCAAATTCTCTAACAGAGTTTAGAATATCTCTCATTGTGGCCTTAACTGAGAAATATCCTTCCCACAATCCTCCCCATATTGGTATTCTGCCACTCACCCAACCTATACAATAGCCTTGTCTGTCCCTATTCCACACCTGGCCAACTCCTTGCACCTCGGCTCACATCGGCGCAATAGACGTGCAAGACCTGTCGCATACATCCACCCACTACCATTTACTCCAGTCCTACCACAACAATTTACTACCCCCATCCGAGGCATGGCCACCTTTTAAAGCAGCCATATGACATAAAAAAGTTGGCTGCAAACACTGTAAGGCATTCTACATGGGTACAAGCACAAACAAGCTGTCCGTCCACATGGGTGGTCACTACTGAAATGTAGCCAAGAGATGCCTGGTACAAGCACACCAACCATCTAGATTCTTCACACCAACACCACCTTTTCTGAGCTATGCATGTGGGACCTATCCCTGCAACACGTCCTTCACTCCTGTAGCAACCCCGGCCTCAATCTTTGCTAGTCCCTGTCCTCCACCTGTCTACCCCCTTCCCTGCTACCATCCCAGCTCTACACATGCAAATTATCCCCCTTCTCTACTTCTCTCCTCCCCCTCTGCCACCCCTGCCACTGCCACCGCCACCACCTGCAAACTACCCTGTACCCACCATATCCCTGCACACTACTGCAAGCACCACTAGTGTCTTCCACTGCCCATACCCTGCCATCCCCTTCCTCACACCTTTTCTGTACCTATAGTTATAATCGCTGCTCACCTCAGATGCAGTCACAGTTAAGTCTTAATGCCAGAGGTGACAGTCAGCCTTAGTCCAAGAGCTAATAATATCTGACAGTCTTTAAGAAATGTGCCTATCTGCTACTCAAAGCCTCATCTATATGGTGAACAGCAATCTAACCTTTTCACATTATTGGGGCACCAATTAAGATTTGTTTCAGAAAGCTCTAGTCAACTTGTAGTGCTGCTTATCACTGAAATAATCCATCAACCTGCATTTTCAATTTATATTTGCAATGTTAAGTTATCAAAATGCATTACTAAAGCATGACACACCAGGCATACTTTCACAACATTCCAAATGAACAAGCTCATTATATAAACAGTAACAATATGTAAGGCACACTCCTGCTGCTTCTCATTAGGAACAACAGAATGAACACCATACAGGCAATGATTCATTCTGCTTAATATCTATCAATTTAACCCATATGGCTTTATGGAGAGAAAACGTTCACTCGGTAGGGCATACATTCCCCATTCAAAATGTCATCGTCAGAGGTGACTTTGATCAGCTGACAATCAACTGGGATGATTACAGTTTTGGAAGTGGGGGGCAGAATGACATTTAATGAATAATATTAAATGCCTTCTTTAAAAGTACCTCTTTGAAGCTGTTGACCAGTGAAACTGGTATCTGTGACTATGCGGCACTTGTAGCAACAATGATTATTAAAGAACAAAAAACTATAAAATGAATAAACATTTATATGTTCAGCAAATTAGATAAAGAGGCAGTAGTGTCATACCTCAATGACGAACTTCAAAATTCAGCTACGGACAGTAGCATGTGCAGGAACTGTGGCTGAACTTCAGATGAATAGTTGGCTAAGCACTGGATACATATGTACATACAACAACAATTCCTGATTGGGAGTTACAGCTCTATGGTATAGAGCCAGTGTCAACATTTTTAAAGAAGCAGCTACAAATGCACAATAGATGTAAAATATAGCACAGGAGTATAGAGAGAGAAATGATAAATAATATGTTTGGCTGTCAAAGGAGCTTGGACTGAAGCCATCATTGACTACCACAGCAGAATATTACTGAAAAATCTCTCTCAAAATTCAAAGAACTTACGGTCATATGTGAAGGCAATAAATGGCATCAACATTAATATACAATCACGGGACGCCACGGGACCTGAAACTGAGGGCAGCACAACAAAAGCGCAAAATGCTTAACGCCATTTTCAAACATTCCTTTGTAAAAGAAAATTGCAGAATATTGGATCAGCTCAATTCACATATTACTGCAAAGATTAGTGACATATGTATTGTCAGTGACACTGAGAAGCAGCTGAAATCACTAATACTGAACAACCCTCAGGGACCCATGCAATCTGGGTCAGATTCTGTACAGAAGTTGTGGCTGAGGTAGAGTTTCTTTTAATCAGAATACCATAGATGCCTTGAACAAAACAATTTGCCCAGCAGTTGGAAGAAAGCAGATGTCTTATTTATCAACACAAATGGTAGTAAAAGAGACCCACAAAACTAACATCCAATATCTGTGACATCCATCTGTTGTAAAACCTTAGACCATATGAGCTCACGCATAATGAGGTATCTTGATCAGAATGACCTCCTCCATACCAGCCAGCACGGGTTACAAGAAGATCAATGATGTGAAACCCAACTCGCACTTTTCTCACGACATCCTGAAACCCTTGCATCAAGGCAGTCAATACATGCAGTATTTCTTGTCTTCTGGAAAGTGTTTGATGTAGTATCATGCCTATTGCTGGAGGCACTTTGAAATGGACTAATGATTTATTGGATTCAGGAGAGATCCATGGAAGTGTGTTGGGATCCTTTCTGTTCATGTTGTATATTAATTATCTGGCTACCAATATTAATAGTAATCTCAGATTTTTCACAGATGGTGTAGTCATCTATAATGAAGTATTACCTATTAATATAGAATTATCTGTAGCAAATCATGCTATCATTTAAAACCTTATGCTCAAACTCCATAGTGCATGGAGTATGAAAATTTACGACGAAGTGAAAGGAAGAGAACTGTTCAATATAAACTTAGCAATGCTGTAAAAAACCTTATATGAGAAACTAGTGCAGAAATGTTATTATTCAGCTGAAGAATTCATGAAGGACAACCTAAAAACTTGAGCAGGAGAGAGGAAGTACTTAGCACTGTTAATTGTTAAAATTTCATTACTTTTTAAGAAAAGAAAAATTATGCAGATTCATATTTTATAATAAGATCAAATTATTTCAATGTGAAGGAAAGACTGTATTTGAAAATATTGATTTTTTACCTTTAAGTTCACCTAAGAGCAACGCACTCTAAACTTATTCGGGTCTGTCAGAAGTTTCTTACACCAAGCACTTCATTTCTCTTGTGAACTATATGTGAAATAATTATTGTGCTAACATGCACAGACAGAAGTGTCCATTAGGAATGGTCCAGGTGATAGTCTTCTTAGGGCATAATGACAGCAATCAACCTGGCCTGTGATACGCACGTTTGTAGCAGGGAAAGAGTTAAGTGAAGAATCGAGGAATATACTACAACTCCCGAAATGTTCACAGATTAGGGAAGTGGGAATTCAATATCAGACCAATTATAACATGCATATAGGTATTTAAGCAATCATTCTTTCTGTGCTCCATACTTTCATGGAAAGGGAAGAAGCCCCAACATTTGGTATAAGGGACGGAAACCTCTTCCAAGCATTATATGTGATATGGAAAGTTCAGCCATCTCAGTTAAGGAAGAAGGTCCTAACAAGAAATCTGGTATGGAGAGACATGAAAAGAAAGCATCACATGTACATCACATTCGCTTTTCTAGTGTCTTGCTGGCACGTCTGCGCATACCTGAATGAATGTAAATACAAAAAGAATTGAAGACAAATCACTGCTATGTTGCTTATCTTTATCACGCAAACAAACATAATAACTGCATTTAATCCTAATATGACTATGAATGAAACAATACAATAAAATGTGTTTATTACCATATCACAAACATCAGATTCAGCAAGTTTCCCAAGGCACTTTGATTGCATATTGTCCAATGATGTGTCTCCCTGCTGAGCACAATTTTCATCTGAATCTTCCAGTTTCATTCCTTCATTTTTAACTGAATTATGTATGTCTGAAGATGCACTACAAAACTTAGCACCAAATGTTGTGTAATTATGTTCATTGTAAATTTTATCGTGTATTAGCTCCTTTTCATTATCGTGGTTGCTAGCATATGAAGACTTCTCAGCCAATTCAGTTCTCTGAGGGGCATCTGCAGTACAGCAACTGGTGGCTTTTTCCCTCTTTATGACATTGTTTTCTCTCAAAGAATTGGGACTAAGCACATATGTATTAATTGCATTATTTTCAATGCATCTTCCAGGCTCTTTGTTTGACAAACTGCTATCATTCTCATCACATATGTCTTCTTTATGGAATGTTCTTTTAAAGGTTTCAGCCTTTAACTTGGCAGCTACTTGTGTATATTCAGTATCACGTACATTTGATGGAAAATATTTTTCACCTGCAATGAACAGCAACTTATAAATTAACATCTCCTGTAACTAAATGTTAAATACAGAATAATGTTTTCAAAGAGTAAAATCACTTATTTTACAATAATAGCTATATTCTGAAGAAAAATAAAACAAAGAGATACAATCAACTGCAAGCCTGAGAAATGGCAAAGAACCCATTTTTTGTATCATACTCTGCAACAAGAAGAACGTATCTCCTTAAATCAGCAATAGTACACAATCTTTTACCTTGAACATGCTTGTAATAAACAAAATGTTAATTTATATCACTGCCATGGAAAATTCACATATGCTGAACATGGCTCTACATTCCAACATATTTATTGGTTAATTAAAAGAAAATGAAGTATGCAGTGACCTATTATGAAACAGTAACAGCCAAGGATACTCATCTTGACAATACATTGGAGCCAACGCAGGCAGCAAAATTACTGCAGCGACAAATAGTTGTCAGTCTTGCATAATATGGTGATGCATGTAAGATACAGTCTTTGACGTAACAACAAAAAGGCTCAATGATCACACAGACTCAGTTATAGGTAAAGCTGGTGGTAGTATTTATACTGGGTAAGTTCAATCAGTCTACAAAGGAAATTGCTTACAAATCACCCTTGTGACCAGTTACAATACTGTTGAAGTGTGTGGGACACATACCAAACAGGACTAACAGTGGATATTACATATGTATAGAGAAGTGCAGCACAAATGGCCACAGGTTTGTTTGATCTGTGGGAGCGATACCGGAGCAACTGAACTGGAAAACTCTTGAAAATACACAAACTATCCTGAGAAATTTATAAATTATAGAGTGCCGCAATCAGTCATCGTCTCTTCTCTCTCTCTCTCTCTCTCTCTCTCTCTCTCTTTTTTTTTTTTTTTTTTTTTGGAAAAATCCAGATTTCAGCAAATGCCTAGCCATTATCAATGCACTATTTTCCAGTCTCAATGCAATTCAGTTCCCTGTTGTTTGGGCTTCAGTCACAGTTTTCTGAATCTTTAGAAAGTCTGTTAGCAAAGTTTCAAGTACTAGCTTTAAATGTCGACTCTAGGAATATACTACAACCCCTTGCAAATCACTCAAAAAGGTATTGTGAGCATGAGATTAGAATAATTACTGCACACAGAGAGCCCTTCAAACAATCCCCATCCTTCATACATGAATGGAACGTGAGGAAATCCTAATATCTACAGGGCTATTACAAATGATTGAAGCAATTTCATAAATTCACTGTAGCTCCATTCATTGACATATGGTCACGACACACTAGATACGTAGAAAAACTCAAAGTTTTGTTCGGCTGAAGCCACACTTCAGGTTTCTGCCGCCAGAGCGCTCGAGAGCGCAGTGAGACAAAATGGTGACAGGAGCCGAGAAAGCGTATGTCGTGCTTGAAATGCTCTCACATCAGTCAGTCATAACAGTGTAACGACACTTCAGGATGAAGTTCAACAAAGATCCACCAACTGCTAACTCCATTCGGCGATGGTATGCGCAGTTTAAAGCTTCTGGATGCCTCTATAAGGGGAAATCAACGGGTCAGCCTGCAGTGAGCGAAGAAACAGTTGAACGCGTGCGGGCAAGTTTCATACGTAGCCCGCGGAAGTCGACAAATAAAGCAAGCAGGGAGCTAAACGTACCACAGCCGACGGTTTGGAAAATCTTACAGAAAAGGCTAAAGCAGAAGCCTTACCGTTTACAATTGCTACAAGCCCTGACACCCGATGACAAAGTCAAACACTTTGAATTTTCGGCGCAGTTGCAACAGCTCATGGAAGAGGATGCGTTCAGTGCGAAACTTATTTTCAGTCATGAAGCAACATATTTTCCTTAATGGTAAAGTGAACAGACACAATGTGCGAATTTGGGCGGTAGAGAATCCTCATGCATTTGTGCAGCAAATTCGCAGTTCACCAAAATTTAACGTGTTTTGTGCAATCTCACAGTTTAAAGTTTACGGCCCCTTTTTCTTCTGCGAAAAAAATGTTACAGGACACGTGTACCTGGACATGTTCGAAAATTGGCACATGCCACAACTGGAGACCAACAGCGCCGACCTCATCTTTCAACAGGATGGTGCTCCACCGCACTTCCACCATGATGTTCGGCATTTCTTAAACAGGAGATTGGAAAACCGATGGATCGGTTGTGGTGGAGATCATGATCAACAATTCATGTCATGGCCTCCAAGCTCTCCCACTTAACCCCATGTGATTTCTTTTTGTGGGGTTATGTGAAAGATTCAGTGTTTAAACCTCCTCTACCAAGAAACGTGCCAGAACTGCGAGCTCACATCAACGATGCTTTCGAACTCATTGATGGGGACATGCTGCGCCGAGTGTGGAAGGAACTCTATTATTGGCTTGATGTCTGCCGAATCACTAAAGGGGTACATATCGAACATTTTTGAATGACTAAAAAAACCTTTCGAGTTTTTGTACGTGTGTGCAAAGCATTGTGAAAATATCTCAAATAATAAAGTTATTGTAGAGCTGTGAAATCACTTCAACATTTGTAATAACCCTGTATAAAATGGGACGTGCCCTCTGCCGTGCACTTCATGATGGTTTGCAGAGTATAGATGTAGAAGCAGTGTAACATACAGCAGTTGTTCCTCTGCAGTTTACAAACTATGGTAAAATTCTCTTTAGTGACTGATGGAACTGACCTACATCATCAAGAACATTCCCATGACAGAAATTTTGTGAAAGTCATTAAATCATCCAAATCTAGTAAGAGCTGATTGTATAAATATTGTTGGCTGGTGATTAATTTTGACCTTCGTTCAGAAGAACAACATAGTTCACAAATTTGCTATGTTGTATAACGTTTTGATCAACTGAAGGTGGTATAGTGTTGATATAAATTACCATGAAACCCAACAGTATTTTGAAAAGTACAATTGCTTAATCTTACATCTGAGGTGCTCAGTATTCATTATTGAAACTGTCGGGTTGTAAAGACGGAGGAAAATAAGCAGAAGATGCATTCTTCAAATTTCTCTACAGCTGAAAAAGTTTTATTGCTGGAAAAAGCTCCTGCATAAAACTAGATGTGCTAATTTTTTCATGCTTACTGTTAAGGAAAGTGGCCAGAGATTAGCCTTGAAACCATAATTTATTCCCATTTCCAACTCCTAATATGACAATGTGGATTTTCATTCAGAAGTTGTATGTGGTGGTTTGTATACTTTTGGATGTGTTCAGATTAATGTTTTGAAATAAACTGGCTGCATAAAAGGTAGTTTGTAATATCATTCATTACGTTCCTGTTCACCTCTAGTTCTGGTGCTCACCGAGTGCAGTGGTCAGCGTACTGGACTCGCGTTCAGGATGGCGGCAACACTGTACTGTTCAAGTCAAAAGCTGCAACTGTAACAACTACTATGTGATTTAGTTTTTCTCTGAGTCCTAAAACAACTTGGCGTTTTGCACACTAACAAATACTGCCAGAGGCAAAAGAAGTGACAAGTGGGAAAAAAATTCCAAGGACTGACTGGGATAAAACCTGAGATCCTCGTGACTATTCCAGGAAGCAAGAACTGAGCCAACAGAATACTACTTGATAAGATAAATATCACTTTCCTAATCGACTTACATATGCTTATTAACATTTTTCATCAATGAGTATGTAAGTGTCATAGCAGTTAAGCACTTGTTTTTCAGTTAAAAATCGTAGTTTTTTTCATTCGAATCAAGAGAGCATTTTTGTAAGAGGCATTCAACTGTTATTTGTTGCTGTTGATCTCCACGCACTTACCTTTTCACGCCAAAAATTCCAAATATCTCTCTCTTACTTTGCCACTAAGTAGCTATAAAACACTTTTAACTAGTCACAGTAATTATGAGTCATCTCCAAGAATTATTATGAGATCAGTTATTGTCTGCACTCATTGCTTACCTAACCTTACAGACCGAAAAAATGTTTGGATCTTCAACAAAGTGAGAGTAGCATATTCACAAATTTACTTCACATTTTTGTGTTAATAACAACTTTTTCATCATTTGCTCCTTTATTTTTTCAGGTCTGTCTCGATACCATGTAAAATAAAATGCCAAAATATGATCACTGACTCATTGTCAGACTTTATGTCTTCAATTGATAAATTTACTTTCAACTTTTATCTAGATAACACAAAATCAGTGCTTTGTAACATCATTACATTGTAAACTGACGATAGCAGTTGAGCTTCACTTGATCCGTGAAATTTCCCAGTCAAAGATGACTTGTTTACAGCAATTTCATCAGAAATTAATGTCTAATCAACACATATTTCTGAGTTCAGCTTGATCTGAGATCATTTTCTGTGTTGATCTAAGGTCAACTGCTTTATACAACTGCCCCTATTAGTAGTAGTGTGTGCACTTCGTTTCAAAACACTGAAGACATTTAATCATCAGCTTTCAGTAACTGTACCGCAACTTTACCGGTCACCCACATTCTCCTACAATATCTCTTGATGCTAACCAAAAAATCTGCAGTCAATTTAAGAAGAAAATAAGTTTTGACTACAGTGTAGTTGTGACTTATTGACCTAGAGCTTGCTGATGCAAAACTTGGGTTGGTTGATCTGGTGGAGGAAACCAAACAGCGAGGTCAGTGGTCTCATCTGTTAGAGAAGGAAGGGGAAGGAAGTCAAGTGTGCCCTTTCAAAGGAACCATCCCAGCATTTGCCTGAAGCAATTTAGGGAAATCACAGAAAACCTAAATCAGGATGGCTGGATGCGGGTCTGAATCGTAGTTCACCCAAATACGAGTCCAGTTTGCTAACCACTGGGCCACCTCGCTCGGTAATGCTAAATTTGTTTCAAATTGGGGTACAGTGATTTCACAAATTTTATTCAACTTTCACTGATATCAACAGGTATCTCTGTCATTTAAACAGGACAAACAGTAAAATAATTTTGCTCTGTAGAATGTACCATATTTAATTATATATAAAATGACTACATATTGCTATATTTATAAAATATTGTTCTATAAGTAGAAACTTACATTCATTTTTCTCCAACTTTTTCACGTGTTCTAACAAATGAATCTTTAATTGCTGCCGTGCTTTGCCTTCACTTCCAAAACTTGCAAAATGTTTATTGCAGTGCTGAGGGTCAAATGTACATTTGTAGGTGAACATTCTTTTCATCTCATCCCCATCAAATTCAGAAAATGTTTTGATGAGCTGGTTTGCAGTCAGTGCTTTAACATATTCTACATCCACAACACCATGACTTCGTCCTCTATGTGATGTACGCTGAAATAAGTATTAAAGCAGTTTATTGTTTGTGTGCATTTCATTTCATTCCTAGTATATTACATGACAAGTACCATTTGTGGGAAATTAATTTTATAAGTAAACTTAAGTGCACCTACAGCAATTAAATCCAAACATGTGATTAGATGTTTAACCTGCAAAGAATATAAATACACATAAATCAGAACCAATTCTTGCCATCTCTTTCTCTATGTCTGTTTTAGTTGCAGCTAAACATTTGTTGATTTTTAGTATGGTTACCAGATCTACCAGTGCACAACATTTTCAAATATAAAATAATTCAGAACATTACATGAAAACTGAATTAAAATGTGACTGAGCTGTCTATATATCTAGAACTTCTTAAGTTTATCTGCCTAGTCACATCTATGATCTCCTACTTTGAAATCTATTAACATGGTAACCTTGTTTACTCGTGTCTTTGTTTTGTTTTGTTTTAGGACGGAAAAATAACTAGGGTCATACATGCCAATGTCAGAACTGAAGAACAGGAAGACAAAGAGAGGAGTTAAAAACCACTACACATTAATCCCAAACAATGGAAGAGAAGTCAGCTAAAAACAGGGACATGGCAAAAGCTCTAGAAATACACTATAGAGAAATAGAGGTCCTGAACTAAAACTTAAATGGCCTTCACCGTATTGCTACGTCGATAAAAGGTAAAAACGCATTCAACAGCCCATGTGTTGTTCGCTAAAATGCCCGATAACTCAGACAGCAAACACAAACAAGAATGTAAGGTGTTTTTAAGGCATTCCATGAGGAAATAGCAGACCACCTAAGGTTGAATACAATGAATAAAAAGTGGTGGGGGAGCACCACTTAAATAGTGGTGGCTAAAAAGACAGTGCCCAATATGCAACCTAGCTAAACTCATCTGCTCATGATGAGGTCGAAATTTTAAACACATGGATATTAATTGCACACCCCAAGAAGTTTTGAGCTACCAAGGTATGCCATATGCAGTGGCAGTGGGAAATAAAGACAAATGGAGAGACTATGAGATGAAAAGTGGCAGTGAGACATACATAGTGTGGTCAAAAAGTAACTGTAACTTTTTAATTTCATGAGACTTATAAACTCAATTTTTTAATTTTTTTATATTGTTTGTAGGCCTACACATGTTCCTGATTTATGTTTGTATTTTCAGATGTTTTGAATATTTAGTTTATTGCTAACAAATGAAAAGGATAAACATGTTTTTAAGAGCGCAGCAAATTTTTACTTTCAAAAACATGGTTCAAAAAGTTTCCATTAAATTCTGTCTGGAAAATGGAATGAAGTGCAGCGCTGCATTTGAAATGTTGACCGTGGCTTTTGGCAAACCTACTATGAGTGGTATAAACAGTTCAAAGAGAGTCAAGAACACATTTAAGGTGATGACCGCCCTGGATGCCCTAGCACATCAATTACTGATAACAATGTGGAAGAAGTAACGAAAATGGTTCTGAAAAATCACTATCAAAGATGTTGCTGACAATTTCATCATATCTTTTGGCTCATCCCATCGAATTTCTTCCAGGCTATTGGGCACGTGTAGCAGCAAAGTTTGTTCCAAAATTGTTAAATTTTAACCAAAAATTATGTCACATCGAAATAACTGAGGAATCGCCGAATAAAGTCAACAGCAATTGAGAACTTCTAAAGAAGGTTGTGACAAAACATGGGTATATGGGTACGACGTTGAAACCAAGGTCCAATTGTACTAATGGAAATTGCCTGAAGAGCTGAGACCGAAAAACATTCGACAATTTCGATCACGTGTGAAGGTTTTTCTCACTGTTTTCTTTGATTACAATCGGACAGTGCATCATGAGTTCCTGCCTTACAGTTGTACAGTCAATAAGGAATACTATCTGAAAATTATGTGCCATTTGCGTGAAGTAATCTTCATGAAAACATCCAGAATTGTGGTAAAATGCCTCATGGAAATATCATCATGATTATGTCCCACTCACACACCAATGCCTGTTCATGATCTTTTTGGCAAAAAATGTTATGTTGCCACAGCCACCATACGAGGTGCATTCAAGTTCGAAGGCCTCCGATTTTTTTTATCCGCGCTGGAAAGAGATAGAAACATACGCATTGTTTTAAAATGAGGCGGCGTTCATTGTCAATATGCCCCAGAGATGGCAGCACCATACGGCAGATGGAATTTTACCGCCAGCGGCGAGAATGAGAACTGTTTTAAGTACTTAAAATTGCAACGATTTCCTTACTTGAACAGCACGCAATCATTCGTTTTCTGAATTTGTGTGGTGTGAAACCAATTGAAATTCAACAACAGTTGAAGGAGACATGTGGTGATGGAGTTATGGATGTGTCGAAAGTGCGTTCGTGGTTGTGACACCAGAGTTGGCATTTCTGTGGGTTCTGTGCACACAATCCTGCCTGATGACCTGAAAATGCGAAAAGTGTCATCAGCGAGGGCGTAATCCTTACCCATTGCGTTCCAAAGGGCACTACGGTAACAGGTGCATCCTACGAAAATGTTTGAAGAACAAATTCCTTCCTGCACTGCAACAAAGACAACGCATCCGCACATCAAGCTAATGTTATGCAACAGTTTCTTCATGATAACAACTTTGAAGTGATTCCTCATGCTCCCTACTCACCTGACCTGACTCCTAGTGACTTTTGGCTGAACACCATAACAAAAAGTGAGTTCTTGAAGTTATAACATTATTTGTTTATGGTTCATTTAAATTTTTTGCTTTAAAATTTTCACATATTGGTACTATATTTTCTGTAGATGTAAAGTAAGGTGTGCTAGACTGTAGTTCTTTGCACTGTATGTGAGTAATGTATGCAAAATACTATGTAATTTGTTTATTATGTTAAATAATTTTCTGGTGACATTTTGTATTTAAAAATGTTGGTGTGTATAAATTGGTGTTGATGTAAATCTGACAATTTAAGAAATGGTCACACTTAAGAACAAAGTATGAAATAGGTGTTATGCAAAAGCCAATGTGCTATGGTTTGAAACAAAAGTGGCTCTAGGGAGTGGAAAAGATGGCAAGGGCGAACTGGTACACTACCTACAGCAAGTGCGGGAAGTAAGTCACACAGTCTGTAGGTAGCAGTGATTGAGGCAATACCCTTGTGGAGCAGGAGAAGCTTTGCCTGCAAATTTGCACAAAATTGCCTCAGATGAAGACTGCAAACAGCTTACAGCATACCTGTGAGTAGTTGGACTATCGTATGTAAAACTGAATGACACCAAGACGAGAAATGGAGCCCATACAACAAGATACTTGCAGACCATACTGCGGGTAGTGTAGCCGTCGTAACTGTTCGCCACATCCAAGCCTACAGCCACCAGGTAAAAATTGTAGAGGGAGAGCAAGAGATGAATATACTAAACAGATTCAGAAGTATGTGTGTTGCAGTAGGTACTTGGAGATGAAGAACCTTGCACAGGATAGAGTAGCATGGAGAGCTTCATCAAACCAGTCTCTGGACTGAAGACCACAACAACAAACATACATCTCACTAAATGGCAGAGCTCATGGGGTTGTTATCTACACACACACACACACACACACACACACACACAAAGGAGGAAATCCAACAGCAAACGGGCATCTGTCAGTGCTGTCAGAAGTATCCCTACACACACACACACACACACACACACACACACACACACACACACACACACACACACACACGAGGAAATCCAACAGCAAACAGGCATCTGACAGTGCTGTCAGAAGTATCCCTCTATCACACACTGTAAGGTGGCGGGCGTGTGGGGTAGGTAACTGACCCTGATAAGACTCCATGTGCTTTCAGACAAGGAGAAGTTCTTCAAAAAATAACAACTATGAACAGTTTTCCAAAGACCAGCAAAGTTCATTAGAACTGAAGAATTCAGTACCTTTCCAGCGACCTTTCCAAACCTTGGCAGAATTTTGCTACAAAATTGCAGACTCCTACAGAAACAAGAAAACCAATTTATTTCAAGACAGGTTAATCTCCCCCCCCCCCCCCCCCCCTTTGACAACCCAGTACTCTGAATGTGTCTATGCATAGACATGTTCAGAGTACTGGGTAGACGGAATGGTGGCGCATAAGCACGTTCAGAGCACACAGGGACAGGTACAAAGGCGTGCGCATTAACACGTCCAGAGCAGTTAAAGGAGCTAGGTTTCACAACTCCAAGTCAACATAGCTTGTCATACACGGGGCAGAGTATTAGAACAATGAAGGAGAAATGTAAATAGTGTCAGTTACATACATAGGTAAAGCAGTCAATAAAATCAGCCAAACACTACCTGTAGTAGGGAGTATGATAAGAGCAATATTGTGGTCCAGATGTCATTCCTAGGGCAGAATAATTAAGGAGCAAAACAATCAGTGTGTTGCTGAATTTAATAAACTAAGGCACATTCTTCAATTCATACTGAATACATCAATATTTCACTTGCTGCTCAACCTGTCAGAGACAGAATATAAAGGAAGCAGATTTGTTTTTAGTGCCCGACACAGTAACAGTTCAGCTGTGAAAATGTTGCACAATGAGATTCTTAGCCCACTACACATACACATACCTATTATCATCATCATTCTTGACAACTTTATGGATATTTCTACACAAACTACTACTCACCTTCTTCTTAATGTAGGATTTGCCCTTCTGAATAATATTTCTAGGAGAAATGCGTGGCTCAGCTGTATTAGTGCATTTAACACTAGGATCAGAACGGAGTTTCTGAGATGCCACTTCAGCAAGTAATTCCAGGAGAGCACCAGAACCGCTGCCAGTACTAATATATCTTTCATCCATTTCTTCAGGTGATGTCTGGATGCCAGACACTAAACACAAATAAATATGCAAAGTACTGCATTTGTAAAATGAGTAAAACAAACTAGACTTCGGTAATGAAACCATCATTCACCAACACCACTACTACAATCCACATGGCCATTATATATCTAGAAACATCAGCCAGACAACTGATAACAGATTATGTTTTGAATTTCCAAGAATCGATGGAGTTCTGTGATACTTCACAGCACAAGCACAGGTGGTGTGATGTTTTACTAATGGTGATTAATTGTAATCTGTGGCATATTGAGTCAATTAAGAGAACAGAGAGGAGGGGACATGGTGGAGGCTAGAGGAGGAGACTTGCTTTCAAACAACAAGAAGTATTTGAAGACTATCAGCATAAGATAATCCATGTACAAAAACAACCAGATATGATCATTAATTTACAGAAGCCAGCATATCAGCAGGCCTAGCACAGAGTGATAAAGAATAACAACAATCTAAGCTGTAGACAATAATGCATACATGTTTGCAGAGTACCACAAATTAAAATAGTCCAGTAAATCGCCTAAAGACATTTTAGAAAAACTGCTATAAATAAAAGTATACTGGATGGAATTATATTTCACTCTTTGAAAAATCTAAATTTAGCAATGGCCCAGTCTAAAAATCACATGTTTGTACCTGAAAAGAGCACAGCATCCTATTCACTATGCAGTCCCTCACCCCCCTCTTCTGTAGGCCCAACTTTCCACTACCCTGACGGTGGATGGAATGCATCGATCACTGGCAGATACCAACATGGCTGCTTTCTGATGCAACTTACATCAACAGTCTTTCTATTCCTTTTGTGGAAGAAAATTATAATCATACCTGTCAAGAGGATCTGTTGAACAAAAGTAAGGGCATTACTCAAGGGGGAACACTAGCGGGCTCCACAGACTTCAAAATATTAGCCAGGTCACAGATTTACTTGGAAAACATAAGGAGGCAGTCAAACAAAAACCGAAAGCCCATCATAATGGGACCATGGAATGGTTCCATTCAAAAGTGATCACCATAAGTGTCAAGACATTTATCCCACAGGGAGATGAGATGATCAGTCCCTTTATCATAGACAGATCCACTCTTGCAGTTCCTCATCAGACGGAAACAGACATCTATGCATGTCTTTCTTCAGGTCGCCAAAGATGTAAAAACCACATGGCAAAATATCCAGGCTGGAAGGACAAAGTCGCAGGGTTCCCAACCAAACTGCTGAAGTGCAGCCTTCTTGTAATTGACAGTGTGGGGATGGGCATTATCGTGCAACTGCATAAATCCATTCAACTGCATTCTGACAGCCTGAAACAACCCGCAACTCCCCCACCAAAGAATTCCAAACATGTTCTGGTAAGGTCATGATGACCTCCTCCTGTAATTGCCGGGGCCTTCTGGTCGTCAAGGTCCTCAAACACGGAACCACACTCCATCCACAGTGCTGTGAAGACACTTTGCAGAAACTGTGATGTGCCGTAAAGCCAGAACACTCTACAATAATGCCTGCCCCACACTTCCAATCCGACAAATGCTACGATTCAGCGATTTGCTTGGGAAATACTGCAACATCCTTTGTACTGCCCAGATCTTCCACTGTGCGATTTTCATCTTCCACTGTGCGATTTTCACATCTTCGGCAAACTGAAGAAAGAAATTTGTAGACATCTGTTTCAGTCAGACAAGGAAGTCCAAGAATGTGTGCAGTTGTGGATCCATCAGTACCCGATCGATTCTGCAGAACACCAATTGATCACCTCGTCTCCCAGCGAGATAAATGTCTTACTGCACGTGATGATTACCTATGAATGGAAACATTCCATGGAGCCATTGTGGCAGGTGTTCAGTTTTCATTTGACTGCCCCTCATAACTACAGTACAGTTGTAGAAGGAATATTCCTGACAGCGGGCAGCACTGTTGCCAGTTTTCACAACTGCTGAGCGCAAACTGCTGCAGGTGAAAATGATAATCATCTGCAGAGCAGCAGCAACACTGAGGCATTCCCACAGAGTCTAATACAAAATCATGTTATGCGATTAGTTGATGCTGAAGGGCAGCCCACTCAACTGTCAGGAATTATCTTTCACTGACTTTACCACAGGACAGCACCTTACATGATTGTTATGAAGCTGGGAAATGTGTTTCTTGAAGAAGCTTAACATTGCATTTCTGCACTATTCAACTGTTGCAAATACCGTCCTCATTTTTGGAGTCAGAGATGAGAACTACAAAACATCTACATCAGTATATTCAAACAAATTACAGTGTAGCTGAAAATGTGTTCTCCAATGTATAGTGTCAGATTAAATTAGAAGCTTGTCTCTACATATTGTGTAATATCTCATTTGATATTTATATTTTTTAAATGAGTATAGAAAATATAAGCATCATATGCCGAGATTAAATTACATTTGTCGCACAAAAGCCTCTAATACAGGCACTTCAGCATGTAAAGGAAAGTTCAGTAGCAGTAGGAATTTATTTATCCAAGTATTATTTTAAAATGATGTCTTTGTCAGCATAATAGAAAGAAAACATGATAATCTGTCAGCTTAATACAAAGAAAATGTAAGTCACATACACAGACTTATAACTACAAACATGCGTTTAATGAAGAGAGGACATGTGGTTGGTCATAGCTTTGCTCTAGGAACCATCTCAGTGTGTGCCTGAAGTGATTTAGGAAAAACATTTAAAATTTTTCGCTTTTCAGAGCGTAAATTGTCAGCAGTTGTTAACTTGTTTGACTTCCATTGAACCGTTTAAAGGCACTTCTTTTGCATAGCTGGAGACCTTCCATGTAATGACAAATGAAAGAAAATTAATAAAAAGAAAAATGCAAGAAGATAACACCAAATTATTTCTCAAGGTTGAGATTCATCTACATAAACAGTAATATTCACAGTCTTCTTCACTTGTATTTCATTAGAATAAATGAATGGTTTCAACTTCACAGCCATCATCAGACATTAATACAATTATGCATCCTCACAACTCATGTTGTAAGGTCTGATTATTGCTGTGAAGGTGAAACAGTTTTCTGCTCAAATAAAATATAATGTTATTATAGCTGAGTTCCATAATATATTTTAATACGGAGGTTGTGGGTCTCCTTCAGAGGTGAAAGTTGCCCCATTTCTTGAAATTTGCCTTGCTAGGAAGGCTAGGACGACGAGGTCATGGTCTGGAAAATTTATTGTGTCCACAAGTAACAGGTGCCAGTTACAAGAGTTGAGGGGAAAGGAGCTTCAGGATTGTGTAGGAGTAGGAAACGCACAGCAGACTATCTATGGGCGGCAGGTCTAAAAATACCACAAATGTTAGGAAGAGGAGAGTATTGCTGCTAGACAGAGGTACAGACACTCAGTTATAGGAGCAGTTAGGCACAGTGTGTTAGGACACCAGCACTTTCTAACCAAGAGCTGGGCTGAATCAGGTCATGAGAGGCTTACAGTCTTTGAATGGCTTCACAGAAGGTGTACAGACAGTAATATATGGTGCGCCAATGAACAATTTGGATAAGGACAAGATGTACCACACAGGTGATGATATGAACAAGCTAGCTCACTTAACTGGCAGCACCAATGTGCACTTGCTCAAGCTGTTCTGGCAACACAATCAGCCTCCTCCTGGCAGTGCTGCACAGTGAGTTAAAGTGAAACTGGAAATCACACTAATGACCGTCCTCACATGGCACTGGTGTCTGAGCAGATTATTGGGAGATGCTGTTACACTAAGATGATCTGCACCACAATAGGACAGGGGAGTTTGGTGGTGCTGATTAGAGAGAGTACAAGTGAGTATGTGGGTGCAAATGATCAAATACCATTTAGCCCCCCCCCCCCTCCCCCCAAAGAGTGTCAACCTATACTAACAGATTTCTTCAACAGGCACGTGGAAGATATAATATACCAAAACAGATGTTTAGTACAGATTCCTAATGCAAAATAATTTGGGTAAAAAGTGTTAAAGTAGGATCATAAACAATCATTGAATGCTTTTATAGACCTCCTGCCACTGAATCGGTGGTGGCAGAAACTTGGGGAAGATTTTGCATAAATTTTGTGGTCATATTATAGTATTTGGTGGAGATTTAAACTTATCAGCTATAGACTCAATTCCTCAATGCAGGTGATAGGGGCAGGGTATCATGTGGAAGTGTTCTTATGACTTATCCACAAATTACCTTGAGTAGCTAATCAGATAACCAAATAGTGAATGTTACAAATTATATCTCTCAGGCAGCAACAAGCCCAAAAATTGGACTCAAGAGTAAAACAGAGAATTGGTGACAATTAAGTTGTTACAGCATCACTGAATACATCTGTAAATAAGGATGTAAAGAGAGGTAGCAAGGTATTCCTGCTTAGCAAAAGTGACAAAGAATTCAGATTTCCTGCGCGGTCAACGAGAAAAATTCACATCTAAAACCAAAAACGTTGAGTATCAATGAACAAAGTCCAAGCCTATTGTACAATATCTATTAAAGAGATACATGCCAAATGTACAAACAAATTTAACATACTGCACATAAATAGGCAGAAAGACAATTTCAGATCACTGGAAGCAGTCAGACCACTAAAATATCTAGAGACTACTTAGAGAACTGAAGAGCAGGGTTAATAACTATGGAGGGCAACTACTTCACACTGTTGCATTAATGGCCTATACTTCCTGCCAGAAGATTCAAGTAGCGCACAAACACTTTCACTGGTGACTCAAGAGTCTGATATGAGAGCCCACTTGGCACCAAATGGTCCCATTACAATACATGATCACAATGTAATGCTTATTAAAAGAGAATCATGTGTCAAAGACCTAACATCCACGATACTAATGTCTTGCATTATAGCTGAGCAACATCTCACTCATCATGCAGTGACTCAGTTGTACAGATGGAATGGGGTAAAGCATAGAGATGTGCATGGGGCATAGTAGAATGTTTATGATCTGAGTCAGTTTTCTGGATAGACTGAACGGATTACAAGGGGCATAGCATCATGCCCATGATCTTGAAATCACAAGCAGATGCCAGAAGTGCGCACAGTGAAAGTGTAGGGAGATGTTTGGTAACACGGTAAAATTATTTCTTTCATTGTAAGTTATCTTGGGCAAATTATGTGCAAAAAAAAGAAAACTGCACATTACGAATCAAATGAATGAGGAAGTGCCTTTAAGACACCTCATGTTCAGGAGGACAGAGTTTATTCTGTCCTGACATCTTGCTTCAGGTTTTCTAAAATAATTTCAGGCAAATGCTAATGGTTCCTTCAGCAAGGCCATGGCCAATCACGTGCCCAATCCTCAGAAAAACATCCTTATTTTAGTATATATGCATATTTGAGGTATTTAATTTTAATGCACAATAATGAAAAATAACTCTACACCATTAGCATGTTACCCCCGGAGGTTCCTGTTAGCTACCCAACAAGTAAAATTCATCATAAACTGGCCTGAATTGTTACACATATGGATAAACATTACTCTTTTATAAATGCCAGTGTAGTCCTGCACAATTTACACCGAAAATTCATTTCTCCCTCTCCCTAAAGTACAGGCTGACATGTTAATTTTACAACATAAATTTATTCTACATCAACATGATTAATGTTGGATAGTATATTGTTCCTACAGAGTTCAGATTTAGTTTCCAGCAGTTGTATCTCTGGTAGACATTCGTAAAGATGGGCAGTATCAGAGGTCACGTACGTGACTTAGAAAAAGTCTTCTTACAGTCAGGAATTGGAACTGTAACACTTGTATTCACTACTGTACAAATATTATAGTGCACAAACACAACCACTAAACATGTACATAAAAGAACACTGTAACAGCAAATGGAGAGAGTAACTTCCAGATTCAGTTGTATACACATTTTGTTTATTGTACAGTTATAAAAGAACACACATTCAGAAACAATGCAGCTTAAGTCAGTAGTACAGAAGAGGGGGATATACCAACACCCAGCATCACACATTTTAGTTGATCTTTTCTTTTTGTGGGTGGAAAATGTGTTAAGGGACACACAGTGCCTCCCATCAATAATTGCCTTATGCTCTGTCAAGGCTTTCTGAATCTATGTTGCTCCGTTATTTATGATAATTAAATAAACTATACTGTTAGGTAGAACAGGCCAGTCGGTATTTTACAATGAATCTTGCATGCAGCAATGACGTGTGCTTTTTTCAAACTGCCTGGACAATTAAAAGAGCCTGACAGACTACGAAAGGCAAAATTCAAAATTTGGGCCTGGTTCTGAACACAATTTTATTCTCCAAGTAAGTTTCAGCTGGTACTGATTTAAGTGGCACATTGTCATACAAAGGTGGGCATTTGTAACCCTACATGAATATCTAGTTTCAGAAACACATTCAAGAATTTTACTTCTTGTATGTTCCCCATTCCCCACATACATGTTTATTATGACCCTTGTTTATAAGGTAGTTATTGCTTCTTTGTACAACGAATATTCCAAAGGCAAATGACAGCAATTAGTGATATTTCGAAGTATTGTCGATACATGGCCAGTAATTCTTTGGGTGGTTCTTTAAGAAAAGAATCTATTGACCCATTTTGGTTTTTGAACGTCCAGAGACAATGTTATTGGAAACAAACAATTGGTTTGGCTAATTTTTAAGGATACAATAAGGTAAATACACCTAGTCTGTTGTACTTTTTTTTTTCTAACTGAAACAGCCGATATCACAAAAGGAGACTCATTTCTTAGAGAAATTTTGGTACCCTTTACAAAAAATTTTACCTTACCAACTGGTGCGCAGTTTGGAAGAAGGCGACACATATCAGTACTAAAAGGTTAAATTAATAAATCATCACACCAGTTATGTCAGCTGCCTTCAAAATATGGCACTCGCATATAAAGAAAATGAAAACTTCCAGATCGTACAAGTGGCGTCATTTTGATTATGCAGGCAGTGGCATTCCACTCAACTGACAACGCCCTTTCCCCTTCATTTGGAGCGTAGGCCACTTACGAGACAACGCAAACCTTATCAACTACATAACATACTACAGTGCTTAAATTTGGAGCATAAATATTTTATAAATACCATATAACAAACACTCTGGTCTGGCGCGGTTTTCTGTACACTAGCAGACGCCATAGAGACGCGCTAGCAGCCGACGCCTTTCATGATAAGTTACCTAAGATTATTTCACTTACCGTACATTGTAATGTTCTATTTCTTATTGTAAACACATCACAATGGAATATAATATTTTCTAATAATACTCACTGCTTTGGTACCCCCCATTTTCAAAAGCATTTTCGTTAAACATTTTCTTATACACTGACTTTTCATTTCAGCGATACATTATATCAAAGATAATTACCGAAAATACAAAGTTGGACAAAACAACACTGACATTGGTTAGCATTTTTTTTCCTGAGGTAAATGGATATAGAATCGAAAAAGTTTGAGAAGAAATTAGGCTAATAAATAAATATTTGTCATTTTATGGCGATAATGGATATTGTTTAATGGAGTACAGTTTGCACAAATATTCAATCACATCTTGACAAAATTTGAAAGTGGTATACATTCGCAACTTGCATTAAATGATATTTATAAAAGTAAAATTTTTCTCGTCATAAAACGCAAAAATGAAGTATCCCTATACTAAAATATCTATGAGTGAAAACTGGAATCATTTAACACGTATAAACGCATGGGTGTTACAGTTTGTAAGGACGTGAAATGTCACTATGACAAAAGCTCAGTCGTAGGTAAAGAAGGTTCAGATACGGGGAAAATGCAACCTGTCTACAAAGTAGATTGCTTACAAAAGACTTGTATCGTCTATCACAGAATATTACTCAACTCTATGAGGTTCGTATAACTAACGGAAGAACACCATCAAGATGCTGATAAGCCTGAACTGACATACCAGTACGCTTTAAGACAGACGCCAACATCCTCACGGCCATTTAAGCAATCATCCTTCGCGCTCTCCATGAGCGAACGGAGCACGAAAAAATCTTAATACACAAGGGAACACAGCGACCATCGTGTAACGAAATTCCTTTATTGTTTTTCTCAACATTAGGTCACACCTATTTGTGTGACTTGGGACTGTGAAATACGATAAAAGAACCCTAATATGTATACAATGGACAGTAGCCTCTGCCAAACATGTCATAGTGCTTCACAGTGTACAGATGTAGATTACATAATTTAATTTATAAAGGCTAGGAACAAAATTCATACATTACTAATTTTGGGTGATTGTATTCAGACAAACAGTTGCCTTCGTTAGCTGAAAATTCACTCGTATTGTACACGGGAGCATGTTTCGCCTGATGATATTAGCGATCTTTTTCATAGTTCCTTCTAGAGAAACACTGTGCAGAAGGCATACTCCTTTGCTCTTCATCTCTATGTGGTTTTACACACAGTTCCCTTGTTCTTTTAGGACGTTGGTAAACGCGGATATTTCATTTATCGGAATGTAGCCACGTAAAGGATAAAATAACATTTAAAAAGTAGCTGTTGAGAGACAAATATACATCCGAAAATATTGTAAACAATTGGTTTCGTATTTAGTCTGGATTCAGTTTAACCTTACTTGGTATGTTCTAATGCTGGAGTCGTTGTACGCCTTTAAAGATGTCGAGCAGAAGCACAATTATTCAGTTTAGGGGGGGAATCAATGTGAATTGACATTTGACAACTCCAGTTATGCTCATAACCTCTGTCTACTGAACTACACCAGACTCAGCAAAATATTTCGTTGGAAAAAGATAGGAGTCCATAGTGGTGCCTAAACAAAGACTGTCGGTGGACATGAGAATTATTTATTATTCCACATTACTCGAACAATCTCAGTACGCACCCTCAGCTTGGGCGCAGCCTGTGATATCCCCATGTCAGTGTGGAGTCGTGGCAGCTATCCTGCTTAGATGCAGGACTCTTTAGTCGGCAAATGCCGACATACCAGATGCTGATGCAGAGGCAGCAGTCACAGCACTCTGCTCGGATTGGCGGCAAACGAGCAGTGGCCCAGTGTCTCAAAAACATGACAGATGGCTGCGTGGCCCATGAGACGAACTCAGGACCATTGGCTATGACAGTGGGTCAGGAGGCGATAGACACCAGCGGCACAGAGAAGAGAGAACCACAGTTTGTACCTCAGACCCGGAGGCAGATTTACATATAGGCCCACTAACCATGGGCCTAGAGACGGCAGCTTTAGAGGGCGGCATTTTTTGCACTGTATTTATTTTAATATTTTACGTTTTAAAACAACTTTGCTTATAAATGACAAAAATTATTAATACTATGAAATAACTTGATAGCTTAAAGAAGCCATAAGAATGACAATTGACAATACAAGCTTGAAAATATTATTAGTTTATTTGGTGACAAAATGGAAATTCAAACTCTCAATTTCGGCGTGGAATCATTTTTATGAAACTGTACAATAATATTTTAAAGTAAGCTATCAGGAAGACAACCAATAATATGGGCTTTGAAACATTATTACTCTGAGAATGCTGTCGGCTGCTAACGTCTGTTCATTAAGGATCGAGAAACTGATGACAATGAAATTAAATTATTCTGCTTTGACGTTATTGTCTTCACTGTTTTATTTCATAGAAGATTTGTCAAGTAATCCAAGCTAGTCAGTTGATCACTGTCATGTTGGAAGTAAAAAAACTTTGTGCTTGTGTGCCGTGTGGTACGATTTTGAAATGCATACTTTTCATTTACAAACTTATTTGGTTTTGGGTCGGTGTTTGTTGACAATTTCATAGGTGGTAACATCAATAAGTGACAAAAACATATGTGCAAAATTAAGAGTGGCAGCATTTCGGAAATTAGTGCAGAAAAAGCGAGAACGAGACGCTAATGTTTTAAATACGCTTGGCAAAGTACACAAATTATGCGCAAAAAATGTTGCTGGTTCGACTTCGAGTTCAAGTAGTACGGATGACAGGTCCAACACTGCAGATGTAGTGAAACCAGCAAATACGAACGAGACAATAGTTAAAAATGAAGAAAAACAAATTGCACCTGAATTCGAGTCTCACTAAAAGCTAAATGCCTAATCAGATATCACACAAAGAAATAATGGCGGTAGTGATGATTCCGTGGTATGATGTGTTAGTGAACCAACAATCAACATTGTTTTACATTGTGTCATTCATCGAAATTTTAGTGGTGCTTTTTTCTAATTCACGAATGTCAATAGGCGATAAAACCAGATATTTGAACAAAAATTTATTTTATCATGAACTTTTAAATGGTGACTTAACTTTGCACGGTTACTTAGTATACACCTGTAGCACTATTTTTGTGCGCATGTAAATTGTTCAAAGGTAAGTCCATGATTGCTACTACTGGGATTTCAGATTGGAGAGATATTTCTAATATTTTATATCATCATGAAAATTCACATGAAATAACACTTTTCACAAGAAAAATATCACTTGGAACGATAGAAAACTATATTGAGTCATATGCTGAGACAGAAAAAAAATTACTGAGCAATATGTTGAAAAGGGAGACTGCAATAGTGAAAAAGTTAAAAAGAAGTGGGCTTTCCCTAAGTTGACACGTTGAAAAGTTCTATTGATCATATAATGGCCAATTTCTGATGTCTCTTGAAGTTACAGCCGAGTTCGATCTTTTTCTCACTGAGCGCACTGAACGAAGTGGAAATCAGACGCAGGTACAATGTGTGATGAAATAATAGAGCTACTTTCTGAATAAATAAAAAGAATTATCATAAGTAATTGCAAACAGGTCAATTATTGCTCTGTAATAGGAGAGTCTACTGCAGACATTTCACATATTGATCAATTATCTTTCATATGTAAACGAGAATGGTGTGCCTGTTGAACGTTTCCTTCTGTTTTTACCAAACCTGGGACACAAGCCTGAAACTGTAGCTGAGGCCATACTGAAAATCCTGTCTAAATATTCCATTGATATTACTGACTGTAGAGGCAAGCAACTTGTGCCTATACACATTTGCAGGCAGGCACTAAGCAACTAAAGAACGAAATCCGAAAGAGCGTTATGTATCTTGTTCAGTACATTTGAAATTAGTTGGCACTAGTGGTGCAAGCTGTCAGCAGGAACAATGTTCATTTTTCAATTTAGTGCAACACATTTATAATTTTTTCTCTGATTCTACCTGATGCTGGTATCAAGTCCTTTCTTTCATAAAACCAGGAAGTAAAACAGTTAAAACTTTATCACAAATGCGTTGGTCAGTAAGAGAGGAAGCATGTGTAAGTCTAAAGGCAAATTGGGAGAACATTATCAACGCCCTCACACATGTTACTAATACTACCTGTGAGAAACTACTTGCGTGAAATGAGGATTCAGCTTTACTGAACTAATTCAGCTGACCAGAAACAGAATTCATTATGACAGTTTGGAAGGACATACTCGAGAAATTTAATAGTGTAAATGTGAAATTGCAAAGTGTAATTATTAGTATTGAAATAATGCATGAATTATATGAATCACTTGCAGGATTAGTAGCTTTGTTCATGGCATGTTTAACCATCATGAAAATAAATCTATGGCGATTATGACTGATATAGACTATGAGTGCATCTATAAAAGATCAAGGAAACGCAAACTTCATTTTGATGATAAGTGGACACTGAAGAAGTTCCTCTGACTGCTAGGGAGAAATTTTGAGCAGAAACATTTTGCCCATTACTTGACTGCTTGTAGAATAAAGTAGTAAGGAAGAAGGCCCGTTACAGAACACTGTTAGACTTCTTCATAATTTTCAGTCAACTTAAGAACAGTTATTTCTGAGCACTCAGCAAAACTGAAAACATCATATGAAACTGATTGAGAATGCCGGCCGGAGTGGCCGTGCGGTACTAGGCGCTACAGTCTGGAACCTTAAAAAGGAGATTCTGGTCATTAGTAAAGTACACCTGCTGCAAGACACAATGTATAGAGTCACTGCACAATAGCAAGTGTAATGTTACTGATGACAGGGATCTCTAAAAGTGAGTCACTGAACACAGTTCTCTGAAATACCTTCACAAAAGAAGATTAAATAAATCTTCCAGAATTTGAATGAAGAACGGATGTCAACATGAGTAACTTAGAACTAGTTATCCTCAGTGTAAGTAATCAGGTTAAATCACTAAATGCTGGTCCATACTCGATACCAATTTGGCTCCTTTCAGAGTATGCTGATATAATAGACCCTTACTTTATATACAATTACTTACTCTATGAAAGATCAATACCCAAAGACTCTAAAGTTACACAGATCACATCTATATTCAAGAGAGGAAATAGGAGTAATGTATTGAACTACAGACTCATACCACTAACACTGATCTGCAATAGGGTTTAGGGACACATACTATGTTCGAACATTATAATTGTCTTAAAGCAATCGATTTATTGAAACATATTCAGTACAGACTCAGACTTGCTTATGAAACACAACTAGATCTACACTCACAAGAAGTAATGAGTACTATCGACAAGGGATATCGCATTGATTCCATATTTCTAGATTTCCAGAAGCCTTTTGACACTATCCCTCATTCGAGACGTCTAAACAAACTTATACCAAAGAAGTGTCATTTTAATTGTGTGACTGGATTCATGATTTCCTGTCAGAAGGATCACTTTTTGTAGAAACTGATGGGAAGTCATAGAGCCAAACAGAAGTGGCATCTGGCGTTCCTCGGGGAAGTCTTATAGGCCTTCCACTATTTTCGATCTTTATAAACGATTTAAAAGACAGTTGAAGCCCTCTTAGAATTTTTGCAGAGGATGCTGTCATGTACAGTCGCCTGAAGTCATCAGATGATCAAAACCAATTGCAAAATGAATTAGGTAAGATATCCATGTGGAGCAAAAAATGGCAATTGACTCTTAATAATGCAATGTGTGAAGTCATCCACATGAATACTAAAAGGAAGCGACTAAATTTCGATTAGGTGACAAATCACGTAAATATAAAGACTGCGAGTTCAACTAAATACTTAGAGGTTACAATTACAAATATCTTAAAACGGAATAATTACATAGGTAACGCTGTTGAGCCAGCTAACCACAGATTGGAGTTTATGGCAGAACACTTAGAAGTTGCAACAGGTCTACTAAGGAATCTGCCTATACTAAACTTGTCCATCCTCTTGTGGAGTACTGCAGTGTGGTGTGGGATCCACATCATATAGGATTGACTGTGGATACTGACAAAATTCAAAGAAGAGCAGGCCATTATGTATTATCACAAAATAGGAAAGAGAGTATCACAAATATGATAAGCAAATTGGGGTGGCAGTCATTAAAACAAAGACTTCTCTGTTGTGGCATTATCTTTTCACAAAATTTCAATCAGAGCTTCCTCCTCTGAATGTGAAAATATTTTGTTGGCGCCCATCTAAACAGAGAGCAATGACCATTGTTATAAAATAAGATAAATCAAAGCTTGTACCTAAAGATCTAAGTTTTCGTTTATCCCTATAGTGATAGCAATGGTAAAGAAACAGCTTGAAGATGGTTAGAAGAATCGTGTAATACCCCTTTCTAAAGGAAATTATATTTTGTGTAAAAATATGTGTAAAACATTTTGCTATCAAAGACTCGATGTTCATATCTGTGTTATCTGTGTAATAAAGGAAGGTACTGCCTTCAAACTATTTAAAGAGCAGTTAGGAGAAGCCTGGCTGTCGTTCTGTTTTTAGCCTCCATAATGTAAGCATCGTGAGCTGTAGTTGTCGTGATGTCACAATATACTGACTTACTTTGAATTACTTAAGTGCTGTTTATTGTTAATCTTCCCATCTACGTGTTTAACTTCATTATTCATTTTATTATTTGTTTTATTTTTCAGCATTTCTAGCGGGAAATACGCAGCACTTCGTTGTGGCACCGATTCGCCATTGTCGTGAAATCAGTACTAATTTGCAATGTCCATTCTTACTCATTGCATGTGTATAACCTGCAGTCATTCAGAAAAGATATTCGAGTTTTTTTTTAAGCAATCATACAACATAGAGCTAATACCAAATTGGGGTATGCAAATTATGTCTTATAAAATTAAGTCAGTCCACGTCATCTGTTGTGCTGCTCCTAATGCCAATCTTGGATCGCAAATCTTCATTATGGTAACAAAATTCTTAATGGAGATGGAAGCCAACTCACGACCCTATGCCAGGCACTTAACAGTGAATCTTAAAGTAGTCATGTAGCGGGAGAATTACTGAATGTTGTAAGGAGAAACATAAAAGTATTTTTCGACCAGCCTCAACAAGTAATGAAATATGATACCAACCCAGTAATGAACCACATAACGTGGAGTCCTACTCTATTCCTATTGAAACAGGGAGAGAGAAATTTAAGAGTTAGACAAGATGAAGAGTAGGTGGTGTAATAGAATGGAGTCAAAATGATAATAATAATAAGCCAATGGTAGTGGTAGGGAAACGAGATGGAAGTGTCCAGTTAGTAAGCACTGCTAGAATTTTAAATATCCTTGGACACAAGAGCACGACAAGTTGTAGACTGTTGACGAAATTATACAGAAATTTAATGGAGTGAAATAGACCACCTAAAATCCATGAAATGGTTATTGGCAAGTACCCTTAACCAAAGATGGTAGAAAATATTCTTCATTCCTTTTTTATGGTAAATGCTATCAATTCAAGGTTATACCATATGGATTAAAGGTGTCTTAAGGCACTTGACAAAGAATTAAGTAAATAAGTGAACTATAGAATTACAGTATGTTGTTGTTGTGGTCTTCAGTCCTGAGACTGGTTTGATGCAGCTCTCTACATCTACATCTGCATCCATACTCCACAAGCCACCTGACGGTGTGTGGTGCTAATCTATCCTGTGCAAGCTTCTTCATCCCCCAGTAAGTACTGCAACCTACTTCCTTCTGTATCTGCTTAGTGTATTCATCTCTTGGTCTCCCTCTACGATTTTTACCCTCCACACTGCCCTCCAGTACTAATTTCCTGATCCCTTGATGCCTCAGAACATGTCCTACCAACCGATCCCTTCTTCTAGTCAAGTTGTGCCACAAACCCCTCTTCCCCACAATCCTGTTCAATACCTCCTCATTAGTTATATGATCTACCGATCTAATCTTCAGCATTCTTCTGTAGCACCACATTTCGAAAGCTTCTATTCTCTTCTTGTCAAAACTAGTTATCGTCTATGTTTCACTTCCATACATGCCTACACTCCATACAAATACTTTCGGAAAAGACTTCCTGACACTTAAATCTATACTCGAAGTTAACAAATTTCTCTTCTTCAGAAACGCTTACCTTGCCATTGTCAGTCTACATTTTATATCCTTTCTACTTCGATCATCATCAGTTATTTTGCTCCCCAAATAGCAAAACCTTGCCATTGTCAGTCTACATTTTATATCCTTTCTACTTCGATCATCATCAGTTATTTTGCTCCCCAAATAGCAAAACTCCTTTACTACTTTAAGTGTCTCATTTCCTAATCTAGTTCCCTCAGCATCACCTGACTTAATTCGACTACATTCCATTATCCTCGTTTTGCTTTTGTTGATGTTCATCTTATATCCTCCTTTCAAGACACTATCCATTCCGTTCAACTGCTCTTCTAAGTCCTTTGCTTTCTCTGACAGAATTATGATGTCGTCGGCGAACCTCCAAGTTTTTATTTCTTCTCCATGGATTTTAATACCTACTCCGAATTTTTCTTTTGTTTCCTTCACTGCTTGCTCAATATACAGATTGCATAACATCGGGGATAGGCTACCACCCTGTCTCACTCCCTTCCCAACCACTGCTTCCCTTTCATACCCCTCGACTCTTATAACTGCCATCTGGTTTCTGTACAAATTGTGAATAGCATTTCGCTCCCTGTATTTTACTCTGCCACCTTCAGAATTTGAAAGAGAGTATTCCAATCAACATTGTAAAAAGCTTTCTCTAAGTCTACAAATGCTAGAAACGTAGGCTTATCTTTCCTTAATCTAGCTTCTATGATAAGTTGTAAGGTCAGAATTGCCTCACGTGTTCCAATATTTCTATGGAATCCAAACTGATCTTCTCCAAGGTCGGCTTCTACCAGTTTTTCCATTTGTCTGTAAAGCCGTAGCTCATTAAACTGATTGCTCAGTAATTTTTACATCTGTCAACACTGCTTTCTTTGGCATTGGAATTAGTATATTATTTTTGAAGTCTGAGGGTATGTCGCCTGTCTCATACCTTTTGCTCACCAGATGGTAGAGTTTTGTCAGGACTGGCTCTCCCAAGGTCGTCAGTAGTTCTAATGGAATGTTGTCTACTCCCGGGGCCTTGTTTTGACTCAGGTCTTTCAGTGCTCTGTCAAACTCTTCACGCAGTATTGTATATCCTATTTCATCTTCATCTACATATGTAGATGAATACTGATTGCAATGGAAATGTGGGAAGAGCACTGTGACATACTGGAGTTGATGTTTCAAACATTAATAAGAGGGCACTTGACAAAAAGTGTTAAACAAAATCGCAATTCCAGTTGTATCACACTGCTTGTGTTCTTTATCAACTAACAAATCCCCAATCTTAAAGTGATAGCTTCTGCAAATCATCTTGCTTGACACCCTATGTACACATTCTATGGTTTTGTAAGGAGAAGAGAGTGTTACAATTTTGCGATACATTTGTGGATCTTGTCATCAAACAATTCTCAGAAATGACAATTCTGCAGAATTAATGGTGTCAGCATTTATGTAGTTGCGCCTCATACAGAAAGTAGGACGATGTTGATTAAGGTGGAACTATGAAATGTGGCCTGGTCAGCAATTTTCTTTACTTAAGAATATATCTTTGAAAAATAGAGAAAGAAATTGTGATAGCATGGCGAAGTCAACAGTTTATGAAGATATAAAAGTTAGCATGGTGAAAAACAATAGAGACGTGCATGTAGTGAAAAACAAATTCTGAAATTTCTAGACAGGAAAGTGACTCAGAAATCGGCAGTGATAGGGTAGTTGTTGTGAAGTGTGGAGTCGATGTGGGTGAATGGTCACTTATGGAAGCGATAGGATGGAACAGAAGATATAGGCAGCCAGTGGTAACAAACAGTTTGCTGAGTTCTTGGGTGCACAGGCATAAATAAAATCTCCATAGGAGTGGGTGATGGCAGAATGGTGTTGGTGACCCAGATTGGGATAGCAGGTGAAGCAGTGCCAATGTCAGCGTTTCCTCAATAGGGCATGGTGGCGACATTGCTAGTTGTGCATAGTTTAGCTCCGCCTTAGGCTACACACTTCTGCTCGCATAACTGGACATGGAACAAGATGGTGTGCAACACCAATGATGGAAAGCAGCGGCCCATGTTTAGAGTTGGACCAGTGACCAGGAGGCGGTGTTGGACTACTGGAAATAGCCAATGTGGCCAAGTTTCCTGGTAGAACTCGTTTTCCTTGAAGTTCTACTTTCTCTGATTGCCAGACAGTTTCTTTATTTTACGAGTCCCTACTTCCTATAACTGAACTAGTGAATTTCCCTCTTAACCACAAATACACTCACCTTACTGAATCGTCATGCAATAAACTGGTAAAACAGAATTACCAAAACTCTTACTCCTTCTTTGTTTAACAAAACTTTTTTCTATAGCAAATGGTCATCTTCAGTTGAACTCTTGTGTCCGAAATTTCCTCACATATCTCCCCCAGATTCTCCACTCACTGTTTAGGTACATCATTCACAACTTTCTATTTGAAATAACAGTTCACCTTACGGTTTCCCTGAAGACAAACCACAAGAATTAGGCTCACACATAAACCACATATGGTACTGTCACATGCGATATGCTGGCAGGTAGTTCCACTTATTTCCCTCACATTAGCACCAATCACAGCCTGAATTCTTCTCCCAAATGCTACATTTCACTGAGGTTTTCAGTACTTCATTAGACAAAATGAATCTTAACGATTTTGCCTGCAGTTTAATTGGTTTTTATTTCGTGTAGACGATCTTAGCGGTCGTTTATCATAGGCGACAGTTTCCTGTATATGGAACAATGTTCCCCCAAGTTCAGCTGTGTATCATCGAATGTCAATTTTTGCATGATGCTCCCTCACATCTCCAGTACATATGATGTTACAAGTTTTATCACTTCTGTGAAACTCCTAAGCATCAGGCACACATTCCTCGAAGGATTCAACTTTGCCAGCCCAATCATTAATCTTACAAACATGTTTCCTCTTTCTTATCCTACCTCCTCGTTCTTCTGAGGAGGCAGCGCATTCACTGGTAATGATAAATCTGTGACCTTTGGAAATAATAACACTAGTAGCAAATAAAGATCTCCCAGCACATTACGCTACAGATTGAATTTTAGCTGACGGAGATAGGGAAATATGTGCAAGAAGGGATATTGGTATTGGCCAGGGCATTGACACCATTGTAATACAGAAAGTAATGCACATAAACCTTAAATTCGGTTTGGGGTTAATTTCATCCACTGAAGAATCAGATCAAGGCACAGAGAAACTTCAGATATTGGCTGTCAGTGGACATTGGTTGAAATCAATGGGGGAAGTTGAAAATTTGTGCCAGACTGGGTTTCGAACCACGATCTCCTGCTTATTAGGCAGATGCTCTGACGACTAAGGCATCCAGAAACAGTGCACATTGCAACTGCAAGACTGCCCTAGCACGCCTCCTATCAGACCCAAATTCCCAACATATCCACACACTACTAACATAGTGCCCCTTGCCCACTATCCTCATTACCTGCAGAATTTCGTCGATTCCCATAAGAGTTCGAGCCTAGTTTGCATCTGCTCTGAAGAGATCATTGGCCATCTCGCCTCACACACACACACACACACACACACACACACACACACACACACACACACACACACACAAATATATATATATGTGTGTGTGTGTGTGGAGTCGGTTTTTTCATGAACACACATCACGTATGTATTTAATTAAGATGAGACTTGCGAATGATCCCTTCAGTGCAGATGCACATCAGGCTTGAACTCTTACGGGAATTGGCGAAATGACACGAGTAATGAAGATGAGGAAGGGCACTACATTAGTAGTGTGTGGGTATGTTAATAATTTACGTGTGATGGGAGGTATGCTACGGTAGTCCATATAGTTGCAATGGCAACTGTGTCTGCATGACTCAGTGGTCAGACCATACATCTAGTAAGCATGAGATACTGGTTTAAATCCTGGTCTAGCACAAATTTTCAGCGTTAATCATTGATTTCAATCAGTACCCGTTCACAATCAATGTCTGTAATTTATTTGTGTCTGAATTCATAATTGCTGTTGAATCAAAATGGTGTCTATTCTTTCAGACATGTCCAAAATACCACACACACACACACACACACAAATATATATATATATATATATATATATATATATATATATATATATATATATATATATATATATATATAACAAATTTCTGGGTATTCAGTTATCTTTGGTGGTAGCTAAAAGAGTCTCAAAAGAAAAATGGTTACAATGCCTAGAGTCTTACCCTTTGTGGGACTTTCAGCGATTGGTTCCCTAGCCAGTAATGCAGAATCTATTGCCAGAACTGTGAAAAATGTGGAAAATGCACAACAATGGTTCGATGAAGTGAAGAGACTTAAAAGATTCGTGGAATATCTAGCCATTGTGGAAGGGCCATATTTAAAACCACGCAGTATGAGAGTTGGATCGTTCATTCAAAAAAAGCTACTAGCTATAATATTAAAAAGTCAATTCACAAACATTAATCCGCTAAATTGACAAAAAGTCGTACAAGCTTCTGTGAACCGTCTACGCGAAATACTTTATCCAAGAGTATATGGAAGACAAACATTTTGGACATTCCAGAAGAACCTGGAACTCACTAGGTAGTGTGTGCTAACAGAAGAACCCAAAATGGTACCTAACACTCTAATGCATTCAGCGACTAGTAGCCACGAAAAGAATTATGGTGCTACTTTACTGGTGGCTACATATTCTACAACTTTCAACAATACCAAAAGTTCAATTCATGCCTCTGCAGACACGTATGTCACATGTTCATCCTGAGAGTTATAGTGAAGAAGAATATGTAAAACAATAGTCACGCACAACAGTTCTTCAGTTGAGGTTGAGAAGTGATGTCATACATTTCGACTTTAAAATATCGGCTGTTGGTGTTACGTGTGAATTCCTGTCCACCAATTGTATTAATCAAAGGTGATTAGAGTACTGCACTGACAGACTTAGATATGTATAACACTATCACAAAATCAAATAAAAATCTACATGTACAACACCGATAATTTAAAGATATATTTAGAATGGGTTACACCAGGTATTAAATTATGCATTAATATCTTTATTGTTGTTGTTGTTGTTGTGGTCTTCAGTTCTGAGCTTCTACATCTCCCAGTACTTACTGCAGCCTACATCCTTCTGAATCTGCTTAGTGTATTCATCTCTTGGTCTCCCTCTACGATTTTTACCCTCCACACTGCCCTCCAATACCAAATTGGTGATCCCTTGATGCCTCAGAACATGTCCTACCAACCAATCCCTTCTTCTAGTCAAGTTGTGCCACAAACTTCTCTTCTCCCCAATCCTATTCAATACCTTCTCATTAGTTATGTGATCTACCCATCTAATCTTCAGCATTCTTCTGTAGCACCACATTTCGAAAGCTTCTATTCTCTTCTTGTCCAAACTATTTACCGTGCATGTTTCACTTCCATACATGGCTAAAATCCGTACAAATACTTTCAGAAATGACTTCTTGACATTTAAATCTGTACTCTAAGTTAACAATTTTCTCTTCTTCATAAACACTTTCCTTGCCATTGGCATTCTACATTGATATCCTCTCTACTTCGACCATTATCAGTTATTTTGCTCCCCAAATAGCAAAACTACTTTAAATGTCTTCGTAATCTAATTCCCTCAGCATCACCCGACTTAATTCGATTACATTCCATCATCCTCGTTTTGCTTTTGTCGATTTTTATCTTATACTATCCTTTCGATACACTGTCCATTCCATTCAACTTCTCTTTCAAGTCCTTTGCTGTCTCTGACAGAATTACAATGTCATCAGCGAACCTCAAAGTTTTTATACAGATAGAATACCATCGCGGATAGGCTACAACCCTGTCTCACTCCCTTACCAACCACTGCTTCCCTTTCATGCCCCGCAACTCTTATAACTGCCATCTGCTTCCTGTACAAATTGTAAATAGCCTTTCGCTCCCTGTATTTTACCCCTGCCACCTTCAGAATTTGAAAGAGAGTAGTCCAGTCAACATTGTCAAAAGCTTTCTCTAAGTCTACAAATGCTAGAAACGTAGGCTTGCCTTTTCTTAATCTAGCTTTTAAGATAAGTCATAGGGTCAGGATTTCCCTCATATGTTCCAATATTTCTACAGAATACAAACTGATATTCCCCAAGGTCGGCTTCTACCAGTTTTTCCATTCGTCTATAAGAAATTCACGTTAGTATTAAACTGATTGTTCGGTAATTTTCACATCTGTCAACACCTGGAATTGCTATATTCTTCTTGAAGTCTGAGGGTATTTCTCCTGCCTCATACATCTTGCTCACCAGATGGTAAGGTTTTGTCAGGAACGGCTCTCCCAAGTTTGTCAGTAGTTCTAATGGAATGTTATCTACTCCCGGCGCCTTCTTTCGACTAATGTCTTTCAGTTCTCTGTCAAACTCTTCACGCAGTATTGTATCTCCCATTTCATCTTCATCTACATCCTCTTCCACATAATATTGTCCTACAGTATATCGCCCTTGTATAGACCCTCTATATACTCCTTCCACCATTTTGCTATCACTTCTTTGCTTAGAACTGTGTTTCCATCTGAGCTCTTGATATTCATACAAGCTGTTCTATTTTCTCCAAAGGTCTCTTTAATTTTCCTGTAGGCAATATCTATCTTATCCCTAGTGAGATAAAATTCTACATCCTTATATCTGTCCTCTAGCCATCCCTGGTTAGCCATTTCGCACTTCCTGTCGATCTCATTTTTGAGACGTTTGTATTCCTTTTTGCCTGCTTCATTTACTGCATTTTTATATTTTCTCCTTTCATCAATTAAATTTAATATTTCTTCTGTTACCCACGTATTTCTAATAGCCCTCGTCTTTTTACTTACTTTATCTTCTGCTGCCTTCACTACTTCATCCCTCAGAGCTACCCATTCTTCTTCTACTTTATTTCTTTCCTCCATTCCTGTCAATTGTTCCCTTATGCTCTCCCTGAAACTCTGTACAACCTCTGGTTTAGTCAGTTTATCCAGGTCCCATCTCCTTAAATTCCCACCTTTTTGTAGTTTCTTCAGTTTTAATCTACAGTTCATAACCAATAGATTGTGGTCAGAGTCCACATCTGCCTATGGAAATGTCTTACAGTTTAAAACCTGATTCCTAAATCTCTGCCTTACCATTATAAAATCTATCTGAAACCTTTTAGTATCTCCAGATTTTTCCATGTATACAACCTTCTTTCATGATTCTTGAACCAAGTGTTAGCTATGATTATGCTTTGCTCTGTGCAAAATTCTACCAGGTGGCTTCCTCTTTCATTTCTTAGCCCCAATCCAGATTCACCTACTACGTTTACTTCTGTTCCTTTTCCTACTGTCGAATTCCAGTCACCCATGACTATTAAATTTTCGCCTCCCTTCACTATCTGAATAATTTATTTTATCTCATCATACATTTCTTCAATTTCTTCATCATCTGCAGATTTAGTTGGCATATAAACTTGTACTATTATGGTAGGTGTGGACTTCGTATCTATCATGAATATCAATACGCTTAAAACAGAAAAACAATGACCAAGCAAGTAACAAACTTTAGAATTAAAAAAATTCAGTAGAGTAGTTACTAAGTCTCTCGAAGGATCAAATTCTGCAGAACTAAAAGAATAAATTTTATGAGTCAGCTCATTCAGTGGATATACCACTGTTTACCACAATTTGAGTTAAGTGCAATACTGTAATGCACTCACTTATCAATGACATTGGTCCACAAAATCTGTAGATTCGTCACTACAGTCAATCTGGGGTACAAGCCAAGAAACATTTATCTTCTGGTAACAGTTCAGATATTAGATCATACTGAGTTGTAAGAATTGTATTTCAGAAACATCGACTTTTCGACTTTTTGGTTGAAGAAATCATGATACAACTACATTTAAATCAAGATGGGCATAAATATAAAACAAGCACAAGCAGCCAGGAGCATGTCACTTTACAGTGAAAACATAACTTGTTGACATGAAAGAACCATCAATTCCTAAAATCGTTGGTCTTGAAATCACACAAGAACAATGTCATCACTCAACATAAAGGTCCAGTGGAACGTGATGAATGACTAATTCACCAGAAACACTTCTTATAAAGATCTTATGCTTCCGTGACATTCAAGAACAACAATGAAGCCTGCATAGTCATCAAGCACCAAGAGGCTTTGGCTAGCCCAAGTAGAAGTTCCTGTACTTGAAGGGGAAATTCATGAAAAAGAATGGAGGTGCGATGGTAGCATCCCATCATCTGTATTGAGATATGAAGAAATGGTCACTTCTTTGCGTATTATCACTTGTCGAATACTCATCTCTTAGACACTTTATACACTGATAGGGGTGTCTGTACTATTTAGGACATGAGGAAGTACCACAGTACAAATTAAAGTTCTGTGGTTCTACACCTCTGGTCCATACTCATCTGGCTCCTATCGTAATTTTCACCAGTGGCAGTACTTGTGTTTATGAGCACAAATAATACAAGGGTAGACCATGACTCAGGGTTCCACATTAAATAGAAACTCCCTAAACAATCGTACGAGTATATTGGTTCTCAGGGGACGAAAATGTGTGGCTAATATATTGTTGAGCAAATAGGCGAAATCGCCGCCAAGCGCTGAGTACACATGCTGGCGGGGTCGCTACCAAAGGTGTAGGCAGAAGGCGGCCACCCAGTGGCGCATGTTGCTCTGGCTGGGAGTGGAGCCATAGCACTCAGCCTGGAGCGAATCACTGGCACTTACTATACGTCAAACCCTCAAAGTGCCAGTCACTTTATGCCCGGCAACACCTCTGCTCTTTAGCAACACATGCCACCAGTTTTGTTCAAGTGACGACCTTCAAGTCATGGATTAACACCACAACAAGTTCAAGGTATCGTCCTTGGCGTGGCTTGTGCATAAATAAGGTAACAATAGCTTCTGATGGTTCCATGCATCCATTCTTTAAATATATTGGAACTCTACAGCACTATTTACAAACAGTAGTTTCTACCCTCTTCGCCTACTATAAAACTGAGTCAGTTTTACTCCTGCTGGAAAAACTGCTGGTAATTCTCGAATAGTTGAGGGAAAATTGGCAACTGATATTGTTGGAGCATTGTGAATCATTAAGAACTATCATGCAGTGCGTGCCTAAAGAGACAATATGTAAGAATTTGTGACAAGACCTGAGGTTTAATGTCGTTTTCACTGTATTTTACTTTTTTCCTTTCAGTTAGCTATATTTTCCGGCAGTAACGTTCCAACTTTTGCTACAGACGAGGAAGGTGATTTTCTGTGTAAATGTGCCAGGAGTCTAACTACAGAATGAATCTGTAAGAGCTGTTTCCCATTTCTTAGGACTCAGCTTGTACCATGTGGAACTATTCAGACTGAGGCTCCAAGTTCAACCTAAGTTCCATGGATTGGTCTATAATAAAATATATTAACAAAACTTTATAATTAATTATTATTAATAAGTTATTACTTTTAAAAAATGTGAACAAAACACATTTTACGACAATGGCGGTAACCGCACTGTTTCTTGGACAACACAGCTGCTTTTTTGCAAACCTGCATCATCTAGAGTGAGTCTTTTCTCGTAACCTTTAAGTACAGTTTTGAAATTGAGTCAATGCATTTACTTTTTCATTTTCATTTTAAATTGGGATTATAGAAAGTAGCTGCAAAGATGTCGATATTATGCAAACTCTTTTACTACTACCATGATCGAAAGAAATCTTGGCAGTAATCCACAGCTGCTATGACGACAGCTTGAACAGCATTTTTCCACGAATTTCAAATTCTAATTTAGTTTTGTAATTGAGGTCAAAAAATCTTGGAACTTAGTGTTTGAAATAAATCCAATGAAATAATACATATATTTTGTATGTTTCGTCAGTCACAGACAAATAATGAGGAAATTAGCTACAACTATGAAAAGAGTTACAAATCAGAGCTATCATGTGTGATCTTAGGCATTCCCAGCGAATTAACTGTTTGTTCTGTTCTCGGGTCTCTAGCCAGGTGCAGTCGTTTTCAAACCACGATATTTCGACAGCGTTCCTTGCCCTCGTCTTCAGGTGATATCTGCAGACTGAGCGTCTCTGCTGAATCTCGTCCCCTTTATACTCTGATCGCTCCTCACCCCTTCTCCCGCATCCTGCCGCACGCGGCACTGCGTGGGGTGAGGGTGGAGCGGGGTGGCCTGCTGGCTGCTGGAAGTGAACTGTATGGTCTATCAGATGTCCTGTGACCTTCGTCGGGCCTGCCATAAAACTTCCGTTTTCCTGTACTCCATAGTATCTCCAGTATCCATGTAATGTTCGGCAACCGCAGATTTTGTAGGCTGCTTCAGTTCAGTGAGCCTTCTGTTTTACTGGCATCTTTCTTCGATTGTCCATACAGTTTTCCCGATGTATGCCTTACCACACTTACACGGAATACGGTAAAGACCCGGTTTGCGGAGCCCCAGGCCATCTTTTGCTGTACCTAGCAGGGCACGCGTTTTCGGAGGCGGGCGGAAGACATAGTTGATGTTACGCCGAGCCAGAATTCTGCCGATTTTGTTGCATACTTTGCCGGCGTAAGGCAGGTACTCCATTGTCTTCTCATCCTCTTCGTTCTCTCTCTGCTGGGCTTGTGCATTCTGCCTGAAAGCACGTCGAATTTGACTCTCGTTGTATCCGTTCTTCTTGAAAATGTCCTAAAGGTGGTTAAGTTTTCCTTGTAGGCCTTCCTCACCCGATATTGCGCGGTCCCTGTGCACCAGTGTTCGCAGTACACCCTCACGCTGTGAAGGATGATGGCAGCTGGTAGCGTGGAGATACAGATCAGTGTGGGTTTCTTTCCTGCATACACTGCGTCCCAAGGTGCCATCTGCTTTGCGCTTGACTAGGACGTCCAGAAGCGGGACTTCACCATTCTCTTCCATCTCCATGGTGAATTTGATGTAAGGATGCAAAGAATTCAGATGTTGGAGAAACTCTTGAAGTTTTTCTCTTCCATGTGGCCATATCACAAATGTGTGATCAACATATCTGTAAAAGCACTTAGGCTTCAGTGCTGCAGTTTCCAGTGCTTTCTCTTCGAAGTCCTCCTTAAACGTCTTTGCTACACCTGGTGACAGGGGACACTTCATGGCAATACCGTCCGTTTGTTCGTAATAGTTTCCATCAAAGAGAAAGAATGTTGACGTGAGGACAAATTCTAAAAAATTATTCATTGTCGGTTGAATTTCTCCCTAAACAACTTAAGACAGTCATCAAGCTGCACTCTGGTGAAAAGCGAGACCACATCCAAGTTGTGTTGTTTGAAAACGACTGCACCCGGCTAGAGACCTGAGAACAGTACAAACAGAGCTATCGTAATGTCCTTAACATTCTCCTGTTGCCACAGCCAAATAGAATGTGTGAAAAGCATATCTCATACAAAACGACTCTTAAACGGCTGTTATCATATTTGTCGATGTTTTCTCTTCCATTTGTTAATGACGAGGTGACTGTTACCTTTTAAACACACCCATGGGCGTTATGGGATGTAGTACAACGTTTTGTTTACCCTCAACATAACTTCCATCGTCACTTACTCTTTCGTTAAATCTACATCTACATCTACATCCATACTCCGCAAGCCACGTGACGGTGTGTGGCGGAGGGTACCGTGAGTACCTCTATCGGTTCTCCCTTCTATTTCAATCTCGTATTGTATGTGGAAAGAAGGATTGTCGGTATGCTTCTGTGTGGGCTCTAATCTCTCTGATTTTATCCTCATGGTCTCTTCGCGAGATATACATAGGAGGGAGCAATATACTGCTTGACTTTTCGGTGAAGGTATGTTCTCGAAACTTTAACAAAAGCCCGTACCGAGCTACTGAGCGTCTCTCCTGCAGAGTCTTCCACTGGAGTTTATCTATCATCTCCGTAACGCTTTCGCGATTACTAAATGATCCTGTAACGAAGCGCGCTGCTCTCCGTTGGATCTTCTCTATCTCTTCTATCAACCCTATCTGGTGCGGATCCCACACTGCTGAGCACTATTCAAGCAGTGGGCGAACAAGCGTACTGTAACCTACTTCCTTTGTTGTCGGATTGCATTTCCTTAGGATTCTTCCAATGAATCTCAGTCTGGCATCTGCTTTACCGGCGATCAACTTTATATGATCATTCCATTTTAAATCACTGCTAATCCGTACTCCCAGATAAAACTGCTTCCAGTTGCTGACCTGCTTTTTTTGTAACTAAATGATAAGGGACCTATCTTTCTATGTATTCGCATCACATTACACTTGTCTACATTGAGATTCAATTGCCATTCCGTGCACCATGCGTCAATTCGCTTCAGATCCTCCTGCATTTCAGTACAATTTACCATTGTTGCAACCTCTCGATACACAGCATCATCTGTAAAAAGCCTCAGTGAACTTCCGATGTCATCCACCAGGTCATTTATGTATATTGTGAATAGCAACGGTCCTATGACACTCCCCTGCAGCACACCTCAAATCACTCTTACTTCGGAAGACTTCTCTCCATTGAGAATGACATGCTGCGTTCTGTTATCTAGGAACTCCTCAATCCAATCACACAATTGATCTGATAGTCCGTATGATCTTACTTTGTTCATTAAACGACTGTGGGGAACTGTGTCAAACGCCTTGCGGAAGTCAAGAAACACGGCATCTACCTGTGAACCTGTGTCTAAGGCCCTCTGAGTCTCGTGGACGAATAGCGCGAGCTGTGTTTCACATGATCGTCTTTTTCGAAACCCATGCTGATTCCTACAGAGTAGATTTCTAGTCTCCAGAAAAGACATTATACTCGAACATAATACGTGTTCCAAACAGATACTCCACTTTGGTTGGGCGCAGCGCAGTTGGCACAGGTAAGGCTGCTAATGAGAGTCACACTAGCTGATGCTAATGACGCAGAATGGAGGCATCTGCACTGACTGCGTGTCCTACATTGAGAACACAATACATAAGGAATCGTTCACTCAACCTAATGTGGCTGACAGCTCGTGCTTCACACATTTTACGCACTTGATAAACAAAAATATATCTATATTAGTTTGGCTCAGAAAAAATCAAGTATTTTGATTCCATTACTGACACAAAAGATACAGTGGGCGTAATTATAGATATGGCGGAAAATAATCTAAAAGCCGGCCGCGGTGGTCGTGCGGTTCTAGCGCTGCAGTCTGGAACCACGGGACTGCTACGGTCGCTGGTTCGAAACCTGCCTCGGGCATGGATGTGTGTGATGTCCTTAGGTTAGTTAGGTTTAAGTAGTTCTAAGTTCTAGGGGACTTATGACCTAAGATATTAAGTCCCATAGTGCTCAGAGCCATTTGAACCAATAATCTAAAAAGTAAAGAATTTAGAGTGTGTTTGTCTTGCAAAATCATTTCGTCTGTACTTAAACGTGTTTAGTTAGTTTCCTCTTCTACTGTACACAGGCAAACAACATGTATCTGATGTAGCTCAAGCGAATGTTGTCACTTCAGGGAAGCATTTGAATTAAAAAGAAGGGATATGCCTGGCACGGTCAATGACATAATACATCATTGCACATGCATACGTAATATTCAAAGGAAGAGAGGTAGGTTTGTAAAGAAGCTACACAGAAAATGGCGCTGTTAGAAATGCATTATGTCATTATGTGGATAGTGATGATGTCCAAAAATGAAACCAGGTTGACATTCCTCATAACTCCAGTTCATTGTCTTGGACTACTCTCTCGAATTTTGACGTAATAGAGACTATCCCTATAGCCGCAGGTAAAGTCACCTTCACACGGATAACTTATGTGATGCTACAGCTTTTGGCACCCAGTGGTGGCACTATGAGCTACTGTTTGCACAGACAAATTCTATGTAGTTTCATAGTTTTCAACATGGCATCAACTGAACTCATATGGGTGGGTATTAATCTTATAGTGCAAACTGTGGCGTTCGAGCTGTGACAAGAATGAAATACCAGGAAGACAAATCGCAGATGTTGGAATTGCACAGAAATAAATTAGCGGCTGCAAACAAATTTGTAAAAGAAGTAAAACGTGAAGACAATAATGCTGTCCATTATGGCAAACTCTTTATTACATTTTATTATATAAAATTGTACCTTTAATTATTCGTTTTCGCGAGATCCTCAATTGATGGTGTCTTGAAACGTCAGTTATTCTTAGGTCACAAGTTAAATGAACTGCTGCTTTAATCTGTCTGCTAGAACAGCTACCCAGTCATTCTAATTGCAGATCAACTTTTGAAACTAGTTTTCAGAATGTATAAAAGTAAACTTATGTTGCTGAGATATCTTAAAGAATGCTTCAAGAAAGAAAACAAGGTCCAAATTGGTTGTAATATATTTATTATCAGTGTTATTAGCTAATTTCGACTGTTACATATTTTCAAGTACTTCTCACAAGCCTCATGCTTCACATTACATTTGACTAACTACCCAGTACGTTTGTAAAGCCACATGTCGCTTTCATGTGCATGTGTAGCACCATCCAATCCAGTAACGTACTAGATTACATCCATTAGTGATACATGAACAGAAACTTGCCATATCATAACAAGGGCATAGCTCATACATTGCAGCAAGCTTGACACTTGCGAAAGTACTTGAAAATGACTAACAGTCGAAATTAGCTAATAGCAAGGATAATAAACATATTACAGCCTGTATGGGCAGCATATTGTTTCTTAAAGGATGTTGAGTCGTTGAACCACCACAACAACAAAATTCTTATGAATGCTGTTGAATATATACATTATCAGAATCAAAAATGCTCCTATCATAGCACAAAAAACGAGTATGTTCTAGGCAGAGTCAGAAATATAAAAGAAGGGATGTAACTTTTCACCTTCACTGGCAGCTTTACTTGTTATTGTTAGTAACGATGTCATGTAATCTAGTGCATCGTTTCAAGTATGTTGCATAACATGACACATGTCATTATGTCATCCAATATGGCATATGTCATGTCATGCAGTATGACGTAATGTGTCATTAAAGTTGAGAATGCATGCGTTCCCACTCTGGGACATTGTAAATGCACCCCCACTCTCAGATACTTTCTATTGTAGATGCATCTCACTCTAGAAACACACATTTTTTTGTCTATTTGTTCATATGCACCTCATCATACATGCAACAGAGGGTGGGTCTGCGCAGAAATGGCCATGTCAAGGAGAAAATCAGCCTCTCTCCATCCAGAAATTGAAAAACTGTTTTAGCTCCCCCCCTCCCCCTCAGAACCCCCCCCCCCCCCGCCGAACGGAAATTTTATCCCATCACAAACTTTTTTAGATATTCTATGTATGTTTTCAGTCATATGACATTATTTATTGTTTACTATGGCTAGCAAATCTTCTGGATTTTGGGTCCAGGATCAGGGACTTTAGACCGTAAATTGGAAGATGCAGTTGTGCCAACACCATACAGCTGAGAGGGGTCACTGCACTGGGGAAGTAGTGTTAACAGAGAAAAATATGTGCAGATGTTTTTATGTAAATGGTTTTCTTTAAAACTGCCAGAAAAGTCAAAACACTAGTTCCATTCTTGTATGTCCATAACTCTGCTCCAGATATATTCTCATTTTGGAGCTATAATAGCAGCATTTTTCATCTTGATTCCCAACATCGACTCTAATGTAATTTTAACATTAGCCTGGCTTAGCTTGGCAACTGATGTAGATTATTATTGACTTGGTTAAAACTGCTCTCGCGTAGTTTTTTCATTTGTCTTTCATACCATATTGCTTGAGTTGGCCATTTTAGTTTTACTGCTCTACAGTTACCTGCCTGGAATTGTTGAATATGTCCAAACTAGCCTACTTTATCCTCAACACACACAAGCCTCATTACCACGTCAAAGACACATGCCCAAAGGAGGATTTTTGTTTTATTTTTTAATTTTATCATATTTTTGTTTTTATTACTTTATCATTTTGTTGTTGTGTTTTATGTTTTTAAATTTTTAAATTTTGTTTAATTTTTTACAATGTTTAATTACGTTGTTTTATAGTTACACACCTTTTATTCATTTATCCAAGCTACTGTAAAGGCAAACATGTGAAAAATTACCAGAAATACTTAATGCAGCATGCAAAAAACAGGAAACAAGATATGAAGTACTATGCAAATACTGTGCAGATGGAACAATATATGTAAATAGTTTATATTACATATATAAACTTATGAAGTGACAAAATTACATAGATAAACTTAATTAAAAGCTTACTGTGTCACAAGCAATGCAACAAATAATAAACTATTAGAAAGTACACATCTATCTTAAAATTCTTGCCATTGTTTATTTAAAGTATGCAATTATAAAAAGATAAAATTAAGATACCGCCACCAGAAATACGTTAGTGCAAAATGTTGCAAAAACAATCCGAATTAACCATTAGTATGAATGGTTGAAGTAGGCAGAACTGCAAAACAGTGTATGTGCAACAAAATATTATAAACTTTTCAAACTTGCAAGGAAATTGACGAACTTAAACTTGTTTTGCCTGAAAATAAATTTTCTACACAATAGCATTACAGATATTTAAGAAAACGCAGTAAAATATTTACCATTAGTTGTAAATAAGGTAATCTTTTTCCAGACAAATATTTTCATAGCAGTTTTCAGGTTAGTTTAATTTCCTGCATGGTCACTGATAAAGCTTTAAATGGTCAGTCATACAGTATATCATTTTGCTCAGTGCTTAGAATACTTCTGGCTTGCCACATGCATTGATTTGTGCATCCAACGATTTTTCTTTGATTTTTAAGTCACTGGCGAATAAAACTAATGTATAAATGACGAAACGATAATGGTAAAACAACAAGTTTTTTAAAATGAGATCAAAATGCAGCACTTAAAATACAAGACATTTCTACAGATCACAGTTTCATGCACACATACCTAATCTTTTGCACATAAAAGCCAAACAGTGGAAGGTTTTTGCAACCACTTCTTATAATAACTGTAAGAATAAATTTTTGATTATAGTCTCAGCCATCTCAGCATGTGCCAGTCGCATAAAACCGGGTTTAAGTGAATTTTAATTGCAACTTTAGATCGCTATATCTTGGCCTTGAATAAATCTTTCGTAAAATAACAGGACAACCATTATTAAATGAATTTGTCTACCTTCCAACAAAATTTGAACCGATTTGAAACATGAAATGTGTTTTATGCATCTAAAATTTGAATGAAGCTAGATTCTTGAAAGAAGCTTTCAATTTTATCGACAAAGTTGATTTTTTTTTTATTCATTTTAACCGTTTTCGTGCATTAAATCAGGTAACAACGAATTTTATATGGTAACATCAGCTCGATTTTAAACCATCCTATCCCAACAATGGATAAAGATTACTAGACAAAAAGATTACTAGATAAAAATCTGTCTTCATACAGTTTGACCTGACTCATACAGGTTTAACTATAAAAGTAGTGCACTTCAGAAACCTCCCATAAAATGAATTTCACAATGCTGAAACTTATCATATACCAAGGAACTATACACCAATGGACCAAATTTGGACCATCAGTTTCGCTCCAATCTGGAGTTATATAAGGGTGACTGTTTATGCACAAAAAATCCAATCGAGGGTGGCTTTTATTTGCACGTAAAACCCGAACGATACACATACATGTGATGCCATTAACTGAGTATTAATTTCAGCCCAATTAAAATCTTTTTCAAAAGAAATTGTTCAAATTCCATTAATATGCTGTAACATAGGTAAAGTTAGACAGATGTTCAAATGGCTGTACAAATGGCCACTGGACCAGGCCAAACCAATAACTTTTTCCTGCATGTTCCCAGCTCAAGTCGGAATCAAGCTCCAAGCCCCCCCCCCCTCCCTTGTAAACCACAATTCTGTGCATGGCCTTTTCGTACATATTTGTTACAGTGCTTCCATGGTGCAAATCAGCAATTCACCTTACTTTCGTGGAGGCATATTAGGAAAAATAGTTAGTAAAAGTTTTTCAGTAGGTTTAGGGATTAATTCCTGTTAACACTTTAATCTTTCCCTTATCCACAGCCCTGTTCACATGAACGCAGAATTTCACACATTTATATGGTGCCCTGCAGCGATGAAGATGCACAACTACCAGTTCTCTCTGAGACGAATGTTATTGTTTGGACCCCATTTTGCGCATTAATTGTTGTGAACTGAACAAACATGAAAGTCGATAACTGCTCTTTCTGTTTTCTATGTAGGATGTGATGTCATAATAACGTCACCTCTTTCTGATGTCTTCTGAACTGAGTGTTGCCCCGTATTTCTAGGTTGAACTGTGATATCATAGAGAGCGTTCTTGTAGCACCCTGTTGGATTTTCAGCAAATAGGACAATGGCCAATCTTGAATTTTCACCGAATTTACACATAGGACAGCTGCCCTACTTCCGCACCAACGACATAGCAGTGAGGAAGAACTTGTAGCACAATCATGTTATTTTTATACGCTTGGCAATTGGCCTATGTCAGAGGGGTGGGGAGGGAGAAATTGGTTAACATTGCATGACATCACAGGTGACCTCATAGTGAAAGATGAACAGGGACAGAAACTTCATGGCAATGAAGTGTCTCCCAGCTAAACTACTGAGAAATCCCGCAACTACATGACGACCTTGAACTAATGTTTTCAGTATGTCATGTGAGAAAAATAAAAGCTAGATTTCACATGATTGATGTTTTCGGAATCCACGCTGGTTGGCATGGAGAGGGTCGTTTTGTTCGAGATGTATCATTATATTTTGGCGTAGAATAAATTATAAACTTCTATAACAAATCGATCTCAGCAATACTGAATGGTAGTTTCTTGGATCACCTCTACTATCTTTCTTATACACAGGTGTGACCTGTGCATTTTTCAAAGACTGGGCTTGTTTTTGTTTAGCTTAAGGGGTCAGTGATAAGTTATAGGTAAAAGGCGAGTAACTCTTTCACTAGTAACTCAAGTATTGAATCTGAGAGAGATTGCACAGAACCATGGAGCTTTGTTTAATTTTATCGATTTCACCTTTTTCTCGATAACAGAAAATTTAAATTTGGGCAATAATCAACACTCCTGGTTCCTTTGTACAGGAACATTTGAAAGCGGAATTCATAATTTGCGTATTTGCTTTTCCAACCTTAAATTTCTGATTCTGTTTCATCCAAGAGTGAGTGGGCACTTACTTTGGTGCTTCTAACATCATTTATATATGACCAGAATATCTTTGCGTTTTTCAAAGATCATTTGAGAAATTTCTGGGATGGTGATGGTTGAAGGTGTCATGCATTGCTCTACTGAAGCCAAAAGCATTTGATTCAGCATATCTCTATTTATTACCCTATGCTTTGTTTTGCACCTGTTATGCAGTAGTCTCTGTTTCTTTAGAAGTTATTTTATAGTGTCTGTGTACCATCATAACCTTTTCTGTTGGGTACATATCTGTCTAATGCATGCTCAACAGTTCTGTTAAACTTTAGCCATAATTTCTCTATATGCTCACATCCTGTGCTAAGACTTTTAAGTTCCTCATTGAAACACAACACTATTGATTTTTTATGTAGTTTATTGAATATATAAATCTTTCTTCTTGTTTTATGTACACATTGTACTTTGATAATGATTGTTTATACAACTGTTGGGACATCCTCAGAAAGGCCAGGTCTCTTTGTTAGAATGACATCTAATATATTTCCTTCATGTGTGGGGTTTCAGACTGTCTGTACTAGATAGTTTCTAAAGAAGGCATTTAATAATGTTTCACAGAATGCCTTGTCACACCCACCTGTAACAAGACCTTGATTATCCTAATTGATTGTTGGGTGATTAATTTCTCCTCCAATGTTTACAGTAAGATTGTGAAGAACTTACACATAAGTGAACTGTGGTTTTGTCTAAAGTTTTCGATTACATCTGGAAGGGAGTCTGGTGGTCAATGGAAGGATCTAGTTACAATTTTATGCCCACCCCTGGTATTGAGTCTTACCCAAACAAATTCAGATGCAGCTTCAATTGCTGTCTCGGTGAATTTGAGTTTCTTGTCTCCTGCAGAAAACACACCACCTCTACTTCTCATTAAGGTCAAGTCATTCTAGCCGTCACAGCACTGTCACACCACAGTATCGTCATGTCAAGGTGTATTTACAATGTCTGTCATGTCAAACCATGTCAGGTCAGTTCAAGTCAAGTGATCTCAACTCACATGGCTGTCCTCAGCTGTTTTAAATCTACAACAAACAACCAAAAATAACGAAGAACGAGTAACAAAGAACAAATAATGAAGATGCAGAATAACAACTAGTATCAACCACGAGCTAATGAAGTATGGAGGATGAGAGCATTACTGTGAATCAGGAGGAAATGAGTTTGAGGGTCACGTGACGACAACAGCTGATGACGACAGCCATCAAAGCCTTGTGTCTTGAGAAATCTTGATGGTGCCATGAGGTAATGCGATGGTCAGTGAAAATGCCACTATTTGAAATCCGTAGTGGAATTTTTTTGGCGTGCTGTGACATGACGACCAGTGTGAATTTGCCTCAGACCAATCTTTTCGATGTATTTCGAAATTTTCACTAAAAATTGCACTGTAGTCAACTTCAGGTTTTAATTTAATTTCTTCTGATTTTTAGGACCACTTCAAACTCTGGCACTTTCTTGCAAATGTTTTGGATGTAATACACTAGGATTTTAGTACGTTCACCTGTGGGGGATTTTCTTTGGTTATTACTCAGATAATTCCAGGTCTCCTACCTGAATGTCAGTAGTACTGAATGCCAATAGGATGAAGCTGCGACCAGTATCTTGCTTTTCCTGAAATCCGTATAATGACCAATAGAAACTTCATGTTCAGCCACTACATATTTGTTGGGGTGTATGATGCACCATTCTTATATGCTCTATGACTATGAGTGTCCTGCAGTTGATAGAATCCAAACCAAAGCTTTCAATATGGCTACATAGCAGATGTGGTAAAAGGTCATACCTAGAGTGAAGTCCCAGTTAGGTTTCCTGGCTTGTGCCTTGTGTACAGTGTTGTACATTTAAAGTAAAGCATTAAACGGGGTTTCCACATGCAACACAAATGACATCACTTGGGTGTCATTTGTGTAGCGTCACCAAAGGTTGGTGTGGAAACATCCAAATTTCTGTGGTGTCCTTGAAGGATATCACTTTTACACAGACTGTACAACTTAAATACACTTTAACTTTGTGACGCCACTTTCCTTCTCTCACCACCAATTCGCGTCAGAAGGGACCGCCATCTTTGAAGCAAACATGCCATTTTTTATATTTATAAGTGTGTATTATGAAAATATGTAATTTCTGTGATACCCTGCATTAATAATTTCTCCAAAACACATTGTTCTGAGTATGGTTTATAATGCTACAATAGTAGGATACGCAACTTTGGTGTATAAAGGTGTCGCCAATGCACTTATGAGCGAATAATCATTAATTCACATGGTGAAAGTAGACGAAGTGAGTGAGTAACCAACTGTTATTTAATTAATGAAAGGTGTTTCGGATTTCATAGCACCTAACTTTATTCTGAATTTGATAAAAATTAATGCAATATTGGCAGTGTATTCAGTTTTTAGTACTGGATATTTTAATGCCTGTTAGACATTTGCCCAGTTGATTTCGAAGAAGAAGTAGGCACTACTACTTCAGACTGCGTGTAGCTATTAACACAGGCAGTCAATAATATTATTGTGTCTTTTAATGCACTCGTACAGCTCCAAAATTCGGTATAGCATAAATTTCACGTTTTGTAGCATTTAACTGATGTGGGGTGAAAGAGTGAAAATATTAGGTTTTAAACAAGAGCTTAGGGTATTGTAAGTAGCATCCAACGAATTGCACAAGCGCAATGAAATTGCACTTTTGAGAATGTGGTAGGGGGCAAATCTACTCTTCATGCTATTGCCTCTTTGATCAAAAAAGTTCTTGGCGCCTATGAGGAGAAAAACTTTACTCGGGCTACTTTTTGCGAGCTTAGCAAGGCCTTAAACTGTTTAGAGCGTAATTCACTTCTCACTAGATTAGTTTATCATGGAATCGTTAACAACAATGTTGGTCACATTTTTGAACCATTTTTAGTAACTGTAAACAAATTGTGCATATTGGAAATTAAAGATTACAGACAGGTGAAATTAAGTGAGGTTTGCAACAGGTTTTAGATTTGGGACCTTGGTTGTTTATTCTAATCATAAACAATGTTCCAGTTTATATAAATACTCACTCCACTCTCTACACTGATGATAGCACTTTTTTCAGTGTCAGTTCAGACTCTGATACTCTTCGAACTATGACTAAAGGCACCTTATAACAAGTACCAGTTCGTTTCAGAGCTAATGGAACTTTGCTCATTGTGAGTAAAAATCAACAAACTACATTTAGTTTAAGAGATCTGACAGTAGAAAACTATTTATGTAATGTTAAGATTTTAGGTGTTTGTTACTGACAGTAAATTGTCGTGGGACCCACTCATTAAAAATGTTGTTGCAAGGCTGCCTAGAGTTGTGTGCCTATTAAAAAATTTAAAAAATCATGTACCTTTGGTTTATGTAAGATCAGCCTATTTTCCTTTTTTCGCTGTATGATATCTTATGGACTTTTATTTTGGGACAATGGCACTTATGTTCAGGACATTCTGATACTTCCTAAGAAAGTTATTAGGATTATTACATACTCAGAAAACTGTATCCACTGCAGACTAAAGTTTACTAGCCTGAAATATTAACCACAATAGACATGTACATTTAGACTCTCATGGTATAAAAATAATATGTTGACATACCTTAATGTAGATTATCTAAAGCACTGAATAGCTATGTAGTAGTAGGTATGAAAATGTTTAAGAAATTCCCTCTAGAATGGGTAGAAACTCCATTCTACTTATTTCAGGAGAGATTGTACAATTGGTTATCTATTAATCTTTTTTACTCAGGTAATGAATTACATGAATATGGAAATGTGACAGTGTAGTGGTAATTGTTTGAAGAGTACATCATAATTTCTTTAACATTCTTAATGTAAGATGCCTTGTTCAAATTGTTTTTATCTTAAATATTATACTTTTTTGAAAATTTATTCCAACATACTATGGTTTTAGCTTTTTTGATCTAATCTTTTTTGTGTACATATTGTATCTTTACATACATTTGTAATTTCAAATTGACCTACTGCTGTAACAGCTGAACAACAATAAAATTTATTTTGCCAAAATATTAGAAAGTGTGATCGCCAGATAACAAATATCAAATTTTCACTTCTAGTTTCACTTGAGCCAGGTTTGCATCCTTAATTTGAGTATCAGATCTCTTAATAGGGCCCGAAGCTCACCTCTAAAAGTGCTCGAAATTAGCTTTTGTTATAAGAAACTGTTTCACATGCGGGTCTTCATTTACAAGTCCTACAGCTATTATTTTGCTTAATGCCACTGTGTTATTTTTGTGTAAATTGAACTTCCAAATGCAACAGTTGTGTTTTTTACTGGTTTCGTGGCTCAGTTCTAATATCACAACCTGAATCAATGACAATACCAACGGCCATATTATTGAATAATTCCACCAAAGCCATGTGGAAAACAGGAGTGTCTGATGGCTGTAAAACGCCTACCTGCACTGACGTTTTGGACTGGGAATTGACATCACCCAGCTGCAGAGGACACCTGGTTGCACCTGTTCTACCATTCGAATGTTGCTGGTGATATGTGTGCTTCGCTAACTTACTGCCATATCGCTTCCTTATTTTCATTTAGCTTGCTATCTTTGTTATTTTTTGTTTGTTGTTTCATATTTGGTTTTAGAATTTATTTACTTTTATATAATTTATACTGCTAAAGAGATTAATAGAATAAGGACGTTCAAAATGATTCAGGTTGCACAGTAGTAGAGAGGCATGCGCGGAACTTAGTAGCATGGAGAGCTGCATCAAACCAGTCTTCAGTCTGAAGAGAACAACAACGGTGTTGTTATGGTGATGATTGTAACTGTTTCAATAGTCTGTTATTTTTGGGCCATTACGCTAGTTTTATATAACGAGAGTCTCCATGATGTAAATACATGGTAAAGGTAGAATTCCTAAACTCTTAAACTGGGGAGTATCTAGGCTTACATCCTTTCTGATTGTAATGGCCTTTTTTGTATTCTGATGACTCACTTGACTGTTGTCATATTACCACCAGAATATGACCTCATATTTAATGTTGGCCAGAAAGTAGGTATAACAGGTCTCTTAACTGTTTTTCACATGAAATTTATATTTTAAATAACACTGAAACTGATGCTATTTACATTTTCCATCACAAACTATGTGACAGAGATAATAAATATTCTCAGTCAGATGACTAGTCATCAGTCATCAGTCTCATACTGACATGGTAATTACACAGGAGGTACATAGCAAGTCATTAAAAGTGGTTTCATCATTCACAAATTAGGAACCATTCGAAGTGAAAAACACTTGCTTACAAGCGTCACTTTCTTCTGTTAAAATTTTCTTCTTTGTATTAGTGTAAATGGAAAATATGCTGTACTTTAACAGTATTCCTGCAGAAAAAACAATCAGAGCTATCAAACGAATATTGAATTGTAATTGTATCATACATGCCATCCTTCTCAGTGATTTATAACATTAATTGTATCACCATTGTACCTAACAATAATGCCCTCTTCCAAAAGCAAACAAGAGCTGAGTGAGTCTTTATCACTAATACATGATGCACACACACTGATTACCCTACATACCGTAATAATGTAGACTTCGCTTTTAGACTGAAATCTGACATTTTTAACTTGGTTGGGATGAGGATAATGGAATGTAGTCGAATAAAGTCGGGTGATGCTGAGGGAATTAGATTAGGAAATGAGACACTTAAAGTAGTAAAGGAGTTTTACTATTTGGGGAGCAAAATAACAGATGATGGTCGAAGTAGAGAGGATATAAAATGTAGACTGGCAATGGCAAGGAAAGCGTTTCTGAAGAAGAGAAATTTGTTAACATCGAGTATAGATTTAAGTGTCAGGAAGTCATTTCTGAAAGTATTTGTATGGAGTATAGCCATGTATGGAAGTGAAACATGGATGATAAATAGTTTGGAAAGAAGCTTTCGAAATGTGGTGCTACAGAAGAATGCTGAAGATTAGATGGGTAGATCACGTAACTAATGGGGAAGTATTGCATAGGATTGGGGAGAAGAGAAGTTTGTGGCACAACTTGACCAGAAGAAGGGATCGGTTGGTAGGACATGTTCTGAGGCATGAAGGGATCACCAATTTGGTATTGGAGGGCAGCGTGGAGGGTAAAAATCGTAGAGGGAGACCAAGAGATGAATACACTAAGCAGATTCCGAAGGATGTAGGTTGCAGTAGGTACTGGGAGATGAAGAAGCTTGCACAGGATAGAGTAGCATGGAGAGCTGCATCCAACCAGTCTCAGGACTGAAGACCACAACAACAACAACAAAGGGATGAGGATGTCAGTGAACTATCTTTACCACTGATAGAGATGCCTAGAAAAATATAAGCGTTTCGTCATACACCAAGCGCTAACAAAGAAATGTTTGTGAAATCTGAAGGTTTCTTACTTGGTTCAGGTAAACAATTACACAACATTTCAGTAATCCCCTATCTGTCAGTATCAAATGGCATGCTATGGAATTTATTTTGTGCGAGAAAATTCAATACCGTAACATATTTCTCAGTACTCAATGGTAATTAACTTGAACAGGTACATTGCAACAAATGTTGACTACTGTTTAATCTTCAGTATGGCTCTACAACTGGGGAACACATAAGTGTGTCAAGTGGAAGTTCTTAAGCACAACTGAAATGTACCGTAATTAGCACCAGATTTTTCCCTGTAATAGTAGTCAGCCCTTTTGGGATACTCGTTAACCTGTTCAGGACATACGTACAACTGAGGGACCAAAATGAAGTAAAGTACAAGAATTTTATAGCTACAAATGTACAACAATATTTTGCTTGAGCATAGAATTTCACGTCAGCTGTTGTCTTTCATTGCAGTGTGTGCAGAAGTTAATGATGTAACTACAATGTTAGACTGCGATATAATGATAGTTTCCGGTCCAAAACGTCTCATGTGCGAAGTCTGCCATATTGAAACTAAGTAAGCAGCTGTGCATGAAGCCAAAAGAAATTAGATGGATTCTGTGTGTTTCAATAATTGTGCATTGTAGGTGCTGTGCTTACCTACAAGTAAACAGTTGTTTAATGTACTGTTAAGATTAGAAATATGTAATGGGCAGTAATAAAGTAAAATACTACACAGAAAGTGATGAACAGTTACCACAAAGTGGCTGATAGCAGTATAGAGAAAAATGAGTTGTCATTTTCTTGTTGTATGATACAAGCTCATTACACTGAAAAAAAATAGTTTGGCATAAGAGAAGCAAAGTTACATCAACTTCTAGAGTAAGTTTTTCGTTAGAGATTCTCTTATACCTTTAAAAATTAATTTGCTTCCTTCACATTTGGGCATTTTGTTCACTACTGTATAAAAGTAGCTCTCATTCGATTCTGAGGACACTGCCTGGCACAGAAAATTGGTTTCTTTTGTAACTTATACTCTCAACCCACAGCTTAATGATGAAGTGTCTGTTTTTTCGATATTGCTCATGTTGTTGTTATTGTGGTATTCAGTCCTGAGACTGGTTTGAAGCAGCTCTCCATGCTACTCTATGCTGTGCAAGCCTCTTCATATCCCAGTACCTGCTGCAGCCTACATCCTTCTGAATCTGCTTAGTGTATTCATCTCTTGGTCTCCCTCTACGATTTTTACCTTCCACACAGCCCTCCAATACTAAATGTCTGAGAACATGTCTTACCACCTGATCCCTTCTTCTAGTCAAGTTGTACCACATGTTCCTCTTCTCCCCAATTCTATTCAGTAGCTCCTCATTAGGTATGTGATCTACCCATCTAATCTTCAGCATTCTTCTGTAGCACCACATTTCGAAAGCTTCTATTCTCTTCTTGTCTAAACTATTTATCGTCCATGTTTCACTTCCATACATGGCTACACTCCATACAAATACTTTCAGAAACGACTTCCTGACACTTAAAGCTATGCTCAATGTTAACAAATTTCTCTTCTTCAGAAACACTTTCCTTGCCATTGCCAGTCTACATTTTATATCTTCTCTATTTCGACCATCATCAGTTATTTTGCAACCCAAATAGCAAAACTCCTTTACTACTTTAAGTGTCTCATTTCCTAATCTAATTCCCTCAGCATCACCTGACTTAATTCTACTACATCCCATTATCCTCATTTTGCTTTTGTTGATGCTCATCTTATACCCTCATTTCAAGATACTGTCCATTTCATTCAGCTGCTTTTCCAACTCCTTTGCTGTCTCTGACTGAATGTCATTGGCGAACCTCAAAGTCTTTTATTTCTACTCCATGGATTTTAATACCTACTCCGAACTTTTCTTTTGTTTCCTTTATTGCTTGCTCAATATACAGATTGAATAACATCGGGGATAGGCTACAACCCTGTCTCACTCCCTTCCCAACCACTGCTTCCCTTTCATACCACTCGTCTCTTATAACTGCCATCTGCTTTCTGTATAAATTGTAAATAGCCTTTCGCTCCCTGTATTTTACCCCTACCACTTTCAGAATTTGAAAGAGAGTTGTCCAGTCAACGTTGTCAAAAGCTTTCTCTAAGTCTACAAATGCTAGAAATGTAGGTTTGCCTTTCCTTAATCTTTCTTCTAAGCTAAGTCGTAGTTCAGTATTGCCTCACGTGTTCCAACAATTCTATGGAATCCAAATTGATCTTCTCCGAGGTCACGTTCTATCAGTTTTTCCATTCGTCTGTAAAGAATTCACATTAGTATTTTGCAGCTGTGACTTATTAAACTGATAGTTCGGTAATTTTCACATCTGTCAACATCTGCTTTCTTTGGGACTGGAATTATTATATTCTTCTTGAAGTCTGAGGGTATTTCGCCTGTCTCATACCTTTTGCTCACCAGATGGTAGAGTTTTGTCAGGACTGGCTCTCCCAAGGCTGTCAGTAGTTCTAATGGAATGTTGTCTACTCCGGGGGCCTTGTTTCGACTCAGGTCTTTCAGTTCTCTGTCAAACTCTTCATGCAGTATCATATCTCCCATTTCATCTTCATCTATATCCTCTTCCATTTCCATAATATTGTCCTCAAGAACATCGTCTCTGTATAGACCCTCTATTACTCCTTCCACCTTTCTGCTTTTCCTTCTTTGCATAGAACTGAGTTTCAATCTGAGCTCTTGATATTCATACAAGTGGTTCTCTTTTCTCCAAACGTCTCTTTAATTTTTCTGTAGACAGTGTCTATCTTACCCCTAGTGAGATAACCCTCTACAACCTTACATTTGTCCTCTAGCCATCCCTGCTTAGTCATTTTGCACTTCCTGTCGATCTCATTTTTGAGTTGCTCATAGTTACTGCGATATGTAAATTCGAAGTACTCTGTAGCATAAAATTTGAAGGTTTGCAGTGAAAGAAATGGTCGCTGACTACTTCATGTTTGGCTCGTTTTAGGTGATATATTGCTGTTTACGAATTGCTGGTGACATGTCGAACTTGTTTTAACGTTGGAAGAAAAGTATGCAAAGAAAAGAAGTTAAAGTATCTTATTTGGCGCCAAGCACACTGCACGATGGAATGACGTGTAAGTAGCCTGCAGCTCAATCGACACCAGTTTGTGCAAGTGAACATGCATTTCTCAAATCAGTGTTCACGATTTGTTGTTGCACATACTGCTGAAAGAAAGTATTGAAGCAGACATTCTACACCAATAGCTCATAATGGTAAGGCTGAAATATATCTCATATTTAGGACAAGGTTTGACAAATGTTTTATTGACACTTATTGATCGTCATTTATTAAACATATATGATTCATATTACATAATATGTTAGAGTAGACTTATAGGTCTGGGTCTAATTCAAAACATTCGTGTAAATTAAATTTTAACGCAACCTAATGTCGGCATTTGCAGCAATACCTATGTATTATTTTCAGGTGGACGACATGAATGAAAATTCCAGCACTGATACAAACACTGATGCTCTTGCAGTGTGCCCGGTAACAGCTGTTTCTGTAGGAAGGGGATTTATCAGCCCACAGTCCTACAAAACAATATTGTATAAGTAAAAGAGTACTGATGAAAGGAAAAAAAAAAACAATCTTTACAAATACGCTAGCTTCATCATTATCATCTGCAACTAAAAGCATTTGCAGTTCATAGCTTGCGAATAGTAATAAATTCATTTCCTGAAAGTTCTCATTTAGTCGCTTGGAATACATCTGTTTCGTAAAAACATTAATTTTGAGCCGTAGTAGTAATAAGGCATCATTTCGGGTTTCGGTTCCAATATGGCGTCGAGCGCAACGCTTTACTTTAGACAAAGGGAAGGAGCCGGCCTCTGTTTTCCTTTCTGTACACTCACTATTCTGCGCTCCAGGCGATACTGCACATGCGCAGCTACGACGTAGGAAGCCTGCTAGTAGTGGAACACAAGCTGATTTAAAAGTGGGACATCACGTGACCTTGTGCAGCACTCCAGCGTGTTGTTCGGAAGGGACATAAGGAGTTTATTTATTTATTTATATAGCTGTAGAAAACTGTTGTGTTGTGTAGCAATCGTCAGATGGTTTTTGTTGTACATAGGGTAGTTGATTTATAATATCCTATACAGTTATAGAATGCAGAATAAGAAAGCTGTCCTTGAAATAACATTCATTTCAAAACTAGATTCTACCACTCAAAGTACTCTAAATATTTTGCGATGTGGTGACCCTAACATAGTTTGTTTTTTATTCATGCTCAGATACTGTCATGTAGCATATCCAATCAAGTCTACATCCACACAGCGCTCCAAAAATCTTGTAAGAAGGAATACAAATATCTTGCAAATATAAAAAAAGTAGTTGTTTGTACGTACTTGAACTAGCGATAGTAAATTTCTCACGATTGTTTCAAACTGTATAAAAATTAACAAGCCCTTCTGCGACGCCAAGAACTGTACATTTGGCAGTTTATATCCTCCTTCAGGAATAAAAATAAAGCCACGTGTGAGTTACAGTGATAAAATACCATGTGCTGATAGTCGGTAATTTACAGACTTAAGATGCAAACAACACAAATTAAAGAATACCGTCAGGCTAATGGAGGTACCAGACAAGTGTTAAAACGTGTCTTTTGACCGAAAAACATTGTGTTTCAAGGAGGTAAGGTATGTAACATTCTGCTAATCCTGTCAATATGTTTGAAACAAAACATTTCATTAAATTATTGCCTGCATACCGCACTCATCTGCAAGTGAACATTAATGTGCATTAAGGAATTTTAACACTATGTCGTAGCAGAAACAGGTATCAAAGAATACTCCAAAGACACCGTAATTTCGTAAATCATACTAAAATGCATATTTTGGCTTAAAGTGCACATTCGTAAGTCCAGATTCAGATTCACACGGAAGTAGGCCCATATCTGGTGTTAATCTTTTCTGTATGGTTTTCGGGTTGCCATTTTTCTTGGAGTACCAGTATTCTATTATCTCATTTTGGTTCTTTATTATGTTAAAGTGTTTATTGTGTTGTAACTTCATTGTTCTGTAAGACGATTAATGTTTGATTGCCAATAAAGTGAAAATAAAATCAGAAAATTTAAACTAATAACATATTTTAGTCTTCTGTATTTATTAAATGTGCGGGTCACGTGGTGACTATCCCCAATTACAATTCACACTGCTCTGCGCATGCGCGAATCTGGCAGTTCGGGCGCGACATAAAAAAAATTTCCAGTTGGCATCTGGCTGCTTGCTGCAGCAACAGTACACTAGTTGCAAGAAGCGGGAGAAAGTGGCGATCATATGCGACTTAAGCTCTGCGCATGCCCGCTGGCAAGGGCTCAAACGATGATTTTGTTTTTAGGTTCAAAATGCCTCTGAGCACTATGGGACTTAACGTCTGAGGTCATCAGGCCCCTAGAACTTAGAACTACTTAAACCTAACTAACCTAAGGACATCACACACATCCATGCCCGAGGCAGGATTCGAACCTGCGACCGTAGCAGTCACGTGGTTCCGGACTGAGCGCCTAGAACCGCGAGACCAGCGCGGCCGGCTTGTTTTTAGGATTGTGGGGCGTTCAGCTGCGCGGTTCAAATAAAATTTTGACTTGAGTTGTGGAAATAGCAGAATAGAGAATACAGTGCTGCTGCCGTGTCGCATGCTGTGGCGATACTTTGTTGCTTGTGGGAACGGCTCCTTAATAAGCACGAGTGTAGGATGAATACATGCGACAAGAACGAATCACTAATATTGCTCGCATTTAAAAAAAAGAAAAAAAAAGAAACAAGAATGTCCGTACCATTTATAAATGACAAAAGTTATATGAAGATATCAAATACGTAAGCGCAAATAGATAATTAAATATGTAGACCAAACCCCTAAGATTCATTTAAACTACTTAGAAGAAAATTATAAACTGCCGACCAGTTGCAATGGATAAAGAAATTCTTTATCTAGGTTTCAACAAATATAAATTTGTCTTCTTCAGAAGGTAGCAATTTTACATTAGTAAGGACTAATGTACCAACGCCGTAAGAGTCGGTTGTGAGCTCTGCAAGATCCATGAGCTATTTTATATTTACGTGACAAACCCTAATTCTGGGGCTATATTTTATTTTTGACACATGGATCAATGCCGACAGTTTTAAAAACGGCGATGGTACATTAGTCCTTACTAATGTAAAATTGCTACCTTCTGAAGAAGACAAATTTATATCTGTCGAAACCTAGGTAAAGAATTCCTTTATCCATTGCAACTGGTCAGCTGTTTATAATTTTATAACGTGAAACCGTTGCTGTTGTGCAACTGTGTTTAAAACTTCTAAAAAACGAGAGCTATGACACACAAAAACGAAACATTATGTAGGTGTCAAATACAGTGCAGCATATGCAGATACGTCACACGCTAGAAGCAAAGTTTTACATGCTGATAATTGCTAAGGATAACGGCAGCTTTATACATGTATTAAACGCAAAATTTACTGAGAAGTTTTTAACGATTTTATACATATGTGTAACCCAAAGGAATTTCAATACCAGTTTCCTGGTTCCTCAGTGTACACTTGTAGTCAGTGGCATGCATAGTCTGATTTTTTATAAAATGCATACCTTTACTTTGCATGGACTAGTTTGGTAGATTCATTCCAGGTGTCTGTAAGCCCAGCAGCAATTATTCGCAGGAGGTCTGAAAGAAAAGCAGAGGATGCATGGGGAAAAAATTGCCATGTAGAACCAACCCTGTCCACAGGCTTCAGTTAAGTACCCATATGGTAACCGTTTTGAAATGACTTCTCACATGGCATGGTTCCTTAACAGCCCCAACTTTATTTTCTGTGCAAGTTGTAAATAGCCTTTCGCTCTCTGTATTTTACGCCTGCCACCTTTAGAATTTGAAAGAGAGTATTCCAGTCAACATTGTCAAAAGCTTTCTCTAAGTCTACAAATGCTAGAAACATAGGTTTGCCTTTCCTTTCTTCTAAGATAAGTCATAGGTTCAGTATTGCCTCACATATTCCAACATTTCTACGGAATCCAAATGATCTTCCCCGAGGTCGGCTTCTACCAGTTTTTCCATTCGTCTGTAAAGAATTCACATTAGTATTTTGCAGCTATGACTTATCAAACTGATAGTTCGGTAATTTTCGCATCTGTCAACACCTGCTTTCTTTGGGATTGGAACTTCTTCTTGAAGTCAGAGGGAATGTCGTCTGTCTCATACATCTTGCTCACCAGATGGTAGAGTTTTATCAGGACTGGCTCTCCCAAGGCTGTCAGTAGTTCTAATGGAATGTTGTCTACTCCCAGGGGCCTTGTTTTGACTTACGTCTTTCAGTGCTCTGTCAAACTCTTCACGCAGTATCGTATCTCCCATTTCATCTTCATCTACATCCTCTTCCATTTCCATAATATTGTCCTCAAGAACATCGCCCCTGTATGGACCCTCTATATACTCCTTCCACCTTTCTGCTTTCCCTTCTTTTCTTAGAACTGGGTTCCCATCTGAGCTCTTGCTATTCATGCTAGTGGTTCTCTTTTCTCCGAAGGTCTCTTTAATTTTCCAGTAGGCAGTATCTATCTTACCCCCCATGAGATAAGCCTCTTCATCCTTACATTTCTCCTCTACCCATCCCTGCATAGCCATTTTGCACTTCCTGTCGATCTAATTTTTGAGATGTTTGTATTCCTTTTTGCCTGCTTCACTTACTGCGTTTTTGTATTTTCTCCTTTCATCAATTAAATTCAGTATCTCTTCTGTTACCCAAGGATTTCTACTAGCCCTCGTCTTTTTACCTACTTGATCCTCTGCTGCCTTCACTATATAATCTATCTGAAACCTTTTAGTATCTCCAGGGTTCTTCCATGTACACAACCTTCTTTCATGATTCCTGAACCAAGTGTTAGCTGTGATTAAGTTATGCTCTGTGCAAAATTCTAACCAGGCGGCTTCCTCTTTCATTTCTTAGCCCCAATCCATATTCACCTACTACGTTTCCTTCTCTTCCTTTTCCTACTGTCGAGTTCCAGTCACTCATGTCTATTAAATTTTTGTCTCCCTTCACTACCTGAATAATTTCTTTTATCTTATCATACATTTCATCAATTTCTTCATCATCTGCAGAGCTAGTTGGCATATAAACTTTTACTACTGTTGTGGATGTGGGCTTCGTGTCTAGCTTGGTGACAATAATATGTTCACTATGCTGTTTGTAGTAGCTTACCCGTACTACTATTTTTTTATTCATTATTAAACCTACTCCTGCATTACCCTTATTTGATTTTGTATTTATAACCCTGTATTCACCTGACCTAAAGTCTTGTTCCTCCTGCCACCGAACTTCACTAATTCCCACTATATCTAACTTTAACCTGTCCATCTCCCTTTTTAAATTTTCTAACCTACCTGCCTGATTAAGGGATCTGACATTCCACACTCCGATCCGTAGAACGCCAGTTTTCTTTCTCCTGATAACGACATCCTCTTGAGCAGTCCCCGCCCGGAGATCCGAATGGGGGACTATTTTACCTCCGGAATATTTTACGCAAGAGGACACCATCATCATTTAATCATACAGTAAAGCTGCATGCCCTTGAGAAAAATTATGGCTGTAACTTCCCCTTGCTTTCAGCTGTTTGCTACATCACAACAGCAAGGCCGTTTATGTTAGTGTTACAGGGCTAGATCAGTCAATAATCCAGACTGTTGCCCCTGCAACTACTGAAAAGGCTGCTGCCCCTCTTCAGGAACCTTGTGTTTGTCTGGCCTCTCAACAGATACCCCTCCAATGTGGTTGCACCTACGGTACGGCCATCTGTATCGCTGAGGCGCGCAAGCCTCCCCACCAATGGCAAGGTCTATGGTTCATGGGGGGAATAAAGTGATATGACTAAATAATTTGTTAAAATTTCATGTTTCTTGAAACCCTTTAAGTTTCTGGTTTAGTTTTTATTTGCTACTTTTCTGAGATGTAGGTACATATTAGACCTACATTTTTTTTTTATAATTTCAGTTATTAAGCAGAATATCTGAAACTTTACTAAAAACATGTTCTTAAAGTATTAAGTGGTGTCTGAAAAACAAGTTTTTTTCTAGCTTCTATGGCGATGAAAACACTAAGGACTTCATCTAATATAGATTTGTCGAGGAAAAAAGAATTTTTTTATCCCCCTCTTACATTATCTATTTCCACTCAGTAGTAGGCTTATTTATTGATATTTACACACTATAGATTTCAGAATTAGAAGGATCCCCACAACGGTAAGTCCACATCTACATCTGCAGCTACAGCTATAATCTGCAAACCACTGGGAAGTGCATGGCAGAGGGAACATCACACTGCCCTACCAGTTATTAGGACTTTTCCCTGTTCTATTCACATATGGAGTGTGAGGAAAATGATTGTAAATGCCTCTGTGCGTGCTGAAATTAATTACCCTCGCGATCCCTCTGGGAGCGATGTGTAGTATACTCCTACAGTCACCTTTTAAAGTTGTTTCTTGAAATTTCATCAGTAGATTTTCTCAGGATAGTTTCTGTCTGTGTTCCAAATATGATGCTCTCTCTCTCTCTCTCTCTCTCTCTCTCTCTCTCTCTCTCTCTCTCTCTCTCTCTCTCTCTCTCTCTCTCTCTCTCTGCTTTCCCCTCCATCCTGCCCCTCTCCTCTCCATGAGCATTTTCAAGTTGGAGCACCCTCATATCATTACACTAATGGCCTCAAACAGTTCATTATTCCGATTCATTTCTTGCAAATTTAAGGAAATCTTATAATGCTTGTGAGGTTTTCTTCCTTCGTTGGTAACTAGGCATCTACCACATCAACTAACGAAATAAGATGGCTACCCAATGTAAGCAGCTGTTTTCTTTTGTTAGTATTTTCATCATCCCCAGTTATTTCTATTATCAAATTTTCATCATATCTTCTCAGAAACTCTTGGAGACGTTTCCATATAGACATTGTACCAAAGCACAAGAAGAGAAAAACAGTTCCCTTTGTTAGGGAACAGTTCTAAATGATGAGGCAGTGATGAACAAAACAAATTTTTGACAGGAAACTATGTACTTTGAAGCACTGTGGATTCTTAAAATGACAGAAAGCATGAAAAACTTTCTCAGTTACACTTGTGCCTGGCACCAAAGCTAAGAGAGCCAACTTTTAGTTCTGCTGGATGGGACTTGCACATAATTTTACAACATGCAAAATTTTGTCTACTGTTACAGCATTTTATTTTATTTCTTGCAAACCAGAGGCCCTTAGCAATTTCAGTTACTGTCAAGAAGATGCAAACAAAAGACACTAGCATGTCAGAGAGTTATGCGAGATGCAAGGGAAGTTTCAGATCTGCATCGCCATTGCTAACATTGAGGAATGGCATTATAGGCGCTGCTGAGATGAAACACCACCAATGATGCTGTAGTCAGTGTAATGCAGCATGAAGACGATTCTTGTGCCTTCTCTGTTGTTCTTTTCGTGATTAACTTAACAATATCTTTTCAGCGTTGTCGTCATTTTTGTCAAGTACTCACAGACTTCCACTGACTTCTTGATCTCAACTCCTATATATTTCTGTGTCAGTTACTATGGAGCTTGTATAAAGTTAATTCCTGCACCTTGTCTCACATCAGCTCTTCAGTTAAAGAAGAAGTGCTTGTCAGATCTAAAAAGGTAGGCCTTACTTTGCATATCTCCCCAACAAGAAAAAAGGATGGCTCCATTCTTGCAGGGAAGGGATGTCCTCACAACTTGTCTACATTTTAAATTGAGAAATGGACAGCAGTATTACCTCACCCATGCATCTAGAGCTTCCCAATGTCATGTAAACCTGGAGAGAATGTGCTGTAAAGTTACTCTTGTTGGCTCTCAATCTTTTCATGCCTCTGATGCATAATCTGAGTTCAGTTAGCTGAGGAAATTAATTAATGCAAATAAAATAAAACAATATTATGAAAAGAACAGCTGCTACTCACCATACAGCGGAGATGCTGAGTCACAGATAGACAAAACAGACTGTCAGAAAGTGAGCTTTCAGCCAACTGGACCTTCTTCAAAAGTAGACAACACACACACACACACACACACACACACAAAAATGCAACTCACACATACATGACCACAATCGGCGAGCAACAGGATAAGTGGCGGTGGGGGTAAGGAAGAGGCTGTGCGGGGAGGGAAGGGATAGCAGGGGGGGGGGGGGGGGGGGCAGTGAAGTGCTGATGGGGAGTGCGCAAGGACGAGGTGGAGAGATGGTAGGGCAGCTAGGTGCAGTTGGGAGATTAAATGGTGGGCCAGGGAGGGGGGAGGCGGCTTAGCAGAAAAGGAGAGAAGTAGAAAGACTGGGTGCGATAGTGGGATGAGGGCTGTGTAGTGCTGGAATGGGAACAGGAAAGAGGCTGGATGGGTGACGACAATGACTAATGAAGGTTGAGGGCAGGAGGGTTATGGAAACATAGGATATACACTAGACCCTCTCTAATCCAGCTCTCAGTAGTCCGGCATTTCAGTAATCCTGCACACATCCAAAAACACATGCAGAATGAACTATCGTGTGCAACAGTGCTCAGTTAAACAATGCTTTATATACTGTATGTGAAATTGCAGCTTTCTTTACAGTTCGGAATCATGTCTTCTAAAAGGAAACATGTTACGCTAGACTTCAAGCAGAAACTCGAAATTTTAGGTAAGTTAAATCAAGGTTTTTCGTAAAAAGGCATTGCTGCTGAGTTCAGTGTTGTACGAGCAATTATTTATGACATCAAAAAGAAAGAAGATGTTATTTGACGGTACTCAAGACAAATGGATAGCTGTTTATAGATGGCTCATACAACATTACAGTAAAGGAATTCCAGCCAGTGGCCTTTTCATAAAGGAAAAAGCAGCTGCATTTAACAAACAACTTGGCAGTAGTAACCTGTTTGCAGCAAGTGAAAGTTGGCTATCAAACTGGGAAAAACGACATGGCATTTGGCATGTGACATTCACCGGGGAAAGTCACTTAGCTAACGATGTGTTTGGAAGCAAGATATGGAAGATAATAGAGGAAGAAGATTTAACTGCTGATGCCTTGTATAATGCTTACAAACAGACCCGAACTATTTGAATCAGTTAATGCAGAACAGGGAATCAGCGATCATAAAGCGGTTACTGCGTCGATGATTTCAGCCATAAATAGAAATATTAAAAAAGGTAGGAAGATTTTTCTGTTTAGCAAAAGTGACAAAAAGCAGATTACAGAGTACCTGACGGCTCAACACAAAAGTTTTGTCTCAAGTGCAGATAGTGTTGAGGATCAGTGGACAAAGTTCAAAACCATGGTACAATATGCATTAGATGAGTATGTGCCAAGCAAGATCGTAAGAGATGGAAAAGAGCCACCGTGGTACAACAACCGAGTTAGAAAACTGCTGCGGAAGCAAAGGGAACTTCATAGCAAACATAAACATAGCCAAAGCCTTGCAGACAAACAAAAATTACGCGAAGCGAAATGTAGTGTGAGGAGGGCTATGCGAGAGGCTTTCAATGAATTCGAAAGTAAAGTTCTATGTACTGACTTGGCAGAAAATCCTAAGAAATTTTGGTCCTATGTCAAAGCGGTAGGTGGATCAAAACAAAATGTCCAGACACTCTGTGACCAAAATGGTACTGAAACAGAGGATGACAGACTAAAGGCCGAATTACTAAATGTCTTCTTCCAAAGCTGTTTCACAGAGGAAGACTGCACTGTGCTTCCTTCTCTAGATTGTCGCACAGTTGACAAAATGGTAGATATCGAAGTAGACGACAGAGGGATAGAGAAACAATTAAAATCGCTCAAAAGAGGAAAGGCCGCTGGTCCTGATGGGATACCAGTTCGATTTTACACAGAGTACGCGAAGGAACTTGCCCCCCTTCTTGCAGCGGTGTACCGTAGGTCTCTAGAAGAGCGAAGCGTTCCAAAGGATTGGAAAAGGGCACAGGTCATCCCCGTTCTCAAGAAGGGACATCGAACAGATGTGCAGAACTATAGACCTATATCTCTAACGTCGATCAGTTGTAGAATTTTGGAACACGTATTATGTTCGAGTATAATGTCTTTTCTGGAGACTAGAAATCTACTCTGTAGGAATCAGCATGGGTTTCGAAAAAGACGATCGTGTGAAACCCAGCTCGCGCTATTCGTCCACGAGACTCAGAGGGCCTTAGACACGGGTTCACAGGTGGATGCCGTGTTTCTTGACTTCCGCAAGGCGTTTGACACAGTTCCCCACAGTCGTTTAATGAACAAAGTAAGAGCATACGGACTATCAGATCAATTGTGTGATTGGATTGAGGAGTTCCTAGATAACAGAACGCAGCACGTCATTCTCAATGGAGAGAAGTCTTCCGAAGTAAGAGTGATTTCAGGTGTGCCGCAGGGGAGTGTCATAGGACCGTTGCTGTTCACAATATACATAAATGACCTGGTGGATGACATCGGAAGTTCACTGAGGCTTTTCGCAGATGATGCTGTGGTGTATCGAGAGGTTGCAACAATGGAAAATTGTACTGAAATGCAGGAGGATCTGCAGCGAATTGACGCATGGTGCACGGAATGGCAATTGAATCTCAATGTAGCGAAGTGTAATGTGATGCGAATACATAGAAAGATAGGTCCCTTATCATTTAGCTACAAAATAGCAGGTCAGCAACTGGAAGTAGTTAATTCCATAAATTATCTGGGAGTACGCATTAGGAGTGATTTAAAATGGAATGATCATATAAAGTTGATCGTCGGTAAAGCAGATGCCAGACTGAGATTCATTGGAAGAATCCTGCAGTGGAAGACTCTGCAGGAGAGACGCTCAGTAGCTCGGTACAGGCTTTTGTTAAAGTTTCGAGAACATACTTTCACCGAAGAGTCAAGCAGTATATTGCTCCCTCCTACGTATATCTCGCGAAGAGACCATGAGGATAAAATCAGAGAGATTAGAGCCCACACAGAAGCATACCGACAATCCTTCTTTCCACGTACAATACGAGACTGGAATAGAAGGGAGAACCGATAGAGGTACTCAGGGTACCCTCCGCCACACACCGTCAGGTGGCTTGCGGAGTACGGATGTAGATGTAGATGTAGATGTAGATGCTGATGAAACAGGACTCTTTTACAAGATGCTTCCTTCAAAACCATTAGCTGCCAAGAATGAGAACGAAGCTCATGGTTACAAGCAACAGAAACAGCGCAAAACATTAGTGGCCTGTCGTGATGCAAATGGGAGTCATAAACTACTGCTTATGGTGATTGGACAATCCCAACATCCACATTGTTTTCAGCAAACTGACATAAACACAATTAACATTCGTGACGTTGTTTTACAAGGAGATGAAGCATGGGATAAAGTGGACAGCACTACCATAATGAAGAGCTGGAGAAAATTGTGGCCATCCATTGATGCCGAACTGGATCCACTAGTGAGTGACAGTGATGAGTCAGTCAATTTGGAATTATCAATTACTTTGTACACTGACATGTTCCAAAACCTTCCAGGAGGAGAATTAATTGATGCTGAAGATGTTACTAAGTGGCTGAATGAGGAAAACTGTGATACAGACCAAACTTTTAACAGATGAAGAAATAATCAAAAGCGTGCAAGAAAGTAATGATGAAAGTGATGAAGAATAGGACAGAGGAGGAAGGAGCATGAAGATTTCTCACACTGCTGGAGCTGAAGCTGCCGATTTCTTCCTGGAGTGTATTATGCAACAACCAGATACATGAAGTGGAGTACCGATGTAATGCTTGTAAAGTGGTTGTGTGATAAAGCATGCCACCGTTGCGTATCATCATTACAACAGTTAAAAATTAGGGATATGTTTCATAGTGAGTGACACGACTGTATAATTATGTACAGTACACACTCAATGACCAAGTTTTCTCGAAAATTAATGTATTTTTGGATTGAATAAAGTACATCCTCTATGTTTTAAAATTGTATCCTTCTGTTTAATAAGTACAGTACACTATATCCCCTATGTTTGAAAAAAAATGAATGAATAAAATAAATTGCAGATACTCAATAATCCGGCACTTCCACTAATCCGGCACCCATATGTGCTAGGAACGGCCAGATTAGCGAGAGTCTAGTGTATTGCAGGGAGAGTTCCCACCTGTGCAATTCAGGAAAGCTGGTGTTAGTGGGAAGAATCCATATGGACAGGCTGTGAAGCCGCCATTGAAATGAAGTGTGTCATATTGAGGGTTGTGGTCAGCAACAGGGTAGTGCAGCTATTTCTTGGCCACAGTTGTCAGTGGCCATTCGTGCAGACAGACAGCTTGTTGGTTGTCATGCCCACATAGAATGAAGCACAGTGGCTGCAGCTTAGCTTGTAAATCACATGACTGGTTTCACAGGAAGTCCTGCCTTTGATGGGATAATACGTGATGCTTGTGACCAGACTGGAGTAGGTGGTGGTGGGAGGACGTATGAGACAGATCTTGCCTCTAGGTCTATTACAGGTATATGACCCTTCAGGCAAGGGGTTGGGAGCAGGGGTTGTGTGTAGATTTGGTGGCGGGGTAATACCACTATAGGAGGGGTGGGAAGGGCAGTGGGCAGGACATTCCTCATTTGAGGACATGATGAGAGGCAGTAGAAATGCTGGTGGCGAATGTGATTCAGTTGTTCCAGTCATGGTAGTACTGAGTCACGAGGAGTCCTCTGTGGCTAGATGCTGGGACTTTGGGAGGTGGTGGGTGATTGGAGTCTCCAGGGTTTGACTAACTCTCCTCAGGCTCTGAAATGAGGAATTTGCTACCCACTATCCTTCCCATCCCTCCCACAGTCGTATTCTGCCACCCACTAAGCCTATTCAGTACCCTCATCCATCCCTACACAACCCCTGTCCCTGGCCCTATCCCTGTAATAGGCCTTGAGGCAAGACCTGTCCCATACATCCTCCCAGTACCACTTACTCCAGTCTGGTCACAAGCATCACCTATCCCATCAAACACAGGGCTACCTGTCTAACCAGTCATGATCTACAAGCTAAGCTGCAGCCACTGCTACATTCTACGTGGGCATGACAACAAACAAGCTACCTGTCCTCATGAATGGCCACCGAGAAACTGTGGCCAATAAATAGCTGGATTACCCCATTGCTAAGCACACTGCACCACATCACAACATTCTCCATTTCAATGACTGCTTCACAGCCTGTGCTGTCTGGATCCTTTCTACCAACACCAGTTATTCTGAACTGTGCAGGCAGGAACACTCCCTGCAACATACGTTACATACCGGTAACCTTTTTGGCGTCAACCTTCGTTAGTCATTTGCCTTACCCATATAGCCTCTTCCCTTTTCCCATTCCATCACTACACAGCCGTCTATTCCATCAATGCACACATGATCTTTTTACTTCTCTCCTTTTCTGCTCCCCCACCCCTCCCCCTGCCCTCTGTTTAACCTCCTGACTGAAACTAACTGCCATAACCTCTCTTCACCTTGTCCCTTTATGCTCCCGCAAACAATACTTTACTATTTCCACCCCTACACTGCTATCCCTCCTCCTCCCCACCCCAGCCTCCTCCTTACTCCCACTAACTGGTTCCTTCTCCCAGCATGTGCTGCTGCTCACAGTATGGCTCAGCGGCCACAGACTGTGGTCGTGTGTGTGTGTGTGTGTGTGTGTGTGTGTGTGTGTGTGTGTGTGTGTGTTTGTGTTTTGCCAACGAAGGCCTTGTTGGCCGAAAGCTCACTTCCTAACAGTCTTTCTGTTGTGGCTATGTGCAACTCATATCTGCCATATGGTGAGTAGCAACTATCCTTCTCGTAATATTGTTACATTCCATCCTTGGTTTTCAAATAGAATAAAAGTTTCATACCACGTCATCTTTTCCGACTGTAAATGAACAGCACTTACATTAGCCCATGAAGTCAATTATTCAATAACCAAGGCAGAATGGATGGTGGACACTATCTCAGTGCCATGTTCCAACATGTTTCGTCCAGCATTTTTATTGCTTGACTGTAACTCTTGTCTTCTCTTTAATAGCTGTATTGCTTCATTTGAAATGTTCTTTTCTATTTGTCTATTCATATGTGCAACATATTTTGCTGTTTGACTCACCAACTATGTTAAAAAATTGCACGTCTTACGTATATCGCTATAATATTAATTTTCTAAGGTGCTAATTGTGTTGCTTGATTTACTTCACTATTCCTACCTATTCTTAAATATATTCTCATAATCCATAGTCTAATTTACAGCTTGATGAGTTTCTTACTAGCATTGTATCTACTTTTACTTTGCATCTTATGGGTCAACACTCGCTTCAAATTTTGGTGTTTGATTAAAAAACTAGACAAGTCCGTTTAAGTTGTTTGGTCCTTGTAAAGCTTTTTTTTTCCCTCCCTTCTGGAAGAAGGATAAAAATGTTACTCTCTACAGATTCTATAAAGTGTCACCTGTGACACAGTTTGTATCATGTGTGAAGTTTTCCACAAAAAAATGTAAATGTCATGTGACTAGAACCTCCTGTGGGTAGACTGATCGCCGGATGCAAGTCTTTCGTTTTGATGCCACTTCAGTTATGTGTGCATCAATGGGGATGAAATCTACATCTACATCCATACTCCACAAGCCACCTGATGGTGTGTGGTGGAGGGCTACCTTGGGTACCTCTATTGGTTCTCCCTTCTATTCCAGTCTCGTATTGTTCGTGGAAAGAAAGATTGTCGGTATACCTCTGTGTGGGCTCTAATCTCTCTGATTTTATCCTCATGGTCTCTTTGTGAGATATACATAGAAGGGAGCAATATGCTGCTTGACACCTCAGTGAAGGTATGTTCTCAAAACTTCAACAAAAGCCCATACTGAGCTACTGAGCGTCTCTCTTGCAGAGTCTTCCACTGGAGTCTATCTGTCATCTCTGTAATGCTTTCGCGATTACTAAATGATCCTGTAATGAGTGTGCTGCTCTCCATTGGATCTTCTCTATCTCTTCTATCAACCCTATCTGGTATGGATCCCACACTGGTGAGCAGTATTCAAGCAGTGGCAAACAAGTGTACTGTAACCTACTTCCTTTGTTTTCGGACTGCATTTCCTTAGGATTCTTCCAATGAATCTCAGTCTGGTATCTGCTTTACCGATGATTAATTTTATAAGGTCATTCCATTTTAAATGACTCCTAATGCCTACTCCCAGATACTTTATGGAATTAACTGCTTCCATTTGCTGACTTGCTATATTGTAGCTAAATGATAAAGGATCTTTCTTTCTATGTGTTCGCAGCACATTACACTTGTCTACATTGAGATTCAATTGCCATTCCGTGCACCATGCGTCAATTCACTGCAGATCCACCTGCATTTCAGTACAATTTTCCATTGTTACAACCTCTCGATATACTACAGCATCATTCACAAATAGCCTCAGTGAACGTCCAATGTTATCCACCAGGTCATTTATATATATTGTGAATAGCAATGGCCCCACAACACTCCCTTGCGGCGCACCTAAAATCACTCTTACTTTGGAAGACTTCTCTCCGTTAAGAATGACATGCTGTTCTGTTAACTAGGATCTCTTCAATCCAATCACACAATTGGTCTGATAGTCCATGTTCTCTTACTTTGTTCATTAAATGACTGTGGGGAACTGTATCAAACACCTTGCGGAAGTCAAGAAACATGGCATCTACCTGGGAACCTGAGTCTATGGCCCTCTGAGTCTCGTGGCTGATGAGCACGAGCTGGGTTTCACACGATCGTCTTTTTTGAAACCCATGCTGATTCCTACAGAGTAGATTTCTAGTCACCAAAAAAGTTATTACACTCGAACATAATACGTGTTCTAAAATACTACAACTGATAGACGTTAGAGATATAGGTCTGTAGTTCTGCACATCTGTTTGACGTCCCTTCTTGAAAACGGGGATGACCTGAGCCCTTTTCCAATCTTTTGGAACACTACGCTCTTCTAGAGACCTACAGTACACCGCTGCAAGAAGGGCAGCAAGTTCCTTCGTGTAAACTGTGTAAAATTGAACTGGTATCCCATCAGGTCCAGCGGCCTTTCCTCTTTTGAGCGATTTTAATTGTTTTTCTATCCTTCTGTCATCTATTTTGATATCTACCATTTTCTCATCTATGCGACAATCTAGAGAAGGAACTACAGTGCAGTGATGATGATTAGGACAACACAACACCCAGTCCCTGAGCAGAGAAAATGTCCGACCCAGCCGGGAATTGAACCCGGGCTCTTAGGATTGACATTCTGTCCCGAGTTTTCCACTGAAATCACTCTATAGTTTTTGTCCTCCTTTCAATTTAAGATACTCCCATTATCAGCTTGCAGTAGAATTTTTGTCAGTCATCGATTTCCATAATAATTTTTTTAAGGTGTTCTGCATTCTTTCTAGAACATGAGCTCCTTGCTACATAGATTTGAATGAGTCCTGTGGAATATAATTCATTTATTTTTTAAGAAAAAAAGGTCTTATTATTCTCTTATTATTCTTCACATGAAGGCTTTATCGAAAATAACAAAAATAAAATAAAGCCTTCACCTGACTTAATCCACTGCTGTGTTCCTCTGTAGTAAATCATTTGAGTTAATCATAATTCAGTTTGGCATTTTCCCCCCACTTTTTTTGATAACTCTGCTGTATCACATTTCTTCCAACTTCTCTAACCTAGACTCGGGGCCAATAGTTCTGCAGTTTATTGTATCTAAACGAATAGTAGTACTAGTAGCAGTAGTAGCTGGATTTTTAAGATCCATGTATAGCAATGTAACCAAATCTTGTGTAGTAATGCCCAGGCACAGCAGTATCTGGGCATTCTTTTGCCTGAAGTGACTGCCTGAATTCCATCAGTCCTTTATTCTCAGTATTCTTTCACTCAGGGTACAACATCAAAACCATGGGTATTTGCATGAGTCAGTAAGGCTGATAATAATGCTGCACATGATATGCTAGTGCCTCAGGGTAGAGTAAAGTGAAATTAACTAACTAAAATATCCTGTTAGTCCTGTGAAACTTTATATTGCTACAATAGTTTTTGATTCTGGAAAATTCTGAATGGCTTTTTATCTTAGAATAAGGTCAAATTAATCCACAACGTGTGGTAGTTTCAAGAAACTCAACAGTTTTCGTGTTTTACAAAATTAATTTCCGAGATGTATTCTGCAGCATTTTTCGTTGGTAAACTGCCAATGAAATGCATCATCCTTACTGTTTTCTCGTATAACAGTCTTGTCCATGTAAATAAATTGGCGATCACTCAAGCTGATTTCCAAGTTAAAGATTAAAAGCACAGAAAACTGTAGACAAAACTGATGATCCAAATGTACCTTCCTGAGAATGTAACAAGCTAAATATACTTTCAACTCTCCACTTCGTCATCGATGTAATGAATACATTCTTGAATAGTGATACACTTGATAGTGTGAAAAAAGGGCATATCTGTCTCTACATCTACATCTATACTCTGCAAATTACCATGAGGTGCATGGCAGTGGGTACATCCCATAGTACCCAGCTTTTAGGGTTTCTTCCCATTCTACTCACGTATGGAGCACAGGACGAATGATTGTTTGAATGTCTTTGTGTGCGCTGCAATTATCCTAATCTTATCCTCATGGCTCCTATGTGAGCAATATGAAGGGGGTTGTAGTATATTCCTAGAGTCACCATTTAAAGCTAATTCTTGAAACATTATTAATAGACTTTTTCGGGATAGTTTACTTCTATCTTTAAGAGTCTTCCAGTTCAGTTCCTTCAGTGTCTCTGTGGAACTCTCCCACAGGTCAAGCACATCTGTGACCATTTATGCTGCCCTTCTCTGTATATGTTCAATGCTTCCTGTTAGTCCTGTTGGTACGGATCCCACATTCTTGAGCAATATGAGTGATTTGTAAGTGATCTCCTTTGTAGACTGATTGCACTTCCCCCGTATTCTACCAATAAATCGTAGTCTACCCCCTGCTTTACCCACAACTGAGCCTACATTATCACTCAATTTCACATCCCTACAAAGTGTTAATACTGATATTTGTATGAGTTGGATGATTCCAATTACTTTTCTGAACATTTAAAGTTGCCAAGTCTTTGCACCACTTTGAAATCTTATCAAGATCTGAGTGAATATTGATGCAGCTTCTTTCAGATAGTTCTTCATTATAGATAACTGCATAAGTGCAAAAAGCTTGATGTTACTTAACATTGTCTGCAAAGTCACTAATATACAGCATGAACAGCAAGGGTCCCAACTCACTCATCTGGGGTACACCCGAAGTTACTTCCACATCTGACAATGACTCCCCACCCAAGACAACATGCTGTGTCCTTCCTACCAAAATGTCCTCAATACAGCCACAAATTTCACTTGATACCCACATATAATCTTTTTTTTTTTTTTGTCATCAGTCTACTGACTGGTTTGATGCGGCCCTCCACGAATTCCTTTCCTGTGCTAACCTCTTCATCTCAGAGTAGCACTTGCAACCTACGTCCTCAATTATTTTCTTGACGTATTCCTATCTCTGTCTTCCTCTACAGTTTTTGCCCTCTACAGTTCCCTCTAGTACCATGGAAGTCATTCCCTCATGTCTTAGCAGATGTCCTATCATCCTGTCCCTTCTCCTTATCAGTGTTTTCCACATATTCCTTTCCTATCCGATTCTGCGTAGAACCTCCTCATTCCTTACCTTATCAGTCCACCTAATTTTCAACATTCGTCTATAGCACCACATCTCAAAGGCTTCGATTCTCTTCTGTTCCGGTTTTCCCACAGTCCATGTTTCACTACCATACAATGCTGTACTCCAGACGTACATCCTCAGAAATTTCTTCCTCAAATTAAGGCCGGTATTTGATATTAGTAGACTTCTCTTGGCCAGAAATGCCTTTTTTGCCATAGCGAGTCTGCTTTTGATGTCTTCCTCGCTCCGTCCGTCATTGGTTATTTTACTGCCTAGGTAGCAGAATTCCTTAACTTCATTGACTTCGTGACCATCAATCCTGATGTTAAATTTCTCGCTGTTCTCATTTCTACTACTTCTCATTACCTTCGTCTTTCTCCGATTTACTCTCAAACCATATTGTGTACTCATTAGACTGTTCATTCAGTTCAGCAGATCATTTAATTCTTCTTCACTTTCACTCAGGATAGCAATATCATCAGCGAATCGTATCATTGATATCCTTTCCCTTGTATTTTAATTCCACTCCTGAACCTTTCTTTTATTTCCATCATTGCTTTCTCGATGTACAGATTGAAGAGTAGGGGCGAAAGGCTACAGCCTTGTCTTACACACTTCTTAATACGAGCACTTCATTCTTGATCGTCCACTCTTATTATTCCCTCTTGGTTGTTGTACATATTGTATATGATCTGTCTCTCCCTATAGCTTACCCCTACTTTTTTCAGTATCTCGAACAGCTTGCACCATTTTATATTGTCGAACGCTTTTTCCAGGTTGACAAATCCTATGAACGTGTCTTGATTTTTCTTTAGCCTTGCTTCCATTATTAGCTGTAACGTCAGAATTGCCTCTCTCGTGCCTTTACTTTTCCTAAAGCCAAACTGATCATCACCTAGCGCATTCTCAATTTTCTTTTCCATTCTTCTGTATATTATTCTTGTGAGCAGCTTCGATGCATGAGCTGTTAAGCTGATTGTGCAATAATTCTCGCACTTGTCAGCTCTTGCCGTCTTCGGAATTGTGTGGATGATGCTTTTCTGAAAGTCAGATGGTATGTCGCCAGACTCATATATTCTACACACCAACGTGAATAGTCGTTTTGTTGCCACTTCCCCTAATGATTTTAGAAATTCTGATGGAATGTTATCTATCCCTTCTGCCTTATTTGACCATAAGTCCTCCAAAGCTCTTTTAAATTCCGATTCTAATACTGGATCCCCTACCTCTTCTAAATCTACTCCTGTTTCTTCTTCTATCACATCAGACAAATCTTCACCCTCATAGAGGCTTTAAATGTATTCTTTCCACCTATCTGCTCTCTCCTCTTCATTTAACAGTGGAATTCCCATTGCACTCTTAATGTTACCACCGTTGCTTTTAATGTCACCAAAGGTTGTTTTGACTTTCCTGTATGCTGAGTCTGTCCTTCCGACAATCATATCTTTTTCAATGTCTTCACATTTTTCCTGCAGCCATTTCATCTTAGCTTCCCTGCACTTCCTATTTATTTCATTCCTCAGCGATTTGTATTTCTGTATTCCTAATTTTCCCGGAACATGTTTGTACTTCCTCCTTTCATCAATCAACTGAAGTATTTCTTCTGTTACCCATGGTTTCTTCGCAGCTACCTTATTTGTACCTACGTTTTCCTTCCTGACTTCTGTGATGGCCCTTTTTAGAGATGTCCATTCCTCTTCAACTGTGCTGCCTACTGCGCTATTCCTTATTGCTGTATCTATAGCGTTAGAAAACTTCAAATGTATCTCGTCATTTCTTAGGACTTCCGTATCCCACTTCTTTGTGTATTGATTCTTCCTGACTAATGTCTTGAACTTCAGCCTACTCTTCCTCACTACTATATTGTGACCTGAGTCGATATCTGCTCCTGGGTATGCCTTACAATCCAGTATCGGATTTCGGAATCTCTGTCTGACCATGATGTAATCTAATCAAAATCTTCCCGTATCTCCCGGCCTTTTCCAAGTATACCTCCTCCTCTTGTGATTCTTGAACATGGTATTCACTATTACTAGCTGAAACTTGTTACATAACTCAATTAGTCTTTCTCCTCTTTCATTCCTTGTCCCAAGCCCATATTCTCCTGTAACCTTTTCTTCTACTCTTCCCCCTACAACTGCATTCCAGTCGCCCATGACTATTAGATTTTCGTCCCCCTTTACATACTGCATTACCCTTTCAATATCCTCATACACTTTCTCTATCTGTTCATCTTCAGCTTGCGACGTCGGCATGTATACCTGAACTATCATTGTCGGTGTTGGTCTGCTGTCGATTCTGATTAGAACAACCCGGTCACCGTACTGTTCACAGTAACAGACCCTTTGCCCTACCTTCCTATTCATAACGAATCCTACACTTGTTATACCATTTTCTGCTGCTGTTGATATTACCCGATACTCATATGACCAGAAATCCTTGTCTTCCTTCCACTTCACTTCACTGACCCCTACTATATCTAGATTGAGCCTTTGCATTTCCCCTTTTCAGATTTTCTAGTTTCCCTACCACGTTCAAGCTTCTGACATTCCACGTCCCGACTCGTAGAACGTTATCCTTTCGTTGATTATTCAGTCTTTTTCTCATGGTAACCTCCCCCTTGGCAGTCCCCTCCTGGAGATCCGAATGGGGGACTATTCCGGAATCTTTTGCCAATGGAGAGATCATCATGACACTTCTTCAACTACAGGCCACATGTCCTGTGGATACACGTTACGTGTCTTTAATGCAGTGGTTTCCATTGCCTTCTGCATCCTCATGTCGTTGATCATTGCTGATTCTTCCGCCTTTAGGGGCAATTTGCCACCCCTAGGACAAGAGAGTGCCCTGAACCTCTATCCGCTCCTCCGCCCTCTTTGACAATGCCGTTGGTAGAATGAGGCTGACTACTTATGCCAGAAGTCTTTGGCCGCCAATGCTGATTATGTATAAAAATTTAGGCAGTGGCGGGGATCGAACCTGGGACCGAAGACATTTTGATTATGAATCAAAGACACTACCCCTAGACCACAGGTTCTATATAATCATACCTGTGACAATAAGGTAGGTGTGGTACTGAGTCAAATGCTTTTTGGAAATCAAGAGATACTGCATTTACCTGACTGCCTTGATCCAAAGCTGTAGTTGAGGAGGTCATTCTGTTCAAGGTACCACATTATGTCTGAGATCAGAATATACTCTAAGATTCTGCAACAAATTGATGTCAAGAATATCGGACAATATTTTTGTGCGTCACTTCTACATCTATATCTACATTTACACTCTGCAAGCCACCCAACGGTGAGTGGCGGAGGGCACTTAACGTGCCACTGTGATTACCTCCCATCCCTATTCCAGTCGCATATGGATTTGTGGACTCCTTGGTAGGTATAAGTAGGGGGAAGCAATATATTTGATACCTCATCCAGAAACACACCATCTCGAAACCTGGACAGCAAGCTACATTGCGATGCAGAGCGCCTCTCTTGCAGAGTCTGCCACTAGAGTTTGCTAAACATCTCCGTAATGCTATCGTGCCTACCAAATAACCCTGTGACGAAACGCACCACTCTCCTTTGGATCTTCTGTCTCCTCTGTCAACCCAACCTGGTACGGATCCCACACTGATGAGGAATACTCAAGTATAGGTCAAACGAGTGTTTTGTAAGCCACCTCCTTTGTTGATGGACTACATTTCTAAGGACTCTGCCAATGAATCTCGACGTGGCACCGGCCTTACCAACAATTAATTTTATATGATCATTCCACTTCAAACCATTCTCATACCATACCATACTCTCAGATATTTTACATAAGTAAATCTTACTAGTGTTTGTTCCGCTATCATGTAATCATACAATAAAGGATCCTTCATTCTATGTATTCGCAATACATTACATTTGTCTATGTTAAGGGTCAGTTGCCACTCCCTGCACCAAGTGCCTATCCACTGCAGATCTTCCTGCATTTCACTGCAATTTTCTAATGTTGCACCTTCTCTTTATACTGCAGCATCATCTGTGAAAAGCTGCATGGAACTTCCGACACTATCTACTAGGTCATTTATATATATTGTGAAAAGCTATGGTCCCATAACACTCCCCTGTGGCATGCCAGAGGTTACTTTAACGTCTGTAGACATCTCTCCATTGAGAACAACATGCTGTGTTCTGTTTGCTAAAATCTCTTCAATCCAGCCTCACAGCTGGTTGGATATTACCTAGGCTCTTAAATTTGTTTATCAGGTGACAGGTTGGAACTGTATCGAACACCTTCTGAAAGTCAAGGAAAATGGCACCTACCTGGGAGCCTGTATCTAATATTTTCTGGGTCTCATGAACAAATAAAGTGAGTTGGGTGTCACACGATCACTGTTTCCAGAATCCATGTTGATTCCTACAGAGTACATTATGGGTTTCCAGAAATGACATGATACGTGAGCAAAAAACATGTTCTAAAATTCTGCAACAGATCGATGTCAGAGATATAGGCCTATAGAATGATTTTTTCACTCTGCAGCGGAGTGTGCGCTGATATGAAACTTCCTGGCAGATTAAAACTGTGTGCCCGACCGAGACTCGAACTCGGGACCTTTGCCTTTCGCGGGCAAGTGCTCTACCAACTGAGCTACCGAAGCACGACTCACGTCCGTTACTCACAGCTTTACTTCTGCCAGTATCCGTCTCCTACCTTCCAAACTTGGTAGAGCACTTGCCCGCGAAAGGCAAAGGTCCCGAGTTCGAGTCTCGGTTGGGCACACAGTTTTAATCTGCCAGGAAGTTTCATATCAGCGCACACTCCGCTGCAGAGTGAAAATCTTATTCTGGAAACATCCCCCAGGCTGTGGCTAAGCCATGTCTCCGCAGTATCCTTTCTTTCAGGAGTGCTAGTTCTGCAAGTTTCGCAGAAGAGCTTCTGTGAAGTTTGGAAGGTAGGAGACGGATACTGGCAGAAGTAAAGCTGTGAGTACCGGACGTGAGTCGTGCTTCGGTAGCTCAGTTGGTAGAGCACTTGCCCGCGAAAGGCAAAGGTCTCGAGTTCGAGTCTCGGTCGGGCACACAGTTTTAATCTGCCAGGAAGTTTCATATAGGCCTATAGTTTTGCACATCTGCTTGACGACCTTTCTTGAAAGCTGCAACTACCTGTGCCCTTTTCCAATCATTTGGAACCTTCCGTTCCTCTAGAGACTTGCTGAGATGGCTGTTAGAAGGGGGGCAAGTTCTTTCACGTACTCTGTGTAGAATCAAACTGGTATCCCATCAGGTCCAATGGACTTTCCTCTGTTGAGTGATTTCAGTTGCTTTTCTATTCATTGGACACCTATTTTGATGTGAGCCATTTTTTCGTTCATGCGAGGATTTAGAGAAGGAACTGCAGTGTGGTCTTCCTCTGTGAAACAGCTTTGGAAAAAGGTGTTTAGTATTTCAGCTTGACGTGTTCGAGCACCACAGCCACATTAATCACGCAAAATGGACGTTTCGATTATACACAAATTTTTTGAGATGTCTAGAAACAGACTGAATCCAAACGATTCCTCAGAATCACAGGCAAACACAACTGCTACAGACAAGACAAAGCCGCTACACGTCACGCAATGACACTGGAAGACAATGAAGCCCGCCAAAACAGCAGAGTGGACGGAGCTGCGATCTAGTGGCGTTCAGCGGTACTACATGAACCAAAGTAGCCCTCACGATCATTTGTTTCCGGCTGCAATTACATTCTAGTTCCAGGGAACAAAAAGTATGAAGTCATACCAGACCCTCACGATCGTGGGGGTAGGAGCGTAAAGGGCTAACTCAGCCATGATTTCAGTATAGAATCTAAGGGAGGTTCAATCAGGCCATGGAGCTCTGTTCAATTTTAATAATTTCAGCTGTTTCTCAACACCACTGAAACTAGTACATATTTCACTCATCTCTTCATATTATTAAATTTAGGTAAGTCTCCTTCATATTCAAAATAAGCAAACACATGTCTTGGCTTATCCGTAGATACTCAACTGTTTTTGAGAAAATGATGGTCGAATTTTTCAGGTTTAGTTATGTGCCTTTTAGCCAGTAATAAGTTCAGTTGAAGCGGTGACACAGTGGCTGGCATTGCAGCTTTGCTCTTTTGAGACCCATGTTCAAAACATGATTATTCTTGTTTTTCATTTATCTATCTATGGCCTTGGAAGAATACTGTATGAATGTTTTCCAGTGTATAATGAAATAACATTGTCCTTATTTGTTGACTAATTGTCTGTCTTTTGAATGAATTTGAAAAACAAATGAATGAGAAAATTAAAAATTCCTTTAGTATTTATTGATTCACAATGAATTGCAAGTGCCATTTTTTGGGAAAGATTCATTATGCATGGTTTGTCACCAAATTATTGCCAATGTGTGAAATCTTCAGCACTCAACAATGTTTCTTTTCCTGAGTGAGATTCAGATGAAGAAACATCGCTGTGACAAACCTGGCTTCACACAATGCTCATGGTGTTTGAAATTTCTACATTTCAAACATTTCAACAATTGGTACAATCCAGGGAATGCACCAAATCTTCCTGAATAATAAACATAAGAATAAAATATAAGAAATAAGTACAAGAATTGATACAAGAATGAAATGTACAAATACGACAATTAAAAAAGATGGTAACCCCTGAAAATGCCGTAGCCATATATATTATATATTTGCAACACTAACCACCAGTTTTGATGAACTTATTGCACCCTAAAAGGCATCTACATACATATGAAATATCTGCAGATAAATTGAGACACAGTTTCACATATTTTGACCCCTCTTTTATTGTGTGAAGTTTCTGCAAATGTTAGGTTGTGAAACTTGCCATGTTCTCCTTGTAAGGAAGGTAGGGAGAATAAAGTGTATCACAAGTTTACTCAGAATAAGTTATCATATTGCATTATACTGTGGAAGTTAACATAGTATGTAGAGTGAAGAATCTCTTTCACCTGCATGATGCATAGGAAAGCACAGAACAAACACACCTGATTTAACTTACTGTTAGTTCTGCTGATGTGTGATTTCCACTGGCAGTAGTCTTGAATCCACAAAGTCTAGGAATCTGGTTTGTAATGTGGAGAATATACTTGTCAATAAATTTTTCCAGTAGGATAAGTTCTCCTAGTTCTGAAATCAAAGTACAGGATGGTACTTTTTGTGCTTATTGTTAGGCCATTTTGACAGAGCCATTATTCAAACCTGTCTTTGCTCAATTTTGATCTCTTGGAATTCAAAATAAGTTTTATTACTGTTGTATCACCTGCAAATATTGAACCTTGAGATACTCTTTGGCTGATCTCCTTAATTAGACTAAAAAGTTCTCAGACACCAATCCAGTCAAAAGTAGGTCCTCATGTTCCAGCTACCAAGTCATTTACCAGGTCTGCTGACAGCTGTCTTTCTTTTGTGTTTAGGTAGTTTCTGCCATTTGAATCAACCTCCCATGGCAACAAAGAATCACCCCTCCTTCACAGCTCTTATTTTCTCAATCAGCTGGCCTAAATCTTTGTTATTATGCATCATTTATTATCCTCCTCTCACTCCCTCATCTTGTTCAAACTCCCATGCCACCCTCCTGTCCTCTTTTGCAATTTTTCACTCCAGGCTTTCCCAATCCTGACTTATATCAATTCCACATAAGTCTAATGCTTCCGATAAGCAGATCCTGATCTTGCCTGCTGTAAACAGCTGATAGTCATCTGTGTTGAATTACATAAATGGTTTATTTGAAGTAAGAGTTAAAAAACAGTATATGAGAAGTGGAGAGGAAGAGCACTGGCTTCGTTTATTCAAGTAGGTGCTTCTCACCTAATACCCATAAAAATATATAAAATAATTTAGAAGTAATTACCATAATTATCAGTATGAGTAGAGGGAAAAATGAAAGGATGTGGGTTTTAAGGGAGAGAGTAAGGAGTCATTCCAATCCCGGGAGCGGAAAGACTTCCCTTAGGGGAAAAAAAGGACAGGTGTACACACACACACACACACACACACACACACACACACACACACACACACACACATATCCATCCGCACATACACAGACACAAGCAGACATATTTAAAGGCAAAGAGTAAGGGCAGAGATGTCAGTCGAGGCGGAAGTACAGAGGCAAAGAAGTTGTTGAAAGACAGGTGAGGTATGAGCGGCGGCAACTTGAAATTAGCGGAGGTTGAGGCCTGGCGGATATCGAGAAGAGAGGATATACTGAAGGGCGAGTTCCCATCTCCGGAGTTCGGATAGGTTGGTGTTGGTGGGAAGTATCCAGATAACTCGGACGGTGTAACACTGTGCCAAGATGTGCTGGCCGTGCATCAAGGCATGTTTAGCCACAGGGTGATCCTCATTACCAACAAACACTGTCTGCCTGTGTCCATTCATGCGAATGGACAGTTTGTTGCTGGTCATTCCCACATAGAAAGCGTCACAGTGCAGGCAGGTCAGTTGGTAAATCACGTGGGTGCTTTCACATGTGGCTCTCCCTTTGATCGTGTACACCTTCCGGGTTACAGGACTGGAGTAGGTGGTGGTGGGAGGGTGCATAGGACAGGTTTTACACCGGGGGCGGTTGCAAGGGTAGGAGCCAGAGGGTAGGGAAGGTGGTTTGGGGATTTCATAGGGATGAACCAAGAGGTTACGAAGGTTAGGTGGACGGCGGAAAGACACTCTTGGTGGAGTGGGGAGGATTTCATGAAGGATGTATCTCATTTCGGGGCAGGATTTTAGGAAGTCGTATCCCTGCTGGAGAGCCACATTCAAGGTCTGATCCAGTCCCGGGAAGTATTCTGTCACAAGTGGGGCACTTTTGGGGTTCTTCTGTGAGAGGTTCTGGGTTTGAGGGGATGAGGAAGTGGCTCTGGTTATCTGCTTCTGTACCAGGTTGGGAGGGTAGTTGCGGGATGCGAAAGCTGTTTTCAGGTTGTTGGTGTAATGGTCGAGGGATTCAGGACTGGAGCAGATTCGTTTGCCACGAAGGCCTAGGCTGTAGGGAAGGGACCGTTTGATATGGAATGGGTGGCAGCTGTCATAATGGAGGTACTGTTGCTTGTTGGTGGGTTTGATGTGGACGGATGTGTGCAGCTGGCCATTGGACAGATGGAGGTCAACGTCTAGGAAAGTGGCATGGGATTTGGAGTAGGACCAGGTGAATCTGATGGAACCAAAGGAGTTGAGGTTGGAGAGGAAATTCTGGAGTTGTTCTTCACTGTGAGTCCAGATCATGAAGATGTCATCAATAAATCTGTACCAAACTTTGGGTTGGCAGGCTTGGGTAACCAAGAAGGCTTCCTCTAAGCGACCCATAAATAGGTTGGCATACGAGGGGGCCATCCTGGTACCCATGGCTGTTCCCTTTAATTGTTGGTATGTCTGGCCTTCAAAAGTGAAGAAGTTGTGGGTCAGGATGAAGCTGGCTAAGGTGACGAGGAAAGAGGTTTTAGGTAGGGTGGCAGGTGATCGGCGTGAAAGGAAGTGCTCCATTGCAGCGAGGCCCTGGACGTGCGGGATATTCGTGTATAGGGAAGTGGCATCAATGGTTACAAGGATGGTTTCCGGGGGTAACAGACTGGGTACGGATTCCAGGCGTTCGAGAAAGTGGTTGGTGTCTTTGATGAAGGATGGGAGACTGCATGTAATGGGTTGAAGGTGTTGATGTACGTAGGCAGAGATACGTTCTGTGGGGGCTTGGTAACCAGCTACAATGGGGCGGCCAGGATGTTTGGGTTTGTGAATTTTAGGAAGTAGGTAGAAGGTAGGAGTGCGAGGTGTCGGTGGGGTGAGGAGTTTGATGGAGTCAGGTGAAAGGTTTTGTAGGGGGCCTAAGGTTCTGAGGATTCCTTGAAGCTCCGCCTGGACATCAGGAATGGGATTACCTCGGCAAACTTTGTATGTAGAGTTGTCTGAAAGCTGACGCAGTCCCTCAGCCACATACTCCCGACGATCAAGTACCACGGTCGTGGAACCCTTGTCAGCCGGAAGAATGATGATGGATCGGTCAGCTTTCAGATCACGGATGGCCTGGGATTCGGCTGTGGTGATGTTGGGAGTAGGATTAAGGTTTTTCAAGAAAGATTGAGAGGCAAGGCTGGAAGTGAGAAATTCCTGGAAGGTTTGGAGAGGGTGATTTTGAGGAAGAGGAGGTGGGTCCCGCTGTGATGGAGGACGGAACTGTTGCAGGCAGGGTTCAATTTGGATAGAGTCTTGGGGAGTTGGATCATTAGGAGTGGGATCAGGATTGTTTTTCTTCGTGGCAAAGTGATATTTCCAGCAGAGACTACGAGTGTAGGACAGTAAATCCTTGACAAGGGCAGTTTGGTTGAACCTGGGAGTGGGGCTGAAGGTGAGGCCTTTGGATAGGACAGAGGTTTCGGATTGGGAGAGGGGTTTGGAGGAAAGGTTAACTACTGAATTGGGGTGTTGTGGTTTCAGATTGTGTTGACTAGAATTTTGAGGTGTTGGGGGGAGTGGAGCTGGAAGTGGGAGATTGAGTAGATGGGAGAGACTGGGTCTGTGTGCAATGAGAGGAGGTTGAGGTTTGTTGGAAAGGTTGTGGAGGGTGAGTGAGTTGCCTTTCCGGAGGTGGGAAACCAGGAGATTGGATAGTTTTTTGAGGTGGAGGGTGGCATGTTGTTCTAATTTGCGGTTGGCCTGTAGGAGGATGCTATGTACAGCCGGTGTGGATGTGGGAGAGGAAAGATTAAGGACTTTGATTTGGGATAGGAGTTGACGGGTGTGTTCATTGGCCGAGTCGATGTATAGGTGAAGGATTAGGCGGGTGAGGGCTATGGATTGTGCTGTTTGGAACTGGTATAAGGACTGATGGAAAGAAGGATTGCAGCCAGAGATGGGAACTTTAAGTGTGAGGCCTTTGGGAGTAATGCCAAATGTCAGACAAGCCTGAGTAAATAAAATATGGGAGCGTAATCTGGCTAGGGTGAAGGCATGTTTGCGGAGGGAATGTAAATAAAATGTAATGGGGTCGTTGTAGGGACGTTTTGAGGTTGACATGGTATTAGTAGGTGGAAAGGGTAATATGAGGTTAAAGTGAAAGTAAAGAGAGATTTATATAGGGAGAGATAAAGGTGTGAAAAAAGTCGAAAAAGTGTTGGTTTGAGATGAGCTATGTTGATCATGTGCTGAACTTAGGTTGGTGAACAACAATGGGTGCAAAGGTTGGGTAGTTATGTTGTCTCCAGATCACGTTAAAGGGTGGGGAAATTCAAGAAAATTTCGAAAAAAATTATTTTTTTTTCCGAAAAAAGTTTCGAAAAAATAATCTGCGAAAAAATAAAATTCGAAAAAAATTTTCGAATAAAATCTCGAAGAATATGTGTGTAAATGTATTCAAAGGACTGGTTATGTACTAGCAGGTTATGATAATGAGGCTAACAATTGTTTGATGAAGGAATAATAACGTGTAAACCTGTGGGAAGCTGCTAAAAAACGATCGGTTTTGTGGGAAAAACGGGAATGGAAATAAAACGAAAGTTGTTGGAAAAAACTGAGATGGTTGTGTAATGGGTTGAAAGGAACTGAGGCTGTGAAATAGTATTCACGAGTTTACACGAAATGTTTGTAAACTTGGAACAATGGATTTTATAGCAGCGGTTATGTTGAAAGCGTTGAAAATTTTAGGTTATGGTTTGGAAGTAAATTACGTATTATTGAGTATAATTAGGCAGGATAAAATGTATGGTAGATTACGGAAAAATGGAATATGAATCCAAAGTGAAACTTCTTGTACAAACGAAAAGAGAAATTTTCTTGAATTTCCCCACCCTTTAACGTGATCTGGAGACTACATAACTACCCAACCTTTGCACCCATTGTTGTTCACCAACCTAAGTTCAGCACATGATCAACATAGCTCATCTCAAACCAACACTTTTTCGACTTTTTTAACACCTTTATCTCTCCCTATATAAATCTCTCTTTACTTTCACTTTAACCTCATATTACCCTTTCCACCTACTAATACCATGTCAACCTCACAACGTCCCTACAACGACCCCATTAAATTTTATTTACATTCCCTCCGCAAACATGCCTTCACCCTAGCCAGATTACGCTCCCATATTTTATTTACTCAGGCTTGTCTGACATTTGGCATTACTCCCAAAGGCCTCACACTTAAAGTTCCCATCTCTGGCTGCAATCCTTCTTTCCATCAGTCCTTATACCAGTTCCAAACAGCACAATCCATAGCCCTCACCCGCCTAATCCTTCACCTATACATCGACTCGGCCAATGAACACACCCGTCAACTCCTATCCCAAATCAAAGTCCTCAATCTTTCCTCTCCCACATCCACACCGGCTGTACATAGCATCCTCCTACAGGCCAACCGCAAATTAGAACAACATGCCACCCTCCACCTCAAAAAACTATCCAATCTCCTGGTTTCCCACCTCCGGAAAGGCAACTCACTCACCCTCCACAACCTTTCCAACAAACCTCAACCTCCTCTCATTGCACACAGACCCAGTCTCTCCCATCTACTCAATCTCCCACTTCCAGCTCCACTCCCCCCAACACCTCAAAATTCTAGTCAACACAATCTGAAACCACAACACCCCAATTCAGTAGTTAACCTTTCCTCCAAACCCCTCTCCCAATCCGAAACCTCTGTCCTATCCAAAGGCCTCACCTTCAGCCCCACTCCCAGGTTCAACCAAACTGCCCTTGTCAAGGATTTACTGTCCTACACTCGTAGTCTCTGCTGGAAATATCACTTTGCCACGAAGAAAAACAATCCTGATCCCACTCCTAATGATCCAACTCCCCAAGACTCTATCCAAATTGAACCCTGCCTGCAACAGTTCCGTCCTCCATCACAGCGGGACCCACCTCCTCTTCCTCAAAATCACCCTCTCCAAACCTTCCAGGAATTTCTCACTTCCAGCCTTGCCTCTCAATCTTTCTTGAAAAACCTTAATCCTACTCCCAACATCACCACAGCCGAATCCCAGGCTATCCGTGATCTGAAAGCTGACCTATCCATCATCATTCTTCCGGCTGACAAGGGTTCCACGACCGTGGTACTTGATCGTCGGGAGTATGTGGCTGAGGGACTGCGTCAGCTTTCAGACAACTCTACATACAAAGTTTGCCGAGGTAATCCCATTCCTGATGTCCAGGCGGAGCTTCAAGGAATCCTCAGAACCTTAGGCCCCCTACAAAACCTTTCACCTGACTCCATCAAACTCCTCACCCCACCGACACCTCGCACTCCTACCTTCTACCTACTTCCTAAAATTCACAAACCCAAACATCCTGGCCGCCCCATTGTAGCTGGTTACCAAGCCCCCACAGAACGTATCTCTGCCTACGTACATCAACACCTTCAACCCATTACATGCAGTCTCCCATCCTTCATCAAAGACACCAACCACTTTCTCGAACGCCTGGAATCCGTACCCAGTCTGTTACCCCCGGAAACCATCCTTGTAACCATTGATGCCACTTCCCTATACACGAATATCCCGCACGTCCAGGGCCTCGCTGCAATGGAGCACTTCCTTTCACGCCGATCACCTGCCACCCTACCTAAAACCTCTTTCCTCGTCACCTTAGCCAGCTTCATCCTGACCCACAACTTCTTCACTTTTGAAGGCCAGACATACCAACAATTAAAGGGAACAGCCATGGGTACCAGGATGGCCCCCTCGTATGCCAACCTATTTATGGGTCGCTTAGAGGAAGCCTTCTTGGTTACCCAAGCCTGCCAACCCAAAGTTTGGTACAGATTTATTGATGACATCTTCATGATCTGGACTCACAGTGAAGAACAACTCCAGAATTTCCTCTCCAACCTCAACTCCTTTGGTTCCATCAGATTCACCTGGTCCTACTCCAAATCCCATGCCACTTTCCTAGACGTTGACCTCCATCTGTCCAATGGCCAGCTGCACACATCCGTCCACATCAAACCCACCAACAAGCAACAGTACCTCCATTATGACAGCTGCCACCCATTCCATATCAAACGGTCCCTTCCCTACAGCCTAGGCCTTCATGGCAAACGAATCTGCTCCAGTCCTGAATCCCTCGACCATTACACCAACAACCTGAAAACAGCTTTCGCATCCCGCAACTACCCTCCCAACCTGGTACAGAAGCAGATAACCAGAGCCACTTCCTCATCCCCTCAAACCCAGAACCTCTCACAGAAGAACCCCAAAAGTGCCCCACTTGTGACAGAATACTTCCCGGGACTGGATCAGACCTTGAATGTGGCTCTCCAGCAGGGATACGACTTCCTAAAATCCTGCCCCGAAATGAGATACATCCTTCATGAAATCCTCCCCACTCCACCAAGAGTGTCTTTCCGCCGTCCACCTAACCTTCGTAACCTCTTGGTTCATCCCTATGAAATCCCCAAACCACCTTCCCTACCCTCTGGCTCCTACCCTTGCAACCGCCCCCGGTGTAAAACCTGTCCTATGCACCCTCCCACCACCACCTACTCCAGTCCTGTAACCCGGAAGGTGTACACGATCAAAGGGAGAGCCACATGTGAAAGCACCCACGTGATTTACCAACTGACCTGCCTGCACTGTGACGCTTTCTATGTGGGAATGACCAGCAACAAACTGTCCATTCGCATGAATGGACACAGGCAGACAGTGTTTGTTGGTAATGAGGATCACCCTGTGGCTAAACATGCCTTGATGCACGGCCAGCACATCTTGGCACAGTGTTACACCGTCCGAGTTATCTGGATACTTCCCACCAACACCAACCTATCCGAACTCCGGAGATGGGAACTCGCCCTTCAGTATATCCTCTCTTCTCGATATCCGCCAGGCCTCAACCTCCGCTAATTTCAAGTTGCCGCCGCTCATACCTCACCTGTCTTTCAACAACTTCTTTGCCTCTGTACTTCCGCCTCGACTGACATCTCTGCCCTTACTCTTTGCCTTTAAATATGTCTGCTTGTGTCTGTGTATGTGCGGATGGATATGTGTGTGTGTGTGTGTGTGTGTGTGTGTGTGTGTGTGTGTGTGTGTGTGTGTGTGTGTGTGCGAGTGTACACCTGTCCTTTTTTTCCCCTAAGGGAAGTCTTTCCGCTCCCGGGATTGGAATGACTCCTTACCCTCTGCCTTAAAACCCACATCCTTTCATTTTTCCCTCTCCTTCCCTCTTTCCTGACGAAGCAACTGCCAGTTGCGAAAGCTCGTAATTCTGTGTGTGTGTGTTTGTGTGTTTTGTTCATGTGCCTGTCTGCCGGCGCTTTCCCGCTTGGTAAGTCTTGGGTTCTTTGTTTTTAATATATTTTTCCCATGTGGAAGTTTTTTTCTATTTTATTTACATCAGTATGAGTAGAGTAACACTAGTTATTGTTTGTTGTTCGTATACTTTAAACAAACGGCTTGCAGTGGCTGCTTCTACCTGTCTGAGTATAAATTGACTCTTTCCACATGCCTGAAGGCTCTCCTTCATGTTGGGATTTATAAAACACGGTGTGTGGTGACTGAATGAATGAATGTTACTGCTGCTGATAGTCACCTGTCTCCTTCTGTCCTCATACCCAATACTCTTCCACCACTTCCTGCCCCACACACCTTTCCTCCTCCTTAAAATGACAGTTTTTCATTTTCAGCCACTGCTTCTCAGTGCATGACACTTTCAAATAATAAGGGCTAATGATATATGATTGCTTAATCAAAAATAATCTCCAAAATATATAACAATAATGGAAATTCCAGGATAAAGCAATACATGAAATAAGGAAGGGCAACCACTCACTTATAGCAGGTCAATGTGTGTTGCACAGTAATACATAAGGGAAACAGGATTCACACTAGCTTTCAAACACTAGGATTCACACTAGCGTTCGAACACTAGCTCTTTTTCTAGCAATAGTACACACACCAACACAGACATCCAAATCCACACTTCCATGCCCATGGCAAGACTAATTATTGATAATTGATTATTGGTAGCAGTTGCCTGAGATGATGAATGTGGAGAGGGGGCTAGGGAAGGATGCAAGGAAGGGGTAGCAGAAAAGATGCAGGTCTCCGGACAGATGACTTATGACTTCACAGCTGCAAAACAAGATGAAAAGAGTACACAGGGTACAACAAAAAGAGATGTAGGAAGAGAGAGAGGAGGACAGAGGACTGAAGGGGGTAAAGGAGGGAAAGGTGATGAAATATTACTGTATCTCATTGCTACCTATCAGAACCCGTCGCAGAGCATTAAAGATAAACACCAATCCTAATTGTACAATTGTAAAGTGACCTGTTTCCAAATTACATACAAAAATAACCACTATTTCAGTTTACATATAACTCAAAAAATGATGATTTGCTGATTAACATTGTTCTTATGTGAGAAACATAATATAAATGTGAAATTAATACTGTAACTAATCGAAAGAAATGTAGCACATGGTCAGGATGTACCAGTAAACCTAGCAGTATAAAATTACTACAGCAGATTAAATAGAACATATAAATAAAGCATGTTAATTGAATCTCCAATATATGTTAGCACTAAAATTCAGGCACTAGTTGATTTGAAACAAATTTAGAAATGTAATTGTTACCTGTAACATAATTAGTCAGAAAATGTTATATTAACTCGTAACTAAGTTGAAAACAGATTCACCTTGTTCAGCATTGAGATTGTAAATTTTTAGCAATGTGTAGCTCATATTCGGTTTAACTTTTAATTGTAATTTGACAAAAAATTGTAATTTTCATTGTACGTAACTGTTAACAAAAGTATAAATAGAGGTCACGCAGGCACCTTGGGGCACTCGTTTTTTGGCTAGGGTTGCAAGCAAATGTATTGTAGGCTCACTCATCTGCTGATTGTTGTGAACTCTGTGTCGTTTGATGTCAACTTTGGGTACATGTGATGTAACCGGTACAGTGTCACCAGGCTCAGACACCAGAGTCCTGGAAATATATTGGTATTAAAACTGCACTGTACTTTGGAATTTATTTGGGAGTCTTCCGCAATCCTTTTCATAGGCTGCACAGCGGCGAGACATGAATCCAGGAATTTTACAAAACCCCGAGAACTAAACAACTCTCAATGTTGGTAGAATTTATGTGAAAACAACAGCGCATCGACTGGGCATTTCACTCAAAACATATGCAATGCGGAGGTGGGAAAATATTAACATCTCAGTGAAGATGATGAAGGAGAGAGGGTGGGGATAGAGAGGGAAAGGGATGGAAAAGAGTGGAGAGAGGGAGAGGATGCTCCTGTGGGGGGCAGGAAGAGTGGTGGGAGAAGGCAGTACACGGTTTGGTTGAGCGAGGAGCAGTGTGGACAGAAGAGAGAACAAAAAAGGTAAGATGAGACAGTAGGGAACAGGTTAATGGATGTGACACTAAGTACTAAATCTGAGTATCGTTGATTAGTTTTGGTCATGAGTGACATTTGATTTCCATGCACTTTACCATACGGACTCTGGGCAAGTGTGTCTCTAGCCCAGATTGGGAGGGCATGCAGCACAGAGTAGCTTCTAGTGTCGCACACACGAAAGGCGGCGGCCACACACATGTGCTACGTCAGATTCAAACTAGCAGACGTTACTTCAGTTGTGTCATCATCATGCACAATGGCATGTATTACATTTTTGCATGTGCACACCTACAACACAAATGGGGATAGACACAGAGGAGGACAATACATCAGATTAAAAGAGGAGATCAACACAATTCAGATTGTATGCAAATATGATTTGTAGGCCCTAATTATATCATAAAAAGGATAGTTGCTACTCACCATATTGCAGAGATACTGAGTAAAAGGTAGGCATAACAAAAAGACGGGCAGAAAGTGAGCTTTTGGCCAACAAGGCCTTCATTGAAAGTAGACAACACACACACACACACACACACACACACACACACACACACACACACACACACACACACAGGCACACACGCATGCATGGACACCCTCAAATGCAACTCACACACACTTGATCACAGTTTCTAGCAGGGCAGCTAGGCACAGTCGGGAGGGCAGGGAGCGGGAGGGGGGGGATTAAAAAGGAGACAAGAAAAAACACTGAGAGTGGGTTAGAGGAATATATAAGGCATTTAGTGCTGCAATGAGAACAGGGTGGTCTTTAAGGTTAAGGACAATGACTAACAAAGGTTGAAGGCAGGAAGTTTATGGGGATGTAGAATATATTGCAGGCAGAGTTCCCATCTGCACAATTCAGAAAAGTTAGTATGGTGGTAAGCATGCAGAAGGCATAGGCTATGAACCTGTCACTGAAATAAGGAACTTCATGTTGGGCACCGTGCTCAGCTATGGGGTCGTCCAGCTGTTACTTGGCCACAGTTTGTCGGTGGCCATTCATGGGGACAGACAGCTTGTTGGTTGTCATGCCCACATAGAATGCAGCACAGTGGTTGCAGCTTAGCTTGTAGATCACATGACTGGTTCAATAGCTAGCTCTGCCTTTGATGGGATAGGTGATGCTTGTAACCAGATTGGAGTAGGTGGTGGTGGGAGGATGTAAGGGACAGGTCTTGCCTCTAGGTCTATTACAGGAAAATGAGCCATGAGGCAACGGGTTGGGAACAGTGGTTGTGTAGGGACAGATGAGGATATTGTGTAAGTTCAGTGGGCAGTGGAATACCATTGTGAGAGAGGTGGGAAGGACAGTGGGTAGGACATACCTTATTTCAGGGACGACGAAAGATAATAGAAACTCTGACAGTGAATGTGATTCGTTTGCTCCTGTCCTGGATGGTACTGAGTCACAAGGGGAATGTTCCTCTATGGCTGGACTGTGGGACTGTGATGGGTTACTGGCGAGATAAGGCATGGGAGATCTGTTTTTATACAAGGTTGGAAGGGTAATTACAGTCTGTGAAGGCCTCAGTGAGACCATCGGTACATTTTATGACGGCCAGTAATTACGACAGATGTGACTGTCATGAGTGGCTCAGCTGTACAAAAGGGACTTCTTGGTATAGAATTGGTGGGAGCTGTCAAAGTGAAGATATTGGTGGTGGTTGGTGGATTTGATAAGGACGGGGGTTCTGACATAGCCATCTTTGAGGTGGAGGTAAACATCGAGGAAGGTGGCTTGTTGATCAAGTGAAGGAAATGGGGGAGAAGGTAAAGAGGTTCTGGAGGAATGAGGATAGGTGTCCTCACCCTTGATCCAGATCACGAAGATGTCATTAACAAATATGAACAAGGTGAGGGGCTTGGGATTCCAGGTGTTTAGGAAGGATTCCTCTTGATGGCCCATGAATAGGTTGGCATATGATGGTGCCATGCGAGTGCCCAAAGCCTGAACCTAAGATTTGTCTGTAGGTAATGCCTTCCAAGGAGAAGTAATTGTTGGTGCGGACATAGTTGGTCATGGTGACTAAGAATGAGGTTGTTGGTTTGGAATAAGTTGGGTGTTGGGAAAGGTAGTGTTCAATAGTCGTAACGCCATGGGCATTAGTGGTGTTAGTGTAAAGGGACAGGAACTGCAGAGAGTTGGTGGAGGAAATCATTGGTATCTTTTATATAGGAGGGTAGGTTGCGGGTAATAGGCTGAAGAGATTCTCTTAGTGGGGCACAGTAAGCAGCCACAATGGGGCATCCTGGGTGGTTGGGTTTATGGACTTTAGGAAAGCATGTAGAAGATAGGTGTGGGAGGAGTGGTAGGGGTGAGCAGAGGGATGGACTCCGGAGAGAGTTTCTGGAATGGGCCTAAGGATATGAGAAAAGACTGGAGAGCCTGTTGGATTTCTGGAATGGGGTTACTGTGGCAGGGTTTGTAGGTGGATGGATCTGACAGCTGGCAGAGTCCTACTGCCAGGTAATCTTTGTGATTCAAAACAACAGTAGTGGAGCCTTTGTCAGCAGGTGGGATTACAAGTTTGGGATCCATTTTTAAGTGGTAGATTGCAATTCTTTCTGTGGATATAAGGTCAGTTTGCATGTTGAGGCATTTGGGGAATGACGTTGAGGCAAGGTTTGAGGTTAAAAATTCTGGAAAGCTAACAGGTGTGATTTTGGGGCAGTCAGGGTGGATCATGGTTGCATGGTGGAGTGAATTGAGTCAGGCAGGGTTCAACATGGTGTTTAGTTGAGTCTGATTGATAGCGTTGGTGGTGAAAAAGTGTTTCCATTGTAGGGACCAGGAGAAGGAGAGAAAATCTTGAAGTCTTGCGTGATTGAATTCTCGAGTGGGGCCAAAGGTGAGGCATTTGGAAAGGACTGAAACTTCTGTGAGGCTAAGCCTCTTGGAGGATATGTTCATGACTGGGTTTTGTGTCTGTTTAGGTTCTGGATTCTGTATGGTGTTTGGAGGATGGGGTAAATGTAGTAGTTTTTTTTTTTTTTGAGAAAGGGTTTATCAGCTGTGAGGGTCAAGGGGGAAGTTTGCAGGTTGTTATAGAAGTGGTGGATAGTGGTAGTCCAAGGCAAGACAGCTAGTGAACAAGGTGGAGAGCTTTTTGAGGTAGTATTGTGCATGTTGCTGTTGTTCCTGGAGGGCAAGAGTTTCAATGTTTGATATGGGATCCAGGAATTTGGGATTGCATAGCAGGGGGGTGGGGGAAACGGAAATGATCGTATGGCATTGTCAGCCAGAGGCCCATTCAGGGGAGTTCAGCTGCCATATTGCAAGTCCTTTTTAGATGACACCACATTGGCGACTTGTGAGTCAGTGGTGATGAAGGAGACACAACACCCATTCCCTTGCCAGGAATCGAACCCGGGCCCCTTGCGTGATAGGTGGTTAGGTGGTAACACTACCACTATGCTATGGAGGCGGACTGTATAGCAGAAGAATTTTGCAGATGGAGAGAAGGCATTGCAAGGAGGTTTGATATGGTTTGCAGGACTATGTTAGTGAGAGTTAAGGACTGTTGGAATATGAACAGATGCAGACCATTGTGGAAGGTAGGGTGGCAGCCGGAGAGGGGTAATTTAAAGGCAAGGCCATTTGGGAGGATCCCATGAGCCAAGAAATAACATATGAACAGTATTTGAGACTGGTTTCTAGTTATGGGTAAGGAAACTTTACTGTATTGGCACAGATGGAAGGAACAAGGGTCCATGGTGAGGGATAAACATGCATAAAAATATGTAAATAATGTAGAATTTTCTCTGAAAAAGGACCCAAACAGGTGAGAAAGTCACAGCAAGTATGAAATGGATGAAGTAAGGGAAAACAAGATGAAATTGGGGGCATAGACCAGTAGTAAAAGGTGAAAACAAACTGAAATTGGCATGAAGCCAAAATGAGAGCGAAGAAAAAATAAATAAATAAAAAGATTGTAATGTGGGTCGCAGGTCTGTGGGTGAATGAGTGTGAAGAAGGGGGACAGCAAATGTGACTATATTCGGTGAAATTGTAGGTGTGGACTGGAATAGAGGGGTGAAGGAGTGGGGGTAGGGAGGAGGTTGTAGGATGAGGTACAAGTTCTCATGGCACAGCTGCCAGAGATTGTGTGTGTAAGTTGTGTGTGTGTTTTGTCTACTTTTGATGAAGGCCGTGTTATCCAAAAGCATGCTTTCTGACAGTCTTTTCGTTGTGCTCATCTGCCCCACAGCATTTCTGTTACATGGTGAGTAGCAAATATCCTTTTTATAATATTTTTACATCCCAACCTGAATTTTCCATTGTATGATTTGTAATGATATACATGGGAAGATACAGCACAAAGATGATCAGTGTGACTGAAATTCGCAAATCATTAACAACTTTTATGATATTTGTGGCACAAAAGTCATAAAGTCCTCATGTTTCAGCTGTCAGTAATGCGCATCAATTGAGATGCTCACTTACAGAAATTCAAGGCACTATGTACTGTAGGACATTATTACACACCACATTCAACATTTAGTTTGTAAGATTTGTAATTTTTATTGTGTCTTTAATAAAATTGTTTATTAATTTACATAATCTTACCCATAACTTAAAAACTATTATATGTAGTACTGAGTAATTCAATGGAATGAGGAGGAAAAATTCTGTGAGAAAGTGGTGCCATATTCCTATTTATTGTAATAACTGGTGGTACAGAGATTCTTACAAATTTTTAGCACTGCAACAAAACTTTGCGTTTGTTTAACCTTCAATTTTGGGTTAACTACTGCACATAAAATTAAGTAATATATCAATACGTGTAGAATTTTAGTGGGTAGGTAATGGAATATTCAGTTTTTTTTTTAATATCATCTATGTATAAAAAGGTGGTCAGAGTACAAAGTCTTTTAATGACTTAGATGTAGAGTGTTTCTGCGGAGGATAGCCTGAGGCCTTGAAAGGAGGCAGCCATCTCACATGCTCTCACAATTTTGTATGTGGTTGAAGAGATCTATGCTGGTCAGAGTGGATATTCAGCTGCACACATTTGTGGAAAGAGAAATTTTTTCATTGTCAGCTGATACACTTGGAAATATTTCATATTCATTTGTTTTCTACAGTAATCAGGATTCTGATTTATTTCTGCTGGTAGTTCATCACAGCTTGTATTTTTTGGGCACGAAGTTGATTTGGACTCTGAATTTATGTATGAAGTCTGGACTTTAACTCAGTTTGCTGTGAGACTTTGAATATTTCTACAGCAAAACTACACTTAGGTTTAGTATATTATGTGTCAGTTTGTGAGTTAACATGGAGTTTAGCTTCTGTTAATTTGTAGCTGTGACCACTGTCTGTGTTTTCTAGCTATTTTATTTATTATTTTTATACAGTGAGCTTTGCCATCGCTATATTGGAGGCTCAAGCTATTTTCAAATCACTTAACCGAGCAGCAGATTTCGCCAGCCAACAAATTATTGTGTGAATTTTACAGGCAATAAATTTTATTATTGAAACTTTAATGACTGTGGTTGGAGTACATTATTTAGTGTTGAATGCACCTGTGTTCAACTTACGAATTATTTGTCTGATTAATACATCAGAGACAAATTTTTTATTTTCATTTAAAAAAAGTGTACACTAATTATCCCCAGAATACACAATGAGGAGTCATTATTGTCTGATGGAGGTTTAGGCCAGGAGGATTGTGAGAGTGCAGGATATACTGGAGAGACAAATCTCATCTGTCTAGTTCAGAGATATTTGTGCTGGAAGTGAGTATCAAAATGGTCATTGTAGTGAAGCAGCTGTGGAAGTCATTTATGTTGTGGTGTGCAGCATCTTTGGCAATGGATCATCAAGTTTGTGGTTTACCACAGACTGGTGGTGGCCATTCCTGCAGCTAAACAGCTTATCACACCTGATGTCCACGTAGAATGCTATACAGTAATTTCAGCTTAGCTCATTTAAAACATGGCTCTTTTCACACATGGCCCTTCCTTTTATTGGTTAGGAAATGCCTGTGACTGGACTGTAATAGGATCTTGCATCTGAGCTGACCACAAGGGAATGACTCATGGGGTGCAGGGTTGGAATAAGGACGGAGAAGGACATCCTCTAGCTTGGGTGGGCAGTAGAAAACTACTTTGGGTGATATGGATAGAATTTTGGGTATTTTGGGTGATATGGATAGAATTTTGGGTAGCATATGCCTAACTCAGGGCATGGCTGGAAGTAGTTGAAGCTCTGGTGAATGACGTGGTTGAGCTTTTCAAGGCCAGGGCTATAATGAGCTATCAGAGCTGTGCATGTTGGTAACTGGTAAACAGGTTTACCATTGCCAAAAGAGACAATGACATTGGAGATCTGTTTATGGGTGAGCTGGATAGGATATTGTATGTCAATAAAGGTTCTATTATGGTTACTGGTATGTTTCGATAACTCCCACTTTTCACTACAGATGCAGGCTGTGAGGCTATAAGACAAGGCTTTTCAACATGGAACAAGTGACAGCTGACAATATGGAGATGCTGCTGGTGGTTGGTGCACTTCATATGAACAGGAATATTTATGGAGACATTTGATAGCTAAAGATCAACAACTAGGAATGTGGTTCATTGAGTTGAGAAGGCCCTGATGAAGCAGATTTGGCAGTAGACATTGAAGTTATGGAGGAAAGAGCACAGGTTGTCTATGCTGTGAGTCCAGATCAAGACAATGTCATCAGTGAATCTGAATCAGACAAGGGGTTTAAGGTGTTGGCTTGATAGGAAGGATTCCTCCATATGGCCCAGAAATATGTTGGTTTATGATGGTGCCTCACAGTACCCATGGCAGTATAACAGATTTGTTTGTAGATTTGGCCTTCTAAAATGAAATGATTGAGGGTCAGGATGCAGATGGCTAGAAGGATCATGAAAGAGGTGGTGGGTCTGGTATCAGGAGGACATTGGGAAAGACCATGGGCAAGGAGGATGTTGGTGTACAAGGATGCTGCATCCACAGTGACCAACCTGGAATCTGGTGATAATGGCAGAGAAATCATTTAAAATCAGTGAAGGAAGTCAGCAGTGTCTTGAATATAGGATGGGAGGTTACAGGCAATAATTTGGAGGTGTTGGTCAAAAAAGGTAAAGGATCATTCTGTGGGAGTATTGCACTGAACCCCAATGAGTCGACGAGTAGTGAGTCCTGTGGGGTTGGGGTTGTGAAGTTTAGGGAGTAGATAAAAGGTTGGAATTCAGGGGGCTGTTAGTGTGAGGAGGGAGATAGAGTTAGGTGTCAGGTTTTGGGATGGACCTAAGGCCTTGAGGAGCTGCTTGGCATCATGTTGGACTTCGGAGAGGGGATCATGGCTGTAAGGCTTTTATGCAGAGGTGTCAAAAAGCTGGTGGAGACACAGAGTGACATAGTCATGGCCACTGTGGTGGTGCCTTTATATTTGGGAAGGATGGTAAGGTTTAGAGAGGTTTTCAGGTTACCGCATGTTCCACAGGAGTGATGTTGGACTCATTGGGGAGTGATTTTCGGGAAGGAAGATGATGCTAGGTTACAAGTGAAAGATTACAAGTGGGTGACAGGGTGGAAGGTGAGGAGAGTCACTGTTGGAGGCAGGTTGGAACTGTTTTAAACAAGGTTCTGTGTGGAGTTTAAGTTGGTTGTAGGCAATGGGGTGGGTGGTGAAAAATGTATGAACTGTAGAGAATGAATAAATGAAAGAAGGTTCTTTACAAGTCCAGCAGGGTTGACTTAAGATTTTTGGCTAAAGGCGAGGTCTTTATGAAGCACCACAACTGCTACAGGGGTCATAGTTTTGGTGGAAGGATTGACAACTGTGTTGCAGGATTGGTGTTCAGGAACAGCATGTTTAATGAAGGTTGGAAGAAGTTTATGAGGATGTGGAAGGCAGAGTAAGTCAGCAAGGCATGGTCAGGGAGCTATGCATGGTTGACAGGGAGGCTGGGTGAGAGTGGCAGGCTCTTATATGGCCATAGGTAAGCCCGTGCAGGCATAAGACAGTAGTTGGGTCAGCTTCCTCAGAAGGTTCTAGGAATGCTTTTCAAGCTACTGAAGAGCAAGTGTTTCCCTACACAAAACCTTGTTTAAAACAGTTACAAGCTCCCTCCTACCAAGATTCTTCTCCCTCTCACCAAGTCATTCTCTAGTAATCTTTCAGGAATTTCTCACTTCTAACCTGGCATCACTTTCCTTTTCTAAATCCTTCCAAGGTGAGTCCAGCATTGCTCCTATGAAACATAAGGCTATTGATAATCTTGAAACCAATCCAGACCTTAACATCCTTCTTGAAGACTATTCGGCTGAGTGACTCTGCCAACTTTGGCATCTCTGCATACAAAACTTATGGCCGTCATCCCATCCCAGAAGTCCAACAGGACCTCCAGCAGCTTCTCAAGACCTAAGGTCCATGCCTAAAACTGACTCCCTCTCCTTCCTCACATCTCCACCTTTTACCTACTCCCCAATATTGAAGAAATTAAATAGGAGTAACCCATTGAATTACAGACACATATCACTGACCTCAATTTGCAGTAGGATTTTGGAACATATACTGTACTCGAACATTATGAATCACCTTGAAGAAAATGATTTATTGATACATAACCAACATGGATTCAGAAAATATCGTTCTTGTGCAACACAGCTAGCTCTTTACTCACATGAAGTAATGAGTGCTGTCAACAAAGGATATCAGATCGATTCCATATTCCTAGATTTCCAGAAGGCTTTTGATACCATTCCTCACAAGCGACTATTAATCAAATTGCGTGCATAAGGATTATCGTCTCAGTAGTGTGGCTGGATTTGTGATTTCCTCTCAGACAGGTCACAGTTCATAGTGATAGATGGTAAATCATTGAGTAGAACAGAAGTGATATCTGGCATTCTGCAAGGTAGTGTCATAGGCCCTCTGCTGTTTCTGATTTACATAAATGATCTAGATGATAATCTGAGCAGCTCCCTTAGGTTGTTTGCAGATGACACTGTAATTTACCGTCTAGTAAAACAATCAGACAATCAGTTTCAATTACAAAATGATCTAAAGAGAATTTCTGTATGGTGGGAAAAGTGGCAATTGGCACTAAAACAAGAAAAGTGTGAGGTCATCCATATGGGTACTAAAGGAAATCCAATAAATTTTGGGTATAAGATAAATCGCACAAATCTGAGGGCTGTCAATTCAACTAAATACCCAGGAATTACAATTATGAGCAACTTAAATTGGAAAGACCACATAGATAATATTGTGGGGAGGGCAAAACAAAGACTGCGCTTCATTGGCAGAACACTTAGAAGATGTGACAAACCCACTAAACAGATAGTCTACATTACACTTGCCCATCCTCTGCTGGAATATTGCTGTGCGGCGTGGGATCATTACCAGGTAGGATTGATGGAGGACCTCAAAAAAGTGCAAAGAAAGGCAACTTGTTCCGTGTTATCACACAATATGGGTGAGAGTGTCACTGATATGAAGCATGAGTTGGGGTGGCAGTTACTGAAACAAAGGCGGTTTTCTTTGAGCCGAGATCTATTTATGAAATTTCAATCACCAACTTTCTCTTCTGAACGCTAAAATGTTTTGTTGACACCCACCTACGTAGGGAGAAATGATCATCATAATAAAATAAGAGAAACTGAAACTCAAACGGAAAGATTTAGGTGCTCCTTTTTCCCACGTGCCATTCCAGAGTGGATTGGTAGAGATGTAGTATGAAAAAGGTTCGATGAACCCTCTGCCAGACACTTAAGTGTGAATTGTAGAGTAATCATGTATATGTAGATACACAAACAAATACAAACATACACGCAAAATTCTAGCTTTCGCAACCAACGTTTGCTTCTTCAGGAAGGAGGGAAGGAGAGGGAAAGACAAAAGGATGCGGGTTTTAAGGGAGAGGGTAAGGAGTCATTCCAATCCCGGGAGCAGAAAGACTTACCTTAGGGGGAAAAAAGGACAGGTGTACACTCGCACATACACACATATCCATCCGCACATACACAGACACAAGCAGAAAAATGTCTGCTTGTGTCTGTGTATGAGTGGATGGATGTGTGTGTGTGTGTGTGTGTGTGTGTGTGTGTGTGTGTGTGTGTGTGTGTGTGCACGAGTGTACACCTGTCCTTTTTTCCCCCTAAGGTAAGTCTTTCCGCTCCTGGGATTGGAATGACTCCGTACCCTTTCCCTTGAAACCCACAGCCTTTCGTCTTTCCCTCTCCTTCCCTCCAACCTGAAGAAGCAACCGTTGGTTGCGAAAGCTAGAATTTTGTGTGTATGTTTGTGTTTGTATGTGTGTCTATCGACCTGCCAGCACTTTTGTTTGGTAAGTCACATCATCTTTGTTTTTAGACATATTTTTCCCACGTGGAATGTTTCCCTCTATTATATTCATGTATATGTAGAAACTTGACAAACCCTGTCCCACATATCTTGCTACTGATCACCCCATTGTGGCTGGGCACAACGCTCCCACAGAACAAACCTCTGCCCCTGTCGTCCAACATCTCCCAACTGTTATCTGTAACCTCCATTCTACATTCAAGATACTACTGGCTTGCTTCACTGCCTTTCTGTGGATCCTATCCCCTTACTGCCAGACACCTAACTGATCACTGTGGATGCAACATCCTTGCACACCAACATCCTCCACGCCAATTGCCTTGGAACACTATCTTTCACAATTTCTTCCTGATACCAAACCACAGTCTCTTTCCTAATCCTCCTTGCCAACCAAATCCTGGCCCACAATTATTTTACTTTCAAGGGCCAAATGTAGTAGCAAATCAATGACACTGCCATGGGTACACACATGGCACCATCCTAAGCCCATTAATGATATTTTCATGATCTGGACTCTTGGCAGGGAAAATCTTTGGTCTTTTTCCATAACTTCAACACATACTCAAGTCAACCAGCCACCTCTCCAATAGCAGCAAAAATACATCTGTTCATATCAACCATACCAAACCAAAAATATTCTGATAATATTACCAAGGCTTTTCTCACAGACAATATCCCATCCAGATCCTCCATAGACAACTCTCTCATGCCATCTGCTCCTCTGACACCAGTAAATCTGTTAACCAGCCACTGATAAGCTCTCCTCTGATCACTCTTTATAACTTGGCCTTGAAGAGCTAAACAACATCCTCCACCAGGTCTTCAACTATCTCATGTTGTGCTCTGAGATGAGGGATAACCCACCCAAAATCCTATCTATGTCCCCCAAAAATAGTGTTCTGCTGCCTACCCAACCTATAGAATATCCTTATCCATCCCTATTCCAATCCTACTAGCAATCTTGCATCCCATGGGTTGTTCCCTTATGGGCAGCCCAGGTGCTAGGCCTGCCCCAAACACCAACCCACCGCCTTCTACTGTAGTCAGTTCACAGTCATTTCCTAGGCAAAAAAGCATAACTGCATGTGAGAGCAGTCAAGTTATATATTAACTATGCTGCAATTACTGTACAGTCACTGTGTAGCCACGACAAGTAACCAAATGTTTACTTGAATGAATTGCCACTGTCAAACTGTTACACACTGCAAACTTGACTACCCAAATGCTGAACATGCTGCATATGACAAAACAAATTAATTCAACAGCTGCTTCACTATGAGGGCAATTTGGATATTTCCTTCCACCATGAGTTTCTCTGAACCATGCAGATGGGAATTGTCTCTCCAACACCTTCTGCCCTCTCACACTCTCCCTAGCCTAAACCTCTGCTAACCTGTTCCCACTGCCTCACATGATGTTTTCCCTCCTCTTTTCTGATCATACCACTCCTCCATCCACATCATGTACGGTCTTCTCTCATCACTCTTCCTTACTGCCCTCCCCCCCTCTTCCTCTTTTCCATACCCTTCCATTTCTCTTTCCCCTCACTGTCTCCCTCCTCATTTTTCCTCTTCTCCTTTTCTCTCTCCCTTCACCTTCTCTCCTTCTCTATGTCTCTCTTAAATGCTCCACCCTCTGAACTCCTTTCATCTTGTTGTTCAGCCTGTCAAAGGACCTGCCTTGCTCTATGTCTCTCTACCTTGTCCATCTTTCTCTACCCCCTCCCCTGCCACTGTCAGCCCAGGCAACAGCTTTCAAATAATTGATAATCAATAATCAGACTTGCAGTGTCTGCATGAGTGTGCGTTTGGCTGTCTGTGTGTTTGTGTGTGTTAATGTGTGTGTTTCTACTAGCAAAAGAGCAAGAGCTTGAAGGCTAGCATGAATAATGTTTTCTGTTATAGGTTTCTATGCTCCACAGATCAGTCTGCTTTAGTTGGGTGGTTACCTTTCCCTTATTTTACGTATTGTTCCAGACTAGAATTTCTATTATTGTTGTGCTTTATTATTTGTTAGTAATGAACATCCTCTTTATTATTTCAATTTCAAGTGCTCATGTGTCACTACAACAAAACGGTGTATTTAACTCTGATTGTTGTTATTCTACCTTACAAAACAGAATTCATAATTTACTGAGGACGTGACTGTTATCTGTGACTTTGATGTTTCATAACAACAGGCCAAGGCGTTCACCTTCCCTATTCCATGCACATTATTAATAAACTCAGATTAACAGGTTATCCAATCAAATGCTTTTTTTATTAATTAACTAGCTTAGCTTTCCATGCATTTCTGTGACTCAATCTGGTTAAATGGAAAAGAAGGAAAAGGGGAAGCACATGTTTCCAATATGTTTGCAAATTTGATATAACTCTCATCTTCTTCTACCCCTGTCTCTGTCTACTTCCTTCTCCCCCCTCCCCCCCTTTGTCCAACAGCCCCTCCTTTCCCCTCCCCCTGTCCTTCTCTCGGTCCACCTTCTCCTTCCCCCCATTCTCTCCGTTTCCTCCAGCCCTCCTTGCTACTCGTCTCTTCCTTTCCACTATCTATGATCATTTCCTCTGTCCTTTCTTTCCTCCCTCCACCCCGTGCCCTCTGCCCATCTCCTCTCCCCCCCCCCCCCCTCCCCCGCCATCTGACCCTGGACCCTGAGCCTTCTTTTTATTTTGTTATTGCAAATTCAGATTACAGTAGTAGTGTTCTAATCATAAACAGATAAGCCATAAATACAACTTTCCTGTTTTCTGTGAAAACCATCTGCAAAGAAGAAAACAAGACAGAATGTTGTTGTGTTTATAATTTATGTTTAAAAATGTATGTGTAATGAGAAAGAACATATATCAGAGAAACAATTTGTCTAACAGTTTAAATGCCTCACTATTGTAATTAAAACTGGCTGCGACAAAGGAAATAAAACTCCACAGTTTTACAGCAGAGCATTTTATTTCTCGCAATAAGTTTTAACAGAAAAACTTGTATACTAGTGTTTAAAAAAACATATAGTCCATGTGTGACTCAATGTTTAATAGAGTATCATTTAAAATTTGAAGTAAATTCGTCATGAATGCACACAGTAAACTCTTGATTATCCATGGGTGGATTATCTGATTTGCAGATTGTAAGTGGCCTTCTTCTTCCTCTCTCACAAGAAAAGTAAACAATGTGCTGCTTGAACACTCCAAGCACCTGGCCTGTAATTGGTCCGTAAGTTAGTGCAGAACAATGTGTAAAAATTTAAAAACATGTTGTGTTAAGGATACAGCAGACTAGAAATAATATGCAAACTCGAAGAAGGCAGTACTGGTGTGCAAAATCTGCCATTGATTTACAATAAAGGTGAACTAGGATTTCCAATATTTGGAAAAACAGAGATAAAATAATTGATTTTTCTTGCAATCCAGATTCATCTAAAAGGTTTTAAAAGGGAAGACTAAAAAAATGTCTATATACGCAAATTGGATAAAGCTATGTTGGAATGTTTTCGACAGAAAAAAGCAAAGGGCATGTAAGTATCTGGCCCAACATGCACCAAACAGGCTCAGTTCACACACACACACACACACACACACACACACACACACACACACACACACACACACACACACACACACACACAGAGAGAGAGAGAGAGAGAGAGAGAGAGAGAGAGAGAGAGAGAGAGAGAGAGCCTTTAGTGTGGATTTGATCCTTGCTACCATTCCATACCCAGTTTGTGCATTGCTCTCCTATTTGGTGTCGGGAAACCAAATAAAGAGCATATTTGCTGACACCATCTCTGGTGGCTGTTTGTATTTTTATGCACATTCATACAAGTAAGCACACACACACTTGACTGCTATTCTGGCCACTTCGTTCTGTCAGAGCAACCAGAGACGGTGGTCATGTGTGAGTGTGTGAAGCGTACTTGGTTGTGTGAATGTGTGGGTGTTTTTTTCTTTTTCTGAACAAGACTTTGGTCGAAAGCTTAGTGTGAAACAGTATTTTCACTGTGCTGTCTGCAACTCAGTGTGTCATCTTTATGGCGAGTAGCACTCTACCAACATAACTGTTGATATTCCAACCTGAACTTTCCATTATTTACTTCTGTAAACAATGTTTATAATCAGTAAGTAACACAGTCAAGTGAAAAAGATAGTATCAAAATATATTTAACAACATACATATTAATAGTACAAATAATAGCACATCTGTTTACAGTGACGAATCAGAACAATAAGACAAAGACCAGAATAAATAAACTTAGTGGAGTATTAGATGATATAATATCACATTTAACAAATGTAAGTAGCTTCACCGCATTTTTACATTGTCTCCATTTTTACATTGTCTCCATGTCAGCTAGGTAATGACTACACCATTTAAATTGTTGTATCAATCAGGAGGACGGAACAAAATAAGTAAATATACGGAGTAAGGGAACATAATTAAATATAAATACTCTGCAAACATGAAAGGTTCAGTCTCACAAGCAATCACAGTAAATTTGCTTGAATCACGTTTTATTGCTCTTATTCTGGGAAGTCTCCACAATAATTTAATACACTGCAGGCAGCAGAATTAGTTTCAGTCTTCTTCTTATGTTCCCTGTCATTTTCTTCTACTTCTCTTCACTAAAATTCCCAAGATTCAAGCCATTTCAGACCATACATTGTGCTATTAGGGTCCGATGCAGATGGCCCAGACATACCATATGCCAGCGGTGAAAAGAGGTAAAAACTGAAAGAAGATACATTTTAAATTTTTGTCAGTTTATAACCATGAGAGATCATTATTTTACACTCCTTAGTAAAGACCAAGAATACACGGTTCAATAAACTAAGTAAGATATTATGTCCACAGCACTTTACAAAAAACTCACTTGTTTTTAAGAGGTAGCAAAAAACCCTATATCTAGGTTGTAAAGTAATAATGGAAATTCCTGGATGGAAAAATGCATAAAATAAGGGAAAAGAAACAATAGGAAACAGTAGTGTGAATACTATTTTCTGTTCTACATCTGAGTCTGCATCTATACTCTGCAAGTGAGCATGAGGTGCATGGGAGAGGGTATGTTCCATTGTACCATTTATTAGGATTCCTTACTGTTCCATACACATATGGAGCATGGGAAGAATGATTGATTGAATGCCTCTGTGCATTTAGTAGTTATTCTAATCTTATCTTCATGATTCCTATGCGAGTGATATGTAGTTGGTTGTAGTGTATTCCTAGATTAATCATCTGAAGCCTGTTCTTGAAACTTCGTTAACAGATTTTCTCGGGACAGTTCACATCTATCTGACAGAGGTCAGCTGTTAGCATTTGAAGTTTGGATGTAACAGTGAACTGTCTAATTTCAAGCCCCAGAAAGGGTTACCTTGCTTCATTCCATATACTACATCTTTGAATGTCTTCAATATTGGATCTACTTCTGACCTTCAACATAAATTTCTTCATGTAATTCCCCATGTAAGAAAGCCATGACAACATCTATGGGGTCAAAACCAAAATCATAATTAGCAGCTAGTGCTAATAAATACCTTAATGAGTTATACATAAATATTATGAAAAGAATAGATTGCTACTCACTGTAAAGATGACATGCTGTGTTGCAGACAGGCATGACAAGATGGCTGCTACAGATAAGCTTTCAGCCAAGCCTCCTCCAGAAAAGAAAAATGCACATACATTCGCACAAGCAAGCACAACTCACCTACAAATGATCACTATCTACAGTGGCCAGAATTCATTTTGGCCAGAGCAACCAGAAATAGTGGTTATGTGTTTGTGAGGTGTACTTGCTTGTGTAAATGTCTGTGCGTTCTTTTGTCTTCTGAAGAAGGCTTTGGCCAAAAACTTAAATATAACAGCTTTTTCATCATACTTGTCCACAACTAAATGTGTCATCTTTTTGGTGAGTAGCAATCAGTCCTTCAGTAATGTTGTTGATATTCTAACCTGGTCTTCCCATTGTTTAATGAGTTACATCCTATCATTGGTGCATATGTTTCCATGCAGTGCAGACCTTGCAATTGAACACAGTCTTTTATTACTATTTGTGCTTTATATCATACAAAGCTGCCGTTAAAACCTTTCTTAGTTTCAAATACCTATTTCACATTTACTGGCTTCTTAGCTGAGAGGACTACTTCATGGTAATTCAAATGGTTCAAATGGCTCTGAGCACTATGGGACTTAACTTCTGAGGTCATCAGTCCCCTATAACTTAGAACTACTCAAACGTAACTAACCTAAGGACATCACACACATCCATGCCCGAGGCAGGATTCGAACCTGCAACCGTCATGGTAATTTATTCCCTCATAAAGTGTATTGTAAATAATACACTGCAGGTCAAAAGGAACAATAATGTACATAATTACAATACCAGAAGGAAAAATGGCATTCATTACTCCATATTAAGATTGTCTTTAGCCCAAAAAGAGGTGCACAATGGCGCAACCAAAATTTTTGATAATTTGCCCAAGGATCTAAAATGTCTGACAGACAGCAAAGTAAAATTTGAAAACACACTAAAAAGGTTTTTTCCTTGACAACTTCTCCTTTTCCGTAGAAGAATTTCTATTACTGTAATGTGTAACAGATGGTGGGTACAAATTACTAACGCACACCTGTAGATTAAAGTTCAGTATGTAGCCATATTAAAAATCAAGGTTTGATGTGTACAGTATGTAAAATGAATCATTCCACATCATTACAATTTATTCATGGAACATGAAACTACCTAACTAAGCAACATTGCAAGCACTGAACTATCAATGAAAGATACTTCTGCCTTCAGCACTATTACACATCATCTCCGTTTACAATAGCTCTACCTCCGAAACTATCCATTTCACATCACATTACTGCCAAAACTGACCATTTACAACTAGTCTCCCGCAAAAACTGTGCACAATGGAGAAGAACAGATATATAATACAAAAATCAAAGATTACAACTTTGTCAATAATAATTGCTGAACATCTTTGAAGCAATTAATAAAAATGGATTTACAGAAATGTAAATAAAATGCTTCAGAATTAATTAAAGTAAGTATTTAAACATGAAGCAACTAATTCTTTTTTTAATATGTGTTTATATGAAGTTACATATATCAAACTATGGATATGACTACCAACTAGTATTGCAATTTTCTTATTGTGTCATTGACTTGATTGCATTACACTATGACAAATGACTGGAGTAAGTTGGTTGTCTAGATTGATCAGTAACAAAGGCACACAGCTTCTTTCACTTTGCAATTCTTTACAGCCCTTGTATTGGCTCACTTCAATGTGGTTGCTCATTATCATTATTTCACTTTCTGGACTTTATTCCTCATTGCAGTTTGTACTCATTGCAGCTAGTCTCAGGTTCAGGTTGTTTCTTCTAGTTCAAGCACTGTTACTTCATTCTGTTTCTTTTCCATGAATGGGATGAACAGTTAACTTGGTGCCTATGATTCAGTTTCTTCTTTAAATTGATCGGAAGTCCTCCATCAAAAATAACATTCCTTGCTCTTATGATTATATGGCAGTTTGTTCAAAAAGACTGTATGCTTTTGATTCCTCACAGTTTCCTGCCAATATATACGCAATGTTTACTGTTCCATTTTTGTTGGTTGAGTCTTGAATGACGTGAACATAGGCCTTAGTTACAAATATTTTGAGATCCTGAAGATCCAGCTTCTTGTTTTTTAGTGCCTTAGTTGGAGCTCCATTAATTAGGGAGACTGCTGTGGAGATGGCTTTCACCCTGAATTTATTTGGCAAATTTGCATATTTAAGCATCACCACATGACATACGTTAGAGAGAGAGCCATAGCTAGAAATGGTGTCTTTGTGAATTGTTGGAAGGGCCTGAGGTAAGGTATGATATGTCTCGATATGGATTTTTTCACTTGATATCTCCAGTAAAATGTGTGATGCTGGAACTTACAATGTTTTCATAGCCACAAGCTCCGATCAGCAATGGGCATTGCAAGTTGGACTAAGAATTTTTTGACTTGTAGGCAGTTTTGGATTTTGAGGTGGTTTTGATACGTGAGGTTGCTAGACTCTAAAAGTTTAAAAATGTTGTGTTGTGACTCCAAATTTCCAATATTTGTTCTGTGTTGAATTGTAATACAGAGAAATACATCTCTGAATGTCAGTGATTTTTAAAGCAGCCTCAGGCAACTGAGGCCACACTGCAATCGTTTGTGTGTGATTTGCGTTTGCACGAGTGTGTATGTATGTGTTTGTTATCTAATTTTGACGAAGGCCTTTCTGGCTGAAAGCTATATTTGTGACAGTCTTTTTGTTGTGCCTATCTGTGACTCAGCATCTTTGCTATACAGTGAGTAGCAACTTTCCTTTTCACAATATTGTTACATTCCACCGTGGACTTTCCATTGTTTGATTTTTGCCAAACTCTGTGTAATGATTTTTCAACAAAATGAGCCTAAATGCCTGAAGGACAGGGACACAGAAGCCTAAGATCATTTTTCAGCCACCAGAGTTTAACAGCTCTAACTACACTATGCAATAATAGAAAGCTGCAAGTGGGAAATGTAAATAACTGGAGAAGTTATATAAACAATATAAAAATTCTGATTTACTTATCCAGCTGGTATCTCACTCCCCCCTCCAACCTCACCATCCATCCACCCACCTACCCACTCAATCCCCCTTTCCCACACACACACGAAACTAGTGCTTTAGTATTTTGCTCCTTCCTAGCACTTGCCAAATTATGTTACGTAGCTAAGTACTGGTAATCTGTTAATCATCATTACACTACATTAACAACTATTGTAACAACTCAGTGATACTATATTTTACTCACTTGTTACAATACATACCTGTACACTAAACTTGAGAAAACAACTCCAACAGACCAATGGTAGAACATATGAGCCCACATTGCCGGAAGTAACAAAGGTAGACTTTCCAGCAAGTAATCCAAAATTACACCTATTAGAGAAAACAGAAGCAACATTTAATTTTAACATTTTTCTTTTTCCAAAGAAGTAATATAACTTTCACTCATAATGTTCTGTACTGATCTCACACTTTTACTTGGACCCTCTGCGATCGGCAGAAGTCAGCTGCCTTCGTGCTGTTCCAGAATGTTTACACTCAATGCCAGCCTTAGCTACACGACAATATAGTGTGTCATAGCAATATATATCGGTTGTGAATATAGTGTTGATACATGTGGTGCACCATTCTGCATAGTGATTGTTAATATTATTTACAAAAATGAGATTAGAGGTCGTACTTGGTCCTCCTAGCAATTCGCCGTAAACTCTCACATTATTTCTGCAACACAGTAATCCATTTCATTTTCATTTCTTTTATGTACTATACACTGAGATGACGAAAGTCGTGGCATATCTCCCAATATCATGTTGGACCTTCTTTCGCCCAGCACAGTGCAGCAACTTGATGTGAGATGGACTCAACAAACTGTTGGAAGTCCCCTGCAGAAATACTCGACCGCACTGCTTCTACAGCTATTTGTAACTGCTGAAGCGTTGCCAGTGTAGGATTTTGTGCCTGAACTGCCCCTCTTGATTATGCCCCATAAATGTTTGTTGGGATTCAAGTAGGGCAGTCTGGATGGCCAAATCAGTTGCTCAAATTGTCCACAATGTTCTTCGAACCAATTGCGAACAACTGTGGTTCAGCGATATGTTTGGGAACATGATGATGCAAGGGCTCCAAGTGCTCTCCAAGTAGCCAAACATAACCATCTCCAGTCAATGATTGGTTCAGTTGGAATAGAGGACCCAGTCCATTCCATGTAAACACATCCCACACCATTAAGGAGACACCGCCAGCTTGCACAGTGCCTTGTAGACAACTTGAGTCCATTGCTTCATGGGTTCTGCATCATACTCAAACCTTACCATCAGCTCTTACCAACTGAAATCAGGACTCATCTGACCGAGCCACAGTTTTCCAGTCATCTGGGGTCCAAACGATGTGGTGACGAGCCCAGGAGAGGCGGCTCAGGCGATGTGATGCTGTTAGCAGAAACACTCGCATCAGTTGTCTGCTACCACAGCCCATTAACGCCAGATTTTGTCACAATGTCCTAATAGATACGTTCATCATGTGCCCCACATTGATTTCTGTGGTTATTTCATGCAGTGTTACTTGTCTGCTTGCACCGACAATTCTATGTAAATGCTTCTGCTCTTATTCATTAAGTGAAAGCTGTTGGCCACTACGTTGTCCATGGTGAGAAGTACTGCTTGAAATTTGGTATTCTCAGCACATAGTCTTGACACTGTGGACCTTGGAATACTGAATTCCCTAATAATTTATGAAACTGAATGTCCAATGCGTCTGGCTCCAACTACTATTCTGCATTCAAAGTCTGTTAATTCCCATCATGTGACCATAATCATATTGTAAACCTTCACACATGACTCACCTCCGCCAATGCACTGTCCTTTTATACCTTGTGTTTGCAATACTACTGTCATCCGTATCTGTGCATATCACTATCCGATGACTTTTATCACCACAGTGCAAGCTGGCTGCTGTGGGAAAAGGAGGCAGGATTCATTTCAGCAGCCAAAGTGCTAAGAGCCGATCTTCTGCTCTCAGTATCCTCTCCTCAGGGGCCAAGTGAAAGTGTGTGATCAGTAGATTCCTTTCTTAAAGACAGAAACTTCTCACATTACGACATGCAGCTGGTGCAAGAAACTTCCATAACATACACTAACAACAAATTATGGTCAGTGCCACTCAACTCACATTTTTTTTTAAATGTGGTGTGAATCAGGACATGTTTATCTACTCCTTCACACTAAGCATTTATGTAAATTTATTGATTTCTGAGTCCACTATCAAATGTCTATAAAATAGAAAGTTCAAAATCTGTTTAATATGAACATTAATGTAAACCAAAATCCAAATATTCAGATATAGTATAGAAACACTGATTAACAAAATATTCTTTTATTTGTAATTTGAGTATCTGTTGTTTTTCTATTTTTTGCCTGCTCTTTCTAGAAACCTGTTATAAACTTTTACACCAAATACAAAACTCTATTATTCCCATGACAACACCATTTACTAGCTCAAAGTGTTGGTCCTTGAATAAAAGGTACACTGAACCTGGTATATACAGGGTGTTACAAAAAGGTACGGCCAAACTTTCAGGAAACATTCCTCACACACAAATAAAGAAAAGATGTTATGTGGACATGTGTCCGTAAATGCTTAATTTCCATGTTAGAGCTCATTTTAGTTTCGTCAGTATGTACTGTACTTCCTCTATTCACCGCCACTTGCCCCAATTGAAGGAAGGTCATGTTGACTTCGGTGCACGTGTTGACATGCAACTCATTGCTCTACAGTACTAGCATCAAGCACATCAGTACGTAGCATCAACAGGTTAGTGTTCGTCACGAACGTAGTTTTCCAGTCAATGTAATGTTTACAAATGAGTAGTTGGCAGATGCCCATTTGATGTATGCATCAGCACGGGGCAATAGCCGTGGCGCAGTACGTTTGTATCGAGACAGATTTCCAGAGCGAAGGTGTCCCGACAGGAAGACGTTCGAAGCAATTGATCGGCGTCTTAGGGAGCACGGGACATTCCAGCCTATGGCTCACGACTGGGGAAGACCTAGAATGACGAGGACACCTGCAATGGACGAGGCAATTCTTCGCGCAGTTGACGATAACCCTAATGTCAGCGTCAGAGAAGTTGCTGCTGTACAAGGTAATGTTGACCACGTCACTGTATGGAGAGTGCTACGGGAGAACCAGTTGTTTCCGTACCACGTACAGCGTGTGCAGGCACTATCAGCAGCTGATTGGCCTCCACGGGTACATTTCTGCGAATAGTTCATCCAACAATGTGTCAATCCTCATTTCAGTGCAAATGTTCTCTTTACAGATGAGGCTTCATTCCAATGTGAGCTGACTGTAAATTTTCACAATCAGCATGTGTGGGCTGACGAGAATCCGCACGCTATTGTGCAGTCATGTCATCAACACAGATTTTCTGTGAACGTCTGGGCAGGCATTGTTGGTGATGTCTTGATTGGGCCTCATGATCTTCCACCTACGCTCAATGGAGCACGTTATCATGATTTCATACGGGATACTCTACCTGTGCTGCTACAACATGTGCCTTTACAAGTACGACACAATATGTGGTTCATGAATGATGGGTCTAATGCACATTTCAGTCGAAGTGTTCGTACACTTCTCAACAACACATTCGGTGGCCAATGGATTGATAGAGGCGGACCAATTCCATGGCCTCCACGCTCTCCTGACCTCAACCCTATTGACTTTCATTTATAGGGGCATTTGAAAGCTCCTGTCTATGCAACCCCTGTACCAAATGTAGAGACTCTTCGTGCTCGTATTGTGGATGGCTGTGATACAACACGCCATTCTCCAGGGCTGCATCAGCGCATCAGGGATTCCATGCGACCGAGGGTGGATGCATGTATCCTCGCTAACGGAGGACATTTTAAACATTTCCTGTAACAAAGTGTTTGAAGTCACGCTGGTATGTTCTGTTGCTGTGTGTTTCCATTTCATGATTAATGTGATTTGAAGAGAAGTCATAAAATGAGCTCTAACATGGAAAGTAAGAGGTTTCTGGACACATGTCCACATAACATATTTTCTTTCTTTGGGTGTGAGGAATGTTTCCTGAAAGTTTGGCCATATCTTTTTGTAACGCCCTGTATTTCAAAAGCACCATAATGTGCTCCTCAAAACTGCTACCAGTGAGTTCCAAAGAATCCTTCAAAGAAATTTTTACAAATAAAGATAGAACCTCAAAACTCATAGATCTGATGGCTACAGAGATCAGGACGTGGTGATCACATTTTTTCAGAAGTAATGTAAGAGGTTCAGTTAAAAGAAATGTGGGCACTACATTGTTTACATAAATTCTACCAAGTTTTTGGTGCTTTTTTATTGACACATTATTCATTTGTCATATGTCTTTCGCAACAGTTTTGTTTTGGCACTTTTGCCTTTTCAAGTGATCCTGCAATGATTGCACAATGTTTCGTAAAAATGTAATTTTATTCAAAGAAAAGCAGTGATAATTAGTACATTACAAAGATAGTATAACTATAATTTTTTTTTTGTTTCTCATACAAATACACTTGGGTTGAGTATGCTTTTGTCTTTTATGTGTCCTAAAGTGTTGAAAATTTATTCGTTTTCTTTTAGAATGCCAATAAAGTTATCTAGATATTATATATGCTTTAGTATTTGGGTATCCTATGTAGAACTTTACTGCGTTTTGTATTTTTTCTGCTTTGTGTTTTTTGGATTCATAGGTGCATGTAAAATGTAGAATGACTGTTCTCACAGCAGAGGCGCCCATATGGTTGTTTGTAAGGGGGGAGGGACTAGACCTGAGGGTATGGCGTATTTTCAGTTTTTCAGAACATGATTGGCAACTTGTAAGCAGTTATAAAAAAGTTCCATACAAGTTGCAACCCTCTTTAAAACCTGGTTAATACCCACTTTAAAATCATTTTCTTAAAAACACCTGGCTATACAATATTTTTCCTATTTTTTCCCTTTTCCTGAGAGCTGGGAGGGAGTGTCAGGGGAGGGGGTGTGTGCAGCTCCTTGCCTTCGGTTATGGGTGCTCTTGTCCCAGATGCAAACCTTGAACCTTATTCTCAGATTTCTACTCATCTGCCCGATGTAGGATTTGCTGTAATAGTCACAAAGGATTTTGTAAATCCCTGCATTTAAGAAGTTAGGGTTTTTAGCTTTGTATACTGGGTATCCAAATCGGTTACAATGAATATTCTGGAAGAACTGGAAATTTACACTCATATAGACATGTACCTAAACACAATCTTAACTGAACAAACAGAACTGTGAAAAAATCTATAAAATTTTACTGACATCCTAAAACAAAAAGGATAAAGGATAAAGGATAAATTTTAAACACTTCATGCCACATAGAAAACAACAGAATACTCAACACAAATATCTTTGAATGAGAAATGAAAAATTACAGTTATACAATCTTTATAATGTACTTATGATCACTGAATTTCTGCAAATAAAATTCATTGCAAATACGTAAGCATCACTGGAGAAAACTGTCAAACATACATAAGTGCTGTATAAATACTGTTATGAACATGACCAACAACACTGAGAGATAATAAAAAAGATGGTCTAGGATGCAGTATGTTTGAAGGTTATTTCAAAAGTTCTGCACACTTTAAGATCGAATAAAAGAAAATTATTTTACAAAATACCTTTACAAGTCTTCAAAATAATCTCCATTCTTGCTCATGACAGCTTCCCAACATTTTGGCAAACTTCATTGTTGAGCTGTTTGATTACTTCAGTCACCTCGCTGGAACCTTCATCAAATATATCAAAAAGTTTTCCATTGTGATGACTGAGACTTCAGTTCTTGCTCAAAATCTCATATCAGGTTTCATTGAGTGCAACAATCCTTTTCAGAAACTGTTCTACTTCTGTTCGATAACTTTGAAGCAATACTTCTGAGATTCTTCTGTGACCTGCTTTCTGCTCTTCACTCAGATCATGAAGGAAGCATCTGGTAACAACAACTGCTCTCATCTTTAGCTTTTCAGTTATGATCTCATAAACTGAAGTGAGAGACATTTTGGCCTCTTTTGCCATTTCCTCACATTTTTCATTGATCCTTTCTCAAAAGTGTTATTAACAATAACCTGAGAGGTGAAGTCTTTTGCAATTTATGGCCTTTCATTTCTTGGGTTGTCCTCAGTGCTTACCCAACCTTTACGGAAACAAGTAGACCACTGTGATACTGCGCTATGATCCAGTACACTATTCCTACGCACCTCTCTCAGATAATTTTAAATTTCTGTTGGGTTCTTTCAACGTAGAGGTTGACTTTTGATGTGGGAATGCTGATCACTACATGTAATCCGACCTGACTCGGTTTCAGCATCCATTTTTAAACTAATGGCATAGCTATGTGTACCAGCAAACACATGTACAACCATCATGCTTAAAGTCTCACTCACAACTGACATGAATTTCACTTGATCACACCACCATAACTATTGTGCATGCATGGAGTTCAGGAGTTTCAAAATGTTCCTCATAACATCTGAGATATAAAACAAGTAACTACTAACACAAACATAATCCAGATAATTCAGTACTATACTACAGAGGTTAGCAATATAATTTCATCATACATTTTTACAAAAATCATTCCATCATTCAGAATCACTTGAAAATGGCAAAAATGCCAAAACTAGCTCATTGTGATAGACACAAAATGAACTAATAAAGTGTCTGTAAAATATCAGCAAACTTGGAAGAATTTGTGCGATGGTATTCTTCAGTATAACACATACTGTTGGCCCATAAAAAAGGAAAACTCCTTTCTCTGGATTCCACCCCTCCTTTCCATGGCACAGGCATTCCAGAACCACATCTGCTCCCACTGCAAGATACTGCTACTGCACAGTCCCTGCTTTATACATCACATCTCTGGAATTGAATATCTTTCTCTCCACCACTTGGAGGAGCATTCCAGACACCATCTCCATACGTTATCCAACCTGCTGACATCCTGTTGCTGCCTCAGGGCACTACTGTCCACAGCACCTAGACCCTGCCTAGCTGACCTTTTCAATTTGCCACACCCCCAAAAACTCCCTACCAACACTGTACCAAATCCAGAGCCAAAACATTCCCTTAACACTGTTGTTAACCTTTCCAGCAAACCCTTGGCTCCACAGAAGTTTCAGTCCTATCCAAAGGCTTCACCTCTAGTCCTACACTCAAATTTAACCGTGCCAGATCAAAGACCTACTCACCTTCTCCCAATCCCTACAGTGGAAATACTTCTTTGCCACTAATCCCTCCAACCAAAGCCAACCTAATTCCAACACTGAACTCTGCCTGTCCCAGTTCATTCCACCATCCAACCGTGATACGCCGCCCCTGCCCCCACTCCAAAAAATAGTGGCCACACACAACATCAAAAAAATCCTGATCTAATGATCTTAACTGCAGACGAAGTTTCCACCACTGTTGTTATGAATTGCAATGATTACCTGGCAGAAGGCCTCCATCAGTTATTATCTGACTCCTCCAGCTGTAAACTCTGCCAGAATGATCCCATTGCAGAAGTCCAACACAACCTTCAATCCCTGCTTGAAGCCTTAAGCCCTTCCCAGAACCTCTCCCTGAATCAATTTCCTTCCTTACCCCTATGACACCCTGCATATCCACCTTCTACATGCTCTCCAAAATCCATAAACCCAACAGTCTTGGACTGTGCCTGGCTATTGTGCCCTCACTGGTAGGATTTCTGCCCTCTGACCACCTCCAATCTCTCATGTCAAAGATGCCAACCATTTCCTTCAACAACTCTCCACTATCTCCACCCTTTTACACCTTGGATCCCAACAGGTCGCTGTTGGTGCCACCTCCTCATACACCAACATTCCTCATAATCATGGTCTTACTACTATTGACCACTATCCTTCCCAATGTCCTTCAGACTCCAAACCCACTACCTTATTCCTCAAGCACCTTACAAATTTTATCCTAACCCACAACTACTTCTTCTTTGAAGGATACAACCATCAACCAAATGTAAAAATAAATGTGATTCAGCTGATCAGGAGACATTTCCTTTGATTCACAGTCCAATCTTGATGATCCCATGTTGCCTGTAATTATAGCTGATGATATCACTGGTTCAGCACAATAATACATGTGGGTCATTACCTGCACAGACCCACATTCAATAATTTGCACTGAATGATGGTCAGGTATTTAATCTTCAGTCTAAAGTAAGCAAATTAAATTGTTTTTACAGTTTATGTACGAACCTGTCAGCATAGAACTGAAGAGCAGTGCTGGGAAATAGTGATGAAAGTAGAGTACTCGACCCATAGCCCAGAATGGTACATAGTGTAAAAACCATCCTAAAAACAGCCATCCGCAAGCACTTGCCATTCTGTCTTTTGCTTCTGAAAAATTAAAATCATTATCTCTTTTAGGAGTAGCTAATTTACTGTGGAACTCTCAAGTTGTAATTGAAATGACAGCATTAATTGTAATTAAAGTGACAGTGTTCTATTACCTTTAACTTCATGAGGGTCTTTATAGCCTCTTTGCCATTTCACGGAATTGTAAATGAATACTATTAGAAACGCTGCAAGAAATATCAAATTTGACCACCATATTACAGGGTTTCCCAGGAGATAAATTCGATAGTTGCTTCCAGAGAAAAATTGCCCCTGAAATGAAAACAACTAATGGAATCACAGGCGTAATGATTGAACAAAATAATAAAAATCTACAAACATGGAAAATAATTAAGCTCACTGCATCGCAATGAACTGTTATTTTAAGTTTATTAATGGCCTTTGGACATCACCCATACAGCCAGAAAGATTTTTTCACATTCAAATAAGTAACAGCCTGAAACCATTAAACAAGACAATTATCAATTACATTCATTTAACCTGAAATTAAGCCCATAGGCTTAAAAAATTAAAATACATTCATTAATGTGAAAGCAGGATTAAAGGCACAGATCATACTTATTCATTTACTACATTACAATGTAAAAAAACCTCTTTTTTATATTCTTAATTGTTCTTCTGCTATAAAATCATATAGAAGTTTATGCACTTTTAAGTCTTTAGTGCTAAGAGTGTTTGAGTGTCTTTCGATAATGTACTGACAGAGGATATCATACACTTTGTTGTTCCTTGCTACCTTCTGTCATAGTCAAAGAAAATATGCTTAACATCTTTGCCACTGCTGCATTCACATGAAGAATATGGGGTACACTGTTGCTGGAATTTTCCATGACTGACTTGAAGGCATGCCTTATCACTATAAAGTTGCTATTCTGTTTGGAATTTTGGTACCAAGGATATGATGGGAGATAGGTACCACTGCAGAATAGTGTCTCCATCTTTAACTGAGTAATATTGGTGAAGGTTTTCCTTCCATTGAGCTCTGATTCTGGCCTTCATGGTATGCAGGAGATGTGTTGTTGAAGCATTGTCCACAGCATCTTTGCCCGGTGTGTCAGCTTCTTCATGAACATAATTGTAGCCTTATGTAAGCAGGAAAGCTCCTAAACTGCTTCTGTAATGCTGTATACTACATGATTTTTGGTGCTGAGGACATTGTAGCATTTCAACAGCATCAAACCTGACAGTGAATCTGATAAAATAATGGTTGTTTTTTCTTGAACTTCTTTTGTGTATTTAAGTAACTCTGAGATTACTGCAAGTTCTGCAGTGAGTACAGACATTAGTTCAGGGAGCTTGAACTGCACCCCTCAATTATTCTTGCCATCTAAAAATGCACTTCCTGCTCCACATTTTTGCTTAGATCCATTGGTGCAAAGCTGCATTTACACCTGTGAGCCTTGCACAGTCAACGTGCACATGTGCTTGCCCCACACCCAAGTAGAGGCACACTTAGGTGCATGCCTCTTACTCAATATGTGCACATGAATGATCCCACTCACAGGTAGAGAAGCATGCACAGCACTCCAGTGATCAAGCTGCAGCTACAGGTTAAATGTGCCTGTGGGGTTGGGCAGTGGGTTTGTTTGTCAGGACCAGGCAGATGTGCTGACAATGTGCATCAATGAAGCTGCGGAGTACATGTGCCCCTTAAAGATAGGCTGTGGATCAGCTGATCTGTTATATACAGGGTGGAGAAAAACTGTGTCATGAAATTTAATCCTGGATAGCTGATGCCAGTAGGAACCAAAATTACTAATGTTGTACAGGTCGACAATGCACCATTTTTCAAACTACAGAAACTTGGCATCACGCAGTCCAATTGGCCGTGGGATTGCCCTGTTACCACTTGTTGGTCGATGGGCAGTGCTATGGTTGTTGGTTCAAGCGAACTAACAGCTGTTGTAGGGTTTGTTCCCAGTAAGACTTATCATGAAAATACAATGGATGTGTTGGGACCCCAGGCCCCCAGAGCAGAAGGCTGGTGCACTACCGCAAGCGTGCACGCCACCTCAGATACATCTCGATCGCTGGCAGGCAAAGCATTCACGGTCATAAGTCGTCCAGAGCATCCGGCAAAAGGGCAATCCCGTGGCCAATCAGAGCAAGTGGCACCAAGTTTCCATAGTTTAAAAATTGTGCATTATCGACCTACACAGCATTAGTAATTTTGGTTCCTACTGGCATCAGCTACCCAGAGTGTAAGTGTGTACATCTAGGATCCCCTTCCAAACTCCTGGATTGATTTTAACCCCTTGTACAATTTAGGTATCCACTTAACATAATGTTATACTGTGGTATTGCAAACCGTGAGAGCATCTGTGAAAGGCATTTGTGCAGCTGCCACTGCCAGGAGGTGAAAGCTGTAAAAATGTACCATATGCAGAAAGTGTCTCAGTTGCTGCTAATTTGTTGGATTCGGCAGAGACTGCAGCAGTGTAACCTTCTCTGTCAAGAGGCAAATGCCACTGGCCTAAACTGTATGGTGAAGGATAGTGACTTGAGTCTTCCCAGTGATGCATTTGTCCTCATTTAAAACTACTTCCTCATCACACAGCCACTGATGCACCTCACACACATGTTGTTCATATACTTGAGCATTAGGAGAGAGCAACAAAATATCGTCAGAGTACGCAAAACTAAATGGAGGTCATTTGAGTACCTCACCCATGAAACATTTCCACATCTACGTGGTGTTTGTGATGCTAAAAAGGCATGAATAAAAATTCAAATAAACTGAGTTGTGTCATCACTGCAATCTTACAGATGTCCCTGGTCATTACTGGTATTTTGTTGTACGTTTCCCAGCAATCAAGGATGTTAAAAATCTTTGCTCCAGCTAGTGTGCATGAGAAGTCTTGTATGTTAAGCACCAGATAGCTGTCTGGGATTTTCCTTGCATTTAACACATGGTGATAGTCACTCGGCCTCCACAAGCAATCTTTCCTGCAGATTAGATGGAGGTATGAAGACCATGGTCTGTTAATGATCACAACTTCTCAGAAATTGCCTTTGTCTCTGTTAGTCATTCAGATGAAATTCTGCATGTGTATAGTGAGCAAGGTTGTTTAGATGTGGTGTACATTTGGTGCACGGCATTATGCTTGATGCCACTGCCTGTATCTGTATTCTGCTCAATGGTTTTATTGTGCAGTTCTCTGCAGTTCAAAACCAATAATTACAGTCCGAGTCCACATTTTCCCCTGAGATGTCCTACATTTAAAATCTGGTTTCAAAATCATCATTCAGAAGCTTTCATTGTCCCCAGGTCTCTTTCATGCATACAGCCTTTTTTCACGATTCTTAAATCTGGTATTAATGAAAATTAAATTGTACTCTGGGCAATATTTTACCATGTGGCTTCCTCTTTCATTCCTTTTCCCCAGTCCATGTTCTTCTACTATTTTTCCTTCTATTCTTTGAATTCCAGTTGCCAATCACAATTAAATTTTTAAATCTTAATTACCTGAATAATTTCCTGTATCTAATTATACAGCCTTTCAGTCTTTTCATCATCTATGAAGCAACTTGGCAAATAAACGTACACTATTGTGGTAGGTTTTTGCTTTATGTCTACTATGGTTATACTAATGTGTGTACTATGCTGTTCATAATATTTTATTCACATTCTTATTTTCTTCATCATTATTAGTTCTACTCACGCATTACCTCACTCTGATTTTGTGGTGATAATCCTGTACTCACCTACCCACAAGACCTGTTCCTCCTGCCACTGCACTTCATCTTCTCCCACTGCATCTAACTTCAACATATCCATTTATGAGAGTGAATCAGATATAAACCAAAATTTTTATTTTACATGACTTTTTGAAAATGTAGAGTGGCGCGATCACCTGCTCATTGTTGCTGATGTTTCCAATGACTGTTCTCCACAACTAGAACATTGTCATACTATTTCATTAGACAGAATTGCAATATCAGGGCAAGACGTACAATCATCTGTTGTGCAATGCATTATACTCAAGTTTGTAACAACAGAGAGCATAAAACCTTCCAAAATTTTGAAAAGACTTGTGTCACAGTTCAGGGACAATACCCCGAAAAGACTCAAGTGTACGCATGGCATAAACCATTTATATGAGAATGAGAAAAGTTGTGGATGCAGCTCACTGACATCACCTAATGACCAACATGACTGAGGAGAATATTCACACTGTTAGCCAGCTTCTTGAAGACAATTGCTGAATAACAGTTATTGAAACTGCTACTGAGGTTGGCATAAGTTACGGAAGTGTTCAGGTGATCATTACTGACAGCCTTGGATTTCCAAAAGTGTCAGCAAGGTGGGTGCCTCGTCTTCTCACTGCAGAGTACAAATTTCAGTGCCTTGATTTGCAAACGGTTACTGATGCGTATGGGAATGCAGGCTTTCTCAACGAATTTTGATGATGAAGACTTCTCAGGTTGTCAGCAGTGTCAAGGCGTTGTTCTGCAGCAACATTGTAACAAGTTTCCTACTCGTCATCTTCAGGCGAAGGTGACTAGCAGGTAACTTGTCAAAACCTTGCCACATAATGCTGAAGACGATGAGTAGAAACTTGTTAAAACGTTGCCGCAGAAAGATGCTTTGAATTGGCTGATAACCCGAGAAGCCTATTGGTACATCTCCAAACTGAAGGGGAACATTTTTTGCACCGGTTTATTATCTGAAATGAAACATGGGTGCACCACTATGTCCCAGAATAAAAAAAAAAGCAGCATGGAATGGTGCAAAAAGGACGAATCTGCACCCATTGAAGCCAGAAACTGTCTCTCTGGAAAGAAGGTTATTGCAAAAGTCTTTTGTTATTTCAAAGGAATTGGCCTCATTGATTTTTTCTCATGAACTTCATATTGTGAGTGCTGCATACTACTGACAAATTTTGTGCAAAACAAAACAAGCATATCATCAGAAAAGGTGTGCATTTCTCATTTGAAATGTGATCATCCATCATGACAACGCTCGACCCCACACAGTTGCCTGAACTGAAGAGAAGATTCAGGATTTTTTCTGCATCACACTAGAACATCCCCCCTACAGTTCAGACTTATCACCCAATGATTTTCATTTGTTTTGAATACTAAAGGAATCAGTGAGAGGACACAGATTAGACAACTATGGTGCTGTCGAAGCGTTTGTGTGCAGCTGCCTGCCGTCACATTCAATACATTTTACGAAAACAGGATCAAGAAACTGCCTACCGAATGGGGAAAAAAACTCCCAATTAGGAGAAAAATAAGTTAGTGTTTATGAGTTCTTCTGAAGCTTAAACAAAATTACAAAAAAAATTCTGGTTTATATTTGATTTGCCCTTTTATCATTTTATATTCCCTAACATATCTACCTGAATAAGTGATTTGGCATTCTTTCCTCCAACCCAAAGAATGCCAGTTATGTTTTTCCTGATAACAACATCCTCAAAATAACACGGAGACCAAATTATAAGGATTTTGGTTGCAACACAATTTAAAATGGAATATGTACAAAGAATATCAGAATGCTAAATTACTCAAAAGCTGCTATCTGTTTTGCTCACTAAAACCCTGCTGTAGTGCATAAGCATGCCATGCCTACTTTCTCTCTCATGTTAGATATGGGGTCACATTTTGTGAGCATTCAAATACAGTTATCAACACATTAAAATGGCAAAAAAGATTCATTAGAATCATGTTTGTATGCAGACCTAGAGATTACACCCTGTTTAAGGACTCTGGAATTCCACCCTTACTATGTATCTACATTAATGAAACTCCCCTATTCTTTAAAATAGAAGTAATGAGTAAGAATAGCAGATTGTAAAAGAAACTCTGATATTTACACTTAGTATATCAGATAAAATAAAAACTTATATTTGAATCAGATCAATAGTTTCCTGTACGATAAAGGTACTTTCAACATAAGAGTAAAACCTTATAAAAGACTTCCCAAAATCATAAAAGCAAACACAGGGTTCAAAACTTTTTAAAAACTCTTTAGAGTCATATTTACAGCATCACTGCTTTTACTCTATTGAAGATTGTTTAAATGTGTGAAGTGTAGTACACAAATATTTAAATATATGACGTGTATGGGAACAATTTGTAGTTAAAAAATGTATGCATAGAAATGTAAAGAATGGAGTGACAATATTATGAAAAGGACACATGCCACCCACTATATAGCAGAGATGTTGAGTGACAGATACACACAACAAAAAGACTGTTAAACAAGTAAGCTTTCAGCCAAAAATGCCTTTTTCCAAATTAGACAAAAACACACTTGAGTTCCATTTTGTGCGTGTGTTTTATCTAATTTGGAATAAGGCATTTTTGGTTGAAAGCTTACTTGTTTTGACAGTCTTTCAGTTGTGCCTAACTGTGACTCAGTATCTCTGTTATTTGGTGAGTAGCAGTCTATCCTTTTCATAATATGGTCGTTGTTCCATATTGGATTTTCTATTTTTAAATTATGTGATGTACTATCATATCACTTTTAAGTGTATATTTATAAAGTAACTTGTCCAATGAGATGTAAATAAACTGCTTTTGCAGACAACAGGACCAATAAAACTCCAATACAATAAAATGAGTTATATCATGACAAATTTTTTTGTGCATTTACCCTGTAATTTATTGGCCATTGCCATGGTCTTGAAGTTACTTCACCTTCTTTTGGTTTTAGGCCAGCATTACCCTGTAGCATTACTGCATGAGATTCAAGAAAGCGTTCAATGAAACTGGGTGCATATACTTCAAAGCTCACTTTGGGCACTGTGAAATACAGAAAAAGAATGTATATGTTATTATAAAGTAAACATCAGAAGATCTGAAATAGCTTGTCATATTGTCAAATCTTTTACATTTAGAGAAGATGTTGTCTTCCACGTTCCACACAGCATTCTTGTCTCGCATATTTGGGTTACATGAAACTTCCTGTTGCTCATATGCCCTGCAAAATTCATGTAAATGTTTCATTTTTGTCCCGAAGACAGTGATTGAAATCAGACTCAGAGGAGAGAAGTAACACAAAACAGAAATTGATAGCACTCCACAAAAGTTTCAAACAATGATACGACGTATGATTTTAGGAAGGAAAAACTGTTGGGAAGTGAGTGTGGGTGTGGGTGCAGGACAAGTGAAGAATGAATGTGAGCATGAGCCAGTGGGCTAGCATAGACCAATGCCAGGAGGATTACAGGAACAAAGGATATGCTGCAAGAACAATTGACATCTACATATTTCAGAGATGCAGGCATTGGGGTGAAGGGACCCAGATGGCATGAGCTGTGTAATAAACACGGAAATTGAGCATGTTGTGGTCAGGAGTGTGTTCTGACCCTCACCATTCATTTCAAGGGACAGCATGTCTGTGGCCATACCCACAGAAAATGCTGTGAAGAAATTGCACTGGAGTCAGTGATGACATGACTGCTTTCATAAGTGGTCCAGACTTTGATGGGATAGGATAAGCATATGATAGGACTGAAGTAGGGTGTGTTGGGTGGGTGCATTGGACAGTGACACAGTGTCCCACTGCAGAGAGTTGCTGAAAGTCCAAGTATAATGATTAGGTTCTGAGGTATGTGAGTGATTCACAGACTTTTTAAGTAATAGACCCCAGTATACCACTTTGGAATGTAGGATTGTAGAGCAGAATCACAAGCAGATATTGTACCAAATAACAGTCTGGAAATTGGAAAGAGGACAAAACTTTCCAAAGAGGACAGGAAAGGGAGCCAGAGATCAAACTCGACAGCTTGAAGTTTGTGTTAAGGTGGTCCAATTTTAATCATGTATATACATATCAAGTGTTCTGTCCATAATAAAATTACATAGAAGCAGCTAGCTGATAATTTACTTATTTTCTGATCACAACTCAAGCACAATCCACCACAGTATTAGAAATGTGAACACACAAATTAATAGTTACTTTACAATTATTTATTTTTCTGAATTGTTTACTACTTTGGAATTGATTATATTAAAAATCAAGAAGAAAAATTAACTAACCATTTGGGGAGCTGTTTTCCACTTGATGTGAGTACACAATGCTGCAAGTAATGCACAAATCGGAGTTGGTGTGAAACTGCTGTGACTACATCACCATCCTTTCCATTAATAATTAAAACTTTCCAGACATCATTGGCATCACCAGTTCCATTCTGTCATGGCATTTTTTTTAAAAAAAAGTTGTATCAGATACAGTTTTATTTTTAAATTATAGTTAACCTTACCTTTGGTAAATATAAAATTTTTAGTTATTAACAGTGCATAACATTCTTTCATGGCTAAAATTGTTTTTAATGAGAATTAGAAATTACATCCTCAAAAACCTTACCAACAAATGGACACTATCTTAAGAAACTGAAACAACAAATACACACATCAAATTTTGTACAGCAATGACTCCTGAGACTCATACAGTTACAAATGGCACAAAAAGACCATATGATTTTAGAAGAAACAGGTAAGACGACATATTGCAGATAAGAACCAAATGCACAACAAATACAGTACCTACCAGTATACACAATGATTCCAAGAAAGATAACCACTCACCAAGCAGAGAAAGCAATGGAAATTAGAGACACGAATAACTGTAATCAGCATTAACTGTTATTAAACTGCTATAGCAGTGAGCTTATATAAGCTAAATTTAATTTGAAATTTGCTTCTTTGAAAAAAGCTACTGCAGTTTCAGATTTATAACATAGTTAGACTTTATCTTCTATTCTTTGACCTATCTGGCCTAAAAATTGAGGTTTGTTTACCATAAGCATTGCTGCTTGTCATGCAGTTAACAGCAAACTTCACTGTTGAATATATCTACCCAGTGCTATCGTTTGACGATTTTTTCTTGATTACTTTAGTTTTATTGCCCAAGAAGATAACACCATAACACAAAAGAAAATGAAAGCATGCAAAATAAGCCGGTGGTCTGGTATCCTAATCAACTCATTGAAATAAACTTCCAAGTGTAAAACATTCTAAACTAACTTATTGATAATTTTGTCTATGCCCTGACACCATTTTTGCTTGTTGTACAGCTGAATCTCTGAGAATGTGACAAATAGTGTTTCACTGATATACTTAGAAGACCATTAATGTCAATTTCTTGTTCCAAATCCAATCAGATAGCCATGTGTAATAATGTGCCACTTCTGGTACATGGAGGCGAGCAGGCCCTACATCGAATCTGCCTGGTGGATAAATGACAAGGGTTAGTGTGCCAGCCAACATGGTTGTGGTTTTATGTGGTTTCCCATATCCCAGTAGGTGAAAACTGGGTTGGAACCCAAGTCCCACACCAGTTACATGATTCATAAACATTTTAAAAACTTTTGTCCACTTTCACGTGAATAATTTAGATGCAGGCAGCTGTAATACACTTATTCCATCCCGGGGGTGTAACAAGGTGTTGACAGGAAGGCCAGCTGGCCACCTGGCCATCTGTTCAACCGACCATGTTAAACCCATTAGTAACCATGCTGACTGTGTGTTGATGCAGGACAAAGGCACAAGGATAAGAAGAATGTCAATTTCTTGTACCAGCAGGTTATTTTAATGTCTTTGGAATGGAACAGTATGAGTCTCTGTCAGATTAAAACTAAAACCGTTTGCTACAAAATGAGTGTTCATCTATTATTTGGGCTGTGTACGTTATAGTTGAGTGTGGGTTCTTGTTTAGTACACTTCTGTCTTCAGTAAACATCACAAATTATGAACACTCCTTAGATGTTGTTGAAATATTATTTATATTGGTTAAGAACAGGCAAGACCCAATACGGAACAGGGTGGGGTTCCATAACTTATGTTCCCCAATTACAAGTTCAGTCTTATTCTGGTGGTGCAGTCCCAATGCATCCGTCTGCCTTCTGATATAGGGACAATACTGCATTCACGAATGGTGAATATGTTTAATACCATAACATTTTATACGCAGCTTCAAATTCAAGTGTATACTCATAAACACAACCAACAGATTTGAAAATATTACTTTATTTCAGTGACTTTTCCCTATGGATAAGACTAATGAGGAAGCTATGTCTACCGAGAATAGAAGTGATTAACTGATTGTGGTGAATCAACCATTAACAAGTTTTCTGATGGTGTTTCCCTGATTGACTCAATTATACTGCTCACTTCAACAATAATAACACCAACAACACAAGAATAACTGCTACTATTACTACTACTACTACTACTACTACTACTGTTATTTCATGTCATTAGAAGTGCATGTGTACATTTCCTCAACTCTGAAAATGAATGCGAGTTTGGAAGTAAAGCACCAGGAACTATTTTGTTCTGTTGCTAATCAGTTCTTAGAGGTAGATTTCGTGCAATATTACGTGCCCCCTAGCTGTGCAGATGGCATGGTAGGGGAGTGGACAATGATAGTGGTGGGGATTCCCTTGCGGATGGCATAGCATGCAAGGAAGATGTACTTCTACGGCTTAAGCCTTCACACAAATGCATACCTTGCAGAACTTGTTAAGCTACAGCTAGCAAGTCTACAAACAATCGTATTAACAGGCTATGCCAGTATGACAAATAATTTGACATATCTACCATTCATTATTAAAAACTCAGTGGGTACAAGATTACACTGAAATTGGAACAGAGAGAGTGTTTGTTTTCGCCTGCTTTGTACACCTTTTACTCTTTCTCTTGTTGCCATGATAAAAGTACCTTCTTTTTCCAAAATACAGTGGTGTTTTCACAGTCTACCATTAATCGAACATTTGAGGGCAAGTAAAGCCAATAGCTTATGAAGAGCTCCTGCTCGGTTTAAAAATAAATGTGTGATTCCTTCATTTATGTTGTTACAAACCCTTACTAACTCTCATTTCACCAGCTATTGGTGGCCCTCCAAAGAATTACATTACTTTATTGAAAAAAAATCTGTAGTCACTCATATATAGTACTAGATAAAGTTTCATGTGTTAGCTATGTGGCAAAATACTTTTCCACTTTTCATGCTATCATTTGCCAACAATTCATTTCAGTATCTAGAACTGTTTATGAGATGTGAGGGATGAGATGAATAGTTCACCTCCATCTACTGTTTGTGCACAATTGGACATGAGTATGCTACATACAATTCAGTTCCTCGAGATTTGTGATAGGTACAGATCTTGTCTCAAGTTTAAAGAAAAATTCAATATGTTAGCTCCATTTCATATGCAGCAATATGGGATCTAACAACACGCACCAAGTGCAGATTCATGGTTACCCCCATTTTTCATTGCAAACTATTCACATTTTGTACTGTACCTTGCTACATACAAAAATACCACAACTATGACCATTAATGAGATGATACACAGTTCATCATGAAGCTGATGAATGAGGCTATGAGATGCATGAGAATCAATTTCTTTTACCAAATAGTTTCTTTAAAATAATTTGAGAAGGTCGCAGTGCAACCAACGTGCACTCTCCTCTGTTCTCACTATGTAGTCAAGCTGGGCAAAAAATGTTTCGCTTAAAATGGACAGAGCTCACACCTCAGTAGGCTAAACGTAATGCAGGTGACCACCTCTTTGGAATAGAGGGGTGGATTCACCCAGTGCTGAGAATGATAATGCATTTCTGCACTCATGCCAAGTAATCTATCATGAGGTCCAACTGGTTGTGTGTCTGCCCTCTCATTTTGATGATAAAGTTGTACTGATATAACAATAGAGATTAATGAAAGAACTTAAAAAAAGTTTTCTAGATTTCCTCTTATACATACCTCCCCATAACCAGTGACCTGATAATGTTTTTTTGACACTGGTGCTGGTTCTTTATGAGAATGAAGGTTTCTTCGTGTTGTGACATGTTCAAGCCTAACAGCATCACCATGCTTCACTAATTCCACATCACTATTTTCATCATACTCCGAGTTATATTTTTTTATACGAAAATGATTGTTGTCATCCTTGTGGGTATATGTTGTAACCTGTAATGAAAGTGAAAACTATTAGTCTGCTTCTCTCTCTGTCACGCATGCATGTACGCATGCAAGCGATGCGCGTGCGCACACGCACACACACACACACACACACACACACACACACACACACACACTTGGGCACATACTACTAGAATTGTTTCAAGTTGACAGCAAGTATATGGAAATATTTTTGATGGATATATTATTAAAAATTAATATTAAAGTGTTTTGATTGATCAGTCTTCCAACTGGTTTGAAGCAGCCCACCACAAATTTCTCCCCTGTGCACGCTCTTCATTTCCAAGCAGCACTTCCAACCTACATCCTCAATTATTCACTGGATATATACCAATTTCTGTCTTTCTTTACAGTTTTTACCCCCTATCACTCTGTCTCATCCATGGAAGTTATTTACTGATGTCTTAACAGATGTCCTACCTTCCTGTCCCTTCTTCTTGTCAGTGTTTTCCAAATATTTCTCTCCTCTCGAATTCTGCACAGAACCACCTCAATTCTTACCCTCTTGGTCCACCTAATTTTCTCCATATTGTCTGTAGCACCACATCTCAAATGCTTTGATTATCTTCTGTTCCAGTTTTCCCACAGTCCGTATTTCACTAACATCGAATGTTGTGCTCCAAACATACACTCTCAGAAATTTCTTCCTAGATTAAGGCCTATGTTTGATACCTCTAGACTTCTCTCATCCAGGAATGCCATTTATGCTGTGATAGTTTGCTTAAGATATCCTCCTTGCTCTGTCCATAATGATTTTTTTGCTACCTAGGTAGCAGAATTCCTTAGCTTCATCTACTCTGTGACCATCAATCCTGATATTAAGCTTCTCACTGTTCTCATTTCTGATACATCTCATTACTTTTGTCTTCCTTTGATTTACTCTCAATCCATATTCTGTACTCATTAGACTGTGCATTCTGTTCAGCAAATCATGTACTTCTTCAATTTCACTCAGGATAGCATTGTCATCAGCAAATCGTGTCATTGATATCCTTTCACCTTGAATTTTAATTCCGTTTCTGAACCTTTCTCTTATTTCCATCTTTGTCTCTTCAATGTGTGTATTGAACAGTACGGGCAAAAGACTACATCCCTGTCTTACACTCTTTTTAATCTGAGCATTTCGTTCTGGTCTTCCACTTTTATTATTCCTTCTTGGCTCTTGTACATGTACACTGCCTGTCTCTCCCTACAGCTTACCCCTATTTTCCTCAGAATTTCGAACATCTTGCACCAGTTGACATTGTTGAACGCTTTTTTCCAGATTAACAAATTCTATCAATTTGTCCTGATTTTTCTTTAGTCTTGCTTCCATTATCAATTGCAAAATCAGGATTGCCACTCTGGTGCCTTTACCTTTCCTAAAGCCAAATTGATCATCACATAACACATCCTCCATTTTCTTTTCCATTCTTCTGTATAAAATTCTTGTCAGCAATTTGGATGCATGAGCTGTTAAGTTGATTGTGCAACAATTCTCGCACTTGTCAGCTCTTTCAGTCTTCTAAATTGTGTGGATGATATTTTTTTGAATGTCAGATGGTATATTGCCAGTCACATACATTCTACACACCAGCAACAATAGTTGTTTTACTACCACTTTCTCCAATGATTTCAAAAATTCTGACAGAACGTTATCTATCCTTTTTGCCTTATATCATCTAAAGTCTTCTGAAGCTCTTTTAAATTCTAATTCTAATACTGGATCCCCTATCTCCTCTAAATCGAGTCCTGTTTCTTCTTCTATCACATCAGACAAATTTTTCCCCTTATGGAGGCTTTCAATGTACTTTTTGAATCTATCTGCTCTCTCCTCTGCATTTAACAGTGAAATTCCCATTGCACTCTTAATGTTACCACCCTTGCCTTTAATTTCACTGAAGGTTATTTCAACTTTCCTTCTGACAATCATTTATTTTTTGATTTCTTCACATTTTTCATGCAGCCATTTTGTCTTAGCTTCCCTGCACTTCCTATTAAATATTTCTCAGTAACTTGTATTGCTGTATTCCTGAATTTCCCTAAACATTTTTGTACTTCCTTCTTTCATTGATCACCTGAAGTATTTCTTCTGATATCCATGGTTTCTTTGCAGTTACCTTCTTTGTACCTATGTTTTCCGTTTTCAACTTCTGCGATTGCCCTTTTAGAGATTTCCATTCCTCTTCAACTGTACTGCCTTATCGCAGTATCTATAGCCATAGAGAACTTCAAGTGTATCTCTACCTTCCTTGGTTCTTTGGTATCCCATTTCTTTGCATACTGATTCTTCTTGACTAATCTCTTAAGGTTCACAGCCTATTCTTCAACATTACTACATTGTGATTTGAGTCTATATCTGCTCCTGGGTACACCTTACAATCCAGCATCTGATTTTGGAATCTCTGTTTGACCATGATGTAATCCAACTGAAATCTTCCCATACCTTCTGGCCTTTTCCTAGTATACCTCCTCCTCTTGTGATTCTTGAATGTTACGTGAAGCACAAAAGAACAACTGTTTACTAAGTTCTTGTTGAGGGAGCACTAAGAGCATGGACAGGATGGAAAAGAACCATGAACTTTGAGCCTTTTGTCAATACAAGAACATTCTGAGCTCAAACATAATGAGATATTTAAAACAGAAGTACCTCCTCCATGGCAACCAGCATGGATTCTGAAAACATCGGTCATATGATAGCCAATTCTTGTTTGTCTCACAAGACATCCAAAAAGTCACAGGTCAAGGCAGTCAGATAGATGCAATTTTTCTTGCTTTTTAGTCATTACTGCACAAACACTTATTAATGAAAGAATGGCCATATGGAGTATCAAAAATGTTTGTGATGAGTGAGGATTACTTGGTAGGGAGGGTGGAGTGTTATGGGCAGATGTAAATGTAACTTCAGGTATGCCCCAGGTAAATGTATTGCGATCCTTACTGTTCATGCTGTATGTTAATGACTTGATAGAAAATAGAACCTCAAATAAAGGACACAATGGAATAACAATGAGATGGGCCTCAGCACCTTGAGACTGTGGCCGTTTCGTGTGTGTGTGTGTGTGTGTGTGTGTGTGTGTGTGTGGGTAGGTGGGTGGGTGGGTGGGTGGGCACACGCGCATGCATATGCATGCACATGCGCGTGCACTTTAACACAGTACGCATGACTCTCTTTTCTACTTCTGAATAAGGGCTTTGAGCTGGTGGGTTTCTGGTGCCAGGTGATATCGATTCTTACTTCCATCTTTGATCACTGTCCCTGTGCCTTGTTCTCCTAGCGTCTTTGAGGCAGGCTATTTATGGTGGCGCGCATGCACAAGTCGAGGAGAGTGGGTCCACGCATGAGCCGACTCAGTCTGTGAAGTGACGATGTTGTCATTGTGGGGAGTTAGCGACATCATGTCACGTGGCGCGGCCATATGCCATAAGGGCCAATTGAGTTGGAGCAACGAAGAAGCATGGGCCGCTGCCGGAAAGTGTTAAAATTGTATTATCACGGCTGGCCAGTGGCAACCAGGATTTGCTAATGCCTTGAGAGCTAAGTGGATGGATGGCACGTGAATTTCACATGAAGGAGAAAAAATTAATCACCAAGCTTGCACAGTGGGTTCCTCCTCCTATGTATAGTGAATATTATTGTGTGCTTAAGGATTGTTGATTGTTGACTGTTGCAGTTGCTCGTGCTAGTGGCCAGCATATATACTAAAGTGTCTCTGCCACTCATGTTTTCCTGTTTTCAGAAACATGTATAGTGGTCAACGCGAGCAAACCTCGCACCGTGAGCTTGTAGTGTGATGGAAATCTCAGGATTTCAACTCAGGCCCGTCCGGACACCATTAAGGATTGATTTCTCTATTCCATTCAACGAGAGGCTTGTTTTAAGCAGAAGATTTCCTACTGCCCAACGTTGAGTATAAGTTCACCCTTTCGATCATGTGTTTGTGAAATCGTAATAGATTAACATTTTCTCGTGTCCATCACATGTTCATCAAATTGACGTTTTTGCATAAAGTCTAGAATCTTCCGGATGTTAAGTGTAGTAGAATGCTAAGTGTAGACAAAACAATTAATAGTACCCTCCAGGTCAGATAGCATCAAATTAATTTTACATTTTCAGTAAGTGTAAAACTGAGTGAGAAAGGCGATAGCCAACATTGTAAACATTTTGTTATCTGTTGTTAGCGGCACATAAAGGGGCTGTTGTAACAAGTATGATGGTTAATATTGTAAATACTAATTGTGGATAGGGCCTTGATATGCAAATGTTGTTAATTGATTATTACTGCTGATGAGCAGCAGTCTATTAATGTTAATAGAACCTAAGGAAATGCTGGAAGACCTGATCTGGTATACACCTGAAGACAGATGGCAGCTATCCGATGAAAGTCAATTTTAATAGTTTCAAGAATCAGTATTAAATGAGGAATTCAGGAATATACTACAGATTCGTAACATAGCTCCCATCAGGGCTGAAAAGCCAAGATTAATCACAGTGTGCACAGAGGCATTTAAGCATTCTTCCTGTGTTTCATATATGAAAGGAACGAGAAGAAACTCTAATGTGTGGTACAATGGGAAGTACCCTCTTCCATGCACCACAGAGAGGTAAGATGAAGATGTAAAGTTCAGGTAAGAAGTAAGAATTTAAATTAATGTATTATTACTTGTGCTCTTTTACCTACACCTTTTGCTTTCCTGATCCAACAGTCCAAGTGGTTTTTGCAGTCTCTATAACTACGAGAGTTGGCTGAAAAATAATGCCTCCACCTTCAACAGTTGCCAGCATTGGTATGCGGCAGGTACTGGTTTGTTCCATAGCCTCTTCTTTAAAGCTCCAGTTGGTGGGAAGTCTTAGTACTGAACGGTTGTGTTGTTACAGTGTAAAGCAAGGAACCCTGCGCAGACAGTCGGTCAACGCGATTTAAGCAACATGCAGTCATTGAATTCTTGACAGCAGAAGGTGTCACCCCAAACGAGATTCATCAGAGAATGAAAGCAGTTTGTGGTGGCTGTGTTGATGTGAGTACTGTGTATTTTTGAGAGAGGATGTTGAAAGATGTTGAAGCAGGAACATCTGACTTGCGTGACAAACAAAGAGTTGGACGTCCTGTGACAGCAGCCACCGAGTATCACAAGCAAAATGTTGACAGATTGATTCAGGACAATCGTCATATCACTCAGAGAGAAATTGCAAGCACAACTGACATTTCACAATAATGTGAGGTCACATTATTGCTTTGCTTGGCTATCGGAAGATCTGTGCATGTAGGGGACCCCGGATGCTGACTCCTGAAATGAAAGCAAACAGACTTGTAATTTGCCACGAACTCCTCTTGCATTACAAGAATGAAGATGATGTCTTTCTACATTCAATTGTGACAGGAAACGAAACGAGGGTACACCATTATGACCTGGAGACGAAACGTCAGTCTATGGAATATCGACACAAAGACTCCCCCCAGAAAAAGAAATTCATGATGCAGCCTTCAGCTGGAAAAATCATGGCCACAGTGTTTTGAGATGCAGATGGTGTTATCAGTGTTGGTTTCCTTGATCATGGTACAACAATAATTTCAGAGCGTTACATCACAACGCTGCAAACTTTGAAACCACGGTTAACGAGGGTCCTAAAAGAAAAGGGAAATGTTTTCCTGTAGCATGACAATGCCAAACCACACACTTCACGTGCCACCATTGCAGAACTTCAGAGACTGAATCTCACCTCCATACAGCATCCTTCATACAGTCCAGATCTAGCACCATCTGACTTCCATCCGTTCCCAATAATGAAAGACGATCTGCGGGGACATCACTGTGCTTCTGATGAAGACATGGGGAGAACTGTGAGATTGTGGTTGCAGAAACAGAGTGTCAACTTCTTCTGTGACAGCATCAGAAAACGTGTTCATCGTTTACAGAAATGTATCCAATTGGCTGGTGATTATGTGGAAAAGTGAATATTGGTATTTAAAGATCACATTCTAAGGATTATTTCTGTGTTTGATTTATTAAAATATTCCCATCCAAACCCAATTAATGAAGATGGAGGCATTACTTTTCATTCAATCCTCATAATACATCTTCCCCTTACTGTCTCCTATTTTTGTAATCAACTTTATCTTTCCAATGCTTAAAAGTTTCATATATTTCAGATTCCATGTCTAGTTCTTTTCCCCATATCCACATGGACCAGCTATGGGTCTTCCTGCACGAGTTGTTGATAGGCATGACGAAATGTAATAACATTCAGAAAACATGAGTTGAGAATTTATTAATAAGTGTTCCAGATGCACATTCCCCATCATTTGGTTTAATATTTATTGGCCCAACAGCGCAGTCAAATATAGCTTCATACAAATAAAAAAAAAGATTCGACCACTTGATTTTGTTTACTGAGGCTGCTAGGAAAGAATTAGCTAATTCAAAAGATAAATTGCACTGTTCAAACTATAAAATTTCCCCTTTTTTGTTGAGGATTATGATCTTTATGTCCACTGATGAATTGTAAAAATGAACAACTGATTGCATTATATGACTCATTCACCTGCTGTTGGCGTGCACCTACACCTTCTGGATAAAGATGCCAATGCGAGTGAAGGTATCCACCACCTGTACGATGATTCTTCAGTGTAATGATAGCTCCGTATGCAACCTCTGCAAGAGAAAGTAATCTTACGATGACATATATGTTAATTTTTAATAAATTCTAAAATGCAAGTGTTGTAAAACTCTTGCTATTCAATTACATATTTATATTAATAAAAATAGGACCTATCAAATACAAATGTAACTCATCGCCTAGTTTCCAAACTACACAGTTCTCTTGCAAGCCTCAGGTGACAAGCACTCTGTGGAGAAAGTGTATTGTAGAGAGATGGCTTAGCCACAGGCTGCGGAATTTTTTCCAGAACGAACTTTTACTCTGCAGCAAAGTGTGTGCTGATTTGAAAACTTCCCGGCAGATTAAAACTCTGTGCCAGACCAGGGTGTGAATCTTGATGTCTGCGTTTCATGGGCAAGGTAGGAGATAAGGTACAGGAACAAGCAGAGCTGTGAGTGTGGGTCATGAGTCCTGCTTGGATAGCTCCGCTAATACAGCACTTGCCTGTGAAAGGCAAAGGTCCCCTCTTCGAGTGCCTGTCAGTGCACAGTTTTAATCTGTCAGCAAGATTCAAATCACAGCACACTCCACTGCAGAGTGAAAATTCATTCTGGATCAAATACAAAAATCTGCAAGAAATAATGACGCATGTAATATAGTTTTGTTGACTGTGTTCCACAGCTTTCATAAATTGCAGAGATGAGATTTTGTAATATGTCATGCTACTGTATAATTTATTTTTAACTGTACAATCTTTGCTGTCAGAGACCATTTTCCACTACCTATTGTACAACATTATGAATACAGTACAATTTTAATGCAAAAACGACATTTGTAAATTGTAGTAAAATACAAGCAATGAGAACTAAGTCTTTCACAGTGGCTGTTGTGTAAAACACTCTTGGACTTTTTGCCATTTCAATTCAGGGTTCAGCCTCAAGCTTTTGATGATTAGCTCCATCGTCTTCATCAGAAACAACTGTCTGTCAAAACTGCTGCTGTGTCGCCTTATATAGTCCACAGCTGACTACTGATTGGTTGGTAAGTAAGTAACGCCATTGTAGATGGTGTCAATCATTCTCTGACCATGACTCCGTATCTCTAAAATATGCAAGTAAAATTCCCCTCAATAGGAGCAATGCAAACTGACCTGTCCCAACAGTTGTGATTACCAGACCCGTAACTCAGGATAAAATTAACACATTTGGTGATTCCCTTGCTGACAGAGACTGGTTTGGCCATTGTAGTGTCAATCGACATTACATGTCAAGTAATAACCTGCCAGCCAAAATAATATTTGATAGATTTTTAATGCATTCTTGACCCTATTTAACTATAGTTTCCCATAAAGAAAATCAAAATAATGGACAGCAGCCACAAATCCTGATCTCAAAACAGACAAAATATATGGTACACTAAACAGCTGACAGATCTAAAGAAACAAGTTTTGTTACTGTACAACATATACAATAGTATGAAGTCTGACTGTGCCAAATCAGCCTATGTGGAATGCAGGAATGAATACAAAAAAGCCATCCTGCAAGCCAAAAAAACCTACAATGCCAACAGCATACATAATTCCACCAATAAATGCAAAACCGCTTGGAAAGTATTTAGCAGTGCTGCCACAGATACTAAAAAAGACAAAATTAATATCCCACCATGAACACTCAATGAGTTTTTTATTAATTCAGTGAAAGAAATAGGTGACGCAGTTATCAACCCAGACATTAGTCCATCAGAGTTACTCTCCCAAAATTGGGGTAGACAGTTACTAAATACAAACATGCTAACCTTCTTCGAAGTAATGCCTAGATATGTACAAGGGGTCATAAAACAACTGAAATCATCTGATAGCTTAGATATATAGAGCATATCATGCAACCTGCTAAAAAAGGTGTGTGATTGCATTCTGTACCCTTTAACCCACTGCATAAACAAGTGCTTACTTGAGGGATATTTTCCTGATGAGTTAAAACTATCTAGGGTCGTCCCAGTATACAAGAAGGGAGATAAAGACTCTCCATCTTGTTACAGGCCTATTTCAATAGTACCCGCATTTTCCAAGGTAATAGAATGCATCATGTACCAACAATCATCATCTCACTTTGAGAATCTAGGAATAATTAATGCTACACAATAGGGGTTTAGGAAGAATCTGTCAACCATTGATGCAATCAACACGGTAGTCAGTTACATCCTCAAAGTTTTTGAGAACAAAGGCTTTGCTCAGGTGTCATTCTGTGACCTAAGCAAGGCCTTCGACTGTGTTGAGCACACGCCACTACTAGAGAAACTAGAATTCTGCGGCATCAAAGGAAACAGTCTCAGGCTATTAAAAGCTTATCTCAACAACCGTAAACAAGTAGTTTGTGTTGGTAAGGAAATGTCAAACATAGAAAATGTTAAAGTAGGTGTGCCTCAGGGATCTGTACTGGGGCCCTTCCTGTTTCTGATAATGATCAATGACCTCCCCTCATTTATTAGATCCACCACTGTATTTTATGCAGATGATACGACTTTTCTTCATAGCAGTAACAAACTTAATGATCTTAAAACCTGTGCTGAAAATACACTCACTCATGCAGCATATTGTTTCAGGGCAAATGGTTTCCTGCTAAATGAAAATAAAACTCAGCAGATAATCTTCACTCTAAGAGACAAGCCACTATCTGATGACCCTAGTTCTGTTAAATTCCTGGGAGTTCATTTAGATGAAAAGTTATCCTGGGGCCAACATGTAAACTATATTAGTAGTAAGCTATCTAGAGTAATTTATTTATTAAGACAACTCAGAAATTGTGTACCTGAAACATACATCAGATCATATTATTTTGCATTTTTCCAAAGTATAATATCCTATGGCATTATCTTGTGGGGTAACTGTAGTCATATACATGACATCCTATTATTGCAGAAGAAAGCCAATTCTTCACATGAGGCTCACTGCAAGCCCTTATTTACTAAACAAAAAATTATGACTGTAATAAACCTTTATATATACAATGTCTTAATCTTTAGAAAGAAGAATCTACAAGATGTGAAACGTAGAGAAAATGTACATTGTTACAACACAAGAAGCATCAAACACATATACACGCCTTACCACAGACTATCAAAATCAATAAATAGCTGTGAGGTCACAGGGCACAAACTATTTAATAAGCTGCCACATGCCATACGGGATCTTCCTGAACATACATTCAAAGAAAGACTGAATAAATGGTTTATTGCCCACCTGTTCTATGATATCAATGAATTCTTCAACTGTAAAATACAGTAATCCAACAGATGGCCCACTGTGCATTTATTGTAATATAAGCTAAAATATTTCGGTAGTCAATACCTTATCACACTGTATAATAAATTGTAACTTTATTTGACATTGTCAATTGCTGTAATGGCCTAAAGACAATAAAATATTTATTATTATTATTAGCCTGGTAGAAGCGGACCTTGAGGAAGATCAGTTTGGATTCCGTAAAAATGTCGGAACACGTGAGGCAATACTAACCTTACGACTTATCTTAGAAGAAAGATTAAGAAAAGGCAAACCTATGTTTCTAGCATTTGTAGACTTAGAGAAAGCTTTTGACAATGTTAACTGGAATACTCTCTTTCAAATTCTACAGGTGGCAGGGGTAAAGTACAGGGAGCGTAAGGCTATTTACAATTTGTACAGAAACCAGATGCCAGTTATAAGAGTCGAGGGGTATGAAAGGGAAGCAGTGGTTGGGAAGGGAGTGAGACAAGGTTGTAGCCTCTCCCCGATGTTATTCAATCTGTATGTTGAACAAGCAGTAAAGGAAACAAAAGAAAAATTCGGAGTAGGTATTAAAATTCATGGAGAAGAAATAAAAACTTTGAGGTTCGCCGATGACATTGTAATTCTGTCAGAGACAGCAAAGGACTTGGAAGAGCAGTTGAACGGAATGGACAGTGTCTTGAAAGGAGGATATAAGATGAACATCAACAAAAGCAAAACGAGGATAATGGAATGCAGAAAAATTAAATTGGGTGATGCTGAGGGAATTAGATTAGGAAATGAGACACTTAAAGTAGTAAAGGAGTTTTGCTATTTGGGGAGCAAAATAACTGATGATGGTCAAAGTAGAGAGGATATAAAATGTAGACTGGCAATGGAAAGGAAATCGTTTCTGAAGAAGAGAAATTTGTTAACATCGAGCATAGCTTTAAGCGTCAGGAAGTCGTTTCTGAAAATATTTGTATGGAGTGTAGCCTCGTATGGAAGCGAAACATGGATGATAACTAGTTTGGACAAGAAGAGAATAGAAGCTTTTGAAATGTGGTGCTACAGAAGAATGCTGAAGATTAGATGAGTAGATCACATAACTAATGAGGAGGTATTGAATAGAATTGGGGAGAAGAGGAGTTTGTGGCACAACTTGACAAAAAGAAGGCACCGGTTGGTAGGACATATTTTGAGGCATCAAGGGATCACAAATTTAGCATTGGAGGGCAGCGTGGAGGGTAAAAATCGTAGAGGGAGACCAAGAGATAAATACACTAAGCAGATTCAGAAGGATGTAGGTTGCAGTAAGTACTGGGAGATGAAGCAGCTTGCACAGGATAGAGTAGCATGGAGAGCTGCATCAAACCAGTCTCAGGACTGAAGACCACAACAACAACAACATTATTATTATTATTATTATTATTATTATTATTATTATTAATGTCTGTGCTGGTGACACCACCGCTTTCCTAGCAGCATGACAATTGCAGTAAATATCTCTGTCTCTTCTCTGCAGAGAGATCACTTTCATGCACCACTAAGGTTATAGCCGCTGTCATGGTTGAAGTCCCTGTCGCACAATCTTGTTTCTACAGCCTCTTTTATTTACAGATGCCTACTATGTGGGAGCCTGGGACAAAACTTTCATTTCATCAAACAGTATTTTATGTTTGTATGTGAGGCTGTACTCAGCAACTGCAGATTTCCCCAGTTCTCAATTTTTAATATGCCGCTGATTGCTGATGTTCTGCGCAGCAGGCAGAAGTGGTGCGAATGGACTGACTGGTGTAATTACTACTGCACTCGCAAGGAATGTTATAAATACCAGGGATCCTCTGGGTAAGACTGTCCATAATAGGGTGTAGCATCTTCTTTATCTTCTTAGGACATCGGAAAACAATTCTTATACCTTGTCTTCCCAGGAGTCTGCCTATTTTGCTGGGTGTAGCAGAGCAGAAAGGAAGGAATACAATTGGCAGCTCATCATGGTAAGTGCTCAACATTTTCATGTTTCATTTTCTAGGAGAATGGTGGCTTCATGTCATGTGAACTATAGCTGTTCTTTCAGGGCACCTACACAGATGATTAGTTTTGGAATCCAAGTAATACTCGTCAGAAAGAGTTTTTGCTCTGTGTACCAATGCATTTAAAACTGCTTTATTCTGGGCTGGATGATGAAAACTCTGGGTGCTAAGATATAAACCAGTGTGTGTCAGCTTGCGGTAAAATGGTATACTGAGTGTCCAAGTCACCCATCTGACTTCACTTGTACAAAACCTGTAAAAATGGCAACCTTTCTTCTGTTTCTCTATCAGCAGATGAGTGGAAACGTACCAGGCTGGTAACAAAAGATGCAACTGCATGAGCCACTTCGCCAATGCTCACAAGTTATGAAACTGTTTGTTTTGTGTCTTGCTGTTCCTATATTAATGTGATTTTAAATTTATTAATCAATGAATTGTATTGTAGTTTTGCATTTCAGCAATGCTTTTGCTGGTTTCAGATTTTAGTCATTACTGGTATTAAGTGAAAACTTTCAAATAAGAGTGCAGGGTGTCGTCTGTAGAAAATTATAATATAGAGATGTGTGATTATAGAACACGTGGGAGTACATGAAAGGTTACACTAAAATCTGTGTTGGAATAATTATTAGCTGCACTCGTTTTGGTACTGTAAATGGCCTGTTAGTATATCAAAGTTGTTATTAACACTGTGAAATGTGAGATAACTTATATCTTTGAAAATCTGTGTTAGGGAACCCGTGTTGTGTTGCTTTTGAATTTCACTGGAGCTGAAGCACCATGAACTTTGTCTTTCCATAAAGCTTATTGCTGATAGACTGTTCCTACTCCAAAAGCTTATCATATTATCTTTTCTGTGGAGTTTTTTTTTATGAGGATTTCGGTAACATACTAGATAAATGTAATATTAATGTTCAAATAAATGTCACTCTGTACTCATTTTCTGAGTTTAATTTGAGTAGTTGAAGTTCCATGGCACACTATGAATCTCAATGTATTTAATTCTATTTCAGAGTTCTTATCAGATAGTTGTAAGTGGATTATTCTCTCCACCATGACATTAATTTTTTTTTTCATGTGTTGTGGATAGTGCTGGTAGAACAAAGTGAGAAGCATAGCCTACTGGCATTTTCTGTGATCTTGCTTCAGCTGTGAAGATGAGAAAATTCTACCAAGGAAATTAAAATGGTGTGATGTTAAAGGCATTCTACTTTGCATGGATGGTGTCAAATCTTAATACTAGAGAGCAGAAGGTCACATAAACAAATGATACCACATCACTAAGCCTAAATTCAGAATAAAGAAACATTAAATGTGTAATTGTGTGACTGGTTTCAGTCAGATACCATATTCTGAGAGGAGAGGGTGGGGAGGAGGGGGAGGGGGGAGGGAGAGAGAGAGAGAGAGAGAGAGAGAGAGAGAGAGAGAGAGAGAGAGAGAGAGAGAGAGAGAGAGAGAGGAGAAGCACACACATTAGTCTCTGACTAATAACAGTCGTGCAGTTAAAGTTGAAATATGCAGCAGCTTCACATGGTACAATATATCATTTCTAAGATAGATGTAACAGACATATTTAGCAAGTGGGGATAAATTTAGCTAGGGAAGAAATTTGGGAAAAGTTAATAAAAGCACTCACAAGTGAATGTTTTATACTAGAATTTTCCAGCCTCAAAAACATTTCTGTAAAGATGACGAGAAATACTGAAAGAAGGATTAACCATTCAATTAGTTCTTTTTGCAGATGATACTAGTATTGTAATCAGTCCAAGCATACATACAGAAACAGTAGAAATGGTAAACAGTGTTCTTAGCAGTATCATTGATTGGTTTTCTGCATATGGTCTCAACCTTAATTTTCAAAAGACACAACATACTCAGTTCTGCACATCTAGGGGTTCTTCACAATGATAAGTGTAACACTTGGTGTGGAAATAATAAACAGGATGGATACTTCAAAATTATTAGGTGTCCAAATTGATGAGAATTTAAACCAGAAAAGGCACATTTTGGAACTCCTAAAACAACTTAGTTCAGCCACATTTGCACACAGAATCATTGCAAATCATAGGGAGGCACAAATCAGTTAAGTTGACATATTATGTTTATTTTGATTGAATAATGTCATATGGATCAATGTTCAGGGAAACTCATCTTTAAGAAAGAAAGTGTTCATTGTGCAAAAATGTGCTATAAGAATAATATGTGGTGTCATCTATGATCATCTTATAGACATCTGTTTAAGGAGTTGGGCACTCTGACTGCTGCTTCACAGTGCATTTATTCACTCATGAAGTTTGTTCTAAATAATCCACTACATTTCAAAATGAATAGTGATGTACAAAATCACAACCCCAGAAGGAAAAATGATATTCATTAATCCACATTAATGTTGCCTTTAGCACAAAAACGGATGCACAATGCTGCAATTAAATTTTTTTATACTTACCCAGTGATTAAAATGTCTGACAGACAGCAAAGTAAAATTTGAAAACAAAGTGAAAGAGTTTCTTCTTGACAACTCCCTCCATTCTGTAGAAGAATTTCTATTATAGTACTGTGTAAAAGATGGTGAGTAGGGATTAGTAATTGACATCTGTATATTTAAAAAAATTAGAATTGTTCAGCATGTAACCATATTTACAAATTAATTTGCGGTGTGAATGTAAAATCATTACAATCTACTCCATTTGCCTTGCTACAGGTTCTGTCCACCCACTTCATTTCCATTATTGTCATAGTTATGCCTTTCACTGCAGTCTGTATGATAATCCATTTGTTTGTTTTCCTGTGTCTTCCAATAATTTCCAACATCCATCTCTCCACTGCTCACAGACAACCCTCAATTTTCTAGTAGTTTTTGCATTTAAAGTCCATGTCTTATGTAATAAATCACTTTTCTATTGAGATATGTTAGAAATTTAGTTTTGAAAAAATCATTGAGTTTACAAAAAAACACAAAGGCCATTTTTGCTCTTCTGTCTTTATTTTTTCTGACCATCCAGTCACTGTGTTTAAATGTCCTATATAGTAAAACTTAAAATACACTGGTTCTATGATTTCATTCCTAATTTGTATTATTTTATGTTCAGTGTGTTGGTTATATATTATTTTAGTTTCATTGCAAAAGACTTTCAGGTTTCCTTTCAAGTTTATTCAATTAAATACTCCATTTTCTGTTTAAATTTACCTGCATGTGGGGCAATGAGTCCACTGTCATCAGCAAAACAAAGATAATTCAGATGTATTCTATTCACATGTATTCCTCCTCCATATTACCAGTTTAAGATTCTGACAACTTCCTTTAAAACTGACAGGAATAGCTTTTGTGACATGGAGTCTTTTTGCCTCCTCTACACCACATCTAAATGGTGCCATCGACTGAGAATGACACAATAGTCAGTCATTCCTGATTGGCCCATCTGACTCCAGAATAGTGGAGCTTTGCTTTGCTCTTTCAGTATTAAATTCCTCATTATCTTGGTGAAGTGTATGCAAACTGCAGCACTGGTGTGCATGTTCTTCTGTATACTAACATATGTAAATAAGACAACATAAAAAGAAAAAACTGTTTCCATAATATTCCATTCTTCCCTATATTTGCGGTTAGTGAAATTCATGTTCTGGAGTATGGTGACAAAACAATTTAGAATGGAACTCACATGTGAAACCTCCTGAAACAAATCTTTCAAAAGTTTGTTATGTTCTTTGTGCTGAACCAAAGACTAGAATGGACTATGGTGAATCTGAAATATTATGCATACTTTGATTTATTACTTCAGTAAGCACTAAAACAGCTATCAAGACTATTTGCAACTTAAAGAAACTTGAAACATGCAGAACACATTTCACACAGTTGAAAATAATAAGCTTTCCAATCATTTACATACATGAATCTGTTCTCTTTACAAACGAGTACCTTTTAAGAGAAGTGGGGAATTACAACAACATAAACATATGCATAACCACACAAGAAATACCTATAAGATCCATATGTCTCAATGCAGAGCAGTGCTGCACCAAAAAGTGTTTAATACATAACAGTAAAAATTATTCAACACCTAATTACTGAATTAAAACAGCAAGGACACAAAAATTTCTTTATACATACCCTTCAGTTATTTCTGAAGGAAGAGTGCTTTTACTCAGAAATTATTGAATTATAAAACACAGTATTTTTAAATTAAATTTGTAATAATGGACAATTTATACCATTTAATTTTATGTTGTTTGTCATTTGTATATGACTGTAATTTGTAAATTGAAAGTTTTCTTTATTCTGTTTCTCCCCTACCCCTCCCCCCCTCCAGATTCTCAAATTTGACTTATCCTACGTCCAATATCCTGTTTAAGTACACAAGTGATCAGAATGGACTTGATGATGATGATGAGTTCTAGTTTCTGAAGGGCTGTCAGTTCCAGTAACAGTACAAGATTAGATATTAAAAGACTAAAAAATGAAATGAAGCAGAGCAGCTGGTGCTGAAATTGAAATTAGACAGTACAATGTTGAATTTAAACCTAAAAAAAATCAACACCTTGTCCTGTCTCTATTACAAAACTCGAAGTACAGATATTTTAACAGTTAATAGAGCTTTTCGTAGGTAACTGTCCACAGTTGTTAGGATAATTAAAAAAAAATATTTGCATCATCAGCTGTAAAATTGTATTTTATTCTGTTCCTGTTTTGATCATTACAATCACCGTCACAGGAGAAACTGACTGCATTCTCTCTTCCAATAGCCAAAACTACAGTACTTTTTCACCTGGGAAGATGAGTGTAAGAATCGAAATCAGTAGAGAATAAACACACAATTTTTCAGCTAATGGCACAAATATGCTTTTCTCCAAATTTTAATAGTTGCCATTCATGTGAATGATATGCTAATTTTCAGTAATGATTCATAAGATGTCTTTAAAAAAGTTATTAATGTATCGACCATGCACACTAATTGGCTTAAATTCTAGACATATGAAAGAGAGAAGACTGTAATCTGGTATCTATGTTACTGAAAAGTAATCAAATGCTCACTCATCATACAAATCCAAAAACAGAATGAGAGCAAGATGTTATGAAGAACATATGCTGTCATGAAGCAATAGGAAATTTAGTATGTGTTCAGTTAGGAACATGGCTCAATCTTGCTTACTGATCAGGAATTACGAATCACTTTTGTGATAATCCTACTCCTCTGGCAAGGAGCTGAAAGAACCTTTAAGCTGCCTTCAGATGACCTGATGTATCAACTCAACAGCAGACCCAGCAGTCATTGCGCGGTCTGATGTAGAGAATGATTTTGCCAGTCAGCGCTTTGCTTCTGTCGAGAAGACATGCGCACATGCCATGCATCTTAAATTGTTTTTATGGGTGTATTCAATGAAACATTTCCCCCAATGTTTCATCAAAAAAGAGTTAGGAATAAATGAAATGAGTTGTAGAATTTTGGAACATGTATTATGTTCGAGTATAATGACTTTTCTGGAGACTAGAAATCTACTCTGTAGGAATCAGCATGGGTTTTGAAAAAGACGATCATGTGAAACCCAGCTCGCGCCATTCGTCCACGAGACTCAGAGGGCCATAGACAAGGGTTCCCAGGTAGATGCCGTGTTTCTTGACTTCTGCAAGGCATTTGATATAGTTCCATAGAGTCGTTTAATGAACAAAGTAAGAGCATACGGACTATCAGACCAGTTGTGTGATTGGATTGAAGAGTTCCTAGTTAACAGAATGCAGCATGTCATTCTCAATGTAGAGAAGTCTTCCAAAGTAAGAGTGATTTCAGGTGTGTCGCAGGGGAGTGTCGTAGGACCATTGCTATTCACAACATACCATATATGAATGACCTTGTGGATAACATCAGAAGTTCACTGAGGCTTTTTGCGGATGATGCTCTAGTATACTGGTAGGTTGTAACAATGGAAAATTGTACTGAAATGCAGGAGAATCTGCAACGAATTGACACATGGTGCAGGGAATGGCAATTGAATCTCGATGTAGACAAGTGTAATGTGCTGTGAATACATAGAGAGAAAGATCCTTCATCATTCAGCTACAATATAGCAGGTCAGTAACTGGAAGCAGTTAATTCCATAAATTATCTGGCAGTAGACATTAGGAATGATTTAAAATGGAATGATCATATAAAATTAATCGTTGCTAAAGCAGGTGCAGACTGAGATTCATTGGAAGAATCCTAAGGAAATGCAGTCCAAAAACAAAGGAAGCAGGTTACAGTACACTTGTTCGCCCACTGCTTGAATACTGCTCACCGGTGTGTGATCCTTACCAGATAGGGTTGATAGAAGAGATAGACAAGATCCAACAGAGAGCAGTGCGCTTCATTACTGGATCATTTAGTAATCACGAAAGCATTACGGGGATGATAGGTAAACTCTAGTGGAAGACTCTGCAAGAGAGATGCTCGGTAGCTCGGTATGGGTTTTAGTTGAAGTTTTGAGAACACATCTTCACCCAGGAGTCAAGCAGTATATTGCTCTCACGTACGTATATCTTGCAAATAGACCATGAGAATAAAATCAGAGAGATTAGGGCCCACACAGAAGCATACAGACAATCTTTCTTTCCACGAACAATATGAGACTGGAATAGAAGGGAGAACCGATAGAGGTACTCAAGGTACCCTCCACCACACACCGTCAGGTGGCTTGTGGAGTATGGATGTAGATATAGATGTAGAAATTAGATTACACCAGGCTAAAAAATTTCAGGTGCCAGAAAAAAGACAGCTGCACAATGAGCTCAAAGTAAATAGAAACCCTAATTTTATAACTTACATTAAGCGCTGTAAGACTATATTCAAAAAAGTGATACTGGCCACAAAAAAACTGGCAAATAGTATATTCATAAACAAACAAAGAAATAAAGCAAAGGCAGTCTGGTCTGTTGTGAAGTCAGAGTTGGGAGTCAATGTTAAAAGTCAAGAAATTTCCCAAATTAGGTTTCAGGGTGATATTATTGTAAATCATGTTCAAATGTCAAACTGCTTCAACGATTTCTTTGTCAGTATAGCAAAATCTGATGTAGACATGATAACCCATCAGGACAATACAATTTTCAGGCATAGAGATGACATACAAAACATTTGTTTAAAAAATTCAGAAAAATCACTCAGAAAGATGTGGAAGCCACAATATTATCATTAAAAAACAAAAATTTAGCTGGATGAGATGAAATACCTTCCATGGTAATTAAGGCAGTATGCCATATTATTTCATACCCACTGAATGTTATTGTAAACCAGTCATTTGAACATGGGTCTTTCCCAGATGTCCTAAAATATGCAGAGATTAATCCATTATTTAAAAAGGGATCACCAGAAGGTATGGGAAACTAACGGCCTATCTCTCTCCTTCCTGTTTAAAATACTGAAAATATTTGAAAAACTTGTGGCAAAACAACTAGAAAATTTCCTTACAGTAAATGGCATTATTTATAAAAATCAGTTTGGTTTTCAAAGATGAAAAAGCAGCATTTATAGAAAAAATAAACACATCACTAGACCAGGGTACAAAAGTCTCAGGAATATTCCGTGACCTAACGAAAGGCTTTGACTCGGTGAACAACTCATTACTACTTCACAAACTGAAGAGCTATGGGATCAAAGATACTGTACTACAGTGGTTCAACTCTTAGTACTACAGTGGTTCAACTCTTACCTGACAGAAAAGAAACAAAGAGTTATCTTAACATCAAATTCAGTTAACTATCACTCTGAATGGAAAACAATTTCCCATGGAGTTCCACAAGGTTCAATACTGGGTCCTCATCTGTTCTTGTTGTATATAAATGATTTAGCATTAAATACTGATGCTCATTCAGTCTTGTTTGTAGAAGACACCTCAGTCCTGATAGAAAATGATAAAATAGAAAAAAATCCAGATAGTATAGAAAATGTTCTGGGGAAACTGGAATCCTGGTTTGATAAAAATGGACTAAAGCTCAACATCACTCTGTCACAGATAATGCAAATAGTCTCTAAATCGTCAGCAATATGTCCTGTACAAGTAGCCCATAATAATCGACTGATAACAGAAGTGACCCATGTTAAATTCTTGGGCTTAAACCTTGATAAAAGTTTAAACTGGAAGACACATATAGACTTCTTGGCACATAAATTAAATTCCCTAGCTTTTGCAATGTTTATTTTATCTGGTGCCATTCATATGGACACAAGAAAGACAGTCAACCACAGTTATTTTGAATGTTATTCGGTATGGGATAATTTTCTCGGGAAACTATAGAAGCAGTACAAGGCTACTAATTCTTCAGAAGAAAATCGTTAGAAACGTGTGCTGCCCACAAATATGAGTCATGTTGCCCATTTTTCAAGAAATTAAAAATACTAATGATTACTTCATTGCACATTTTTGAAATTTTGATTTTTGTATTTAATAATCAACATAATCTTAAAAAGTTACGTTTTAAGCATAGCTATGGTACTCGTCACAGAAAACTTCAAATTTCCCTCACATCACATAAAGCTTTATGGTCAGACACCACTGTACATGGGGCTAAAAATATATAACAAATTAAAAGAAACAAACATATTAACACTGGACCTTGGTTTGGTGAAAAGTTTACTCCAAAATATTTTAACAGAGAAATGTTACTACAACATTGAAGAATTCATGGAAGATAGTCTGACACTTTGAACAATAAAAATCTATAGCTAATACTGCAGTGCTGTCTATTTACAACAATGGAAATTGGTAAACTGTTAATTGATAGTAAATATTGTAGCGTTGTATTTATTGGCATCATTCTTAAAATAGTGTAAAAAGAATTTCTGTAAATCATTACACATTATATATTTGGTAAACTTGATGTGTCTCCTGTACAACAGATCATATGATCTGTACAATGTATGTAACGAGACTAATAAATCACATATTACATTTTACAATTGTAACAAAAGAAAGTTGGCATTGCTCTGGTAGGACTGCTTGAAACCCCTCACATGAGAAACAGAATGATGTGGGCCAAAAACTGGTTACTTACAGGAAAACAGTTTAGTCATACTACGTTACTGAAAAAACTGGATAGAGTCAAGTTTTGCATTATATGACAATAGATTACGACAGTTGTATTAGACTGCTGTACTTGGGCTCTTCACTGATTTTGAAACAGAACAGTGTCATTTTTGGCTACTGGAAGAGACGGTGCAGATGTTAAATACAGTACTACAATCCCTCTATCATTACTTTCAGAAATAATCCCTGAAGCATGCAAATCAATATGTGCAGTTCAGAGGAACTACACAAAGGGACAGAAATCACTTTCTGTGAATGTAAATCACTTACACAGAATTTATTTCGCATGCAAAGACACTTTATTGTGTACCAGTATTCTTAAATACATTGAATTCATTTGCAGTATAAGCACTGTTTTCAAATTCTTGTTCTTCTGTTTCACATTGTGCAGCAGACCTGTGTATATTTGAAACAATGTTGAACTGCTGAAATGCATATACATCTGGACTTGGCCTGATGATGAAGATGATGATGATGAAGAAGAAGAAGAAGAAGAAGATGATGATCATGATGGTGGTGGTGGTGAAGGCAACAGTGAGTTCACAGGATGGTATACTTAAATTCACTACTGATGATTGTACAGTGAGCTTTCCTAATTTTCCATAAAAATAACATCAGATATTAATTTTTCTGAAATGCATCTGTGAACATCATTCAGTATGCCAACAGCCCGCCCATGTATCTCAGCTGTGTCCCCCCCCCCCCCCCCCCCCAAAAAAAAAAAAAAAGCTGAAAGTAATGACTTTTCCATCTCAATAACCTTCCCCGTTTGCTTATGGTATCAGTAGCACATCTTTTCCTGCATGTAACATGCCACATTTCCTTCATACGTGTTTATGTGTTTCGCATATCTGTAACTGTTTTCAGTTTCTCTGCAATGATATGTAGTGCAAGGTTTCTGGCATCCCTGTTGTAATACTGCTGGTCAGAAGTATCCCACAAACATCCGAAATCTTTATAGAGCTCTAAGTACACCACAACAGCTTGTCACTTAAGAGAAACAGTGACCACTGTGATGCAAATATGCATGACCTTCTCGCAGTGAAGTCCAAAGCACAAGCGATGAGCGTGCGACAACATTACAGATGGTCTGATGCGGTCATGTGGCATGGCCATCTGACAAGGACCTGACAAGAGACCTGTCAGCCGACACAGCTACACATGGCCCAACAACAAGTCTGACCTGGAAAAGTCCACCCGACCGCCTGACCAAATGAGACTGTCTGTAGGTCACTTTAGATAACTAAAATGTACAGGGAATATGTAACTATTTACTTCTAAACCAAACGACTGCCACATCATAGTCTGTGTGGTGGAGCATGATGTGAGTTTGGTTCACAAAGATAATTTTGTTTTTTTACCAGCAGAGGAATCTGCCCCCCCCCCCCCCCCCCCCTTTCCACCGTTCCATCTCACAGTACGCTCATGCTATGTGGTGTAAATGATAATAAGCAGAGTGTCATATGGCAAACCAAAAATCATTTTTTATACATAACAGAATATTGCAGGCAAACAGTACTGATGTTTATGCCACTGCCACTTAAAACACAGCTACATAGAAGAGTAACTTGACAAGTTTCGAAAGGCAAGCAGAAGACAGGATTGCAAGTAAGTACACAATGGTATATTTTCTCTACCTTCAGGGATGATACATTAGCTTGGACCTAAAATGTTCAGTATGTCCCACCATTCATTGTAAACAAAATAAAATCTATATCACTTTGGCATGAGCTACTTTGATAGCTAGCAAATAATACTGTGAAAGACTGCCCAATTGATCTGTCTGTCCCCTAGTTCTACCATCTCACCCCAGTTCCCTGATTTACCCTCTTTGGAAAAAGAATGTTTGCTTGCTTTGGAGATGAAGATATTCTCTGATCTCATGAAAGTGATACAAAATTTAGGTAACATGGAAATTTTCACACTTTTCATTATGGGAAAACATCTGGTGTGACATTACTTCACAGTCACAAAAGTGTGTAAGATTGTTCTCACTACAAATCACATTTTTTTTCCTTCTTCAATTTTCATATTTTATACGCCATTTCTATTTCTCAAGATTGTTCATCATGTAACTTAATGTTAGTTTTGTTGTGACAATGACATCCATAGATGGTTTTGCAAAGGGAAGAGTACAGGATTACCAAGCATGACTGAAGAATGTGTTGAACGAGTAAGAGAGTCTTTCACATAGCCCCAAGAAATCAGTTCCGAAGGCTAGTCATGAATTAGTGGTTCCAGTGATGCCTGTGCGGAGATTTTTAAAGTGACACATACAACTATGTCCTTATCGTTTGCAGTTGTTACAAGCTCCAAAGCCTACAGACTATGGTTTATGTGCCAACTTGGCAACCAAAATTTTCCTGTATAACAATGAAGATTTTCTGAATCATATCATCTTTAGTGGTCAATCAACGTTTCACCACAGTGGAAGTGTGAACACAATGTACACATCTGAGAGTCAGCAAATCGCCATGAGATGTTATAGGGGGAACAAAACATCCCAAAATTGAATTTTTTTGGTGTCATATCCTTGTGGAAAGTTTATAGATCTTCCTTTTTGATGAAGCAACAGTAACTGGTGTTTCTTACCTTTATTCTCTTTCCTGAATTCTAAGAAGCTGAACCACAGAACTTTATTTGGCAGCAAAATGTTCTGCCACCTCAATGGCATAACTTGGTACACAATTTGTTAAACAACATTGTACCTGACTGCTGGATTGGCTGCAAGGGGCCAGATCACAGAGCTTGTTTCGCATGGCCTCCACATTCACCAACTCTGATGCCTTGCAATTTTTTATCTTTGGGGGCTCATAAAGAATGATGTGTATGTCCTTCCAATACCAGCTGATCAACCCATTTAAGAAACAGGGCTGAAGTAGCTGTTGCAACAAATGGTTGAGCAACAAACAATTCTGAGCAAATATGAAGCATCATGACAGATAAAGAAATCAGTGACCACAAGGTTGTTCTGACAAGACTTAATATTGTAACATCCAAGACCATCAAATGACCCTGCAAAAAATATATCTCTTTAAAAAAATCAAATAAAAACTCGCTTGATGCTTTCCCAAGAGACAATTACCACTTCTTCCAATCTGCTATGTAAGTGAAGCTGAGATGTGGTTTAGATTCAAAGAAACAGTATCGATGCCATTTGAGAGAGATATATACCAAACAAATTAATAAGAAATGGCACTGATTCCCCATGGTACACAAACTAGGTTAGACCACTGTTGCAGAAGCTACAAAAACAGCAAGCCAAATTTAAAAGAATACAAAATCCTCAAGAGTGGTGAAATTTTACACAAGCTGAAATTTACCATAATCTTTACTGTGATATGCTTTTAATAGCTTCGATAATGAACCTATATCTCAAAACCTTGCAGAAAACTCAAAGACATTCTGGCCATAATTAAAGTACATCAAAGGCAAGATGCAATCAACACTTTTACTGTATGATAGTAATGGTATTGTACTGATTAGAGTGCCACAAAAGCAGGGCTTCCAAAATTCATCACCAAAGAAGACAAAGTAAACAGCCGAAAATTCAAATAAAGAACAACTGCCAACATGAGTGACTTAGAAGTTGATATCCTTGGTGTAGCGAAGAAACTAAAATCACTTAATAGAGGCAAGGCCACCAGTCTAGACTGTATACTAGTTAGCTTCCTTTCATGCTAGGCTGATACAGTAGCTCCATAGTTAGCAATCATATACAACTGCTTGCTCATCAAAACATCTGTACCTAAAGACTGGAAAGTTGAACAAGCCACACCAATACCCAAGAAAGGAAATAAGAGTAATCTGCTAAATTACAGGCCCATATCACTAAAATCAATTTTCAGTAGGATTTTGGAACATATATTGTGTTCAAACATTATGAATTACCTAAAAGAAAATTTACCATTGACAAATAGCTAACACAGATTCAGAAATTATTGGTTTCGTGAAATACAAGAAGCTCTTTATTCTCACAAAGTAATGTGTGCTATCGACAGGGGATGTCAAAATGATTTCATATTTTTAGATTTCCAGGAGGCTTCTGATGCTACTCTTCACAAGCGACATCTAATCAAACTGTGTGCCTACAAAGTATCATATCAGTTGTGTGACTGGATTTGTGATTTCCTGTCAGAAAGGTCACAGTTCGTAGTAAATGATGGAAAGCAGCTGAGTGAAACAGAAGTAATATCTAGCATTTCCCAAGGAAGTGTTACAGGCCCTCTGCTGTTCCTGATCTATGTAAGTGATTTAGGAGACAACCTAAGCAGACATCTTAGATTGTTTGCTGATGGTGGTGTCATTTACCATCTCGTAAAGTCACCAAACATTCTGAACCAATTGCAATATGATTCAGATAAGATATTTTTATAATGTGAAAAGTGCCAGTTGACTCTAAATAATGAAAACTGTGAAGTCATCCACTTGATTGCTACAAGGAATGTGTTAAATTTTGGTTACTCAATAAATCAACAAATCTAAAGGCTGTGAATTCAAATAAATACTTAATGATTGCAATTAAGAATAATTTAAACTGGAAAGATCACATAAATACTGCTTTGAGGAAAGCAAACCAAAGACTGTAATTTGTTGGAGTACTGCTGTGCCATATGGGATCCAGACAGCACTGCTGGAGGACATCAACAAAATTTGAAGAAGGGCAGCATGTTTTGCATTATCACTAAATATAGAAGACAGTGCCACAGATATGATACATGAACTGAGGTGGCAGTCATTACAACAAAGGTGATTTTTGCTGCGACAGGACCTTCTCATGAAATTTCAATCAGCAACTTCCTCCTCAGAATCCGAAAATATTTTCTTGCTGCCCACCTACAAAGGGAGAAATCATCTTCGTGATACAATAAGAGAAAAAGATTTAAGAGTTCATTTTTCCCCCATGGAACAGGAAATGCCACAATGAACAATATCCAATAATCTTCACCACTATTAGCTTTCAAGTAGAGAATAGGAGTAATATTATAACAACCCGTGGAAATGAGAGGTAGTGTTACCATCTTCATAGTCATATGCAAGTGGAGTATACACTGGACTAAATGTCTGCAGCAAAAGGGCAACAGGGTGTGTCACTTCTTTTTTTTTCACTTTTTTCCCTATCAGTTATTCATATTTACATAATACATTATTCATAACCTGCTCCTTGCTATAAATGAAGATGCACTCTGTCTCTTGTGACTTTCTGTCAGTTCATTTCGAAATTATGACATACTATAAAGGAATTAGAATTTGTATTAGGATGCTGACCTTAGGTAAACGGATAATATTTCAGCCACTAGAAACTATTGTGTTTCTTCTATACTGATTAACTGTTGTAAGTCAATTAGTTGCCTGCTAATAACTTGTCACTAATAAATTTTCTTCGAGGTAATTCATTGTTGTTGTTGTTGTTGTTGTTGTGGTCTTCAGTCCTGAGACAGGTTTGATGCAGCTCTCCATGCTACTCTGTCCTGTGTAAGCTTCTTCATCTCCCAGTACCTACTGCAACCTACATCCTTCTGAATCTGCTTAGTGTATTCATCTCTTGGTCTGCCTCTACGATTTTTAACCTCCACGCTGCCCTCCAATGCTAAACTTGTGATCCCTTGACGCCTCAAAACATGTACTACCAACCGATCCCTTCTTCTAGTGAAGTTGTGCCACAAACTTCTCTTCTCCCCAATCCTATTCAATGCCTCCTCATTAGTTACGTGATCTATCCACCTTATCTTCAGCATTCTTCTGTAGCACCACATTTCAAAAGCTTCTATTCTCTTCTTGTCCAAACTAGTTAACGTCCATGTTTCACTTTCATACATGGCTACACTCCATACAAATACTTTCAGAAACGACTTCCTGATACATAAATCTATACTCGATGTTAACAAATTTCTCTTCTTCAGAAATGCTTTCCTTGCCATTGCCAGTCTACATTTTATATCCTCTCTACTTTGACCATCATCAGTTATTTTACTTCCTAAATAGCAAAACTCCTTTACTACTTTAAGTGTCTCATTTCCTAATCTAATTCCCTCAGCATCACCCGATTTAATTTGACTACATTCCATTATCCTCGTTTTACTTTTGTTGATGTTCATCTTATATCCTCCCTTCAAGACACTGTCCATTCCATTCAACTGCTCTTCCAGGTCTTTTGCTGTCTCTGACAGAATTACAATGTCATCGGCGAACCTCAAAGTTTTTACTTCTTCTCCATGAATTTTAATACATACTCCGAATTTTTCTTTTGTTTCCTTTACTGATTGCTCAGTATACAGAATGAATAACATCGGGGAGAGGCTACAACCCTGTCTCACTCCTTTCCCAACCACTGCTTCCCTTTCATGCCCCTCGACTCTTATGACTGCCAACTGGTTTCTGTACAAATTGTAAATAGCCTTTTGCTCCCTGTATTTTACCCCTGGCACCTTCAGAATTTGAAAGAGAGTATTCCAGTCAACATTGTCAAAAGCTTTCTCCAAGTCTACAAATGCTAGAAACGTAGGTTTGCCTTTTCTTAATCTTTTTTCTAAGATAAGTCGCAAGGTCAGTATTACCTCACGTGTTACAACATTTCTACGGAATCCAAACTGATCCTCCCCGAGGTCCGCATCTACCAGTTTTTCCATTCGTCTGTAAAGAATTCGTGTTAGTATTTTGCAGCTCTGACTTATTAAGCTGATAGTTCGGTAATTTTCACATCTGTCAGCACCTTATTTCTTTGGGATTGGAATTATTATATTCTTCTTGAAGTTTGTTGGTATTTCGCCTGTCTCGTACATCTTTCTCACCAGATGGTACAGTTTTGTCAGGACTGGCTCTCCCAAGGCCGTCAGTAGTTCTAATGGAATGTTGTCTACTCCCTGGGCCTTGTTTCGACTCAGGCCTTTCAGTGCTCTGTCAAACTCTTCACGCAGTATCTTATCTCCCATTTTGTCTTCATCTACATCCTCTTCCATTTCCATAATATTGTCCTCAAGTACATCGCCCTTGTATAAACCCTCTATATACTCCTTCCACCTTTCTGCCTTCCCTTCTTTGCTTAGAACTGGGTTGCCATCTGAGCTCTTGATATTCATACAAGTGGTTCTCTTCTCTCCAAAGGTCTCTTTAATTTTCCTGTAGGCAGTATCTATCTTACCCCTAGTGAGATAAGCTTCTACATCCTTACATTTGTTCTCTAGCCATCCCTGCTTAGCCATTGGGCACTTCCTGTCGATCTCATTTTTGAGACGTTTGTATTCCTTTTTGCCTGCTTCATTTACTGCATTTTTATATTTTCTCCTTTCATCAATTAAATTCAATATTTCTTCTGTTACCCAAGGATTTCTAGCAGCCCTCGTCTTTTTACCTACTTTATCCTCTGCTGCCTTCACTACTTCATCCCTCAGAGCTACCCATTCTTCTTCTACTGTGTTTCTTTCCCCCATTCCTGTCAATTGTTCTCTTATGCTCTCCTTGAAACTCTGTACAACCTCTGGTTCTTTCAACTTATCCAGATCCCATGTCCTTATATTTCCACCTTTTTGCAGTTTCTTCAGTTTTAATCTACAGGTCATAACCAATAGATTGTGGTCAGAGTCCACATCTGCCCCTGGAAATGTCCTACAATTTAAAACCTGATTCCTAAATCTCTGTCTTAGCATAATATAATCTATCTGATACCTTTTAGTATCTCCAGGATTCTTCCATGTATACAACCTTCTTTTATGATTCTTGAACCAAGTGTTAGCTATGATTAAGTTATGCTCTGTGCAAAATTCTACCAGGTGGCTTCCTCTTTCATTTCTTAGCCCCAATCCATATTCACCCAATATGTTTCCTTCTCTCCCTTTTCCTACTGACGAATTCCAGTCACCCATGACTATTAAATTTTCGTCTCCCTCCACAATCTGAATAATTTCTTTTACTTCATCATACATTTCTTCAATTTCTTCATCATCTGCAGAGCTAGTTGGCATATAAACTTGTACTACTGTAGTAGGTGTGGGCTTTGTGTCTATCTTGGCCACAATAATGCGTTCACTATGCGGTTTTAGTAGCTTACCCGCACTCCTATTTTTTTATTCATTATTAAACCTACTCCTGCATTACCCCTATTTGATTTTGTATTTATAACCCTGTATTCACCTGACATAAAGTCTTGTTCCTCCTGCCACCGGACTTCACTAATTCCCACTATATCTAACTTAAACCTATCCATTTCCCTTTATAAATTTTCTAACCTACCTGCCCGATTAAGGGATCTGACATTCCACGTTCCAATCCATAGAACGCCAGTTTTCTTTCTCCTGATAACGACGTCCTCCTGAGTAGTCCCCGCCCGGAGATTCGAATGGGGGACTATTTTACCTCCGGAATATTTTACCCAAAAGGACGCCATCATCATTTAATCATACAGTAAAGCTGCATGCCCTCGGGAAAAATTATGGCTGTAGTTTCCCCTTGCTTTCAGCCGTTCGCAGTACCGGCACAGCAAGGCCGTTTTGGTTAATGTTGCAAGGCCAGATCAGTCAATCATCCAGACTGTTGTCCCTGCAACTACTGAAAAGGCTGCTGCCCCTCTTCAGGAACCACATGTTTGCCTGGCCTCTCAACAGATACCCCTCCGTTGTGGTTGCACCTACGGTACGGCCATCTGCATCGCTGAGGCACGCAAGCCTCCCCACCAACGGCAAGGTCCATGGTTCATGGGGGGGGAGAGGTACTTCATAATGGCTAATAATGTGCCTGCTAATAATGTGTAATTTTAGTTACACATTATGGGAGGGCTTAAGCTTTGACATATAACATACTAAAAAAAACTATGACAGATCAAAATATATTTCACAGATTTACCTCTGGGCATACTCGCGTTGAACAGTGAATTCCCTTCAAGCTGTGACTGGAATGCTGAACTATAAAATCCATCACCATTACCACTGTAAACATAAATCAGTTTGGTTATTGTCTTAATCTTCAACAAAGACAAGCAAGATTTTAGGGAAAAACAAATATGAGGGTTGGATGAAAAGAAATGCCTCCACCTTCGGTAATTGGGTTTGGATGGGAATATTTTAATAAATCAAATGCAGAAATAATCCTTAGAATTTGATCTTTAATTGCCAATATTCACTTTTCCACATAATCACCAGCCAACTGGATATATTTCTGCCAATGATGAACAGGTTTTCTGAAGCTGTCACAGAAGAAGCTGACACTCAGTTTCTGCAACCCCAGCCTCACAGTTCTCCCAATGTCTTCATCACAAGCTTGATGCAAGCTTAATGATGTCCCCGCAGATTGTCTTTCATTACTGGGAACAGATGGAAATCAGATGGTGCTAGATCTGGACTGTATGGAGGATGCCGTATGGTGGTGAGATTCAGTCTCTGAAGTTCTGCAAGGGTGGCACATGAAGTGTGTGGTTTGGCATTGTCATTCTACAGGAAAACATTTCCCTTTTCTTTTAGGACCCTTGTTACCCGTGGTTTCAGAGTTTGCAGCTTTGTGATGTAACGCTTTGAAATTATTGTTGTACCATGATCAAGGAAATCAACACTGATAACACCATCTGCTTCCCAAAACACTGTGGCCATGATTTTTCCAGCTGAGGGCTGCATCTTGAACTTCTTTTTCTGGGGCAAGTCTTTGTGTCGATATTCCATAGACTGATGTTTCATCTCCAGGTCGTAATGGTGTACCCATGTTTCGTCTCCTGTCACAATTGAATGGAGAAAGGCATCACCTTCATTCTCATAACGCAAAAAGAGTTTCTGACAAATTTCAAGTCTGTGCACTTCCATTTCAGGAGTCAGCATCCAGCGTACCCATCATGCACAGATCTTCCAAAAGCCAAGCAAAGCAATAATGTAACCCACACATTCCAGTGAAATGCTGATTGTGCTTGCAATCTCTCTGGGGATACGGTGATCATCCTGAATCAATTTGTCAACATTTTGGTTGTGAAACTCGGTGGTTGCTGTCACAGGCCATCCAACTTTTTGTTTGTCATGCAGGTCAAATGTTCCTGCTTCAACATCTTTAAACTTACTTGCCTAATGATGCACAGTACTCTCACATCAACACAATCTCCATAAACTGCTTTCATTGTCTGATGAATCTACTTTGTGGTGACACCTTCTGCTATCAAGAATTCAATGACTGCACGTTGCTTAAATCGCATTGACCTACTGTCTGCACAGGGTTCCACACATTACACTGTAACAATACAACCGTTCAATGCTAAGGCTTCCCGCCAACTGGAGCTGTAGAGAAGAGCCTACAGAACAAGCCAGTACCTGCTGCATACCAATGCTGGCAATTGTTGAAGAGTTATAAAAGTGGAGGCAATACTGTTCAGTCAACCCTCGTATAATTTCTGAATAGTGAAAAGTAACATTGTGTAGCCAAATATGGTGCTGCTACACAAATTTGAAATGTTCATCAGTGGCAGCAGAAAATATATACAGTTCTGACTGATGTTACTATATACATTGTTGTTCTAACATGGTGAATTAAATAAAGATATACCAAAATTCATTTACCAACACAGCATACATATTGAAGAAACACATCTGAAAGAATAAATTCACATGCATTGAACAGAAAGGAGCTGACTTGTAGAATAATATTTGATATCTACAACTCTTCATATGAACGGCCATTTTGAGCACATATTGGTATTCAAACACAATCAGCTATTTATAATTCATTAATGAGCATTTCTGCAAATTATGTCCACATTTACACCAATGTATGCAAAAATGCAACACTCAGGAGAATGGTACATCTGAACCAAAACTTGAAGATTATTTAGAGCAGAGTACCAGGAATAAAAAATTCTGCAGACACATGTCACATACGAGTCCACCTCTGCATACTCTGATTAAAATTACTTTGTGATTGACATTTCAACAAGACAAGTGGTAGAAACTGGCCACCTTCTATTTGTAGTTCTTTCTCGAATGCTGCGTGTCCTTACGATGCCTGTTCTGTATGTAGGTGCAGTGCCTTGTGAAGCGCGGCTGGCTGCTCTCCGGCAACACGCCCTGCCCCCACAACCACTGCAATCTGTTAATCAGAGTACAGATCGGTGGTCAGCAGAGCTGACTACCATGTAAGGGACCAGGATTCGATTCGTGGTAGTGCCTGGAATTTTTTCCTTGGTAGGGGATGCACTCAGCCTCATGAGGCCAGCTGAGGAGCTACTCGACTGATTAGTAATGGTTCCAAGGTCAAGAAACCTGATAATGACTGGTAGACCGGCGTACTGACCACGTGCCTCTGCATACTTTATTCAGTGATGCCCATGGAAGAGGATGACATGGCAGCCAGTGGGGCCCGATTGGTCCGTCCAAAACCATGATGCAGAACTTTGCCTTTCAGTATGTCATACATGTAGAGCCAGCAGGAACCTTAGGTTTGCAAGTGGAAAGATCAGTGCTACAATAAGCTCACTTAGATAAAAACTATCAAAGTGGAAATGTTAAAGACAGTGGTGTAGCCTTGGTGATTTTAGTTATACAGGCATTAGCTCATGGTCTAAGGCAGGTTTTTGTACCTAATGTTCTACATCTACATCTACATTCATACTCCGCAAGCTACCCAACGGTGTGTGGCGGTTTCATGTCCTAGTGCTATAGACATCCTCAGACACTATAAAAACTTAGTCGATTATCAAAAAGTCTGTGCAGCCTCTGATGATGCTTCCAGCATTAGGTACAGAAACAAATCTTAAACCACGGCCTTATATTGGTATAACTAAAATAACCAAGGATGTAAATACCAGCCATCAAAGCCCACAGCATATGACCAGAGTGGTGTATGTCTCATCTCCGTGACAAGATCCAATAATTATATGTGAATGAGTGAAAAGAAGGCAAAATGATTTGTCTTTGGGATGTGTTTGCCATACCTTGACATTCCAGCTTGTACAAGGCACAATGGCGTGACAATGATTGATGTTTTAAACAACTGTCTGCATTATACTGGCTGGTAAACTAATTTTTTTGAATGAGTCCCATATCAAACTGTCTGTTTGTGATGCATACAAGCGTATTATATGCTACCATGATGATCACAGTCTGGCAGCCTCTACTGTAAGAGTGCATGGTGGATGGTTTAGGGCACCAACGAATGCACATTATCTTCCACCCTTACACACTGAGGGTAGCTTATAAAGTAGTCATTCCACACGGGATGTTTTTAGAGTAAGCACTTTGTCAGGGACCTACATGTGCCATATTTCACCAGGCCAATGACCAGCTTTGTGTGACAAGCAATAATTCTTCAAACAATAATGGTACTACTGAGTCTTTGACCTCATGTTCCCTAGACATGCAACAAATTGAACACTTGAAACATTTTGTTGGAGTGGCTGAAATCAGAGTTCATTAGTCTGCTCAAAAAGCCAAATGCAAAACAATGTGGAGATTATTGTGTGAAAAGCTAATGACCCATATCTTGAAATTGTTTTTGAATGTGATGCACAGAAAAATGTATGGGCTATGTGAGGAACAGAAAGCCCCTAATCAGTTTGGGTTTGTCAATGCCGTGGGTGTGAGAGAAGCCTTGTTCAGTGTCCAAGTATTGATTGATAGATGTAAATAAAAATGTATTTGCTAGCCTAATAGATTAACAGAAGGCTTTTGATAGAGTAAAACATGACAAATTGATGGAGATTTTGAGAAATATTGAAAAGTTGGAGAGAGATCTGGGAATCATCAAGAACCTTTACTGGAATCAAACAGTAATAATGCATATTGATGGATACCACAATGAAGGTGACAAAATTCTCATGGGAGTAAGACAGGAATGTATCTTTTCATCCATACTATTTAATATATACTCAAATTCACATTTAGGGAAGCAATGGAAGAAGTAGAAGGAGAAATTTTGATAAAGGGAATAAGATTAAACAACATTGGCTATGCTGATGATACTATTGTTTTTTCTGACACTATTCAAGTGTTACAATAATTAATGGATATAATTGTATGAGCCAGTAGTCAGTATGGGCTTGAAATAAACATCACAAAGACAGAACTCATAGTTGTAAGTAAGGAAAATATTCCAGGAATAAACTTGATCATAAACCAAAGAACTATGGAAGGGGTAAAACAATATATACCTTGGAACCATAATAAATGAAAATTGGGATAAATCGCAAGAAATAAAGATTACATCAAGAAAGTAAGAACTGTGTTTTGGAAAATGAGTGCTGTCTTCAAAAGCCATAACCTAACTCTAAGGACAAAAACCAGACTTTTGCACTGCTACATATACTCCATCCTCCTATATGGGGTAAAGACATGGGTCTTAAATGAAAAACATGAAGAAGCTGGAGGCTTTTGAATTGTGGCTTAATAGGTGGTGAGAACACCTTGGACCCAGAGAGTGATAAATGTAGACTTTTGAGAAGAATGAACACAACATCCAAATTAATCAAGAGAGTGAAATGCCAAAAGTTGCAATATCTATGACATATTAAGTATACCTAAAAACAAAGATGATGTGACTTACCAAACAAAAGTGCTGGCAGGTCGATAGACACACAAACAAACACAAACATACACACAAAATTCTAGCTTTCGCAACCAACGGTTGCTTCTTCAGGAAAGAGGGAAGGAGAGGGAAAGACGAAAGGATGTGGGTTTTAAGGGACAGGGTAAGGAGTCATTCCAATCCCGGGAGTGGAAAGACTTACCTAAGGGGGGAAAAAAGGGCAGGTGTACACTCGCGCGCGCACGCACACACGCACACACGCACACACACACACACACACACACACACACACACACACACACACACACACACACACACACACACACACTGTGTTTTGGAAAATGAGTGCTGCCTTCAAAAGCCATAACCTAACTCTAAGGACAAAAACCACACACATATCCATCCGCACATACACAGACACAAGCAGACACATGCAGTTCGAAAAAAATTCCTCAACTTGTGGTGTGATGATGTTTTTCACATCGTCAAATGATTTCCATGCAGTTTGTGTTCTGATCTTGCATACAGAGATTGGTGATGTCTGGGTTGTGATTGCTCAACCCTGCACCAAGGTCATTGAAGCATAGTTCGAGCAAAGCATCTTTCCCACCATCATTGTATTTGACAGGGAATGGGCTCTCAGATTGTGCAAATGACTGCTTACTGTGAAGCTTCTGCAGACAATCAGTCAGTAATGCTGCAATTAGTTTTTGAGTGGTCATGTCTGTATAGACCATGGCAGTGCATTCATACAGATTTTGTGGATACATTCTGGAACCAGTGATGGGTGTTAGGGATTAATGCTTACAGTATAAGCTTCCTTTTGTTGTCCCCATGACATCCACCACTACTGCAAGTACGGTATTGGTTCTGTCTTCTATTTTTTTGTCTTGAAGGTCTTCCTGAGATCACAATTCAGGTCACCTAATTTCCAGCAGCTTTGTGCTAGCAATAGCACACACACTATGTGACCACTGCACCTTTTCACCCACAATCAAACAGTGTATCTGAGTGGTTTGTTCATATGTTCAGAGGTTACATGGAGAAACACCATTCCTCCAACACATGGAATAAGGCACTCAAAAATTTTTCTCTCCTCCCACCAGTCCTTGCCACGTGATGGGATGTTGCTGGCAAAATTGTTACCTGGTCAAAGGCAGTGTGCCCTGTTACATCTGCTGCGGCCACCACAGAAACAGTTCATTCCACCAGTTCAGACAAAGTTTCAGCCACAGGATGAAGTCTTTTACAAAGTCTTGGTCAGCAACAGCATTGGGAGCATAGAGTTATAACCTAAGTAATTTTATGTCATGCACTGTTCTGCTGGGCTACTGTGGTGCCACCACAGCCAGCTGCACTGTGTGTATGAGTGTGTCAGTGATTCTACTGCAGAATGTTTGTCCACAGACGCAATATGTTGCTGGGGTCCTCATCTGTAGTCGCAGCTATCTCTCTGGCACTCACGATGGACACATGGACACCTTCCCCTGTAGTGCCCACAGAGATTGATGCATAGCCACTGTCACTGCGACATCACCAGTGCCAGCACGTTTCCATCTGCCCAAACCAATGTCCATGGATGAGTCACACCTGGAAGATCATCACACTGCTCCAACAGATCACTGCCCTTCCAGCTGACCACAGCACCTACATCCCTAAATGTGGCTGTGCCCCCTGCGTCTGGTTTCTCTGCTGGTGTTCCTGGATGTCCTCACAGTGGATACCGGGATGCAGGTAGGGAGACGCCATCTGCCACAGTTCCTATCCCTGCCCCCTCATTTGCATCCTTGTCTAGTCTTCCACCTTGCCATTGTCACATGCACCTGCCCTACACGATGACGATGGAGGTTTCAGGGGGGGGGGGGGGGGGGGGGGAGATTGCATTGCCTCACCAAAGTTGCCAATGCGAATTGATACCACAGACATTAGCAAGGGCTCACTGCAATCTGCAGTGACATATGGGAGATGACCCAGAAGACCATGCCTCCCCTCTCAACACAGTGGCACCCTCACACTGAGGTCAATATAGTGTCGAGCCAGCCAGAACTCTGCCCAGTTTGTGAACTCATATGAAGAAGTCAACATCATAGTATAGGACCAATGTGATAATTATGTGTCTGATAGACTTGTTCATTTACATGTGGAATATTGTAAGCAAGAGAACTGTTTGTTAAGCTGTGCATCAAGTGCTTGCTACTTTAATAGTCAATAACAGTTGTAACTTATCAAGCAATCATATGGAAAAGATCTGTGTCAAAGTTAAGTAAATCTTTTATTCATTTACATAATAAAGTGAACTTATGCACACATCAGAAAAAGGTTTGCATCACCCAGGTTCCCAGAACTCCTGAAGATAGATGTTGGCTGTGGATATTGTATCACAGACACAGTCCCTTTGACTATTCAGAGATATCACTAAACCCAACCAAACGACCATGCATGAGCAGCACCTATTAGACAGAGGGGGCGGGGGGAGGGTCCAACAGCTGATCAGTTCCAGTCATTCCACCAGGAAGGAAGTACACGGCTCGTGCTGTCTGTAGCTCAACCATGCCTAGACGGTCAATACCACGGTTTGATCGTATCCACATTGTTACTTTGTGCCAGGAAGGGCTCATAGTGAAAACCTGGCAGACATGTGATGCTATCACACCATACTAAATTCTGTTAATTAGAGAACATGTAGATTTACATAATCCTGATTGTCTGTGTACTGGCAGTTGTCAATGATGAGGGTGTGTTTCCATCACAGAAATTTTACCTGTCACCTCCACAAGATAAGTGTTAAGAGACTTCCCGACTGGTTTGAGCAACTCAGCATCAACAAATAAGCTACTAATTTAGTGCTGGCTGTACACAAAACTACACCAAAATTAAAAAAGAAGTATATATGAGTAGTACAAAGCACCTTCTAGTCACATGTATTCTTGTTACTGTTGTAATTTTCACAAACATTAGTGTATTATTCAGGGAAAAAGTTAGGAATCTTCCTATTATTTAACTCCCCAACATCAGATAAAAGTAAGTGGATTGAGAATTCCCTCCTTTTTGAATGAATAAGTACAATCATTCATTGTACAGAGTAAATGTTGATCAGCAAAAGTGATCAATTTCTTCTGTAAGAAGTTTTAGCAGATTAGCAAAGCATTATCTTAACAGATATATCTTTGCTGTGAATGTATTTCACCACATTAAATGGCAGCATTGATGATGGGACTACTATGTTTTCATTATTTAATGAAACCTTAAAAAGAACAATAGCAATGAATACTGACAGTACCATTTTTGGAAGAACATTTAATAACACACATTATCAATATAAATATAAATAAAAATGTTCAAACAGTGTTATTCATACCTTTTTCTAAGAACTACCAAATGGATGTAGAAAAAGAGCATGTACAGAAGGGCTGGTAGTAATATAAGACACAAAGCCCGAGCTAGGAAATGTTTCACTGTATATACCTGAAAAGATACAAAACAAAGTTTTTCAGCCACAAATAATATTGAACAGTCTTTAATCTTTCTAGGAGTCATCTACTTACCACTGGCTTTGAAAGGTCACCCAATACCTCCCACAATTCAGCAGTAGTATGCAAACCAACAAGAATCACAACAAAAAGACCAACAAACTTTACACTGATGGCACAAGCAAGCATACTGCCAGTAAACATCAGCCACAGCCACCAACGCAATGTAAAAGGTCTGCCAAAAAAACAAATAAAGTTAAATTATGTACACTGATGATTGATTATGGCCACACTGAAATATATATGAAATGGAAATTTACTATGACATATGATGATATAAAGATAAAAATGGTTAGGAAATACAGTGCTTCCTTAGACATTCTGAAAACTTAATCCCAGCAGCTAGTATATCATTCTATTAACTTCTCAAGCAGCTGGAACTAAGGCAACTCATCAAATTAATAACCAATATTGTGACAAAATGCAGATACATTATTTATTTATTAAATATTTTTCATTGTGAGACAGTCAGTACAGCAAAGTAGACAAATATTTATATCACACAGAGTTGTCTTGCACATAATATTAATTAATGTGAAGTGAAAGATCTGGTAAATACAGCAGTGATATATATCTCTTACAGATATATAGTATAATTTGCCATAGTGTCAAATTTGTAATAGATTACCAGGCAAAGATACATGAAGAAACAGTAGTTTTTGTCAAATACACTCATTTACAGGTAACAAAAATTGGACAGAACCACCAAAAAATAAATTTTTAAATTAGTAATAGAGATTTTGTCATGTACTTTCCATGGCTACTGTATGAAATAAACCAATAAACCACAATGTTTCATCACAATATTTTTGTCCCAAGTGCTTAAGTGCTTAAGAGCTGTAACTTCATTTTTAAGATCTACATTGACATTTTTTATGGTAACTCATGGTTTGGTTTATTACACTTTTTAAATCACAGAATATATCTCATTTGAACTGGTAAACACATTCAAACTCACACTTTTTTGTTGTAATAAATATATCAGATACTTTAATGGTATATGACTGTTAACATGTTCCCAATTAAATAAGTTATTTTTAATTTTTCTTTCCAGTCATAAGCCTTTCTTGACTGGTTGTGACTTCCACCTCTTGACTTCTTGTGCTACACCACATCTGAAAGCAATGCTACAAGACATAAGAAGCAGAATAACCTAAATTCAGGAGCATCAAGTACAAAACAATGTTGACATACAAAAATACCTCCCCTCTTAACAAAAAATCCTTCTCAAAGATATCCCTATGGGACATAGGTACATACAACTCAGAAGTATGTATGTTACGGAAAAGAAGGAAGACTGGAATTTAACATCCTGTCAGTGTCACACTCCTTGTCAACAGAGCACAAGCGTATATTGGGAAAAGATGAAGGAAGACTGGAATTTAACATCCTGTCAGTGTCACACTCCTTGTCAACAGAGCACAAGTGTATATTGGGAAAAGATGGAGAAGGAAATATACCAAGTCCATTTCAAAAGAATCACACTGGCATTACAAAAGGAATTAAAAAATTATGTGCAAGGTAAAGGAAATTATGTGAAATGGTTAAGAGAAACATCAAAGTAGGTCTATTTCATATTACAAGAAAAACTGTGCTGTCTGGAAATTTATTAAAAATCAGAAACCTCTGTGTAATGCCCAAAATCAAAAATTAAATCTGTGTGGGTAATAATTAAAAGGGAAACCAGACTATCAGTTCAGGAATGTGAGCACTTTGTTATTGTACAAAACAATCAGGTAACTAATGTTCCTAAAACACACTTCAAGGGATAATGCAATGGAATACATGCAAGAAATTATATCAATGCCACATACATACCCCTCCAAATCACAGTTACTCCATGTTGTATCAAAGAAATTATGAGTGTAATTAACTCCCTCAAAAGCAAAAACTCTCATGGTGATAATATCTCAAGTAAAATACTAAAATCCTATTCTTATGCACCATATTCAGAAATTCTGAAGTATGCTATTGTGGGACTCCTTTACAAGAAAGGCAATATTACAGATATTAACATTTATTGACCAGTCTCACTGCTTGCCTCCTTCTCGGAGGTACTGAAAAAAAGACGTGTAAACAAGAAGCACAACATACCTATCTCAAACAGTGTCACACTCCACAGCAATTTCAAAAGGGTCTCTCCCCAGAACATGCCATTTTTCAATTCGTAAGTAATATTACACGAATTTTAAAGGCCAAAATACTGCAAACTGGTATTTTTCTGTGAGTTGTCAAAACCATTATAGTGTGCACAACACACTTCTACATGAGCTTGTGAAAAAGTGTATTCAGGAACAGAGAAATTACAGCAAGGACTGATATTGGGTCCATTTCTGTTCTTAAATACAAATCACCTGTCATTAATATCCAAGAAGCAGAAGTGGTGCAAGAAGCAGAAATGATTCTCTTTGCTAATGATGGAAGTATTATAATAAACCCTAATGGAAAAGTTTCAATACTTCAAATACAATTCATGCAACTCTGAACTGCACACAGCCTGATCACACCATTACAAATAGCACATAATTAAATATTAATAAATGAAATAAGAGTATGCTAAGTTATTATTAAGTGTTTGTACAGACAATATTCTGAACTGTAATTCACTTCATTAAGCACCTAAGCTCCACAACTTTTCTGTTACAGATTGCAACAGTTTCTGGAGATGCAAATGCCAAACAGCTGACTCTCTTTTCCTATTTCTTTTCAATATTGTTTTATGGCATCACATTCTAGGAGATCTCATCACTGAGGAAGAAAGTGTTTGTTGCACAGAAGCTTGTAGTAAGGTTAACATGTGATGTCCACACTAGAACCATTTGTAGATAATCTCTTTAAATATTTGGGAACACAAGGTGCTACTGAAAAGTTCCCAAAACGTATCAATAAATAAAATTACACTTTACCTGGATTTTATTCACCACCATCACCTTCAAAGCAGTCTCCTTGGGGGTGTACACACTGCTCCCACTGGTTTTTCCATGAACTGATAGCTCCTTGGAGTGCATTATTTGTGGGTTAGTTTAGTACCACCTGTGATTCTGCATTACTCTCCACAGCAGTCTCCTTGGGGGTGTACACACTGCTCGAACTGGTTTTTCCATGAACTGATAGCTCCTTGGAGTGCATTATTTGTGGGTTAGTTTAGTACCACCTGTGATTCTGCATTACTCTCCACAGCTGCATGAAATCTTTTGTTTTCTAACTTGAGTTTCTTTATGAGGAATAAAAATAAGTCACTTGGTGTCAGGTCAGGTGGTAAGTGAGGAAGAACTGATCAGCGCAGTGTGTGAGCTCACACTGTCATGATGGAAGAACCAGTCACTGCTGCACCACTTTTCCGGACTTTTCGTCTTACTTTCCTCCTCAAAAGCCTCAGGAAATCACAGTAGAACACTGCATTGATGGACTACTGAAGAGGGATGAAATCCGCGTCGACAATTTTTTCCTCACTGAAGGAAGAGATGAACATGGATTTCAAAATCTCCTTCACTTGTTGGACTTTCTTGGGATGGGATGAAATTGGACTCTTCCATTGTGATGATTGCTGCTTGGTTTTGGAATTATATCCATCCTATGTGCAGTTCATAGGACAAAAACCTCTGACATGTCCCACAAGACAGTTCCATGATGTTGCATATGTCCTGGATGGTCTGCCTGTGATGTTCCAGCACTCTATTACAAACAGCAGCTACATCTTATGACAATTGACAGCCATCAAACATGAGAATCATTGTCAAACAATGTTCTGCCATCTTGAAATTGTTTATCAGCCATAAGTTTGACTGTGACCTCAGGTGTCTTCCCCAAATGCTTGTTTCAAAATTTCTTCAAAAGTATGTGTTGGTCTGCATCTGCATCATGTTACGTGTTGCTGCATTTCTCTGAGTATGAAACAAAAGTTTATGCACACATGTTGCTCCCAGATGCCCATCATTATCAGTTTCGCAAGACACACAATACTCGACAATGGGAAATGCACTTTAAAACCAAACATGACCACTTAATGCAAAGTTGCTTGAGACACTGACATACAAAGGTTGAATGAGATACCACTAGGCAGCATTTTGTTGCACTAGCTAGACTTCATGAACAACACATACATCAGAAGGACTTTTCCATAGCATCTCATATCAGAAAGAACCTCATAATATATTTACTGCTTATTGAAGTTTCTTGTTAACAACCAGCTGGGAAACATCTGTAACATTCATAAATATAATAATAGAAGGAGAAATGACTTATGCTATCCACCCTTCGTATGGAACAGACAGGAGTGCAGTATTCAGCTATAAAATTTTTGAGCACTTACCTAGTGATGTAAAGAACAGAATAGGTTATAAAATTAATTCTAAACATGTCTGGCTATTGCTTAGAAATTGTGGCATATGAAGAAAACGAGCTTGTCAAGTACTTTTTCAGTGCCTAAAGCCAAACAGATCTTTATTAACAGCCTCTGCAATTTTCCTTCCCTTTCTTCTGTATCTCATTTCAGAGGTCAGACTAATCATCCACTACACCTCACATACATCTGTTTATGTCATATCCTTTATGTTGCTGGGCCCTGTGGGACCATGTAATCATGTGGGTTCATTTCTTTATTTTTGATTGTATTGTTAGTTAGCTCTGAAGGAGGACATTGTCTGAAAGCTCAGCAATATCTTCAGTCTTATTTATGCTACTATGAACTGCTCAATGCCTCAACAAGATGGCGAATGGTTACTGTTACTCCTTTCATTTTTCGACTAACTCCTACTTTATATGTCTTTCTCTTCACACTTTGCATTTTCTCCACCACATGAAATTTTGTACATTGTATACTATAAACCCTAGAATTTTACTTTATTTACCGTCCTACACATAACAGTAAACACAGAAATATTCTCTCAGAGATCCATTCGGGATTCTTCTTTATCTGCAGAGAATTTGCACATGAAGCAATGATTACTCTAAGATTAATTTTAAAACTTGATGTCCAGTGGAAATGCTTACATGTTTCCAATCTTCAGATAGCGTCTGCAGGCCCATAAAAATAAATATACCAGATAAAGCAAAGTAGTGCAGTGATTAAGACACTGGGCTTGCATTCAGGAAGGATGAGGTTTAAATCCCCACTATGTTATTCAGATTTAGGATTTCCATGGTTTACCTAAACTGAATAAATTAATTTGAAAGGGCTTCATCTGATTTTCTTTACCATCTCTGTCATGTCTCAGCACGTGCTACAACTCTGATAACCTTGTCATGAAAAGATATTTCCCCCCTTTCTAAGTATTAGATGAATCTGGGATGAATCAGTAGTCTTGAAACCAGTTATAAAAAGTTTCAACTAAAATATCAACAATATTAGAAAAGGACAGATTGTTACTCACCATAAAGATGACAAGCTGAGTCGTAGACAGGCGCAATGAAAAGAATGTTACATATTGACTTTCAGCTAAAGCCTTCTTCAGAAAAGGGAAGCACACACACATTCATACAAGCAAGCATGCTTCACTCACACATGACCGCTACATCTGGCCACTCCATCCAGACTGGAAAAGAAATGCGCTGTACAGGAGCAACAATCCGGAGTGGGGTGGGGTAGGAGGGGAAGGGATAGAAGGATACGGGTTGGGGAAGAGCAATCGGCACTGCTTGGGAGAGTGTGCAGTGACTAAATGGTTGCAGAAAGGGCTGACAGGAGCAGTGCTGGGTTGTGGGGGAGGAAAAGTGGATGTGTCAGCAGAGAGCAGTGTACAATGAGGGTGACGGGAGGTGAATTGTGAGGAGGTGACAGGACAGAGGAGGCAGAAACAGTTGAGTGGAGGATGTGGGGACTCCAGGTTGTCGTAGGTTAAGGCTAGGGTGATTTCGGAAGTGGAGAATGTGTTGCAAGGATAACTCCTATCTGCACAGTTAGAAAAGATGGCAGCGGAGGGGCAAATCCAGATGGCCTGGGTTGTGAAGTAGCCACTGAAATCAAGTATACAGCAGTGTGTTGTACCACAGGGTGATTCACTTTGGTCTTGTCAACAGTTTGGGGGGTGGCCATTCATCCTTGTGGACAGCTGGCTGGTAGTCATATCAGTCTGAACAATCTCAACAATGATTGCAACTGGTGTATAACATGGGTGCATTCACAGGTGGCCTGGCCTGTGATAAGGTAAGAAAAGCCTGTGACAGGGTTGGAAGAGGAAGTGCTGGGTGGGTGGACTGGGCAGCTTTTCCACTTGGGTCTTCCATAGGGTTGTGATCCCAATGACAAAGCGTTTGGATAGGAAGCAGCATAGCAATGGACTATGATGTTGCGGAGGTTGGCTGGGGGTGACAGGAGGAGTGAGGGGGATTTTTGGTACAATATAAATAATTTCAGAGCATGAAGATAGATAATCAAAGCCCTGAAATTAAGGACATCCTATCCAAAATCCTTCCCACTACTCCTAAAGTGGTGTTCCATCACCCACCCAACTTCCACAACATCCTAGTCTGTACCTATGCCACTCCCAATCCCAACCCCTTGCCACAGGTCATATCTCTATGGAAGACCCGTGTACAAGACCTGCTCAATCCACCCACACAGTACTTCTTATTACAGTTCTGTCAAGGGTTTATCCTATCCCATTAGAGGCCAGGTCCCTCTGAAAGCAGCCTTGTTACACAGCAACTCTTCTGCAATTATTGTTCAGCTTTTTCTATTCGCATGACTACCAACCAGTTGTTCACGAGGATCAGTGGTCACCAACAAACTGCAGCCATAAGTGAAGTGAACCACCCTGTGGCACATTCAGCTGTACATAACATACTTGATTTCAATGGCTGTTTTATAACCTGGACGATCTGGATCCTCCCCTACACCACCAGCTTTCCTCAACTCTGCTCACAAAATCATCCTAGCCTCAAACTACAGTAATCAACAGTCCTGACACCCTCCACACAACTACTTCTGTCTTCTCTGTCCTGTCATCTCCTCGCAATTGGCCTCCTTGCATCCTCATTGTGGGCTGCTATCTGCCGGCACATCCGCCAGTATTTTCTCCTTCTCTGCTCCTCTCCTTTCCGCTCCCAGTTTCATATCCCCCTCTTCCTCCCCCAAAGCCTCTCGAAGCTGGACCTGTCAGTCCTGTCCTGCCACATCTAGTCCCTGCATACTACACAGGCAATAGAGAATAGAAAGAATCTCAAAAAGCACAATGTTAAGTATGTTTTTCGGCCACCAGCAAAACTGAGGAATTTATTGTGCTCTGTCAAAGACAACCTTGGCCTCAGAAAATGTGGCGTGTACAAAATCCCATGCCAATGTGGAAAATCTTATATTGGACAGACATGCCGAACCGTGCAAGAATGTTGCGTCGAACATCTTCGTCATACACGCCTGGGGCAACCTGATAAATCAGCGGTAGCGGAACATTGCCTGGACACAGGACATCGTATGCTTTACGAACAGACGGAAATTTTATCCCCAGCCTCATCTTTCTGGGACTGTATTATTAAGGAGGCCATACATATTCGCACGGCGGACAATCTTATCAACAGGGATGCAGGTTTTCAACCGAGCACCGCGTGGAATCCAGTACTTACTGCCATTAAATCAAAAACAGGGAAAACAAGATCTTCCGTTTCCTCAAGTGACGCAAGGCGTAGCTGAGATTTAGTTCAGACTTTAACCGCAGGAGCGTCTGGCAGCACAGTTATTGCCAATTGCGCACGTGTGGATGGCCTTTCTGCAGCTCCCAGTAGGGGGCACCATGAGTGCCGCTTCCTCCAACTATGAGCGTCTTCACGCGCACGCGTATTGACTGCTCCCGTCATGATAAATTCCAACACTGCCGCGCGATTATCATCAGTCGCGCCGTGCAGCAGTGACAGCAGCAGCTACCACCACCTGATGATGTCGAGCAGTTGCATCAAAGAAATATTGTGCGATTTACACAATATGATCCAGCAGCAAACCCGAGAAGCGTATTTGCAAATATGAGGAGTCTTCCATTGAAAGAATCCACCAGTTTGGACAGTCATGATGAGATTATCCAGGCAAAGACATCATTTGGATACGGTGGGATGTCACATAGACGACAAAGGCGAGTCGGAGTGCCTCGTTATGCACTGAACGAACAAACAAACATGCAACATATTCCACATAAGAAGGTGCTAAAATTTAACAAACCAGGAAGATTTTCATATTTTGCAACAGTAAATCTAAATTCTTTAAGGAAAGTTGGTAAACTGAAACATTTAACAGATGTCTTAGCTCAACCGAACATAGTTATCACAGCCGTTCAAGAGTTACGCAATACTGACCAGGAACCGATTGAATCAGGAGGATATCGACTTTATAAGGGACCACCAGGAGAAAGGGTAAAAGAAAATTTTCCGCAATTTGGTGTGGGTTTGTTGGTACACAATAGAATATTGGATTCCACTGAGGAATTTTCATTGAATTCCTCAAGAACAGCAATGTTAACAATTAAGGTGGAAAACAAAAGATACACACCGATAAATATTCATGCTCCTACTAATGTTAAAAATAGAAATGACAAGGATGGAACAGAAAAATTGTGGGATGAACTTGATCAACTAGTAAGGACCATACCTGATGCTAACATTAAAATTTTGCTTGGAGACTGTAATGTGAAGAGAGGACGAGAGAAGAAATTTTGAGGTGTGGTGGGGCGATGGTCAGCACATAAACTCACAAATAAGAATGGAGAGTGGTTAATTGAATTTTGTACTACAAATGGATTGTTTTTGAAGACAACGAGGTTTAAGAGAAGACCACATAAGTTAATGATATGGAAATGCCCTAACGTCAAGCTAGGAGAGTTCCAGATAGATCATGTAGCCATGGATCAGAAGTTCCATAGGGAAATCTATAATGTTAAAGTGCTGCATGGCATCAATGTTGACTCAGACCACTACATTTCAAAAATTAAAATCAAACTGACACCTAAAAGAAAAAGAAAACCTCAAAAGTTAGATACAAAGAGAACATATGACCATAGTCATATTATTAATAATCAGATATTTTATGAGAGATCAAGAATACCTTTAAGTGACAATCTAAAAGCCACTGTCAATCGATTAAAAGCCTTGGCTGAAGAAGTAGCTCCCGTTCGGAAATGCAAGAAACATTTTTGGTGGAATGAGGAATGCCATGTAGCGATTCAACATAGACATAAGGCCTTGTTAAAGGACAAACAAATGAGAAATGAAAGCTCCAGAGAGGAATTAATAAATGTTAGACGATCAACTGCCAAAGAAATTAGAAGGGTCAAAAGGCAATTTCATAAGGACTTGCTAAAATCTATCAAGGATGCTTTCAATCGCCACAAGACAAGATTACTATCAGACACTCAAACAGTACCTGTCGAAACACACTCCACTTATTCTTATGATGAAGGATACAAATGGAAAGGTAGCAAATAACAATTATGGCAATTAAATTATATTGACTAAATATTTCAAACAGTTATTAAATAGTGCGGAACCTGAACATCATTTGGAATTTGACCCCTATTCAAGAAACAAAATGCATTTAGAAAGAGTTTATCACCATATCCAGATAAAGTACAAGCAGCGATTAACTCACTTCGGAATTATAAAGCAGCAGGTGAGAACCAACTAGTGGTAGAACTTTGGAAATATGCAAAGTACAAACTATTCTAAACTTACACAAACATCTTACTTACATTTGGAATACTGAGAAGTTACCAGAGGATTGGAATGTTGCAATTATCCATCCACTACACAAAAAAGGAGGTAGTTGTTGTTGTTGTAGTCTTCAGTCCTGAGACTGGTTTGATGCAGCTCTCCATGCTACTCTATCCTGTGCAAGCTTCTTCATCCCCCAGTACCTACTGCAACCTACATCCTTCTGAATCTGCTTAGTGTATTCATCTCTTGGTCTCCCTCTACGATTTTTACCCTCCACACTGCCCTCCAATGCAAAATTTGTGATCCCTTGGTGCTTCAGAACATGTCCTACCAACCGATCCCTTCTTTTGGTCAAGTTGTGCCACAAACTTCTTTTCTCCCCAGTCCTATTCAATACTTCCTCATTAGTTATGTGTTCCACCCATCTAATCTTCAGTATTCTTCTGTAGCACCACATTTCGAAAGCTTGTATTCTCTTCTTGTCCAAGCTATTTATCATCCATGTTTCACTTCCATACATGGCTACACTCCATACAAATACTTTCAGAAACGACTTCCTGACACTTAAAGCTATGCTCGATGTTAACAAATTTCTCTTCTTCAGAAACACTTTCCTTGCCATTGCCAGTTTTACAAGGTAGATCAGATTCAAATAATTGTAGGGGTATATCCCTGCTGGATATTACTTGTAAAATTTTTTCCAAGTTTCTGTATTTCATGGAGAAATTTTATAAGCGGGCTATGCTCCAGACTGAACGCTGAAAGGCATAATCAGTCTTAAATGATGATGATGATGATGATCTGTATTTCAGAATTCATGAACAGGTTGTTGGTGAACTAGGTGACTATCAAGGAGGCTTTCATCCAGTACGAAGCTGTCCTGATGAAGTTATTAGTCTCAAATGGATAATGAAACATCAAAGGGTCAGGAACAAGAAGCTAGTGATCACCTTTGTCAATTTTTAAACAGCCTATGATAGTATCCATCATGAATCTCTACTGTCAATTCTTAAAGAATGTGGTTTACATCAGAAACTTATCAACCTTGCTGCAGTCACCCTTCGAAATACCAAAGCTAGAGTAAGGTTCAGAAATGAATTCTCTGAACCTTTTGAGATTCATACTGGCCTTCAACAAGGCAACGGATTGTCTCCATTATTGTTCAATTGTGTGCTGGAGAAAATCATGTGTGAATGGAACAAGATGTGCCCACCATCTGTTAAGATTGGAAGAAAGATTTGTCTTAACTGCCTTGCATTTGCAGATGATTTGGTGCTGTTAGCAAACAATATTGATGAAGCAAAGGTTCATACAGAACAACTAGAACGATTAGTGGCAACGGTTGGATTGCAAATTCCGTATGAGGAAACAGAAATGATGCCCAGTTTCCCAGTTGACACATCCCTTATCATAGTCCATAATGATCAAAAAATTAAAGTGGTAAAAAAGTTTGAATATCTTGGTGAGATGTTGCAATGCTAATGAAAGAGCATCAATGATTTGATTAGATTAGATTAGATTAGTTTTCGTTCCATAGATCTGTGTTGAGAAGATCCTCATGGATGTGGAACATGTCACCTTTTTTTATTTTTTTAAGCTGAAATAACAGTACTAATAGTATAAATATATACAACACATCATTTGTTTCTATTAAAAAATTCGTCAATGGAGTAGAAGGAGTGGGCTACTAGTAAGTCTTTCAGGCTCCTTTTAAACTGATCTCTATTACTAAATTTTTTATGTTTGCTAGCAAATTATTGAAGATGAGTGTTCCTGAGTAGTGGGCCCCTTTTTGAACTAAAGTAAGTGCTTTTAAGTCCTTGTGCAGATCATTTTTGTTCCCAGTATTGTATGTATGAACTGAGCTGTTTGTTGGAAAAAGAGATATATTATTTAGGACAAATTTCATTAAGGAGTAAATATACTGAGAGGCAGTAGTTAGTATACCCAGTTCTTTGAAGAGGTTTCTACAAGACGTCCGTGAGTTTACTCCACAAATAATACGTATTACATGCTTTTGGACTCTGAAAACTTTTGTTTGACTTGAAGAGTTACCCCAAAATATTATACCATATGACATTATGGAATGAAAGTAGGCAAAGTATGCAAGCTTTTTCACTTTTATGTCGCCTATGTCTGCTAACACTCAAATTGCAAATACAGATTTGTTAAGGCGTTTCTGCAGTTGTGTGGTGTGCTCCTCCCAACTGAATTTATTATCAAGTTGTAATCCCAGGAATTTAAGACTGTCAACCTCTTCTATCTGCTCTTCTTCGTACTTTATGCATATGCTGGGTGGAAAGCTCTTACAGGTTCTGAATTGCATATAGTGAGTCTTTTCGAAGTTTAATGTCAGTGAGTTGGCTTTAAACCATTTATTAATATCCATGAAAATATCATTAGCAGATCTTTCTAGAACTACACTCGACATACTATTTATAGCAACACTTGTGTCATCTGCAAACAAAACGAACTCTGCTTCTGGCAGTAGAACATTAAAACTACAGCAAGCACAGAGAACCTCATGGCCAACCTACAAAAAATGATCTGTCTCAATAAATGCTAAATTTTAGCATTACTCCTCCATAGTTAAACTGGAAGCAACATATGCAGGTGAAACACAATACAAACTAAGTACTCAAGCAACAACTGAAAAATTGCAGAAAGTTGATAGAAGAATACTCCATACAGTAATCAGTAAAAAATATCAAGTTAATGGGCAGTGGAGACTTTCGCCCAATTCAATAGTGTATAAAGAAAGTGAATCCATTATTGACACAATGCAGAAAAGAAGGATTGCCGTTTTCAGCCACATATCTTGCCTACCAAATATTAGAATCCTGAAGCAACTTTTTGACTACTTCTGTAACAGTAAAACCAAAAACATCTGGTTTAACGAAGTGTAAAGTGATCTGGATGAATTGAACATCGCCACACACCAAATTCAACACAGAGAAGAGAAACTGCTTCTGAAGAACAAATACACACGGCTGACATTCAAACCATCAAAACGAAAGAAGTATGTCATATCTGCAGAAGAATGAGCTACCAGATCACAGTGAATGAAAAAATTTTGGGAAATGAAGAAATTGCTGACTGCTAAGACCTAAACTTAAACATTGTAGACTCTGTTGTATTATGTTTGATTTTAGTGCTCCAATGTGGGCATGAACTATGTAAGTAAATAAAAAAATAAAAAAAAATAGATTGTGATAATACTGGATGAGCATCTATATTTCGCAGAACAGACTGTTAACAGCAACCAATGTCTCTCTCCCTTCCTTATTAGAAATTCAAAAATTTAGAAAAATAAATCAAAAATTAGCCCTGTTATTAATACTCCAAAACTCTGCTGATATAGTGTCATTCATCATAATAATAATAGTGGAAGCTCCAGACAAATTAAGCTATCCATGAATACTCATGTGTAATGTGGCATGACATTTTGTTGTTTGAACACATTAGTCCTCTCCTCACACTTCAAAACACCTATTATTATTCCACATGTGCAATACACAATCTGACAAATTCAGCATCTTGATTGAAACTATGAATAAGTCTTAATCTGGTTCCATCCCCTCGTATATTTAGCCATCATCTGTGGAATAAACTACCCAGTAATCTGCATGTAATATAAAGACACACTGCATTCGAGATGAGACTAAAACTTTTACCGAGCTAGACTGGCGCAGTGGTTAGCACACGGGACTTGCATTTGAGAGGACGATGGTTCAATTCCACGTCCGGCCATCCTGATTTAGGTTTTCCATGATTTCTCTAAATCGCTTCAGGCAAGTGCCGGGATGGTTCCTTTGGAAGGGCATGGCCGACTTCCTTCCCTATCCTTCCCTAATCTGATGAAACTGATGATCTCACTGTTTTGTCTCTTTCCCCAAATCAACCCAACTGAAACTTTTCCTGATATCAATAGTGTAGCTTATCCAAGGGTGAAATAATATATTTGCCCCATTGCCAACAATTTTCTAGGTTGCTTTATTCTTGCTGTTTCTCTTCACTGCATTTTCTTTCATTATCTCTTTGGCTAATTTTTACATAAGTCTCCTCAGTACCAATTACCTTTCTCACTAGATAAAATTCTTTCAGTACGGCTGCTATGTGTTAGTGTATAATCAGTCCTGTTGTAGAGGAATCAAACAACAGAAAGTTGTAGATGGAATATGAACAATATTAGGAAAAGGATAGGCTGCTACTCACTGTAAAGATAACACGTTAGATTGCAGACAGGGACAATGAAAAGACTATTACATATTATTGCTTTCAGTCACAGCCTTCTTCAGGAAAGAAAACACACACACGCATTCACACAAGCAAGCACACTTCATGCACAAATGACCATTAGCTCTGGTACCTCCGACTGGAATGTTACTATAACACTGAATAAAAGCAACAATCTGAAGTGGGGTGGGGAAGGGAGAGGTACAGCAGGGTACGGGCAGGGGCAGAGACGAGCGCTGCCTGGTTCAGCATGCAGTGACTAGATAGCAGCATGAGAAGACTGCCAGGCACACTGTCAGGTGGCAGTGGGACAGTGGTGGAGGGGGAGGGGGGGGGAGGCAGTAGAAAAGGGAAGGAGCAGGGGAGAAGAAATAAGGGTGGATGCTTTGGCAGGGGGTAGCACACAATCAGGAAGATAAAATGTGAATAGGGAGGGCCCGAGGACAGTAGTTTACCTTAGATTGAGGCTGGGAAATTTTTGGGAGCAGAGAATATTTTGTAGGGATAACTCCCAGCTCCACAGTTCAGAAAAACTGGTGGTAGAAGGGAGGATTCAGACAGCCCAGGTTGTGAAGCAGCCACTGAAATCAAGCATGTTATGTACAGTCATTGTGTATCGCTATCTGTCAATGCACCGACCAGTGTTTTCCCCTTCCCTGCTCGTCTCCTTTTGTTTGGATTTAGAAAGCACTGCTTGTGCGATACTCAGCTTGCCCTTTTCTCACGTGACATTCTCAACCCATTGATGGAGGACAACAGGCAGATTCTATATTTCTAGGTTTCCAGAAAATATCTGATATAGTGCCCCACTGCAGACTGTTGACAAAGATCCAAGCATATGATTTAGATTTCCAGATATGAGAATGGCTCAAAAACTTTTTAAGTAATACAGGGTGTATCATAATTAATGGCATAAATGCATATAGTTGAAAGTACATGATACTAGACACAGAAAAGCCTCAGTAAACATAGGGTCGAAAATGCACACCTTAAGAGCTACGAGCAATTTTTCGCCTTCAATACTGGGAAACAAATCTCTTCTACTGCAAGTTCTTTGCTTTCCATATTTTGGGAACTGGTAGTATGGACCAAAAGAAGGAAAAAAATCCAGTAAACATGTGCTCTAAAATGCATTTCTTAAGAGCTATGAGCACTTGTTCATCTTTGCTACTTTGAAACACAGCTCTTCTAATGATCAAGTGCTCGTAACTTACAAGGTATGCGTTTTAGAGCACATGTTCACTGGACTGTTTTTTTCTTATTCTAGTGCATACTACAACTTTCCAAAACATAGGAAGCAAAGATCTTGCAGTAGAAGAGATTTTTTTCACAGTATAGAAGATGAAAAATTCCTCGTAGCTCATAAGCTATTCATTTTCGACCCTATGTTTACGGAGACATTTTTGCTTCTAGTATTGTGTGCTTTCAACTGTGTTCATTTATGCCATTAATTATGATACATCCTGTATAGACCAGTACATGGTCCTCCATAGCGAGTATTCATCAGAGGCAAGGGTATCATCAGGAGTGCTGCTTTTATTCTTTATACACATAAATGAGCTGACGGGCAGAGTGAGCAGCAATTTATGGCTGTTTGCTGATGACATTGTGGTGTACAGAAAGGTGTCATCATTGAGTGACTGTACAAATATACAAGATGACTTAGAAAAAAATTCTAGTTGATGTGATGACTGGCAGCTTGCCCTAAATGCAGAAAAATGTAAGTTAATGAGGACGAGTAGGAAAATGGGTCCCGTAACATCCAAACAGCAATAGTAGGATGCAGCTTGACACAGTCACTTCGATTAAATATCTAGATGTAATGTTGCAAAGCAATATGAAATGGAATGAGCAAATCAGGTTGGTTGTAGGGAAAGTGAATGTTCAGCTTCACTTTATTGGGAGAATTTGGGAAGTGTAGCTCATCCATAAAGGAGATGTCATGTAGAACACATTCTGGAATACTGTTTGAGTGTTTGTGATTTCCACCAGCTCAGATTAAAGGAAGACAATGAAGCAATTCAGTGGTGTGCTGGTAGATTTTTTACTGGAAGGTTCGATCAGCACACAAATATTATGGAGATGCTTTGTGAACTCAAATGGGAATCCCTGGAAGATGATGCTATTTTCGCAAGGGACTCTTGCGCAGATTTAGATAACTGGGATTTGAGGCCAACTGCAGAATGATCCTACTACACACATTTTGCATAAGGCCTAAGGAGATAAGACTAGAGAGATTAGGACTCATATGGAGACTTTTAGACGATCATTTTTCCCTCACTTTGTTTTTCAAGTGGAACAGGAAGGGAAGTAACTAGTAGTGGTATGAGTTTCCCTCTCCAACGCACCATACAGTGGCTTGCAGAACATGTATGTAGATGTAGATCATGAGTGATGAAAAGAGGATCTTTAAGGGTGCCTGATTGGGTAAGGGAGAATATGAAGGCTCATAGCTTACCAGGTAAAATTTTTCTAAGTACAGTTTTTTATTATTGTACCATCTTGTGGTCAAAGTAGCAGTTTTCTACGTCTACACATTTTGAAGCTTATTAAATACCTACATGTTTTGAAATTTACCAAATACTACAGATTTCTTTGCTTTCCCTGTCACATTCAAATGCTAAAAATATATAGTTGTAAACATAGTGAAATTATGGCACCTTGATTTCATATGGATGCAAAACAGAAGAAATTTTTGTTTTAAGTGGTATTTTTCAATCATTCGCACGGAAGCCGTCCAGTATTACAATTCAAGAGAGAGAGAGAGAAAGATGAAGAAGAATCAGTCTCTGTATGCCTCCACTGCAGTTTCTCAACTTTATGGTCTTTCGTTCTTTGCTTCTTTGGATCTTCAGGCAAATGCCTTTGGCTCCCATAACACTTTTTTTCTCAATAGTTTATCACCTTGCTGTCATATGAATAGCAATTTTTTTAAAGAGCGTGTTAGTCATCTACTCGCCTTACAATAATTACATCAACAATATAATACAGAAAACTTACCTGTCTCTGTATGAATGGAATTTGACCATTCCAAGAACAGACCCCATAACAAAATGTAGTAGAATTGGGTCTAATAATATGTACTGTGTAAGAGTGAGAATCCCAACATCTGTTGAAACAAAAAATACATGTAAGCATTATACGCACATACCCTATTTGCTACATGCAGTGCGCTAACTACAAGTCTACTGATATTTAACCACAATTTAGTATATACTGTAGTACTTTGGTAACATTTTGAACAGCTTACTGTCCATCTACACTGATGGGGAAAAAATTGCAACACCAAAAACTAGTTGTGGGATATAAACAAAAGTTCGTAGGCGTGTTTCTACATCTGCAAGATAATATCTATTCAATTTTCCTATCAGCTGCAGAAGAGTAGTGCTGGTAGCACCACTTTGAGGATGCACATAACATTACCTTTAAATACATGCTGTAACAGTCATGGGTGTTGGTTACCTTTATAACTGGACATGATGGGTTGATGTCAGTCATGAAGGCTTTTAAAGTGACAAGTATGCCATTATCAACACCTCACTGACTTTGAATGAGCTGATGAAATACGGCTACGAGAAGCTGGGTGCTCCTTCTGCGATACTGCAGAGAGACTTGACAATAATGCAGCCACTGGAAATGATTGCTGGCAGCAAAGGCAGAACGCTCACAAGAAGATTGGGCTCTGGATGACCATGTGGCACTACCATGAGGGATAACCATTGTGTTTGGTGTATGTCTCTGGTGCATTGTACTGCATCTGCAGCAGCAATTTGAGTAGCAGTTGGCACTCCAGTGACACGACAACAAACAGTTACAAACTGGCTACTTCTAGGGCAGCTCTGAGCCAGACAACCTGTAGTGTTCATTCCGCTGACCACCATTTACGACCCAATGGTGTAAAGTGAGAGATCATTGGATGGCAGGGTGGAGGTCTGTTGTGTTCCCTGATGAAAGCTGGTTCTGACTCAGTTCCAGTAATGGCTGTGTGCTGGTTAGGAGGAGGCCAGCTGAGGGCCAGCAACCAACCTGGCTGCATGCTTGACACACTGGACCTACACCAGGAGTTATGGCCTAGGATGCAATTTCGTATGGCAGCAGGTGCGCTCTCATGGTTATTCCACACACCTCAACAGCAAATTTGTATGTAAATCTGGTGATTTTAACTGTTTTGCGACATTCATGAACAGTATTCCATGGGGTGTTTTCCAACAGGATAATGGACACCCATATGCCAGTCTACATAGTGTTGACATGTTGCTTCGGCCTGTTCGAGCACCAGATCTGTCCCCAATCAACCAGATCTGACTCCAGTCAAGCATACGTGGGACATCTTCAGACGACAATTCCAGCATCATCCACAAACAGCATTAACCATCCCTGGATTGACCGACCAAGTGCGACAGGCATGGAATTCCATCCCATAAACTGACATCCAGCACCTGTACAACATGATGTGTTCTCATTTGAGAGCTTGCATTCAAAATTCTGGCAGTTACACCAGTTATCAGTGTACCAGAATTTCACATTTGCACTGGCTTATCTCACACATACATTATCCTGTGATCTTGCAACATTAATGGCTTAACTATGTTTTCTTGGCAATTGTATTTTCAAAATTTCATTAGTCTACATTAATTATTTTTTCTTGTTGTATATTTCTTCCATCAGCATATTGTCAAAAGTTATAGTTTGCTGCATTACATGAAAGTGTACTACTACTTACCATACAAAATAAAAGAGGCTGAAAAAGTTGCAGCCTTTAAGGAGTGTGTCAGTTCCCATACAATGATGAAGGCAAAGGGGACAATGCAGGCACCCAGGAACGTGCAAAACTGGAACACATGAAGATCTGTATTAATATATGAAAATTACAAAGTATCAATTTAGTAAATCAATTTATTCATGATCTTTGAAATTATTTGTGTGCATTTATCTGAATCTCCTACAAAAGAAAGTACCTTGGAAATGAAACTGAGATTGAAGACAAGCAGATCTTCTGCTGACTGTTTAGTAACACAAGAAATACACAGAAAAATTGTATTTAGCAAATAAAAAGAATAAAAATGTTTCTAACTTTAGTGACTACAACTCTATGAATATTGGATCATAGCTGCTCCACCATCAATTATTTAACCTGCTTTTATTATTGTTTTCCTAACCTCTCTCTCTTTTCATTATATAAGACAACCATGAAGTGACTGATACACTAAATAAATCAATAGAAAATCAAGGTTGGAATATAAAGTGTACATTAAGAAGGATCACTACTCACTAAGTAGGAAACATAATACACACACACACACACACACACACACACACACACACACACACACACACACAGTCTACATTACCTCCAAACACTGCAGCCTGATTATTGTTTTCAGTAACTTGCAGATGTGTGGTTAAGAGATAGAGAGATGGCAGGCACCTACACAGAGAGGCATGAGATACGGTAGTGGGATGCTAGAAGAAATGTTACAGAGAAGGAGTACAGAGAATTTTGAGCAGAAGGCTAAGCTAAAGATTGAAGCGAATGTTACACCTACACGATTACTCTGAAATTCACAATTAAGTGTCTGGCAGAGGGTTCACCAAACCATCTTTAAGCTACTTCTCTACCATTCCATGCTCAAAAAGCACACAGAAAAAATGAACACACAAACCCCTCCGTGCGAGCTCTCATTTCTCTTATTTTATTATGACGATCATTTCTCCCTGTGTTAGTGGGTGTCAACAAAATATTTTCAGACTATGTGGAGAAAGTTAGTGATTGAAATTTCACTTAACAGTCCTGCCAAAGTGAAAAAACATCTTTGTATTAATGACTGCCACCCCAATTCGTGTATCATCTCTGTGGCACTTTCTCCCCTATTTTGTGACAAGACAAACAAGCTGCTCTTCTTTCAACTTTTTCAATGTCCTGCATCAATCCTATCTGATGCGGCTCCTACACTGCACAGCAACACTCCAGAAGAGGGTACATAAGCATAGTGTAAGCTGTCTCTTTAGTGGACCTGTTACATTTTCCAAGTGTTCTGTCAATAAATCACAGCCTTTGGTTTGCTGTCCCCACATCATTATCTATATGATCATTCCAATTTAAGATATTTGTAATTGTAATCCCTAGGAATTTAACTGAGTTTAAAGGCTTTAGAATTGCGTGATTTGTCATGTAATGAAAGTAAGCAGATTCTTTTTAGGGCTCATGGGGATGGCTTCACACTTTTCATGACTTAGAGTCAACTGCCATGCAGGTATCTTGTCTACTTCATTTTGCAATTCATTTTGGTCATCTGATGACTTTACATGATGGTAAATGACATTATCATCTGAAAGCAAACTGAGAGGACTGCTCAGATTCTCCTAACTCTAGGTGACACATAGATCATGAACTACAGACCTACAATACTTCCTTGTGGAATGCCATATGTTACCTCAGTTTTACTTGATGACTTTCCATCAGTTATAATGGACTTTGACCTCTCTGACAGGAAATCATGAATCCAATCATACAACTGAGACATGCACTTTGATTAGCAGTTGCTCATGAGGAACAGTGCGGCGCATTTCGTCACAGGGTTATTTGGTAACCGTGATAGCGTTACGGAGATGTTTAGCAGACTCAAGTGGCAGACTCTGCTAGAGAGGCGTTCTGCATCGTAGTGTAGCTTGCTCGCCAGTTTTCGAGAGGGTGCGTATCTGGATGAGGTATCGAATATACTGCTTCCCCCTACTTATACCTCCCGAGGAGATCACGAATGTAAAATTAGAGAGATTCGAGCACGCACGGAGGCTTTCAGACGGTCGGTCTTCCCGCGAACCATACGCGACTGGAACAGAAAAGGGAGGTAATGACAGTGACACGTAAAGTGCCCTCCGCCACATACCATTGGGTGGCTTGCGGAGTATAAATGTAGATGTAGATGTAGATGTCAAAAACTGTCTGGAAATCTAAAAAATATGAGATCAATTTGGCATCCCCTGTCTATAGCACTCATTACATTCAGAGTAAAGAGCTAGTTGTGTTTCACAAAAATAATATTTTCTGAATCTGTGCACGCTGTTTGTCAATAAATCATTTCCTTTGAGATGATTCATAATATTTGAGCACAGTACATGTTCCAAAACCCTATTGCAAATTATTGGTGGGGTGTGTAATCAGCACATTACTCCTATTTGCTTATTGGGCACTGGTGTGACTTGTGCAACTTTCCAGTCTTTGGGTACAGATAATTCTAAGAGTGAGTGGTCGTATATGATTGCTAAGTACAGAGCTATTGTATCAGTATATTCTGAAAGGGACCTGACTGGTATACAGTCTGGACCAGAAACCTTGCCTTTGTTACAAATTTTAAGATACTTCGCTACACCGAGGATATCTACTTCAAAGTTACTCATGTTGGCAGTTGTTGTTAATTTGAATTCTGGTGTATTTACTTTGCTTTCTTACAATGGGTGAAGTGAGGTGGGCTGCAAAATTAACAGAGGTGTGTCATGCTGAAGCAAGAGCAGAAGTGTGGAACTGGGTAGCAAAAGAAGGGTATGTGCAAATACAGGAGGATCATAGGGATTACCAAAAACTGATAAAGAGTCTGTGCAGTCCAGTAAAGGATGCAAATGGAGGATCTAGCTCGCACATATTGTGAAACAGCTACTGAATTCAATCAAACTCTGTTGCAGAACATGCAATGCCACTTAAGGTTGTTGAACAAGAAGCTACTTCACAACCTCTAGCCATCTGAATCCTGGAGCAATGCTGTGTGCTATATCAGCTAATTTCTGAAAACCAACTTTTCTTATTCAAGAACATTCACTGAATTGTAGCATGTCATATGTTTTACTTCATGTAGTAGTCAAATGTTACAAATTTTGGCCTATAATTAATAGAACTGATCTTTTAGCTCTTTTCACAAACCAGGCTGTCTTGCTCTATTTTCCAGACTTTTGGGGCAGCTTTGTGTGCAACAGTCTGACAATGAGTGTTAAACTAAGAAAGGAGCTGATTATGCAGTGGAATATATGTCAATGTTATGCTCTCGCTTTATTTGTTTTTGCAGTTTCAGTTATTTTTCAGTACTAACTAGCTGAGATTGTGTGGAAAAGTCATGTTCTTCAATTAGTGAGTTACTATAGGGTCAAAGACCCTACAGATAAATACAGTCACAGACAATGCAGTTATTAGCAACAAAAACAATGGAGTTAGGATGAAATTGTAGCTGTAAAAGAATACACGTTTAGTACATTCCATTCCACTGAAACATAAGAAGCTTGGCAAATAAAATGAATGAACCTCTAACATTGTTGTAACCCTACAACATGAGCACACATAATCAAACAGTGCATGATAAAAGTGGCTTCACAGCGGGCCTAGAGAGCTCACTTTACAACCTGGACAGACGGTGTAGCAGGCACTGAGCCATGTCCACAACATTCCAATATAAGCCTGACGTGTCAGATCCTCCTCTCACTTATGTTTACTGGCTCACTATATGCCCACTTATGAGATTATATATGTTCTATAGTTATGAGACTCTGTGCTGTTCTACATTTCATTCATTGCTATTTTGAATCTGTTCATGTGGAAGCAGAATAAAACTTGACTGGTGTTACTTCTGAAATTTTGTCTGTATGACGACACAACAAATATCAAATAGACAGCCGTGAAAGTGTTAATGGATATTAGCAGATTTGTTATGTGGGGTCCACCCCTGGTTGCTGAGTGGTCAGTGTGATGGAATGTCATACCTAACGGCCCGGGTTCGATTCCTGGCTGAGTCGGAGATTTTGACCACTCAGGCACTGGGTGTTGTGATGTCCTAATCATCATCATTTCATCCCCATCAACACACAAGTTGCTGAAGTAGTGTCAACTCAAAAGACTTGCACCAGGTGAACGGTCCACCCGATGGGAGACCTTAGCTACACGGCATTTACATTTTTACAATACATCACTTTGAGATCATTACACTTATATATGTACAATTAGATGAATATAGACTAATATCTTATTGTCAGAGTAGTGATAGAAATGGGGAAACAGTTACATCCACAAAAACTGATGGCAAATTCAGAGCCATAGTGGTTAGTGAACAAATAGTGGCTAGTGAACAAAAGTCTCCCAGAATGGTATTATTGTCAAGGTCTTCAGGAAATTCGAGGATGACTGAGCTAGTTGTAGTCATCAATATCCAGAACCTTACAAATGATTGATCTACTCACTATATTTTTCAAACTGATTTATTTGTCGAGGGTTATGAGGCGATAGAACAAAGAATTACAAACATAAAAAAATGACAGCATTGTCATAGCAAGCTGTGGCATGGTGAATTTATACAACTGCAATCATTGGGTGGTTTAGTTAACTTTAAGACTTGATTAATGAACCATCTGTCGTGTAACTCCGTGTACTTCATTGTCCAGTATCTTCATAGAACTTATAAAATTAATATATTAGGTTATAATATAGCAAGCATATTTTGTTGTTGGGTTTTCAGTCTGAAGACTGGTTTGGTGCTACTGCTTACTGTAGTCAGCCATTACAGTTTTTACCCCCCTCCCACCACATACACACAAACCTCAATTTCTTCTTTCAGTCAATCTGTGCTATAAATTTCTATTATCCCCATTTCAATTCAGTACCATCTCACTAACAGTCTGATTTACCCATCTAATCTTCATTATTTTTTTGTAGCACCACATTCCAAAAGCTTCTTTTCTCTTCCTGTCTGAACGGTTTGTCATTTACATTTCACTTTTGTACAAGGTTCCACTCTAGACAAATAACTCATGTACACCATTGGCTTTTTTCCACTTCCAGAGACAGCTCGCAGAAGGTCCATAGTATACGATTCATGCAACATAAAAAGTATACAGATATCCACAAGAATTCCATGAATGGCTGCTTCTTGACCCCAACGGACAGTGCCAAGTGCAACTGTGAAGTCTGTGGCAATCGCTTCATATTTTTTCAGGATGATGACAGTACCGTGACTATTACGTCCTAACAGTGTGTCACATTATAAATGAGTTATTCTTTAGTTAGCTAAAAGGATGGTTGTTGAGACTCGCCGATCATTCAAAGTGCCGCCGTGCAATTACGAGGGTCGTCTACATGTGGTGTTGTCTGCCAGCCGTGGAGCAGCCACGCCCCTAAGCGGCCAGCCAGCCAGCGGCCGCTAGACTTGGACTCAGTGCTCATTCAACTGTTACCGTGTTCACATGTATTGCTTTGTCAACTTGCTCAGTGAATAATATGTGTTGCGTTGTTCTGAAGTGTATGTGTTCAACTTGACGTTATAACAATTGGCGACGAGCATGGGATTTTTCCTTTTCATTGTTGACCCACAGGTTTCCATGGATACTGTCGAGCAACTATTGCAAGGTCTCATTGAACAGCAAATGCTTCTCACATCGGCGATTCGCGATTTTGTCGCGGCATCAAATGCGGGCCATTTCTCATCGTTGTCTATACCTCCTTTTCCTCCAGACGACAAGACGGCAGAAGACTGATCTGATTACAAAAAACGTCTTCGACAGCACTTCTTGGCATTTCATGTTGCAGACGAAGAAACGTGTAAGTCTCTGTTCCTTTCATGGATTTCACCTGAACTGTATCGGTTGTTGTCACAATTGGCTCCTTTGAAAGATCCTGCGTCTTTGTCCTTTGCTGAAATGTGCTCACTTCTGTCTGTATATTTTCAAAAGCAAATGCATGTGGTAGCCTCTCATGTTGCCTTTTATCATTGCCAAAAACAACCACATCAATCCCATCGCACTTGGCCTGCTGAACTTCAAGGCCTCAGTCGAAAGTGTCAATTTGTTACTGACGTTCACAAAGAATCCTATGCCGATTCCATGGTACAGGATGCTATTATCCGGTCGGCGTCAGACAAAGAAGTTCGGCAACATGCCCTTCAGTTGGCAAATCCAACTCTAGATGAAGTCTTTTGAAATTTCTCGCGCCACTGGGGCCCAAAAAGAGGCGTGGGGTGACATCAGGGAAATACAACCTCTGTGCGCTGTTGACGACGCGTGCGGTGCGTCCCCGCCAGCCGATGTGGCCACAGTGCGCTACCAAGCGCCGCCTCAACCTAACCGTAAACAACCCTCTAAGAAACTGCAGCAAAACCCCCGGCAACTTCCTTCATGTCCGCGGTGTTTTACGAAACATTCACGCGAGGACTGTCCCCAACGTTGGGCTGTGTGTCACAATTGCAAAAAGAAGGGGCATGTGTCTGCCGTTTGCTAATCCAACCGCATATATGATGTTCATGAACATGATGCTGATTCTGACTCTGTGTTGTCTGTCAATTGTACTTCTTCCCTTTCAGAGAAGTTATTCCTAACTGTCCAAATCCTTGGTTGTGAAGTTCGCATGCAGGTGTATACTGGTTCTGCTGCCACTATAATTAATTCTCAGACGTATCTTCAGTTGGGTTCTCCCCTCCTATCACCTGTCACTCGGCAATTACAGAAGTACAATAAACAGAACAAATCTTGCGACAATTTAAGGCTAAAGTATTTTACAAATCTGTCATTCGCACTGTTCCCATATTTGTGGTCGACCAGAGTAATGCAGAGAATCTTTTTGGTTTCAATGCCTTTCACGTTTTTGGGTTCTCCATTGATGACTCTGTCAATATCGTCTCTGATGCTATTCCTTATGCTCAATTGGATTCCTTGTCGGCGACATTTTCATCCCTTTTTTCTCCTGGGTTAGGCCGTGCAAACGACTTTGAAGCTCATATCACGCTCAAACCCACTGCTTGGCCTAAGGTTTTTTGGGCTCGGCCCATTCCTGTGGCCCTTCATGATTGGGTAAAATGGGAGCTGGATCATCTCACTTCTTCAGGGGTCTTGCTTCCTGTCACTTACACTGAGTGGTCCTCTCCTGTCGTTGTCATTGATAAGCCCAATGGTGATATTTGTCTATGTGGCAATTTTAAAGCCACTGTAAATGCACAATCCCTCATCGACACTTACCCTATGCCCCGACCTGAAGAATTGCTCACTAAACTTGCGGGAGGCCAGTATGTTTCTAAAATTAACCTGTCAGAAGCTTATCATCAACTTCCTCTTGACGCTGCTTCCCGGCAGTTTCTGGTCCTTAACACGCCTTTCGGCCTCTATCGATACCAACGATTGCCATTCAGGGTTGCCAGCGCCCCTGCTCTCTTATAGCGATTCTTGGAACAGTTATTGCTCCCTGTCCCTGGGTGTATAAATTACATGGACGACATTGTTGTCACAGGCTCCACCACTGAAGAACATCTTCAGAACCTCTGAACACTTTTTCATGCCTTACAGACTGTTGGTCTTAGGTGTAATCTTCAGAAATCGCAATTTTTTCAGGCATCTATCACGTACTTGGGGTTTCAACTCTCTCGGGATGGTATTCGTCCACTTCAGCAAACTGTCACAGCGATCGATGCCCTTCCTCGGCCTACATCTGTTAATGAACTGCAGGCTTTCTTGGGGAAAATAGCTTAATATCACAAATTTTTACCGTCTGCTGCTTCGGTGGCTCGGCCATTGCATCGCCTGTTGCATAAAAACGTGCCTTTTCACTGGTCCGCATCATGCGATGCGGCTTTCCAGAAATTGAAGACTATGCTGAAACAGGCCCTGTGCCTGGCTGCTTATCGACCTGGCCAACATCTTGTTCTTGCCATGGATGCCTCTAAATACGGAGTCGGTGCAGTCCTTGTGCACCGTTTTTCTTACGGCTCTGAACAATCCATTGCTTATGCCTTCAAAACGATCACAGATGCCCGACAAAAGTATTCTCAAATTGAAAAAGAAGCTTTGGCCGTTATTTATGCTCTTCATAAGTTTGGTGTTTTTCTCTATGGCTCCAAATTTCATCTGGTTACGGATCACAAAACACTTGTTTCCTTGTTTAAAATCATCGTCACTTCCCGACAAGGCTGCACACTGCCTCCAGTGTTGGGCTCTTTACTTTTCTCGTTTCAATAATGAGATTCATTTCCAGCCGATGGCTCAACATGCAAAGGCTGACGCACTGTCTCGCCTTCCCATGGGTCCTGATCTGGTATTCGATAGGGATGAACTTTTGTGTTTCCACCTCGATTTTGCTGAGCAGCAGGTTGTGGATGGATTCCCCATCACCGGAGACCGGCTGGCGGGTGCTACGGGTTCTGATCCTACCCTCTCCCGGGTTTTATGCTGTATTCAGAAGGGTTGGCCGGATCGTCCGTCCGCTAAGACTTCTGACCCATTGCGGAACTACTATGTTTTGTGCTACCGCATCACAACTATGGATGGTGTTATCCTCCTTTCCACCGACAATGCTTCGCCGCGTGTTGTGGTACCTACGTCTTTGCATGCTTCGGTCTTGCGCCTCCTTCACCAAGGGCACTGGGGTGTCTCTCGCACAAAATCTCTGGCACGCCGTCATGTGTACTGGCCTGGCATCGACTCTGAAATAGAATGAGGTTTTCACTCTGCATCCCCCAGGCTGTGGCTAAGCCATGTCTCCGCAGTATCCTTTCTGTCAGCAGTGCTAGTTCTGCAAGGTTCGCAGGAGAGCTTCTGTAAAGTTTGGAAGGTAGGAGACGAGGTACTGGCAGAAGTAAAGCTGTGAGGGCCGGGTGTGAGTCGTGCTTCGGTAGCTCAGATGATAGAGCACTTGCCCGTGAAAGGCAAAGGTCCCGAGTTTGAGTCTCGGTCGGGCACACAGTTTTAATCTGCCAGGAAGTTTTGACTCTGAAATAGCACACATGGTCGCTGGCTGCGACCCTTGTGCGTCACAGGCCGTCCCCCCAAAGTCATCTTTGTCACCGTGGCCTTCGCCTGAGATGGCCTGGGAGCCCATTCATGCTGACTTCGCAGGACCTTTTTTTAGGTACTTATTGGCTCCTCGTAATTGATGCCTACTCTAAGTTTCCTTTCATTGTCTGTTGCATGTCGCCTACCACTGCGGCAACCACAAGTTCTCTCGCCCAGTGTTTTTCTTTGAAAGGCCTTCCCTCTTCTCTTGTTATCTACATCTACATCTACATCCATACTCCGCAAGCCACCTGACGGTGTGTGGCTGAGGGTACCCTGAGTACCTCTATCGGTTCTCCCTTCTATTCCAGTCTCGTATTGTACGTGGAAAGAAGGATTGTCGGTATGCTTCTGTGTGGGCTCTAATCTCTCTGATTTTATCCTCATGGTCTCTTCGCAAGATATACGTAGGAGGGAGCAATATACTGCTTGACTCTTCGGTGAAGGTATGTTCTCGAAACTTTAACAAAAGCCTGTACCGAGCTACTGAGCGTCTCTCCTGCAGAGTCTTCCACTGGAGTTTATCTATCATCTCCATAACGCTTTTGCAATTACTAAATGATCCTGTAACGAAGCACGCTGCTCTCCGTTGGATCTTCTCTATCTCTTCTATCACCCCTACCTGGTGCGGATCCCACACTGCTGAGCAGTATTCAAGCATTGGGCGAACAAGCGTACTGTAACCTACTTCCTTTGTTTTCGGATTGCATTTCCTTAGGATTCTTCCAATGAATCTGTCTGGCATCTGCTTTACCGACGATCGACTTTATATGATCATTCCATTTTAAATCACTCCTAATGCGTACTCCCAGATAATTTATGGAATTAACTGCTTCCAGTTGCTGACCTGCTATTTTATAGCTAAATGATAAGGGACCTATCTTTCTATGTATTCGCATCACATTACACTTGTCTACATTGAGATTCAATTGCCATTCCGTGCACCATGCGTCAATTCGCTGCAGATCCTCCTGCATTTCAGTACAATTTTCCATTGTTGCAACCTCTCGATACACCACAGCATCATCTGCTAAAAGCCTCAGTGAACTTCGGATGTCATCCACCAGGTCATTCATGTATACTGTGAATAGCAACGGTCCTATGACACTCCCCTGCGGCACACCTGAAATCACTCTTACTTCGGAAGACTTCTCTCCATTGAGAATGACATGCTGCGTTCTGTTATCTAGGAACTCCTCAATCCAATCACACAATTGATCTGATAGTCCGTATGCTCTTACTTTGTTCATTAAACGACTGTGGGGAACTGTGTCAAACGCCTTGTGGAAGTCAAGAAACACGGCATCTACCTGTGAACCCGTGTCTAAGGCCCTCTGAGTCTCGTGGACGAATAGCGCGACCTGGGTTTCACACGACCGTCTTTTTCGAAACCCATGCTGATTCCTGCAGAGTAGATTTCTAGTCTCCAGAAAAGACATTATACTCGAACATAATATGTGTTCCAAAATTCTACAACTGATCGACGTTAGAGATATAGGTCTATAGTTCTGCACATCTGTTCGACGTCCCTTCTTGAAAACGGGGATGACCTGTGCCCTTTTCCAATCCTTTGGAACGCTTCGCTCTTCTAGAGACCTACGGTACACCGCTGCAAGAAGGGGGGCAAGTTCCTTCGCATACTCTGTGTAAAATCGAACTGGTATCCCATCAGGACCAGCGGCCTTTCCTCTTTTGAGCGATTTTAATTGTTTCTCTATCCCTCTGTCGTCTACTTCGATATCTACCATTTTGTCAACTGTGCGACAATCTAGAGAAGGAAGCACAGTGCAGTCTTCCTCTGTGAAACAGCTTTGGAAGAAGACATTTAGTATTTCGGCCTTTAGTCTGTCATCCTCTGTTTCAGTACCATTTTGGTCACAGAGTGTCTGGACATTTTGTTTTGATCCACCTACCGCTTTGACATAGGACCAAACTTTCTTAGGATTTTCTGCCAAGTCAGTACATAGAACTTTACTTTCGAATTCATTGAAAGCCTCTCGCATAGCCCTCCTCACACTACATTTCGCTTCGCGTAATTTTTGTTTGTCTGCAAGGCTTTGACTATGTTTATGTTTGCTGTGAAGTTCCCTTTGCTTCCGCAGCAGTTTTCTAACTCGGTTGTTGTACCACGGTGGCTCTTTCCCATCTCTTACGATCTTGCTTGGCATATTGATAATGGTCTGCAATTTGCCTCTTCCAAATTTGCAGATTTTTGTGCTCATCACGGCGTTACGCACGTCACGGCCCCTCCGTTCCACCCACAATCAAACGGTGAGGCTGAAAGACTGGTCCCCACATTTAAGGCTCAGATGCGGAAACTCCTGACTTCTTCTGCTGCTGATGATGCGCTTCTCCAGTTTCTGTCTTCTTACCGTTTCACCCCCATGGGCGACCACAGGCTGGCTGAGCTCTTACATGGCCGACAGCCCCGCACGCTACTTCATCTTCTGCGGTCTTCCACCTCACAGCCGCGATTGCCTTTGCTTGGCCGGTTCACCGCCAACGACCTTGTCTGGGTATGGGGATATGGCAGGTGGCCAAAATGGAGTCTGGGCCACATCTTACGACACCGTGGCCAACGCCTGTATGAAATCCAGACAGACACATGTGTTGCAGTGCGTCATTTGGACCAGCTTCGGCCTCATGTGCCGGCAACGCCTGTTCCGAATGCTGCTACGCCACCTTCGGCTCTACCTGACGCTCGGGATCTTGGCATATCTCATTACTCACAATGCAGCCCTCTCAATGTCATCTCAGTGCCAGTACAAGAACGGACGCCACCGGGAGACATGTCCATGCACGGACCGGATGACCATCATCTGTCGGAGCCAATCTACTTGCCTCCTTCTCCTACGGACGCCGACACATCGCTCATGTCTCCTGTTATATCAACTGGCCTTGCTGCAACGGGCAGATTGGTGCACGGGGCCCCAGCAGATTCGACCCCCAAGTCTCCTGTCATCTCGACCCGGTATCATCGGGGACACTTCCGTCCGTACGGGAAGCCTCCTCCTCGAGACTTTACGGCCAGTCAAACAACACCTATGGACGTTAGCACTCTACAAGACACCTCCATCAAGACCAGTGCAAAAATTTCAAAGGGGGGAAAAGTGTTGTGACTCGCCGGTCATTCAAAGTGCCGCCGTGCAATTACACGTGTCGTCTACATGCGGTGCTGTCTGCCAGCCATGCAGCAGCCATGCCACCTAAGTGGCCAGCCAGCCAGTGGCCACTAGACTTGGACTCAGTGCTCATTTGAATGTTACCGTGTTCACATATATTGCTTTGTCAACTTGCTCAGTAAATAATACGTGTTGTGTCGTTCTGAAATTTTTGTGTTCAACTTGACGTTAAACAATGATAATATGACAGAATGAATCGGTGACTTCAGTGCAATATGGTGCACTATATACACAGTTCATGTCACTATTCTGGTATCCTGGGAGGCAGTGATACCAACAGTGTATCAAATACGAGTGTAGAACCATATTTGTTAAGAAGATGATCTTGAAGCACATGAACCTGTAGAATAGACACGTACACTACCATACAGCTCCATTATACAATGCAGGTAATATTAAGGCCTCTTACTCAAGTTTCTATTAAACAACTATCTTACACTTATGGCTATCACAAATACATTTTACCCAGATTTGGGGCACATGCTACCAGGACTCCACTTCATAAAGCATGTGAAACAATCCTAAACAGAATCAAACAATGGAATGTCCAGAATGCAATAAAACAATATTATGAAAATGATAGGTTGCTACTCACTGTATAAAGGCGACACAGATTCACGGGCAGGCAAAACGGAAAGACTGCTATATATTTTAGCTTTTGGCCAAAAGTTCCTCTTCTAATGTAGAAAAAACTAACTCTCTCTCTCTCTCTCTCTCTCTCTCTCTCTCTCTCTCTCTCTCTCTCTCTCTCTCACACACACACACACACACACACACACACAGAGGACCACTGTCTCTGGCTGCTGTGGGTTCTAATAACTGCCCTCATGAGCATATACAGTAATAATTTTCTCATTAATAATTATGCATTAAAGACAGCAGTCAAGTAATAGGTTCTGTAGATCCTGGTAGGTCTCTCACTGGCGTAGTTCATTATACTACTTTATGCTAGTATATTTAAAACTATTGTGGAACTTACTTAATCTAGTATTCTAAACTTGCATTATTTATGTTCCTTGTTCCAGAACTATGGACAGAACTTCTGCAAGTTAAAGTCGTGGGCTGCTCTTTATTGAGAGAACAAACAAACAAACAAACAAACAAACAAAGACCAGGCTATGCATGGTCAATTTTAGTTCTTTGAAATGTGGCCAACACGATTCTCTGTTTGCGTTGCATATAATTGTTCTCAGTGTATTCTTTGCTGCATAGAAAAACTATTTTTGCACCAGATGCATTGTCTCACAGGACATTCCGATAAGTTCAGTGAGACTGGTTGGCTGGTTGGTTGATTTGGGAGAGGGGACTAAATAGCGAGGTCATCGGTCCCATCAGATTAGGGAAGGATGAGGAAGGAAGTTAGCCATGCCCTTTCAAAGAAACCATCCCAGCATTTATGTGAAGCAAATTTGGGAATCACAGAAAACCTAAATCAGGATGTCCAGATGTGAGTTTAAACCATTATCCTCCCTCCAACACACACACAAAATTTCCAGCCCTGGTTCCCAGAGAGCTCAACACGGGCACTAGAAATACAAAGGTCCTAGTTCAGATTGCAGTTAGGAGAACACATTTGATTTCTCATTTAATTTCTTAGAAAGTATTACCTTCACATGTGTTAAATTGAGTAAACCTGTAATAGTGTCATAAATAAGGCATTCTCAAAATTCTTACATAACAAAATCAAATCTAGGTCAGACCCAAAATTGTACTCGGGAAAAGCATCATAGTAACAATATAATTTTATCTCAAATTTTGCACCTAAAATACTCACCACACGCATTCCAGTGTAATTCACATTTTCATATTTGTCACCAGGTTTCTCAAAGGGAAATGTTCCGTCATATCCAGTCAGATAGCCTGAGAGAGCAATTAACATCTGTAAAAACAAATTTATTACATTAGAAATGAAATGTATATTGATAAAATATACTTATTTTCTTTTCCATTTTCTATTGCATATTAACAACAGTAAATGTTCCACCCCTATAGCTGAATGGTCAGTGTGACAGACTGCCAATCCTCTGGGCCCGGGTTCAATTCCCGGCTGGGTCAGGAAATTTTCTCTGCCCAGTGACTGGGTGTTGTGCTGTCCTCATCATCGTATTATCACCCTCATCGACTGCAGGTCGCCAAAGTGGCATCAAATTGAAAGACCAGCAACCGGCAAATGGCCTGCTCATTGGGGGGCCCTATCCATATGATAAAATAAATAAAAACAGTAAATTGAACAGGACATGTACAGGGTGACACTCGGACATCACAGTACGGTTCCTTGCTTACTAGCAGTACAAAAAAGTCTAACAAAATTTTCTCCTGTGTCTATCTTTGGTAGAAAATGGATTGCAAAGAAAGGCAATTTGGCAACACTGTATCACATCTCACAAACATTCTTCGTGCAGCACTGTATAGCAGTGTTGCCCAATTAGTGCAGGGGGTAGAGTTTTACATTAGGACATTCAAGTACAGATGTTCAAGCCCGTGTCAAGGTAAAACTTTTTTTTATTTTCTAATTTTCCCTCTCATCTTTGGGTCTGAGTGACCCATTTTTTAACTTTTCCCAACCTATCCACACTCTGCCCCATGGAACTAATAGTTTCAAAAGCTTCAATAGTGTTATCATTTTACTTTTAGTCATCGCTCCACAAAACATAAGTATGAGATAGATAATGTAACATATTAACAAATCAACAGAAATGAATGAAAGTGAGGGAACATGTTGCCAGAGGTCTCCCAGTTATGCACAAACAGTTGTACATCACATGGTGCGAGATCAGTGTGCCTATAGCGCCGATGGGGCTGACCCCACAACACCAGGCAGTTCAGGAAATGGGAAGTCAGTGTGTGTCAATCAGTGAGCAGTTGCAGATAACTGTGGTGGTGTTCTTCATTATACCGTGGTCTGGAGACAATATCTGGATGACTTCACACAGAGAAGAATCATTATGACATTGGAAGAAAGGTTAAATGTGACTTGTGTAGCCCAGGTGTTTGGTATTGCTCAGAGCATTTTTTCATGTGCATTGGTAGCATTCCAAACCACAGGCACTGCTGCCTGAAGGAAGGGAGGTGATCGACTAATGTCAAACAGCAGATGACCACTACACTGTGCAACAAGCAAGAAACTACCCCACATGAAGCAGCAGGCGCGACTGCAACCACGTTTAACAGAACTGCAAAGCAAACAATCTCATGCCATACAGCGGCACAGTGACAGCATGGGGGTGGTCTCTTTGCCCAATGATAGTACCTTGCTTCTTGTTGACACCCACACACTGGAGACACCGTTTGCAATAGCTCCAAGAGCATAGGTACTGAACTGAGGAGTGAGATCACGTGCTCCTCTCAGATGAGAGCATATTCAGTCTGAGGAGTGATTCTGGATGTACCCTCATTTGGTGAAAGGTGGGAGCACATAATGCATCAGAAACACTGCGAAACAAGATCATTTTGATGGTCTAGGAGTTATGATGTGGGGAGGTATAACGGCATGAGTGAACTGATCTCCAAATCTTTGAACATGGTACACACACCAGTCAGTGTTACTGTGCATTGCACTCCTTCCCCATGTGCATCTCTTCAGGGGTGCATTCAATGCTGATTTCATTTTTACGGACCACGAAGCACGACAGCATTGTACAGGGTAGGTGGAGCGATTTTTGGAACAAGAGGATACTCAGCAAATGGACAGGCCTGCCCATTCCCTTCAAGCACCTGTGGAATTCATTGGGGAGATATACGGTAGCTTGTTCTCATGCACCAATAACCATTCAGCAGTTGTCCCATCACACTGGTGGAGCCTTACCAGCCTAATGGCCAGCATGAGAACCCATTGCAGTGCATGCATTGCCATCTGTGATGATCACACATCTTATTGAGATCTGCGACCACCTTTTTTATTGTACAGGGGACTATCACAAACCATCGTGACTTTAGTGTAATAATTATTTTCTTTGAGCAAAAGTGCCATTTCTTTTCATCTTATTGCATATTTCTTTCAGTTAGTTTCTCTACTACACTCTTGTAGCTTTTTCTAGACAGGATCCAAGTTTCACCAAGTTTTGTTACTCAACAGTGACACATCATGCAAAAATGCCTTTCATCCTTATGTTTTGCACACCAGTGTCTACTGACAATACTAAACATTCTATCCCCTGAAGGTAAGGATGGCCAAAAATTCTGTCTAATAATTTATTTTCTCAACTGAAATGAGACAAATTCAATGGCTCACATATTATCCAAGTATTCCCACTGGGCCTTAAATCTTTGACTAGTTGTATCTCTGCTGCCTTTACTATGCCATCTCTCACAACTACTCAGTCATCTTCTATAGTGTCCTTTGTCCTGTTTCAGTCAGTAGATGTCTAATGCTCCATCTGAAACCCTCAACAACCTTTGGCTCTTTCAACTTAATCACATCCCATCCCCTTAATTTCTTTTGTTTCGTTTTTCTGCAACTCATAACTAATAAATTATGATCAGAGTCCTCATTCACCAATGGATATGTTTTGTAGTTGAAAATCCACCTGAAATCTCCTGGTGTCTCCAGGTCTCTTTCACATATTATACAATCTTCTTTCATGATTCTTGAACCAAGTGTTAGCAATGATTAAATTGTGCTATGTGCAGAATTCTATCAGGCACATAATCCTTTCATTCCTTCCCCCAGTCCATATTCTCCTAATATTTTCTCTACTCTTCATTTTCTATCAGATTCCACTTGTTCATCATAATTAAAATTCTGCCTCCCTTAATGAACTGAATGATTTATCACATCAAACATTTTCTTTTCAATGTCTTCATCTTCTTTGGAGCTAGAAGGACATACACTTGTATTACTTTGGTGAGTTTTGACTTTGTACATAACTCAGTTACGATAACACATTTAATAAATAAATGGAATATGAATGTTTCGCCATTAAACTGTTTACATGCCTACAACAAGACATAATTCCATATAACAATTCATTCTATATGCAATATTAACAAACATCACTCGTTCCACTTACACATGCCCCTTCCCTATGGGTTTTTAACCATGGAGTCATAAACAGATATCTTACATTATCTGTTGCCGTAATCCAAAGGCACCCAACACCACTACAAGCCAGTCTACAACCAGTACTTCCCTTAATATCCAATACCACCTATGTCTTAAAAAATGTAACACCATCCTTCGTCAGAGATTCATCAACAGTATTTTGTCATGATTTTAAATCAGGATATCTTACTCAAAATCCTCCTCTCTGCCCCCTCATCCTCACCAAACTTTTCTTTATCATTAGTTCAACCTTCACAATGTCCTGATAGCTCCTTATGGCACTCTTGCAGCAGCTGTTTCAGTACCCAAACAGGGAAGCTCAATGATTGTAGTAACAACTGAAGCTTATATTCTTGTTTAGCCACACGACTTTTTTCTGAATACATTCTTAGGTTCTGACACATAAGCTGACTAATACTATGCTCTTTGGCTGTAAGACATCCAATTTCTTATGTGATAGTTGATTTGGCTCAAAACCCTTGATCTAAATGAGAGCGGACCGCAATCTGAAATAGTAACAAGTAAGAATTACAGGCTGTCGGTCACATGCTCTCTCATCCACTAGATGGGATTAAAAGGAAAGCCTCTTCTCATCTTGTCTAGTAAGTCTTCCCTGACCCAGAGTTCTGGGCAACTTTCCTGAATTCTCCCCACTCCCCAGAACTTGCTAGTCCTTTCCCTTCATCACTCCTCCTTCTCCTTCAACTGTTCTGGCAGAACAAACAGCTACTGACTACGAAAACCCTCACATTCACTTAAGCTTCAAATATTTTCTCCTGCTGCTGCTTGGTGAGTAGATTTTTGTATCCATCCAAATACATTATGTTTTCAAAAATTGATTCTTTTTGTTGATATATAATTGCACACAGTGATTCATACTTAACTGTCTATGTCTTTTCAAAACACACACTCTAACATTATTATTACACATTCTGAGTTATCAAGCAGACATGACTTCAGTTTGTGTTTGAAGTCTATTTTAATATCTACTGTGCTCTTTACCTAACTGGGTAGATGGTCAAATATTTTTGTGGTTGTATTCCTCGCTGCTTTCTGTGCCACACTAAGGCTGAATATGGAGAATATAAGTAATTTATCCTTCTAGTATTATATTTATGAATGTTACTACTGTCTTCAAAGTGTTATCAATTGCTGACAACAAGGTTATATAGTTCTTCATTGCTAGAACTGAAACTGGTACCCTCCTCTCCATTGCTTTTTGGTATTCCTGAAAACATAACTCTGAACTCTAAGAAAATGCTATGACTTACAGGTACTATACTATGGACTGAGTGATCTCTTTCTGTAATATTTTGAGGACTTCATTATACCATAATCAAACAACATAAAATCCAGCATGGAATGTAACAATATTACGAAAAGGTTATTTGCTACTCACCATATAGTGTAGATGCTGAGTCACAGACAGGCACAATGAAAAGACTGTTAGAATGTGAGTGAGCTTTCAACCAACAAGGCCTTTGCTGAATATAGACACAACACAGCACAACACACACACACACACACACACACACACACACACACACAAACAAACAAATGGGCACAGCCTATGGCCGCTGAAGTCAGACTTAACATTAGATCATAAAAAAGATAATGAACATGTAGTGTTTTTCTATGAATTCTTCTCGCAGATTCCTATACTGCAGTGGCAAATGTAAAATGGTGGGTAAGTTAATAAATTATTGATCTCTTGTTATACTCTCGAATGACATGTCAGATATTTCTTCTCAGATCTGACAACTATTTGTCCTCCATAACATAAAGGCTGATAAGTCACTTAACAAACCTATGGGTGGAAAATGTTACGTGTGGCTGTGCAGTTGACTGAATGTTGTTTCTGTGGACAAACACAGAATACCAGTTGCACAGCACCCAATTACCCTAGCTGGCACTCCACCTCAGAGATGGCTACATCTGTGTCCATACCAAACCTACAAACCACCAGCAATACCTCCACTTCAACAGCTGCCACCAGTTCTATACCAAGGAGTCCCTTTCATACAGGCTAGCTACCTGTCGTTATCGCATCTCCCATCACCTTCCAAAGTCTCACTGGCCACAGAGGAGCACTCCCCTCATAACTCAGCACCACCCAGGACTGGAGCAACTGAATTTTATTCTCCGCCATGGTTCGACTACCTCCGATCATACACTGAAATGAGAAATGTCCTGCCTACTATCCTTCCCATCCCTCCCACAGTGGTATTCTGCCGTTCACCAAACCTATACAATATACTCATCCATCCCTACACATCCCCTGTTCCCAGCCCCTTACCTCATGAATGATATCCCTGTAATAGACCTAGATGCAAGACCTGTCCCATACATCCTCCCACCGCCAACCACTCCAATCCAGTCACATACATCACCTATCCCATCAAAGGCAGTGCTACCTGTGAATCCAGTCATGTGATCTACAAGCTAAGCTGCAACCACCGTGCTGCATTCTATGTGGGCTTGATAACCAACAAGCTGTCTGTCTGCATGAATGGCCACTGACAAACTGTGGCCAGAAGTGGACCACCCTGCTGCTGAGCACACCACCCAACATGGCATCCTTCATTTTAATGACTGCTTCACAGCCTGTGCCATGAGGATCCTTCCAACCAACACTAGTTTTTTCTGAATTGCTCAGGTGGGAAATCTCCCTGCAATACATCCTACATTCCCGTAACTCTCTTGGCCTCAACCTTTACCGACCGCTGTGGCCGAGCGGTTCTAGGCACTTCAGTTCGGAACTGCGCTGCTGCTGTGATTATAGGTTTTAATCCTGCCTTGGGCATGGATGTGTGTGATGTCCTTCGGTTAGTTAGGTTTAAGTAGTTCTAAGTCTAGGTGACTGATGACCTCAGATGTTGAGTCCCGTAGTGCTTAGAGCCATTTGAACCATTTTGAACCTCAGCATTCAATAGCCATTGTCCTCACCCATCCAGCCCCTTCCCTGTTCCCATTCCCTCTATTCCACCAACGCACCCAGTCTTTTTACTTCTCCGCTTTTCCACTACCCCCATTCCCCACCTCTCTCCAGACATCCATCTAACCTCTCGACTGCACCTAGCTGCTCTACGCTCTCTCCATCTCGTCCCTGATCACTCCCCAGCAGCACTTCACTGCCCCTTACCCTTATCCTGCTATCCCTCTCCATTCCCACCCTAGCCTCCCCCTTATTCCCACCCAGCTGCCTCTCCCATCATGCACTGTCACTGCTGCTGGCAGTGGGGCTTCAGCTGCCAGAGACTGCAGTCATGTGTGTGTGTGTGTATATGTGTGCGTGGGGGGGGGGGGGGGGGGGGTAGGGGGGGGCAGCAACTTTCCTTTTCATAATATTGTTACATTTGATCCTGGATTTCCATTGTTTCATATTTGCCTGACAGCTTTTCTTCCATCCTAACCCAGAGCTTTTTTCCTTTGTTACTATTTTCTAATTATTACTATATGCAATGTCCATCCTTCTTGCTCTTCTTTCCCATGTTTCTCTATATGGCTACAAGACCACACTGATTCTTGGTGCAGCAAATTCTGTCCCAAATTACTCCCGTCGATATCATTAACCCTATACCTTCAAATTGATCACTCTCCATGTGTCACTGTCCCGTATTTTCATGTGTTATTTCCCACACATTTCCAGTACCATACGTTCTTGCATCTCATCCTATGAACCCCTCACCACCAACCCCGCTCCACTCTTTCTCCATTCTATCTCAGTTTGCACCCACTAATTTCACCTCACCCACACGCATCTACACATCTGCCCCCCCCCCCCCCCCCCCCCCCATTTCACACTTATCCACCCTCAGACCTGCTACCCAAAGAAAAATATTTTTTTTCTTTTTACTTATATCTTTGCCTTTATCTCATTGTGACTTTATGCCAATTTTGGTGAGTTTTCACCTTTGGCAACTGTCGACTTCCTCAGATTTCATATTGTTTCCTGCATTTTCAAGCGTTTCATACGTCTCATGATTTTTCCCATGTATTTGGGTGTAATTTTGCGAATTTTTTCGGAAGTAATTCTACATTATTTACTTAATTTTTCGGGTTTTTTTCCCACCACCGTGGATCCTTGCTCCTTCCATCTGCATCAGTACAGAAGAGTTCCCTTATCCACAGCCAGAACCCCATCCCACATACTGTTCCTGCATTGCTGGTTAGGTCATGGGATCCCCCCAAATGACCTACCATCAAATTACCCATCTCCAGCTACCACCCCTCCTTCCACAATGACCCACATATGTTCAGATTCTGCCTATCCTTAGTCCTCACCAACACAGTCCTGCAAAGCCATCTCATCCAAGCCCAAACCTTCTTGCAATACCTTCTGCCCATCTGTAAATTTTTCCTGGTATGCAATCCCAAATTTGTGGAACCCATAACCCATAACAAACACTGAAACTTTTGCCCTCCAGGAACTAGAGCAACATGCACAATGCCACCTCAAAAAAATCTCCATCCTGCTCACTTCCTACTCCTGCTTTTTGGTGTACCACTGTCCACCACCTCTACAACAACCTCCAACTCACCCCCACGTCCCCTCATAGCTGACAAACCCTGTCTCGCAGACATACTACATTTACCCCACCCTCAAAAACACCCTCCCACCGCCTCACTGAATCCAGAACCTAAACAGATCTGAAACACAATCATGAACCTTTCCTCCAGAAGCCTTAGCCCCAGAGAAATATCAGATCTTTCCAAAAGCCTCACCTTTTGCCTCACTTCCAAAGTAAATCATTTAGGGCATGTTAAAGACCTTCTCTCCTTCTGCCGGTACCTACAGTGGAAACACTTATTCGCCACCAACCCTATCAATCAGACTCCATCAAAGGCCAATGTTGAATCCTGCCTGACTCTCAGTTCACTCCTCCACACAACTGTGGTCCACCCCCACTTCCCCCTAATCACTCCCCGTTAACTTTCCAGAATTTTTTAACTTTTAACCTTGCCTCACCATCAGTCCACAAATACCTCAATATGCAAACTAACATTACATCTGCAGAAAGAACTGCAGTCCACCATCTCAAAATTGATCCTGACCTTATAATCGTACTTGCAGACAAAGGCTCCACCACTGTTGTTTTGAACCGCAGGGATTACCTGGTAGAAGAGCTCTGCCACCTATCAGATATATGCACTTACATATCTTGCCACAGTGACCCCATTCCAAAAATCCAGCAGGATAGGCCCATCCCAGACCCTCTCCCTGGAGTCCATCTCTCTGCTCACCCCAACCACTCCTCCTATGTTCTACATGGTTTCTAATGTCCATAAACCCAACCACTCAGGATGCCTCATTGTGGCCGGTTACTCTGCTCTCATAGACCAACACCTTCTACCTATTATCCGGAACATACCCTTCTACACAAAAGATACCAACCATTTACTCCACAGACTCTCCACATTTCCTGTCCCTTTACCACGTGGTGCCCAGCTCATCACTACTGATTCTGCTTCCCTTCACACTAACATCCCTAATGTCCATGGGCTGACCGCTATTGAACACTACCTATCTCAACGCCCGATGGATTCCAATCCAACAACCTTCTTCTTAGTCGCCATGACCAACTACATCCTCATCCACAATTACTTCTACTTTGAAGGCATTACCTGCAAACGAATCCAGGGTATGGTTATGAGCACCTGCTTGGCACCAATCTATTCATGGGCCACCTGGAGGAATCCTTCCTTAACAACCAGAATCCTAAACCCCTCACTAGATTCAGATTCATTGATGACATCCCTGTGAACTGGACTGAGGGTGAGGACACCCTATCCACATTCCTCCAGAACTATTTATCTACACCTTCCCCCCCCCCCCCCCCCCCCATCCACCCACATATTTACTTCACCTGGACCTACTCAACCCAACAAGCCACCTTCCTACTTCCTAGATGTTGACGTATACCTCAAATATGGCTACATCAGTACTTCTGTCCATACCAAACCTACTGACCACCAGCAATACCTCCATACAGCCTAGCCATCCGTGGTTATCGCATCTGCAGTGACGAGTGGTCTCTCTCTAAAACTATACCAAAGGTCTCACTGTGGCCTTCACAGACCATAATTATATTCTCAACCTTATACATAGAGAAGTACCCCCTCGCAACTCAGTACCAGCCAGGACTGGAGCAACTGAATTACACTGTCCACCAGGGTTTCAACCACCTCTTATCGTGCTCTGAAGTGAGAAATGTCCTGCCCACTATCCTTCTCACCCCTCCCACAGTGGTATTACACTGTCCACCAAACCTACACAGTATACTTGTCCATTCCTACATAACCCCTGCTCCTAACCCCTTACCTCACGACTCATATCCCTGTAACACACCTAGATACAAGACCTGTCCCATACATCCTCCTACCACCACCTACTCCAGTCCAGTCACAGACATCACCTATCCCATCAAATGCACGGCTACCTGTGAAACCACTCATGTGATCTATAAGCTAAGCTGCAACCACCGTGCTGAATTCTATGTGGCCATGACAACCAACAAGCTGTCTGTCCGCATGAATGGCCATCGACAAACTGTGGCCCATAAACAAGTAGACCACCTGTTGCTGAGCATGCCACCAAATATGACACCCTTCATTTTAATGACTGCTTCACAGACTGTGCTATGTGGATCCTTCCCACCAACACTAGCTTACCTGAATTGCCCAGGTGGGAACTCTCCCTATATCCTACGTTCCTGTAACCCTGCTGGCTTCAACGTTCGTTAGTCATTGTCCCTTCCCTGTTCCCAATCCAGCATTACTCAGCCCTCTATTCCACCAAAACACCAAGCCTTTTTACTTCTCTCCTTTTCCACTTCCCCCACTCCTTACCCCACCCTATATATAACTTCCCAATGGCTCCTCATCCTTACACACTCCCAGGAACACTTTACTGTTCCCCAACCCTACCCTGCTATCCCTCCCTCTCCCCATCCAGCCTCCTACAACCCCCACCCAGTTGCCTCTCCCATCATGCACTGCTGCTGCTGCTGCTGCTGCTGCCCACAGTGTGGCTTCAGCTGCCAGAGACTGCTGTCATGTATGTGTGTGTGTGTGTGTGTGTGTGTGTGTGTGTGTGTGTGTTCTATTTTGACAAGAGCCTTGTTGGCTGACAGCTTATTTTGTGACAGTCTTTTTGCTGTAACTATCTGTGACTCAGCATCTCTGCTATATGGTGAGCAGCAACTATCCTTCCCATAATATTGTTACATTCCATCCTAGATTTGTCATTGTATGACACAGTACTTTTTCTTTCTGGCTCTGTTCATAGTGGTGGTGGTGGTGGTTAGTGTTTAACGTCCCGCTGACAACGAGGTCGTTAGAGACGGAGCACAAGCTCGGGTTAGGGAAGGATTGGGAAGGAAATCGGTCGTGCCCTTTCAAAGGAACCATCCCGGCATTTGCCTGAAACAATTTAGGGAAATCACAGAAAACCTAAATCAGGATGGCCGGAGACGAGATTGGACCGCCGTCCTCCCGAATGTGAGACCAGTGTGCTAACCACTGCGCCACCTCGCTTGGTCTCTGTTCATAATGAACACTAGTAACAGAGACAAACTGGGAAGTAGTCACCGACATGCAGATCATTTACTACTTTCCATTGATCAAAATGTATGGCAGTGAGACCAAATAGTGAGCTCAGTGGCCAATAAAGACACTGTGGGGTAAAAAGTGTTTTTGACAGCTAGTGACAGCTATGAGTTAAAAAAGAAAGAGAGAGAGAGAGGGACTGCCTCTCTGTTCCAAGGCCAAACCTTGCTTGTGGCAGCCATAACGCTATGCAACTGCATACATAAAATTTTAATATTTTTATAATCATGTAGCCCCATGAACCATGGACCTTGCCGTTGGTGGGAAGGCTTGGGTGCTCAGCGATACAGATAGCTGTACTGTAGGTGCAACCAAAAAGAAGGGTTGAAAGGCCAGTCAAATGTGTGGTTTCTGAAGAGGGGCAGCAGCCTTTTCAGTAGTTTCAGGGGGCAACAGTCTGGATGATTGACTGATCTGGCCTTGTAACGTCAACCAAAACGGCCTTCCTGTGCTGGTACTGCAAACGGCTGGAAGCAAGAGGGAACTACAGCCATAATTTTTCCCGAGGGCATGCGGCTTTACTGTACGGTTAAATGATGATGGTGTCCTCTTGGGCAAAATATTATGGAGGTAAAATAGCCCCCAATTTGGATCTCTGGGCTAGGACTACTCACGAGGATGTCGTTATCAGGAGAAAGAAAATTGGCGTTCTACGGATCGGAGGGTGGAATGTCAGATCCATTAATCCAGCAGATAGGTTAGAAAATTTAAAAAGGGAAATGGATAGGTTAAAGTTAGATATAGTGGGAATTAGTGAAGTTCAGTGGCAGAATGAACAAGACTTCTGATCAGGTGAATACAGGGTTATAAATATAATCCAGGAGTAGATTTAATAATGAATTAAAAAATGCAGATAAGCTACAATGAATAGCATAGTGAATGCATTAATGCAGCCAAAATAGACATGAAGCTCACACCTACCAATGTAGCATAAGTTTATATGCCAACTAGCTCTGCAGGTGGTGAAGAAGCTGAAGAAAAGTATGATGAAATTATTCAGATAGTTATGGGAGACGAAAATTTAATAGGCATGGGGGACTGGAATTCAACTGTAGGAAAAGGGAGAAGGAAAAGTAGTAGGTGAAAATGGACTGCGGGTAAGGAATGAAAGAGGAAGCCACCTCATAGAGTTTTGCACAGAGCATAACTTAATCATAGCTAACACTTGGCTTAAGAATCATGAAAGAAAATTGTATACATGGAAGAGGCCTGTAGATACAGGAAGGTTCCAGATAGATTATATAATGGTAAGACAGAGATTTAGGAACCAGGTTTTAAATTGTAACACATTTATAGGGGCAGATATTGACTCTGACTACAATTTATTGGTTATCAACTGTGGTTTACAACTGAAGAAACTGCAAAAAGGTAGGAATGTAAGGAGATGGTACCTGGATAAACTGAAGGAACCATAGTTTGTAGAGAGTTTCAGAGTGAGCATTAGGGAATGGTTGACAAGATCAGGGGAAAGAAATACAGTAAAAGAAGAATGGGTAGCTTTGAGAGATGAAATAGTGAAGGCAGCAGAAGATCACATAGGTAAAAAGACGAGGGCTAGCAGAATCTTAGGGTTACAGAAGAGAAATTGAATTTAATTCATGAAAGGAGAAAATATAAAAATGCAGTAAATGAAGCAGGTGAAAGGAAATACAAACGTCTCAAAAATGAGATCGACAGGAATTGCAAAATGGCTATCGGGGATGGCTAGAGGACAAATGTAAGGATGTAGAAGCATGTATCACTAGAGGAAAGATAGATACTGCCTACAGGAAAATTTAATAGATGTTTGGAGAAAAGAGAATCACCTTTATGAATATCAAGTGCACAGATGGAAACCAGTCCTAAGCAAAAAAGGGAAAGCAGAAAGATGCAACGAGTACATAGAGGATCTATACAAGTGCAATGTACTTGAGGGCAATATTATGGAAATGGAAGAGGACATAGATGAGGATGAAAGGAGAGATACAATACTGCAAGAAGAATCTGAGAAAGCACTGAAAGAGCCAAGTCGAAACAAGGCCCTGGGAGTAGCCAACATTCCATTAGAACCACTGACAGCCTTGGGAGAGCCAGCCATGACAAAACTCTTCCATCTGGTGAGTAAGATGTATGAAATTGGTTAAATGTGTTCAAACTTCAAGAAGAATATAATAATTCCAATCCTAAAGAAAGCAGGTGTTGACAGAAGCAAAAATTACCAAACTATCAGTTTAATAAGTCATAGTTGCAAAATTAACATGAATCCTTTACAAATGAATGGAAAAATGGTAAAAGTCGACCTCAGGGAAGATCAGTTTGGATTCTGCAGAAGTGTTGGAACACGTGAGGCAATACTGACCCTATGACTTATCTGATAAGGTAGGTTAAGAAAGGGCAAACCTACATTTCTAGCATTTGTAGCCTTAGGAAAAGCTTTTGACAATTTTCACTGGAATGTCTCATTCAAATTCTGAAGGAGGCAGGTGTAAAATACAGGGAGCAAAAGGCTACTTACAATTTGTACAGAAATCAGATGGCAGTTGCAAGAGTCAAGGGGCAGGAAAGGCAAGCAGTGGTTGAGAAGAGAGTGAGACAGAGTTGTAGCCTATCCCCAATGTTATTCAATCTGTATATTTAGCAAGCAGTAAAGGAAACAAAAGAAAAAAAATTGGTACAAATTAAAACTGTGGAGAAGAAATAAAAACTTTGAGGTTTGTCAATGACATTGTAATTCTGTCAGGGACAGCAAAGGACCAGGAAGAGCAGCTAAACGAAACGGACAGTGTCTTGAAAGGAATATATAAGATGAACGTCAACAAAAGCAAAATGAGGACAATGGAATGTAGTCTAATTAAATCAGATGATGCTGAAGGAATTAGATTAGGACACGAGACGCTTAAAGTAGTAAATGAGTTTTTCTATTTGGAGAGCAAAATAACTCATGATGGTCGAAGTAGAGTGGATATAAAATGTAGACTGGCTATGCCAAGGAAAGCGTTTCTGAAGGAGAGAAATTTGTTAACATCCAGTATAGATTTAAGTGTCAGGAAGTCTTTTATGGAAGTATTTGTATGGAGTGTAGCCATGTATGAAAGTGAAACACGGATGACAAACAGTGTACTCAAGAAAAGTATAGAAGCTTTTGAAATGTGGTGCTATAGAAGAATGCTGAAGATTAGATGGGTAGATCACGTAAGTAATGAGGATATACTGAATAGAATCGGGGAGAAGAGGAATTTGTTGTACAAAATGACTAGGAGGAGGGATCAGTTGGTAGGACACATTCTGAGGCATCAAGGGATCACCGATTTATTATTGGAGAGAAGTGGGAGACCAAGTGATATATATACACTACGCAGATTCAAAAGGATGTAGGTTGCAGTAGTTATTTGGAGATGAAGAGGCTTGCACAGGATAGAGTAGCATGGAGAGCGGCATCAAGCCAGTCTCTGGACTGAAGACCACAACATCAAAACCCATGTAAACTGATAATAAAATTGTGTATAAACACACAAAAGTAATGAATCTAGAATTTGAACATCACCAGATAAATAGTTTCTCCACAAATCAATTATCCAGGTGAATTTTTAGATACAAAGTTAACTTCTTAATATTGTGTGTATTTTGGTATAAAAAATTGTACAGTAGTAGACTGGACTTATCCATTACAGATATTTAAGGACCTGTGACTGTTTATTCAATACAAACACAAAAACCTTTCAAATCTATTCAGGCTCATCTTCAGGTTCAAGGACTGGTTTATGGAATGAATAACCATTTCAAAAAAAAAGACTGGTAGAAATTTTCTGTGTTTATATTATACAGAAGTGTCTTGTAAAATTACTTTCAACAATTTTAGGTATAAGTTAGAATACAGAGGTTACAGCACCATATTCTGTCTAGAAAATGAGACTGATGTACCAGTTTCAAAAGGATTAATGTAATTTAAATGGGTATAGCAAAGACAGAATGAACAGTTCAGAGGATAAAGACCACATCATAACAGCTACATTTATTATGATATACACTGTTGTCCATCCAAAATTCAACAACAAGAAGGACTGGAGATACCACAGCCAAATTGATTTGGGAGATACACATTGTACAATGATCATGTGATTGAAAATATGGGTCCATGTGAAGTGAGGAAGATGATAAAATCACTATTGAGTGTTGTTACCATGACTAGCTATAGCTGCTGCTACATGTTCAGCATTAAATCAAAGAGGCTCTGGATGTGTTGTTGGGGTATAGCAGTCCATGCCGCTTACACATATTGCCACAGCTGATATGGTGTAGCAGCGTGTGGCATGTCCTGGGCCAGTCGTTCCGCAATCAACAACCAGACATTTTCAATAGGCAAGAGATCAGGAGAACAGGGAGGACAAGGCAGCAATGCAATTTGATGGGTGATGAAAAAAATCTTGAACATTGTGTGCTATGGGTGGTCACACTTTATTGTGTTGCAATGCGGCCATCAGCAAGTTCCAAAGGTATGGGAGGACAATAGGCTCCAGCACTTCGTAGATGTAATGCTGGCTTGTTAGCATACTGGTAATGTGTACTAGGGGTTGCAGGAGCAGAATCTAATACCATCCCAACCATAATATTGGATGCAGGAGCAGTATGGTGATGCATAAGGCAACCATTCAACAGTCTCTCACCACAATGTCTCCAGATTCTAATCTGACCATCATTGTGGTGCAGGCAGAATCAGGATTTGTCGATAGAAACAAATGTAGTTCCATTCAGTTGCCCATGTCTGTTGTTCAACACACCACTGCCAGCACAAACTCAGTGGTAAATGCAGCAATGGACGTCTTGTGGACAGTCCACTCTGCAGCAAACGACATCGAATGTTACGTTGGACACTGCTTGTTGCACAAAAGATCAAATTTGTTGTGATACAGTTCGTGATGTGGCAGAGTGATCCACCACTGCCATGTGGACAACATGCCTGTCATCACATGTAGTGGTGCAATGAGGTGAGGGCAACCGGTCCTGTTGATTCATTGTTCCATTCTGCATCCAGCAATTACAGATCCACATCACAGTTGCTTGGTTCTGTCCAACGCGATCACCGACTTCTCTGAAGGATAATCTTCAGTACCTATAGGTCACTGTTCTTCCTCAGTTGAACTCCGAAACATGCTGTAAAGGCACTCACTGTCCTCTACTGAAGATACTTACACAAAACAACCACACAAAAGAAAAATTCCAGTACATCCACATGATCATCTGTTCACCCTTTTACATTGAAATGGTTAACATGTGCATCTCTTGTTGCCACAAACAAATGCTGCAATTTTCATCCGATTTGTATGCTTCCTTCAGGATGCTGAATTTTGGGTGGCCAGCAGTGTATAAACAAAATTTACATGTAATGTGCCCTACAGATAGACTCACAGTAGGAAAAATTAGAGTGTCAATGCAATTTCAATTGGGAAAGTCACCAGAAATTTAGAGTGCCAAGAGGGTACTTTTAGAACACAGGGGCAGGTGCACAGGCAATTTAGAAATGGTCGTTCCATTTCTTGGACTGCACTAAGACCACATAATCAAGCCTGGAGAAACCTCATGGCTCAGTCATTTTGTCAGTTGTGTGTTTGGAGTCAGTCAACAGGACAGTGCCAGAGTTTCACGATGGTTTACATTGTGAAGTTAGTAGTTACAATGAACATGTCCTGCAATGGTTGTATGCATACAAGCTCTGAGAGAGCAAGGTTTCAGTTGATTTGGACTGTTTAAAATTTAACATTAATGTAAACAGCAAGTAATTAATTGTCAATTGATATGTAAGACAAAACCCTCACAAGATCACTTTTCAATTAATTTGTTTTTCCCAGCCAAAAAATCAAATATAAATGAAACCTATTGAGTGAAGCAAAGCAATTTTGTTAAGTTTTTAACACACAATGAACAAAACAAAATTAGTAAGTACTTATCTGTGAGCCAAGTAAATTCGCTATGAGTTTGCATTTGTGAAGGCAGGATTGCGGCACTTAATTCTGTCACTGATGTACACTTCCAAAAATATAGCTGCCCCAGGGTAAAAAAACTAACAGCATGATCTATTGGTTCTTTGGTGTGCTACAAAGCTAACAGTGCCGTTTACTCACTCTTTAGGGTATTACAATATCACTAAGGTAAACATCAGAACTAAGCATATTCCTAAAACTTTAAATTGTGGTATCTTTTTCCCCATGATCTGATTTTGATCAGGAAAAAAAAAGTTCTTTTTCCTTTTTTTTAGCCCAATTATGTTCATGTTAACTGTGAAAACCCCATGAATATCTGTAGGTAGTTTTGGAGATTAGTATGTTCAAACAGACAGACAGGGCAGTTTTAGATAAAACTTTAAATCATAATGTTTTTCCCATGATCTGATTCTGATGAAATAAAACATGTACGTTGCCCCAAGCTACACTCGAGTTACCTGTGAAAACACCATGAAGATATGTGTGTTCAAACAGACATGATGATTTTATAATTTTATTATTAGTACAGCTTATTACAATGAGTAAACTTTTAATTTTCGTAGTAACTTCCTCAGTCCCTCACAGCAGTGGAAGAGAGTTTACTTTTCTGCGACTGCAAATTGCATGTAACTTTGTTAAGGCTATTTTCAGGTTGACCACATCAGTAATCTACAGGCCCTTGTCATGTGGATGAACTTCCACTGCAGAAAGAACAGTAAAACATGCTGCCCCACAACACCACTTATATGCTAAAGTGTGTAATTTCTCCTATATTAAGAAGGCATGTACTACCTGATGCCAGGTGAAGGTTGAGTTTCAGTCCTGTAGCACATTATGAGTACTGAAATAGCATGAGAAAGAAGTAAACAAACAGATCAAAAATATGTCTATGATGAGTATTAAATGGAGGGTTGGTGGGACACACAGCCAGGTGAATGGACAGTAAATCAACTTCAAAGGCTAATGGTATCACCCACAAACCAGCCATTGTCCAGTTTTTTCTTTATTTTTTCTTTCTCTGGTACTAAGGACTTCCAGTTCAGTGGTTTAGAAATTTGCTTGCCAGAACTCACTAATCTTTAACACCTAAGAGTTCCATCTTGTTAATAGGAAACAATCCCATGTTATCAAATTGTCTCATCCTCTCACTTTCATGTTACGACAGTCCCTTCAACAAGGTCAGCATCTTCTTCACATACAGTATTGTATCATCACAAAGAAATTTCCTACACATTACAGAACCATGTTGAATGAGTCAGTTTGCAGGATATGTATACACGATTAGTACTGACATTAATAAACATATTATTTTTTCAGTCTTAATCATGCAACTACACAAGGATATTTTTTTCTATTTTCCCTATGCTACCAGTTTTTCACTAAAAAATCGTCTGTGGAATTGAAGGAGTTGTCTAGGAAAAGTGATTTTAGGCTAGGTCCAGAACTTGCTTTCCTGCACTACCTGCCAGACATTTTATGATATTGGCAAAATATCAAAAATTTTTGTTGCTGCAAGTTGAGCTAGTTTCTGAGCCACTGACAACTTTAATAGTGGGTTATAAAAGTCTTTTTTGCCTGTGGTATTGTAGGTATGGACATCACTCTTCTTCTCAAATTGTGATGGATTATTTATCATTAATTTCATTAGCAAATATATACATATTGTATTGGTGCAGTTAAAACGCCTAACTCCTTGAGGAGGTGCCTATATGATAACTGAGGGTGTTATTATTCTTACTGCTCACTTCTGTACACTCAGTACTTTGTTCCTTAATGATTAGTAATCCCAGATAATTATTCCATAAGCCATGCTACAGCAACTATTGGCATGACCCTATTTATTGTACAGAACTGAATACAGTGTGTTCTCTCAAAATTAAGGGAGAGTCCATTTTCAAGGAAGCACTTAATAATTCTTTGGAAAAACATCATTTACAGTCTCTTCTGTTCCTCTCTCTGTCTAGTGGTATATATTACAACACTAGTATCATTTGCAAAAAATACCAATTCTGATTGATGAATTAAGGATGGTCATACACATACATAAGGAATAGGAATGGACCCAAAATTGAACCTTCTGGGATTCCTTCCATTATTTCTCCCTAGTCACTAAAATGTTGTTTCCTCTCAACATTGGATTACTAAGTATGACTTTTTGCTTTCTGTTTATTAGCTATGATTAAAACCAGTTGAGTATAAAGCCATCAATTCCATAATATTTAAGTTTTTCTACAAAGGTAGTATGATGCTCTCAACCGTATGCCTTGGAAAGATAACATTAATTACCAACTGGTGATAATTTATTATTTATTTACACATTATGCCTGAATCACTTTTTCTAGTCCACTAAAACATCCAAGCATCAGCTGGTCTCAGTAAATTAACTTTCTGATTTCATCTCCACTATGAAGTGAGGTTCAGTACTTTGGAAATGTTCTTACCCACACTACTTAATTGATTCAAAATTACTCTTTCTTAATTACACGTGTTACAGTAAAAGGTGTACAAAGTGGTTACTCATGGAAGATTATTCTGTTCCAACATTTTGGAGACTTGGAAAGGCTTGAACACTTCAAAATGCGTCAAGGCATACTCATATTCTTGCACACAGATTTAGCAAATGTTTTGTCACTAGCCACTGATAGTGCAGGAGAGTCATTACTGTGAAAACAGAGTGTCACTATAACATTTTACAAATTAACCATCTACTTTGTATAGAGAGTACAGGTGTTTTGATTTTTATAATGCAGTAAATATATCCTGATTTATGTATCCCTTTCCATCTAATAAATATAAATTAATGTTCTTCTCTTCAGTTTAATAAAAGCGATCAACAATTTGCTGCAATGTGGAATACTCCTTTTCCATCACAACACCCAAAATCACTTGCACACATGAATTATATTATATTATATTATCACGTAACATGCCTTATGCAATCCTTGATTGTATAAGGCATGTTATGTGATAATAAAATTTGATTTGATTTGATTTGATTTGATTAACAGAGTACTGCTCACGCAAATGTGGACTGACATGCCACTGATACTGCTACCAATTGCTCTAGCTTTTGTGTTGTTATTTAACTCCTTTATTGCTTGATATGAAATATATTTCCCAAGTTCAGCTGAAACAAGTCCACAAGAAAGTTCAGTGTAAATCCATAACCTAAAGATGGGAAATGTTAACGAAACTTGCATAAACACTGTTAAGGCAACTAAACTCTAAGTCCAATGACGTATGCCAGTCCAAGGTACACTATGCAGTGACATGATTCAGTAGCGGACATAAAGTGTAAACAGTGCAACAATGTCCACCTTTATAAGATAGCCATGTGTTACAATGTTCTTCTATGTGACCCACTTTCTGGAGCTGGTCTCACCAGCAATTCACCCTGTCACTCTCACAGCACCCTTTGCAGCCATGGCATCTGCCATAATATCAATGCCTGTATGGGGTTGACCTCCAAGAGTTCTGGCGAAAAAAAAAAAAAAAAAAAAAAAAAAAGAAAAGAACCATGTCTGGGATATAGGACTAGTAGTCCTCAAACTATGGATTCAACCTTAATACTGAATTATTTAAATTATTTTTACATGTCATCCCTTTCCCACCTACTGCCCTACCCCTAGGGGTGATGAGACTGCCTCCAGCCAACCTAACAACCCTGAAGAGTAGTCCTTCACTTTAAATTTTTTAATTTCATTCTCTACGTGCCTAAAAGTCCACTTGTATTACTATTATTTTTTTAAATGTAAGCTGAACAAATAATGATTCTTCTGTAGCCAACAATAAAATTATTAAATGAAATGGAGTTTTAACAGATCGTATACTATATGATGATATGACATACCTGATTGCAAACTTTTGTGAGTAATGGTTAGTCAATTGTACTTAATAGGTTTTTAACATATATTATGTGGTACTGTTTGATTAGGCTATTTTTGAAGTTTCTTTTAAGGTCCATTCACCAAAATTCACTTATATGTTCTTCTATGTATTGAAAATAGTAAAATAGTTGATACTGGCCAAACATGACATACAAAAAATAAAAAAAATAATTGAAAAATATAGTATAGCAGCATAAATGGTTTCAGGAACAAAAAATGTTTTATTATGCTCATATTTTCAACAGCTGTATAATTTCTGTAGCCCAAGATATTGTGGCGTAGCATATCGCATGGGGAAAGTGATATGTGTTACCCTCTGTCTTTCTCTAATGTAAATCAAACAATAGAAAATCCAGGATGGATATGATATATTGTAACATTCTAATAGTGTAAGTGTTTTCAAGTTAGTTACTTAGTTGTGACCCACATACTATGCATGGAATTGTCATTTATTTTGTGCATCTGCTTGTGTTTGGATGGGTACAGGATATCTACAAGATGGGGATACAAGCACAGTCTTTCTGCAGGTTGTGGCATGCTTGTAAATGATATGTAACTGAAGTGTTCTGAATTGTAAATACAAAATACAGAATATCCATCTCTCAAGAGGAAGTGGATGTCATTTCATAGAAGTCAGTTTTGCCAGAATGAGATTTCCACTAGCGCAGAAAAAAATGACTGGTGATGGTATCTGCATCTATGAAACAACTTCATTGTCATTCTGCCAGTGGACTGCCAAACATTAAGGTAAATAAAAATCAGTAAACAAAAGCAACTGAAAAATTCTTGGCGTAGCTCACTGATACACGACATAGAGCATTTCAGTAATTAAGAGCAAATTTACCTGTCTTACTGCTACAGTTTTCAAATTCCTCACGCCTTCTTTTATAGATTAGTCATTCACTATGAAGACATTTTAGCACTGATATCACATTTTCAGAATGAAAGCTCCAGTTACACTATAATGTCTTAATTTTAATAGTTAAAATTATTTCTTTTAAATAAAATAGCTACTGCAGAGCATTACACTTTTACAGTCTATTAACCATCCCTGTCTTTTGCAGCATAAATCATCACTTTAACAATGACAATTTTTCTTTTTGAGTCACCAGTCTTCTGACAGCCAGGCCAAATTTTGAAATTGGCATGTCTTTTAATTTAAAGAAAATAATCAATGATATGAATATAATAGAGGGAAACATTCCATGTGGGAAAAATATATCTAAAAACAAAGATGATGTAACTTACCAAACGAAAGCGTTGGTATGTTGATAGACACAGAAACAAACACAAACACACACACAAGATTCAAGCTTTCGCAACCCATGGTTGCTTCATCACGAAAGAGGGAAGGAGAGGGTAAGGAGTCATTTCAATCCTGGGAGTGGAAAGACTTACCTTAAGGGGAAAAATGGACACGTATACACTCACACACACACACACACACACACACAAACACACAAACACACACACACACACATATTCATCTGCACATATACGGACACAAGCAGACATGTTTGTTTTTAGATATAAAGAAAATAATCATGTTGACATACCTTTCCAAGTGGGGGATGCACATCAAAGAAAAATGTCCTATTAATGTACCAGCTCCCCATTTTTCCAAAGTGTGTTTCATCCCAGCTGAAACACAGCAATAACAAAAAATGAACATTTAAAAGCATATGTATTTCCAATAGTAAACACATATATCAAAGTTTTCTATTTGACACAGTAACTATGAAACAATATTGGTAACAACTGCTATAGTGACATGGAGTAACGCCAAGTGAACAATATATATTTGTAACATTTAGTCTCTTTTGCAAAATTAAAATTTTTAAATGACCATTTTTTGATATCAAACATTCATTTTCGAGTATTAATTAGTGGTGAAACCACTCCTTTATAGATATATGATGATGCAAACAATTTAGGGGTAGAGAAGACAACTCACTGAATAGCAGAAGCATTGAGCTATTGTTAGGCAGTAACTTTCAGAACAGTGCAATGAGCTAGAGTGCAAATACACATACCAAAAACACACTCACATACACAATTATATATGATGAAGTGATGTTCCCATCACTAACTGAAATTTGAAAAGGGATGCTTGACATTTAACAGCATTGTGGTTGGTAGCCCTGCACCAGGCGAGACATGCGATTTTTGTGCTCTCATACAAATACGTGATTTAGTCTGAGATAAAACTCAGTTTAATATTGATAGCTAATTAAATATGTGTATTGGTGTGTTCTTTGAGCTCACCATTACAGGTTTCACTTTTCTTGGTGTATTATTCCAGAAAATGCAAAAAGATCATAAAGTAGGGTTACAGTCATATTTTTGTTTACATTTTAGCACAGTAAACTTAAAGAATCTCATTTAATTGTTCTTCTTTCTTTCCAGTAAGTTAAGTACAGCACATCCCTTCATTGTTTTAATTCTTATTTGCAAAATGCAGCATAAATTTTAATTTGTTGTGTCTTGAACCTTTGCACATCGCAGCTTCGTTTACATACAGTTGCAAGTAGGCCTAATTTTCGTAAATGTGTTTTCTTGTTTCTCTGTAATTTAACTGATCATTCTCACTAAAGTATTATTTTTACTAAGAGTGAAAAGTGCCTGACTTGCCAAAATGTTAACTCTGGGGTTTTGTATGATGGATGAAGTAGTTCTTTTCCGCTGGGTTGTCTGTAATGGCATGGGAACCGGAGAAATGAAATCAAGCAATGTTGATGCTGCTGAACTGTTGACCAAACTATGATCAGTCCTACCTGGTAAGGATCCCACACCGTGCAGCAATATTCCAGCAGAGGATGGACAAGTGTAACACAGGCTGACTCTTTAGTGGGTTTGTCGCATTTTCCAAGTGTTCTGCCAACAAAGCGCAGTCTTTTTTTCGCCTTTACCACAATATTATCTACGTGGTCTTTCCAATTTAATTTGCTCATAATTGTAATTCCTAGGTATTTAGTTGAATTGACAGCCCTTATATTTGTGCGATTTAACGTATACCCAAAATTTATAAGATTTCTTTTAGTAACCATGTGGATGACCTCGCACTTTTCATGGTGTAGTGCCAATTGCCACTTTCAGCACCATACAGAAATTCTCTCTAGATCATTTTGTAATTGGAATTGATTGTCTGATGATTTTACTAGATGGTAAATTACAGCATCATCTGCAAACAATCTAAGGGGGCTGCTCAGATTATCACCTAGATCATTTACGTAAATCAGGAACAGCAGAGGGCCTATGACACTACCTTGTGGAACACCAGATATCACTTCTGTTCTACTTGATGATTTACGTCTATCACTATGAACTGTGACCTCCCTGAGAGGAAATCAAGAATCCAGTCACACAACTGAGACGATACTGCATATGCACGCAGTTTGATTAATAGTCGCTTGTAAGGAACGGTATCAAAAGCCTTCTGGAAATCTAGGAATATGGAATCAATCTGAGATCCCTTGTCAACTGCACTCATTATTTCATGGGAATAAAGAGCTAGCTGTGTTGCACAAGAATGATATTTTTGGAAATCATGTTGGCATGTTGGTTATGTATCAATAAGCCATAGTCTTCAAGGTGATTCATTGATAAACTTTTCAATGCCCCCCCCCCCCCCTCCCCCATAGGTAGAAGTCAAGAGGTGGAAGGTCTGGAGACCATGGCGGGCACTCAACAGCTCCTCTTTGACCCATCCATTGTCCAGATAGATTTTCATTCAAGTAGGCTCTAAGATCTCTGTGGTAGTGAGGCGGAGCACCATCTTGTTGAAGGAAAAATCTTTCATTTTCAAACACCTCTGAGATGGCAGGTAACACTGATGTTCCCAACACAGGAAAAAACACCTCTGCAGTTACGGTACCTTCAGAGAAGAATGAACCAATCAAACCATGTGATGACAGACCACAACACAGATTAACATCCAGTAGATTAACATGTTTGTCCATGTGAAAGTGAGAGCATTTTCAGGCGCCCAGTACATGCAGGTGTGGCATTTTACAGCACTGTTCAGTTTTAATTGTGCCCCATCAGACCAGATAACCATCCCCGTAGCCATTCATGACTGAGTAAGATTGCACAGTGGTTAGAACACTGGACTTGCATTTGGGAGGACCCTGGTTCTACATCTACATCTACATCTACATCAATGTGATTACTCTGCTATTCACAATAAAGTGCCTGGCAGAGGGTTCAATGAACCACATTTTTTTGGTGCTTCTGCAACAGTGATCTGACCCGTTTTGTGTACCATGGGGGATCAGTACCATCATTTATTAATTTATGTGGTATATAACTCTCAATTGCTGTCAATACTATCTCTTTGAAGTCATTCCACACCTTTCCTAAGCTTACATGATCAGATTGGAAGGAGTGAAGTCAGTCTCTTAAAAAGGTATTAAGAGCATTTTTATCAGCTTTTTTAAATAGATATACTTTGCGTTTCTTTTTGATGGTTGTAGTTGTTACGGTATTCAGCGTAGAAGCAACTTCCTTGTAGTTGCTAATCCCTGCATTCACCGCAATACTCATTATTTGTCCAGGATTATTTGTTGCCAAGAGGTCAAGTATGCTTTTGCAACCATTTACGCTTTGAGTGGACTCATGAAATAATGGTTCAAAATAATTTTCTGAGAAAGCATTCAGTACAATTTCGGAAGACGTTTTATGCCTGCTGCCGGCTTTAAACATAAATTTTTCCAGCATATTGAGGGTAGATTGAAGGCACCACCAACTATAATTGTATGAGTGGGGTACTTATTTGAAATGAGATTCAAGTTTTCTTTGAACTGTTCGGCAACTATATCTTCTGAGTCGGGGGTCGGTAAAACAATCCAATTAATAATTTAGTTCGATTGTCAAGTACAGCCTCTGCCCATACTATCTTGCAGGAACTATATCTACTTCAATTTCACTACAAGGCAAATTACTTCTGACACCAATAAATATTCCACCACCAACTGTATTTAATCTATCCTTTCTGAACACTGTTTGATCGTTTGAAAAAATTTCAGCTGAACTTATTTCTGGCTTTAGCCAGCTTTCTGTACCTATAACTATTTGAGTTTCAGCGCTTTCTATTAGTGCTTGGAGCTATGGTTCTTTCCCAACACAGCAGCAACAATTTACAACTACAATACCGATCATTTGTACAACTACCTTAATGTGTTTTACCTCCCCCTTTTAGACAGACACCCTTTCTGTGGTTCCCTGAGACCATCTGGCCTAAAAAACTGCCCAGTGCCTTCCACACATCCCCTGCTACCCATGTAGTTGCTTCCTGTGTGTAGTGGACTCCTGACCCATTAAGTGGAACCTGGAAACCCACCACCCGATTGCGGAAGTCAAGGAATCTGCAGCCTACATGGTCACAGAACTGCCTGGGCCTCTGATTCAGACTCTCCCCTCAGCTCTGCACCAAAGGACCACAGTTGGTTCGATCGATGCTGCTGCAGATGGTAAGCTCCACCTTGATCTCAAAAGCAAGACTGGAAGTCTTTACCATTTCCGGTAGCCACCCGAAACCAGAGAGAATCTCCTCCGATCCAAAGTGACACACATCATTGGTACCGATGTGAGTCACCACCTGCAGTTGGCTGCACCCTGTACTCTTCATGGCATCAGAAGCACCCTTTCCACATCCGGAATGCCTTCTCCCAGTATGTACATGGAGTGCACACTGGCTTCCTTCTCCTCCTTGGCAGCCATGTTCCTAGAGGGCCCCATTACGCGCGTAACGTTGGAGCTCCCAACTACCAGCAAACCCACCCTCTGTAAATGCCCAGACCTTGCGGTCGAGAAGCTTCCTCTGGAACAGTGTGTACGGCTGCATCCGGCTTAGAGACGTCGTCAGCCACAGATTACCCTTGAAACCTCTTCGCCAAACAAACCAGGGAGGCCCTATGATTGGCCCCTCAGAAAGTTTTTCGCTGCCTGCCACACTTAAGAATGATTTCCCACTCAACCATGGGTGAGGGGTCAACCTCAGTGCAGGCAGTACCTGGGGTTTCCATAGCAGTGGACCGATCGGGGGAAACGTGGGGCGTGCTCGAAGTCCCTCACATCCCCGCGTCTGACCCCACAGTGATGCCCCTTGGCAGCAGCCTAAAGCTGTGTGATGGAAGCCAATACATCCTGGAGCTGTGAGCAAAGGATCACCAACTCAGCTCACATCTGTGCCCAGCAATCACAGTTCCTATTCATTACTCCTATTTGAAGCTTGTAAAAATATGTAAATAATGAATGGTGTACTCAGCTAATTAGCAGCAGCAATTCGAAGTGCTCTCTCACTGACAGTCTATCTGACACTGAGCTACATTAACCAAAACAAGTAAAAGCCTATACGATACAAGGGTTGATATAAAGGTCGTAAGCAACAGCTGTACTGTATGCTACACTGTTATTAAAATAAAAAGTTTTGCCTAATAAGCACTTGAACATGCAAGAAATTTAAAAAAAATAATCTAGTAGCTATGCAGGTACCTGTAAATAAGTCGCCCCTGTTGGAAGCTCGTAAAAATATACAACAAACAAATGGTGTACTCGCCTTATTAGTAACAGGAACATGAGGTGCTCTGTCTCTGATGGTCTATCCAACAAATCTATGTCTGGCCATCCTGATTTAGGTTTTCTGTGATTTCCTTAAATCGTTTCAGGTAAATGCTGGGATGGTTCCTTTGAAAGGGCACAACTGGCTTTCTGTCCCATTCTTTCCTAATCTTATGGTACCAACGATCTTGCTGTTTAGTCCCTTCTCCCAGATAATCCAACCAAACCATTCATCCTTGCAAAGCATGCCTTTAAACCAGTCACAGTACTCCATCCTTCGATCTGCATCATCTTTGTTCACAGTGTGCAGTGATCTTGGAATGTACACTTTCCACTTTGCAGCCTTCAGAATTAATCATACGCTTGATCAGCTTATCCTGCTTTCACGTGCACCCTGCTTCACAGGTTTTTGAGGTGACCTAGTAAAATGTTGCAACACAGCAGCAATGGAAGCTGGACATGTTGCTTTTGGTCAGCCAGTCCTTTCCTTATGAACATCTTCAACAGTACAATCGAATTCAAATTTTTCCCGAATATGATAAATTGTTATATGTGTTGGCAGCTGAGTTCTGTACACATTATGCCACTGCTGTAGTACCTCTAACATTTTTTCTTACTTGTGTTGCTCAAATGACAGTCTTACTTCATTTATTGCTACAGTGTCCCCTGCTGGAAAACGCGTGCCAAGATCTGTTGAGATAACAGTGGACTACGCTATAATGGTGGACTATGCTACCGCACAAAATTGCAATGATATGTCATTTTGTTCCAAAGAAATTAACTACCAAAGAGTGTCTACATTTTCTGGCCCTCTCTATGTGTATAAGGAGTGGCGAATCAGACATGGGGGTGTCAGTTTTCTGACAGTTTTTGTGAGCCAGTTTTGTTACAGTTTTATGCAATAAATATGTAATTCTGTAAGAAAACATCGTGTTAATTTGAATATCTTGAAATTTCTCTTAGTCTCATAAAATCAACAGCTACATTGTCAAGAACTCAGCAAGTTGCAAATTTTGATGGAGCAGACAACTAGCAAATTCTTTTACAGATACTGCAGCATCTGGGTTGTCGAGAAATGAAGACGAGTATTTGATAATTAATTGCTACATCCCGGTATATTTCAAACTGATGCAATAAGTTGCTCTAAAAAGCATTGAAAAAAGCTGGTATGCCTGTCACACCAAAAGAAAAATGCTGATATTTATAAAGCCCACATGGGGTATTGATAACTAGAAGGTGCTTAGATCCCACATAAAGTAGCAACTGTAAATGTACAAATGCCAAATCAATCTTCAAAAAATAAGCCCCACCCCCAATAATTTTTCTAATAGTGTCATCAGGGTACAGTAAAGGATAGGTACCAATGATTGAGTATGCATTAATAGTTTTTTTTTTTTTTTAATCACCACACAGGCATAATTTACAGGTAGGTTTCTTGACTGTCACAAGTGGTGTTGACCATTCACTGCAAGAAATAGGTAGAATAACATCACAGGGGTTGATAACAATCTAATTCTTCTTTTACTTGATTCTTAGCACTGTTAGCTGCAACAAGTAAAAGACAGGTGCTGTTGGTTCTGCACAATTTTGGAGATTTTGCCTGATATAAGCCCACGCTGCAGTGTTCTTCTCCAGTACGCCAGTGTACAAGTGTGCACACAGAAACAGCTAAGTGAAAAATCTGTGCTATATGCATATTTATTTAAATATAAAAGCTGACTTAGAATTTTCTTTTGTGTGAGACCGTGTATACAAAATTTATGTGTTGGTTTGAAGTTATATATTTGGATATTTTACTGTTCACACTGCTTCTGGATAATCTTTCATTGATTTTATCAATACCCATTTGTATCATGATATATTCAGAAATTTTTAACATTTATGAGTGTCCTGATAAACTTGTACTGTTATCATCAGTTACAGGCTTAAACATAATTGTGCTCTTTTAAAATTGTTTAGAACAGTAGACCTATCCTCATTCAAAACAACTGTTCTCTAATTTATTGTACAATTACAGAAGAAATAGATTATTTTCAGATTATTACAAAACTATGTTTTCATAAGTTACCGGCACAAGTATTTTGTATACGTAACTTATTTCATCATACATCAGTGTTTCTGATTCACAGTTCTGCCAAAGAATACATCACCCCCCCAAGTTTCATTGTAAATCAATGCAAATAAATGTGTGTTCTTGAGACTTTTCAGAAGCTACCATTATCCTTTGCATAATATACGAGCAATTTGTTGTAAATCAACATTGTGTAGCAGATATTCTAACGTCATATCACGTTACATCTAGTTTTCTCTTAAAGCGGAGTAGCCCTATATACTATCTACATTTACAGTAAATTAACTATGTTTTTGAGTTTGCTAACAACGGTAATTAACCTCAAAATGTTTTTGGAAACTAGTAATTTTTGCCACATGTTTTTGTGTTGGTGGTTCATGATGTGGGTTCCTGTAGTCATGTCCTAGTTCATGAACCACAGGCAATGTATGAGTGGCCAAGTAAGTGGTCCCGACAGTTGGGATACCAGTTACTTTGGAATAAGGCTGGGCATCTCGGACATATTCTGAGTCGTGGTCACCTTTGTGCTCATACGGCAAAGACTACCAAATCCACTGGTTAGTCCCTCAGCCGTTAGGGGTAAAAACCAATGGGACTCGGGGGCAAGTAAGGCTAGCAACCTGCTTCCTTGGTACTTTAAATATAATGCTGGTAACAATCAGAGCAAAATACCTCGGACCTTTGGAGGTGACGGAGTCCCACCTCTAACTGACAAACCAGTGACTCCTAAGATACGACTTGGCAAACAAATGGTAATGAGATGGGGAGCTATTAATATCAATGGGGGCTACTCTGGGAAGAAGGTAGAGCTGGCAGAGGCTTCAAGTAAGATGGGGTTGGACGATTTAGCTGTTAGTGACATTCGGGTAAGGGGTGAGAAAGAAGAGGAAGTGGGAGAATACAAGGTCTACCTGTCAGGAGTCAAAGCAAGAATAGCACAATGGGGTGTAGGGCTTTACATCAGGAAAGAAATGGAACCCAGCGTAGTTGCAATAAGGTATGTAAATGAACGACTGATGTGGATAGATTTGACAGTGTCTAGCAAGAAAATTAGGGTTGTATCAGTATATTCTCATTGTGAAGGGACAGAACAAGATAAGATGGATAGTTTTTATGAGGCACTCAGTGATGTAGTTGTTAGAGTAAAGGACAAGGACAGTGTTCTGCTCATGGGTGATTTTAACACCAGGATTGGAAATCGAACAGAAGGGTATGAAAAGGTTATGGGTAAATTTGGAGAGGATATGGAGGCCAACAGGAACGAGAAACAACTCTTGAATTTATGTGCCCATATGGGCTTAGTAATCACAAAATCCTTTTTTTTAATCATAAGAACATTCATCAGTATACTTGGGAAAGCAGGGGAACAAGATCTGTCATTGACTATATAATAACAGATCAGGAATTCAGGAAGGCTGTGAGGGACACACTTGTATTCAGGGGATACTTTGATGACACTGATCATTATTTAATCTGCAGTGAAATTGGGATTGTGAGGTCAAAAGTGTAGGAGGTCAGGTCCATATGTAGGAGGATAAGAGTGGAGAAACTTCAGGATAAGGAAATCAGGCACAAGTACATAACAGCGATCTCAGAAAGGTACCAGTTAGTTGAATGTAGTCAATTACAGTCATTGGAAAAGGAATGGACAAGGTACAGGGACACAGTAATAGAAGTGGCTAAAGAATGTCTTAGAACAGTAGTGTGTAAAAGTAGGATGAAGCAAACAGCTTGGTGGAATGACGCAGTCAAGGCAGCCTGTAAAAGGAAAAAGAAGGCATATCAAAAATGGCTACATACTAGGACTCAGGTAGACAGAGAAAGTTATGTTGAAGAAAGAAACAAAGCCAAACAGATAATTGCAACATCAAAGAAAAAATTTTGGGAGGACTTTGGAAACAGGTTGGAGACATTGGGTCAAGCTGCTGGAAAACCATTCTGGAGTGTAATTAGCAGTCTTCGAAAGGGAGGCAAGAAGGAAATGACAAGTATTTTGGACAGGTCAGGAAAACTGCTGGCGAATCCTGTGGATGCCTTGGGCAGACGGAGGGAATATTTTGAAAAGTTGCTCAATGTAGGTGAAAATACGATCAGTAATGTTTCAGATTTCGAGGTGGAATGGGATAGGAATGATGATGGAAATAGGATCACATTTGAGGAAGTGGAGAAAATGGTCAATAGATTGCAGTGCAATAAAGCAGCTGGGGTGGGAAGTCGGAACTCATCAAATACAGTGGAATGTCAGGTCTTAAATGGCTACACAGGATAATTGAAATGGTGTGGGAGTCAGGACAGATTCCACCAGACTACACAAAAGCAGTAATCACACCAATCTTTAAACATGGAAACAGAAAAGATTGTAACAACTACAGAGGTATCTCTTCAATCAGCGTTGTAGGTAAAATCAATGCCAACCAGCATGTATTCCGAAAGCATCAATCATGTGAAACCAAACTCGCACCTTTCTCACATGACATAATGAAAACTTTGCATTAAGGCAGTCAGGTAGATGCAGTATTTATTGATTTCCGGAAAGCATTTGACTCAAAGCATTTGACTCAAAAGTACAATCATATGGGCTATTTAGTGAAATTTGTAACTGGACTGAGGACTTTTTGGTAGGGAGGATGCAACATGTTATCTTGGTTGGAGAACCATCATCAGATGTTGACATAACTTCAGGTGTGCCCCAAGGAAGTGTGTTGGGACCCTGGCTGTTCATGTTTTATATCATTGAGCTTGCAGAGAATATTAATAGTAACCTCAGACTTTTTGCAGATAATGCAGTTATCTATAATGAAGTACTATCTGAAAGAAGCTGCATAAATATCCAGTCAGACCTTGGTAAGATTTCAAAGTGGTGAAAAGATTGGCAGCTTGCTTTAAATGTTCAGAAGCATAAAAAAGTATCCTATGACTATAATATCAATGAGTGACTGTTGGAATTGACCAACTCATACAAATACCTGGGTGTAATACTTTATAGGGATATGAAATGCAATGATCACATAGGCTCAGTCTTGGGTAAAGGAGGTGGCAAACTTCAGTTTATTAGTAAAATACTGAGGAAGTGCCATCAGTCTACAAAGAAGATTACATACAAGTCACTTGTATGACCGGTTATGGAATATTGCTCAAGTGTGTGGGCCATACCAAATAGGGCAAACAGTGAATATTGAACGTTTACAGGGAAGAGCAGAATGAATGGTCACAAGTTAGCTTGATCCATGGAAGAGTGTCACAGGGATACTGAAGCAAGTGAACTGGAAAACTCTTGACAAGCCCAAATACTATATTAACAAAGTCTCAAGGACTAGCTTTAAATGATGATTCTAAGAATATACGACAATTCCCTACATATCACTCACATAGGGATCATGGGGATAAGATTACAATAATTACTGCACACACAGAGGCTTTCAATCATTCATTCTTCCTGCACTCTATAAGTGTATGGAATGGAAAGAAATTCTAATAACTTGTGTTCAGTGGGAAGTACCCTCTGCCGTGTGTGTTTGCAGAGTATAGATGTAGATATAGATACTTGATCCAGTAAAGTTACTGGTACTGGGCGAACCAGAAAAAACAGGGATGGGCAGACTGTTTCATTGTAAAATGAACCTGAAATTTTGTTGCACAACCCAGTGATGGAGAAAAGAGAGAGGAGAATTTGACACAGAGAGCATCTAAGCACTGATACAAAACGATAAGAAACCAAATGCACTTCATCATCAATGAAGAAACCAAACAGTTTAAAAGCGTCGATACTAAACAGATTTTCAGTGTAAGCATTGTCTCCAACTATGAATGTTAATGAATGAACGACAGCCTTGTAAGTCACATATGCAGAAAACTGTCTAAGAATGGGAATCTGTTGTTTTTTATAACTCACCAGCATCCGAGACACTGGAGTCAGAGGGGGAGAACCCAAATCCACATAGGTCGAAGAATTCACCAATGTTGCTGCTGCACCCATATCCACCTGCATCCTCGCGGTTTGTTAAACATGTGCACTTCAACATATAACTTGCTTTGAGACACTGTCACTGCCGACACACTGTTTGTATCCATATTAGTTTCATCCTCACTCTGGTTTGGAAAGGAGTTACATACAGAAGCAATGTGTCCTTTCTTATGGCACCTATTACACATTGCACAGCACTTGGGACACACGGTTGATTTGTATTGAATGAAGCAGTATAGGCATCAAGGCAGCAGAGCACAAAGCTGTCTCTGTTGTGATATGGATTGTTGTTGTTACAAACAATGGTGACCTATATGACACTGAGACTTACTGCTGCAATAGTGTCTACATTCCTTGTGAACTGACTGAAGGCTGGGAGGGGTGAGAGGAACTGATTTCTGAAACTGCAAACCAGGCTTCTACCTGCAGTCTCTGAAACTTCAAATGACTGAGCTATGTTCAGTACTTCCATAAGCAAAGGATTTTGACACTTTAGAGCTCAATCTCGAAGTTCTCTATCAGGAGCAAAACATATGATTGCTTCACAGACCATCTGATTTGCATAGGATTCATTATGAACATTTGAAAAAGTTGTGATGACAGGCAAGTGCACGTAATGCCCTGTACGACTGTTTTGGCCACTTTTAGCAGTGATAAAATTCCACACAAGTAGCAACAAAGTGAGTTGTTTACAGTGACAGTTAGAAAGTAGCCCACACATCTGACTGAAAGAAAGACTTGAAGGTTCTTGAAAGGGGGCGAGCTGCCACAACTGATACACACAAGGTGAAATTCAAGGCTGAAAAAGGGCTTGCACAAGTTTATGTTTGTTATCCCGTATGGCTCGAAGTATTGCCACAGGCATTTTTGATAAGCATCCCAGTCTTCAGCTGCATCATTGTACGCAGGGAACAGTGGTTGATATGTTGTTGGTGTTAAAATGGAAATAGCTACTGTCAGCACCTACTGTTGGTCAAGATGCGGTTTGTCAAAATGCCTGCGGATCAGCAACTTCATCTTCTGTCTCATGTCACCGACCCACTACAGATTCGTTTACGCGTGACGCATGTGGCTTACATTATCATCAGCAACACCGCCTGTCATGAACAACCTATCCATCACCCTCAGTTGGCACACCTGCACCTTCAGTTCCGCGCCCTGTCAGCAGAGGCCAGTGTGCTTGCTGCAGTGCCTCAGTTGCAAGTTCAGAGCTGCCACCTAATAGCCTACAGGAGGTTCTGCCAGCTGCCGACCATGCCCGAGCAGCTACCCGATCGGCTATTGGCCCAGCTACATTGTGCTGGTTCCATGCTATTTACAGGGACGCTGCCTACAACTTCCGCGTGCCTTGCACTTTCCCCAACCGAGACTAATGGGTACATTTAGTCGCAACGTACCACCACGTTCCTTCATGATGCCTACTGTGTGTATGTTATTAATAATATTATATAGTGTGAATATATGTACAAATTTTGTGCAGTAATGTGATAATTGTAAACAAGTGCTGTAAAATGTTTTTTTTTTGTTTTGTTTGTAATAATATAAATTCAAATACTGTTACATTCCATCCTGGATTTTCCATTGTTCGATTTTCTTTGTTTCATGATGTGTGGCTAAATTAGCCTAAAATTATCTTATACACCTAAGTGTATTGAATGTTTATTATTTGATGACAAGGTTTGTAACCTTTTAAATTTAAATATGCTAAGGCCCCTGAAGAGGGGCAGCAGCCTTTTCAGTAGTTGCAGGGACAACAGTCTGGATGATTGACTGATCTGGCCTTGTAACAATAACCAAAACGGCCTTGCTGTGCTGGTACTGCGAACGGATGAAATCAAGGGGAAACTACAGCCGTAATTTTTCCCGAGGGCATGCAGCTTTACTGTATGATTAAATGATGATGGCATCCTCTTGGGTAAAATATTCAGGAGGTAAAATAGTCCCCCATTCGGATCTCCGGGCGGGGACTACTCAAGAGGATGTCGTTATCAGGAGAAAGAAAACTGGCGTTCTACGGGTCGGAGCGTAGAATGTCAGATCCCTTAATCGGGCAGGTAGGTTAGAAAATTTAAAAAGGGAAATGGATAGGTTAAAGTTAGATATAGTGGGAATTAGTGAAGTTCGGTGGCACGAGGAACAAAACTTCTGGTCAGGTGACTACAGGGTTATAAACACAAAATCAAATAGGGGTAATGCAGGAGTAGGATTAATAATGAATAGGAAAATAGCAGTGCGGGTAAGCTACTACAAACAACATAGTGAACGCATTATTGTGGCCAAGAGAGATACGAAGCCCACATCTACTACAGTAGTACAAGTTTATTTGCCAACTAGATCTGCAGATGACGAAGAAATTGAAGAAATGTATGATCAAATAAAATAAATTATTCAGATAGTGAAGGGTGACGAAAATTTAATAGTCATGGGTGACTGGAATTCGGTAGTAGGAAAAGGGAGAGAAGGAAACGTAGTAGGTGAATATGGAATGGGGCAAAGAAATGAAAGAGGAAGCCGCCTGGTAGAATTTTGCACAGAGCACAACTTAATCATAGGTAACACTTGGTTCAAGAATCATAAAAGAAGGCTGTATACATGGAAGAAGCCTGGAGATACTGACAGGTTTCAGATAGATTATATAATAGTATGACAGAGATTTAGGAACCAGGTTTTAAATTGTAAGACATTTCCAGGGGCAGATGTGGACTCTGACCACAATCTGTTGGTTATGACCTGTAGATTAAAACTGAAGAAACTGCAAAAAGGTGGGAATTTAAAGAGATGGGATCTGGATAAGTTGAAAGAACCAGAGGTTGTACGGAGTTTCAAGGAGAGCATAAGGGAGCAATTGACAGGAATGGGGGAAAGAAATACAATAGAAGAAGAATGGGTAGCTTTGAGGCATGAAGTAGTGAAGGCAGCAGAGGATCAAGTAGGTAAAAAGACGTGGGCTAGTAGAAATCCTTGGGTAACAGAAGAAATATTAAATTTAATTGATGAAAGGAGAAAATATAAAAATGCAGTAAATGAAGCAGGCAAATAGGAATACAAACGTCTCAAAAATGACATTGACAGGAAGTGCAAAATGGCTAAGCAGGGATGGCTAGAGGACAAATGTAAGGATGTAGAGGTTTATCTCACTAGGGTTAAGATAGATACTGCCTACAGGAAAATTAAAGAGACCTTTGGAGAAAAGAGGACCACTTGTATGAATATTAAGAGCTCAGATGGAAACCCAGTTCTAACCAAAGAAGGGAAAGCAGAAAGGTGGAAGGAGTATATAGAGGGTCTATACAAGGGCGATGTACTTGAGGACAATATTATGGAAATGGAAGAGGATGTAGATGAAGATAAAATGGGAGATACAATACTGCATGAAGAGTTTGACAGAGCACTGAAAAACCTGCGTCGAAACAAGGCCCCTGGAGTAGACAACATTCCATTGGAACTACTGATGGCCTTGGGAGAGCCAGTCCTGACGAAACTCTACCATCTGGTGAGCAAGATGTTTGAGACAGGCGAAATACCCTCAGACTTCAAGAAGAATATAATAATTCCAATCCCAAAGAAAGCAGGTGTTGACAGATGTGAAAATTACCGAACTATAAGTTTAATAAGTCACAGCTGCAAAATACTAACGCGAGTTCTTTACAGACGAATGGAAAAACTAGTAGAAGCCGACCTCGGGGAAGATCAGTTTGGATTCCATAGAAATGTTGGAACACGTGAGGCAATACTGACCCTACTACTTATCTTAGAAGCTAGATTAAGGAAGGGCAAACATACGTTTCTAGCATTTGTAGACTTAGAGAAAGCTTTTGGCAATGTTGACTGGAATACTCTCTTTCAAATTCTGAAGGTGGCAGGGGTAAAATACAGGGAGCGAAAGGCTATTTACAATTTGTACAGAAACCAAATTGCAGTTATAAGAGTTGAGGGATATGAAAGGGAAGCAGTGGTTGGGAAGGGAGTGAGACAGGGCTGTAGTCTATCCCCGATGTTATTCAATCTGTATATTGAGCAAGCAGTGAAGGAAACAAAAGAAAAATTCGGAGTAGGTATTAAAGTCCATGGAGAAGAAATACAAACTTTGAGGTTCGCCGATGACATCGTAATTCTGTCAGAGACAGCAAAGGACTTGGAAGAGCAGTTGAACGGAATGGATAGTGTCTTGAAAGGAGGATATAAGATGACCATCAACAGAAGCAAAATGAGGATAATGGAATGTAGTCGAATAAAGTCGGGTGATGCTGAGGGAATTAGATTAGGAAGTGAGACACTTAAAGTAGTAAAGGAGTTTTGCTATTTGGGGAGCAAAATAACTGATGATGGTCGAAGTAGAGAGGATATAAAATGTAGACTGGCAATGGCAAGGAAAGTGTTGCTAAAGAATAGAAGTTTGTTAACATCGAGTATAGAGTTAAGTGTCAGGAAGTCATTTCTGTAAGTATTTGTATGGAGTGTAGCCATGTATGGAAGTGAATCATGGACGATAAATAGTTTCGAAAAGAAGAGAATAGAAGCTTTCGAAATGTAGTGCTACAGAAGAATTCTGAAGATTAAATGGGTAGATCACATAACTAATGAGGAAGCATTGAATCGGATTGGGGAGAAGAGAAGTTTGTGGCACAACTTGACCAGAAGAAGGGATCGGTTGGTAGGACATGTTCTGAGGCATCAAGGGATCACCAATTTAGTATTGGAGGGCAGCGTGGAGGGTAAAAATCGTAGAGGGAGACCAAGAGATGACTACACTAAACAGATTCAGAAGGATGTAGGTTGCAGTAGGTACTGGGAGATGAAGAAGCTTGCACAGGATAGAGTAGCATGGAGAGCTGCATCAAACCAGTTTCAGGACTGAAGACCACAACAACAACAAGGCCCATTATTATTCATAAAGTCGGCAGTAAGATGTTAGCATTCACCTGATCGGCATCTCTGTGTAAGGATTCTCCTCTTTTAACTGACTCCAAGCAATGTTGGTAAATGTACATTAAATTTTGGTGAAGGTTTATCAGTCGTAGACACACGAGTTACGACTTCATTATGGAAGTACATCCTGTAAAAATTGCCACTGTTATGGAATACAAAGCAGGTATGTACTCACCCGGTCTTTCATAAAATACAAATGAAATTGATTGGAGAAGCTGATCATCACTAATTTATATCGACAGACAGCAATAAATGCACAAGTAAGTCAACTTAAATTAAATTGTCTTGTGTCTGTTATTGTACAATTTAGTCACAAATGCCAAACAATTTACAGCACGAGACTACAGGACTAAGATGCTACTGAGGAACTTCAGTCATCAATCACATCAGTAACAATAAAAGAGGTGCAACAGATGAAAATATATAACCAAATGTAACTGAAAGATTTGAGAGTATAAGTACCAAACAAACAATACCAACTGAAGAGTAGTGTGAAAATCAGACATAAACAATTGGAAAACAGGGGTTCAGTATTCTATACTCACTCACCTCTATGTTGTCAATAAAAAATAGCTAATGCAGTAAAGAAAATAACAATAGCCTACAATGCATATCAGCCACAATGATCATTGGATGCAAGGATATCACACTCTCTCAAAAGAAAACCGTATAAAATGTTCTGCCTTTTGAGGAACAAGGGAAAACTAGACAGCGGGAATTGTGCTGAAATATACTGAGTGTCTGAAAACAGGATACTGAAAGACAAGCTCATATCTCTCCCTGCATTTTGCATGATATATGCACTTTAAAAGCTGAAATGAGCAGCTTGTATAGTTCTTCAAGCTGATAGCAGTCGCATAATGAATGCACTGCGATACAAGAATTATCACAAATGTAGCTGCTCACTTCAGTTGAGCAGAACAGAAAGGGAGAAGTTTTCTGCTTAACACAAGACAATGCATGCTGTAGCAGACTGACTAAAAAAAGAAACAGGAACAGAAAAGGAAAATAAAGGAAAAGATATTGCAGTTTCAGCAGTTGAGAACTACTGAATCACAACAGAACAAAACAATAAAGTACAATTCAGCAGAATCACACTGATCAGTAGCAGACATATTTTGTTGAAGGAGTAAAGAATGGCATAGAAGGAGGGCTTCTGTACAGCATTGATGGCAGAACTGCAGTGTCTGTACTCCAGAGGACTGGCTACAAAAGCATCTGACCTTTTCTGGTAGCCTAATTTAAACTTGGGGGCAGACGTAAAATGCCTTCAAGCGTAGCAAACACATTGTACAAACAGCCTATAACATGAATGTGCATGAACGGAAGCCTCAGAAAATGACAGGGCATCCACCAGAAGTAATACACAGTTTCTGGGGCTTGGGGGACCAGTGAGGAATGGGCTACCATACAACAAGAAAGTCGCTATCATTACTGTGATAATTTTAGATGGTGAGACAGAGAAACTGAATGGGTATAGAGAGAAGAAACACAGCAGTGATGGGAATGAGCGAGACAAAAAAAATGGAAGGGGAAACTTAAAAAAGAATTGAAGGAAGGATATTGAATATATTGGAGTGGAGGCAAAATGGCAACAAATGGACGTGGTGTTGTATGGACAGAAGATTCAGTTCAATATGTGGAAAAAAATGATCAGATTAGTGAAATAATAATTAAAGTTAGATGTGGATCTGAGAGTAGAACAAGTGATTTTGTACAGGCCTATGCTCCTCAATCAGGTATGGTAGACAAATGACTCGAAGAGCTAGAAAAGATGTATTGATGGCAAAGAAGTAATCATAGTGGGAAATCTGAATACACATATGGGAATTAATAGGCAAGGAAAATGAGAAAGGAAAAGAAGAAATAATTGGCCCCTTTAGTTACAGTATCCAGGATGAAAAATGAGATCTTTTAACAGACTTTTGCAGAAGAAATGACTTACGTGTTGGCAATATGTGGTTTAGAAAAAAAACCTCGCAAAAAGTAACTAGGTATGGGTGGTCTCTGATGGTGGAGGAAGAACATAGGTAACTGGAAGATGAGATTGCAATGCCAAGAGAAGATTTAGAAGAAGACCATTAAGTGATGTCAGCCAAATTTAGACTTGAAAAAATCATACGCAGAGAAAGAGGAAAGAAAAATAAACATATTGATGTTAAAAGAAATCAAGGGAAAAGTTCCAAGATGATCTGAAAAATGCAGAAGAGGGAAGTATGTTTTTCAAAAATAGGGTCATAAAGTGTTCAGTGGATGCCTGCAGAAGACCATCAGAGACAAAAAAGAAAAAAGGAGATTACTTAGTGGAGCAATAGGGCAAAGTAAGAGGTAAAGGGAACCAAACGTCTTGCAGCAAGTAGATATGCAATGAAAGTACTGAAAATTGGCAAAAATATCAAGAAGCCAAAAATGCATGTAAAGAAATAGTACAAGAAGAGATATCTATGTTAGAAATAGGGGAAGTAATACAGATTATGAATGCTAAAGTAGCATTACTGGATGAGATTGCCACAGAAATGATATGAGCAGCAGGAACATTAGAGTTACAGTGGCTCTATAGGCTATTTAGAATAATTTGGTAAAAGAAAGAGAGCCTCATTGAATGAAGAAAGGGTCCAATTATCCCCATATTTCAGAAAAGTAATAAAAAATTATGTAAGAACCACTAATAAGCACAGGGGGATCACCCCTATTGCACACATACACTGAGTGGTAAAAAGTATCGGATGCCTGGCTGAAAATGACTTACAAGTTCATGGCTCTCTCCATCGGTAATGCTGGAATTCAATATGGTGTTAGCCTACCATTAGCCTCAATGACAGCTTCCACTCTGGCAGGCATATGTTCAATAAGGTGCTGGAAAGTTTCTTGGGGAATAGCAGCCCATTCTTCACAGAATGCTGCACTGAGGAGAGGTACCAATGTGGACTACGTGCAGGTCAGTCCATTACATGGATGTCATAGTCATGTAACCGCTCTGCAACAGGCCGTTCATTACAAACAGATGCTTAATTGCATTGAAAGATGCAATCGCCATCCCCGACTTGCTCTTTAACAGTGGGAAACAAGAACGTGCTTAAAACATCAATGCAGGCCTGTGCTGTGATAGTGTCATGCAAAACAATAAGGGGTGCAAGCCCCCTGCACGAAAAACACAGTCACACCATAACACCATCATCTCTGAATGTTACTGTTGGCACTACACACACTGGCAGATGACATTCATCGGGCATTCACCACACCCACACTCTGCCATCGGATAGCCACATTGTGTACCATGATTCGTCACTCCACACAACATTTTTCCATTGTTCGGTCATCCAATGTTTACACTCCTTACACCAAGTGATGTGTCGTTTGGAATTTACCAGCAAGATGTGTGTGGCTTATGAGCAGCCACTCGACCATGTAATCCAAGTTTTCTCACCTCTTGCCTAATCGTCTTAGTACTTGCAGTGCATCTAGATGCAGTTTGGAATTTCTGTGTGATGGTCTGAATAGATGTCTGACTATCACATACTACAGCTCTCTTCAACTGTCGGCAGTCTCTGTCAGTCAACAGATGATGTCGGCCTGTATGCTTTTGTGCTACATGTGTCTTTTTATGTTTCCACTTCACTATCACATTGGAAACAGTGGACCGAGGGAAGTTTAGGAGTGTGGAAATTTCACGTACGGACGTATGACACAAGTGACACCCAATCACCTGACCACGTTCGAAGTCCGAGAGTTTCGCGGAGTGCCCCATTCTGCTCTCTCACAACTATTGTGGTCACTGATATCAAGTACCTGGCAGTAGGTGGCAGCACAATGCACTTAATATGAAAAACTTATGTTTTTGGGGGTGTCCAGATACTAAAACCCTTGAGCGATTATTGGAAGGAAGACTGAGGAGGAAGCTAGAAGGACTAATTAAATAAATGCTACTGCTGATTATGAGATTTTTAACTCTATGACTGAACGTCTAAGGTCATCAAGCTCCTTACCACATATAGGAGGCAATGAGTCACAAACAGGCACAATGAAAAGACATTTAAGCTTCCAGACAAAAATAGCCTTCTCCACAAATAGAAAAAAACACGCACACCACAAAGTGCAACACACACACAAATGGCCACTGTCTCCTGACTGTCCGAGTCAGGCCACAGAGGCGAGAGACAATGGTCATTTGTCTGTGGATTGTGTTTGTGTAAATGTATGTGTGTGTGTGTGTGTGTGTGTGTGTGTGTGTGTGTGTGTGGTGTTTTTCATGTTTCCAAAGAATATCTCTTTTGCCCAAACACTTAAATGTTTAACAATCTTTCCAGTGTGCCTGGCTACAACTCAATGCCCTGTCTTTGTGGTGAGTACCAATCTGTCCTTTTCATAAAATTACTGTTTAACACTGTAGTGTGAATATTGTACAATGGCACCAAGATACTCACACTCTGAACAGAAATATGAGACACATGCTAGTCTGTTGAAGGAAAACACCACACTGGCACACTTTTTTCACAGAGTGGCACTGCAGCTCATCACAACATACAGACTTTGAATGAAATAAGCTGCCGTATATGAAACAGAACTGAAGATTGTATCAACATTTCTTCAATTCAAACAAAATTCTCAGAAAATAGTGTCTGTGTAGGGAACCATGTTGCCCAGCTACTTCCACAAAAAGATGTTTTATCAAAGGAGGAATATCATCTTCTGAATACACACTGGGTGCAACTAAGGAGTCTCCCAGGGTTTTGATGGAGTTACACTGACTATCAGTTCAAGGCACTTCCCATGCAGGTAGTCGGTGTAACACTGCAGATTTCAATAGGCAGAATGCAAAGAGTATATCTTAGTGGCATTATTTTAAGGGGAAGATCTGGTTAAGAAAGAACCAGGCAAGTAACAACCCATCGAAATAGATACCTTCAAGCTGTTCCCTCAAACAGGAATGGCAAGAATAGGAAGTGAGGGGGGGGGGGGGGGGGTACAAAGTAAAAGGTTAAAGGTATAGAATGACTCTGTAGCATTGAAGTCCTGTGTTCAAAATAAATTAAGTAGGATAAAAGGTTAACTGAGTTGATTAATGGTGTCAATATGAATCTCACAAGCAAAAAAGCTTGTGTGTTACATATATCAAACTTTCCCTAACTTTATAACGGACTGCACCCTAACTTCTCTTATTCCTCCTTTTAGTGGGTGATATAGCATCATAGCATAAGTGTTTTCATAAGTTTTAAAACCATTCTGGTAAATAATTTATTTAAATATTACTCACTGTTGCACCATGGCATTCAACTAAAGATAACTTTCATAATTTGCATGTTCATCATATCAGATGTGTAAACGTAAAATGATGTTAAAAGATAAGGAAGAAGGTGAAACCAGGTGCTGGCACATATTATATTTCTTGCAAACAGTACCAAGCTGAATGTTGCCAACCAATGGGTGGACCACCAATAACTGTGCCTCATGCCCTCAGTCCACAAGACATTACAGATAAGTTTGGAATTTTTGCCTGACACAAAATCTGATCATTAGGAATTTTATACCTCTTTCCAGACAAATGCTGGCTATGAAAACTTATTCTAATAACAGGATACACATCAGCTACCTTGAAGCCAAGCATGCTGCACAAATACATGTTACTGTCCTTTATTGTAGTGGTTAGTATTTCTTCTGTTAAAAAATATCAGGTTTTCCACATTGTCATTTATGTTTCACTGTACAGTAAAAGATACAACAGTCAGCACAATTAGTGAATTTGCATCACACAGTATACCGCTAAGGAATTGTGTAGATTATGAAGATGGATACAATAGTGTCCGAAGTTGGTAAAGAAAAATGAACTCTATTTTACAGGCTAATAGAGACATGTTGTAGCTCCTCTCATCAAGCATATAATTTTCAACAGGATAAGTTGGTTTATTGGTAACTTTACTTTCAAAAAGTAGATGAAGGCCTCTAAAAAAAAAAGGAAATGCACATACAGACATAGAGATTAAAAGACACTATATGAAGGTATAGCTATGTTTTCCCTAGTGTTTAGCAGTCTATTGACAGATGGAGCACAGATACATGGATGAAGAAATGAGGGGTGGCCTGATATTTGATATCTCAGGATTCGCCAATGTGGCTGATATTAAATGAGTTTTTAGGTGTCTAAATAAGCTAATTACTCTAAAGAGCTTCTAAAAATGTTTTTCATCTTCCTCATCTCTTGGACAGTCTTGAGTTTTATGACCAAGAGCCTCATATTAGTGCTCTTCAGAATTAAAAAGATCACTACACACAGCCACCTGTTTAGTGAAGGAAAGAGTGCAGATCAGTGGAGCCCAGTGTGTCTCCAATCATGAATGGAACAATGTGGATTCTGTACACTGGTCAGTCTATCAAAAAGCATTGAAATGTTATTTCAAGCCCAGCCCAGGCATGCACAGTCACTTTATGGTAAGAAGGGCTGGCAGCTCAGAAAATTGCTTGCCACATTAGTGAAGTCAACAATTGTGTCATTCAAACATTCCATAATTACTGCAATGTATGAAACATTGAAGGTCTGTCTCATTAGCAATCACCCACAGTCAACAACACCAGCTGATTAATGCTACATAGAATTCATGATTTTAGGCAGCCAAAGGTGAATGCAATAAAATTGTGGGCTGTCTTTTTAGAGCCTACAGGTAGGGTTGTGTTGGGCCATACAGTACACAACTACCTCCACACAAACAATTTGATCACTTGACATTCATATGGACAACAGTAAAAACCACACACCATTTTGATGTGTGAAGAACGTGGTCAAGGGCATATGTGGAATGGAATTGAATCAATGGCATCGGCATCAAGTTCTGTTCACAAAAAGCACAGGGTTTGTCTCACATTTGATGACCACCAAATGTGGAGGAGGTCGGTGACCAATGTCATTTAAGATGTGTAGTCCAGCAGACTGGTGGGCCAGTCATGTATTGGCCACATGTCATATACAGATGTCTGACAGCTCTCATGAGGAACCTACATCTTATTGTCCAGGCATAGAGCCAACATTTCTCTAATAGATTCATCTTTCAAGATGATCCTACAGGAGTACACCAGGCCCACCTAGTGAATAACTTCTTCCAGTAGGTAGGGATCAATTAAATAGCATGGCCACTGATATCTCTGACATGAATCCAATTGAGCGCGCTAGGGACCAATTGAAACTTGCAGTATATTATTGCATGGACCCTCTTCACACTGAATGACCAGGGAGGGTTGTTGTTAAGAGTGGGACAAGTTTGACCACATTGGGTACAATGTGCCAAGGAGGTTTCAAACACATTACAATGTATGGAGTGAAGCAACACAGTATTGAATGTTATCAAGCAGCAGACTTCACATAAATGTAAAGAAGTGTTCTTCTATACAGATTGCCTTTATTTTGGTTACTGTTTTGTTTCACAGCAAAGTTATTTAGTTTTTATTTTCCCAGGGCTTATTCCTTCATTCCCTGTTGCCCTTGAATGCATGTCCACACATGATTACAGAAATGTAGGTGATGGTTTTTAAGCATTTTTTTTTCAATACAAAAATTAAACATACAAAGGAATTTATATGGAGTGTAACCCTGTATTGAAGTGATACATGTATGACAAACTGTTCAGACAAGAAGAGAATAGATACTTATAGAGGGACTACAGAAAAATGCTGAAGACTATATGAATAAATTAAATAACTAATTAGGAGGTACTGAATCACACTGGGGAAAAAACAAAGTCATGGCACAACTCAGGGAAAAGGTGGAATCAGTTGACAAGAGGTACCTGAGGCATCAAATAAATGTCAGCATGATAAGTGAGGGAAACATGTGGTAAAAATTGTAGAGGGAGAACAAAGCCTGAATACAGTAAGCAAGTTCAAATGGATTTAGGTTGAAATAGTTATTCAGAGATGAAGAGACTTGCACATGATAGATGAGTGTGGACCGTTGCCACAAACCAGTCCTTAGACTGGAACCAACGACACAACAGTTCAATCAATAACTTAATGATTTTGTCAGGCATTACAAGCAATGATGTCTCACAGGCTTGGATGTATATCATTCAATATATTCATAGTTAATAGCTGTAATGACAGGTCCATACGCATACACATAGGGACACCAATAGCCTAACATGCACACTGATAAATGGAAGTAACAGCTTACCAAACATGATCTGGCTCTGTAACTTTGTAAAATCGTGTCCATGTCGTTAAGGCTAAAACTGCAATAAATGTTAGCCACCAGTTTCTGTTCATGCTGAAAAAAAAGAAGAATTATTTTTAAAATCTTTTGCTTTGAGCATGATGCTGTATTTTTTTTTATAAAAGACAAAAGTTAAAGGAAGCACAAATTTTTCTCATTAATATTAACAGCAAGTAATATTTACAACAGATTCTCATATTAGAGACTCAAATTAAATTACAAGCTCCTTTTGTGCAGTGATGTAAATGTCTCACTGGCCTTGAAGGTGTCACAGACACTGCTAAGACTACACTGCCCAGTCACATTAATGCAATCACCTGTCTAAAGCCTAAATAAGCACCTTTGGAGCACAGACTGCTGAGAGACATGCAGGAAGACTGTCAGTGAGGCTCTGGAAGGTACCTACAGGGATGTGGAGCTGTGCTGACTACAGTGACTCGGACAGCTGTGCTCGGATTCTCGGCTAAGGATTCATGGCACAAACAGCACAACAGAGATGGCCCCACAGATTCTCGATTGGGTTTATATAGGGGGAGTTTGATGGCAAGGGGAGTACAATAAACTCATCTTGATACTTTTCAAATCACACACATACACTGCATTGCCCTGCTGGTAGATACCAATGTACTGAGGAAAAACAAACTGCATGCAGGGAGTACATCATACATGAAGGAGATGGGACTGTTAGTCCGGCCCATTCTTGAGTACTGTACAATTCCCACCAGGACAGGTTAAAAGAAGGCATCAAAGCAATTCAGAGGTGGGCTGCTAAATTTGTTACCAGTACATTTGATCAGCACACAAGTATTATGGAGATGCTTTGTGAACCCAAATGGGAATTCCTAGAAGGAAGACAGTTCTCTTTCCACAATGCGAGACCAACTGCAGAATGGTTCTACTGCCACCAATATACATTTCACATAAGGGCCACGAAGATAAGATACAAGAAATTAAGGCTCATATGGAAACTTTTAGACAGTCCTTGTTCCCTCACATTATTTGTGAGAGGAACGTGAGAGGAAATTATAAAAAAATTAAAAAAAAAAACTACTTATGGTCAATTACAGGTAAAGCAGCTGCCAAATTCAGCGATCTTGTCAATGGAATATGACACAGCTGCAAAGTTTGACTTCAGTGACATTAACAATGAGTTTTCTGTGATTCTGTGATCAAAGCATGGAAATGGAAAGTAAAATTATAACAAGAATACAGTTTTTTTGGAAGGATTGTGTTCTCAACACTTAATTATGTCCCTTTTTCTTTTATTTCCTGATAATGATTCACAAACTGTTAAAACTTTATAGGAGCAGATAAAAATCTGTTCTTTATTCTACATAGTGATAAAATCAAGGTCCAGTAGCTGCTACATACAATAAGACAGAAATTTTGTTTTACTTTCAGTTCTTTTAGAAAGTTCGTAAAATTTGCAGTTTATTTACTACAATTGTGTTCAATATTGTTCATCTACATAGCCCACTTATGTAATTTTTTCAGTAGCATTGCATTTTTCATTAATTAAAAATTTGAAACTTCCTGGCAGATTAACACTGTGTGCCAGACCGAGACTCGAAATTGGGACCTTTGCCTTTCGCGAGCAAGTGCTCTACCATCTGAGCTACTGAAGCACGACTCATGCCCGGTCCTCAAAGCTTTACTTCTGCCAGTAGGTGTGAGGACTGGGAGTGAGTCTGAGCTACCAAAGCTGCAGAGTGAAAATTTCATTCTGGAAACATCTCCCAGACTGTGGCTAAGCCATGTCTCTGCAGTATCCTTTCTTTCAGGAGTGCTAGTTTTGCAAGGTTCGCAGGAGAGCTTCTGTAAAGTTTGGAAGTAGGAGACGAGATACTGGTAGAAGTAAAGCTTTGAGGACTGGGTGTGAGTCGTGCTTCGGTAGCTCAGATGGTGGAACACTTGCCCGCAAAAGGCAAAGGTCCCGAATTCGAGTCTCGGTCGGGCACACAGTTTTAATCTGCCAGGAAGTTTCATATCAGTGCACACTCCACTGCAGAGTGAAAATCTCATTCTGGAAACATTCCCCTGGCTGTGGCTAAGACATGTCTCCGCAGTATCCTTTCTTTCAGGAGTGCTTGTTCTTCAAGGTTCGCAGGAGAGCTTCTGTACAGTTTGGAAGGTAGGAGACGAGGTACTGGCAGAAGTAAAGCTGTGAGTACCGGGCGTGAGTCGTGCTTTGGTAGGTCAGATGGTAGAGCACTTGCCCGCAAAAGGCAAAGGTCCCGAGTTCGAGTCTCGGTTGGGCACACAGTTTTAATCTGCCGGGAAGTTACATATCAGTGCACACTCCGCTGCAGAGTGAAAATCTCATTCTGGAATTAAAAATTTCCTGCATCTGTGTAGAAAAATTGCAGAAAAATAGTTTTTCTCAGGGGCACAGCTTTGACAATTCTGCCAGGGGTGCACAATCAACTTGGCCACAGAGCAACGTATCTCTGCCTATGCCTTGGTACGGCGCTGGCTATGGGCCCAAGCTGGCTGGCCCCAACATTGTGCAAACAAGCACACAGGAAAGGAAGGAGTGGAGAGAGACAGCATGGTTCACTGGAATGTGGGAGAATGGGGTATGCATGAGCTGCTCCATCCAGCGGCATCACCCGAGCTGTCTCTACGGTGTGCTACAGGGAGAGGCAAAGTAGAGAAAGGAAAACTGCTTCATCCACACAACTGTGACAGCAATTTTATGAGTCAGCAGTGTGGAGGGAGTATCAGGGAGTCACCTGATGCTGGCCCCTGGCACTGGACAAATGCGGTGTGGAAATGAAACAAGGTTTGTCATTATGGAAGGGTATGCTGCAGGGAGGAATGAGAGAGGGGTACCAGCAGGGAGTGAGCCAGCTGCCAGCACCTCAGAGTAACATTATGTCTCTGCAACAAGCAGTGGGAACTGGGCCTGATTACCTCTGCTCTCTGTCACCCATACAACATCAAGCCATATCATACTCAAACTCAAACTCTTTGATATAATACTGAAAAATACACTGAATAAAATTATAACACAAAATTTCTGGTAGGTTCATGCAATTATTGAGTGTGCAGTAATGGAAAGAAACTAGAGCTGAGGTCTTCAAGTGCAAACACTGTTAATAAAGTTCAGTGTTGAGAATTCTGCTATCAGAGTCACAATTATGTTGAACATAAGAGCTAACACCTTACTTCACCTCTAACAGACCCCAACAGCTTATTTTGACTTAACCGTCCACAGTGCAACATGGCCCTAGTAGCACATACCTCAGGAATCAAATATTGATACCATGATAAAGTAGATGACATATCAACAGGTCAAGATATGACAAAGAAAACCTATACTTCCAAGAGGAACCAGTAGAGGGCAATAAAGGTAATGATTCAAAGTGCCATATTCTAGACTGAAAATGACCATGTACAAACTATTAAAACAATGAACCCACAACAATTGTTGTGCTTGCTTGTGCTAACTTGCCGAAAAAGTGGTCATTTGTTTTGAAAAACATGCTAGATTAGAAATACTGAAAACATTTCAGGTAGCATTAACAAGCATCACGTTGTGCAGTTAACTAAACTTCAGTAATATATCTGCTGTGTATTATCAGTGTTTGTGTGGATTGTCTATGGGAGTTGCACAGTCTCAATCTGTTTCTAATTGGCAGCACTACTGCAGTGCCTGGACAATGGTGTCAGATGATCAACCATTACTGACAGGACAGTGACCACAGCACAAATCAGGAGCAAGGCTGCACACAGAGCATCAGCTATGAGCCTCAGAACTCATTTGTTTGAAATTGTACTAAAAGCAATGGTTCTACCCATTAGACTACTTTCCACAACTTCTCACCATTCAGTCCATCTAATAGGATGCAGTGAAGTAAGCAATGGAGGATTAGTGGGACATTGTTGTGCCTTATAATGAAAACAGACTATCAACTGGTGTCAGTGACAGTTGTTTGTGAATGTGGCAACTACCAGAGTATATCAGCCAGTAACAGCTAAGTGCTGTACCAGGCATTTTAATGAGGACAATCATAATTTGCCATGATATTAAAGTTCTGGTATTTGTTTGGAGAACATTGAACAGTGAGGCATATATCAAAAACATCACCCTGTCTAGTTACTGCTGTTCATCACACATCAGAGATAAGTGGTCTTCTAGCAGGACACTGCTCACAGACACACTTCTTGCATTATCTTAATACACTCTTCAAAATTTTTGTCGAACGTCCAGGACTGTATAATTGCCAGACCTGTGCGAATTAATAGGACAGTATCCAGTCCAATATGCACTACTGGTAGCATATTTTGACTAACTGCAACACAAAGTAAAGCTAACAAGGAAAACTATGATCACATACAACATGCAAGCAACTTAAAATGCAAATAAAAACTTCATTCCTGTGAGACAATGGCTTTATGATGATCCCTTTTCTCTTGTAGCTAATGGCCTCCTACAGTGGTGACACCGGTTGCCGTCAGATCACCGTAGTTAAGTGCTGTCGGGCTGGGCTAGCACTTGGATGGGTGACCATCTGGTCTACCAAGTGCTGTTGGCAAGTAGGGTGCACTCAGCCCTTGTGAGGCAAACTGAGGAGCTTCTTGATCGAGAAGCAGCAGCTCCATTCTTGGAATGACATATGGCTGGGAGAGCGGTGTACTGATGTGCTGACCATATCCGCATCCAATGAGGCTTGTGGGCTGAGGATGACTCGGCGGCCAGTCAGTACTGTTGGGCCTTCATGGCCTGTTCAGGAGGATTTTTTTCTCTTGTACACTATCTGAAGAGATATGAATATACATATTATATTCAACAGATCCACAAATGTTACAAATGTCATATGACTTGCAAATACTTGGGAATAGCAATTTTCAGATGTGTCATAGTCATCCTAAGTCCTATACCCCATATTGTGATCGCCTTTCATAGATACTATTCCGTGGAAAATTGAGACAACAACCTGCTCCAATTTAACTGTAACATCAGTAGTCAATGGCTTATCTGACAATGATGGTTAAATGCTTAAAATAAAACATACTATACAGTTAAGCAGAGGCCTCAAAAGAAAAGTAATATCAATGAATCTCAAACAATGACTTGATCTCAGTGTTTAGTGACAAGAAGAAATTTATGAAGCAAACAATGGAAATTGAATATTTCTTTCTTTCATAAACATAATCCTACACCATTTGTTTTTCCCTAAAACAAACAATGGCAAAACAGAACAGAAACAAACATAAAGGACAATTTCAGGGATGAAAGTATTTTGTACTAAGATGAGAGAGCTCTAGTTAATTCAGAGGACAAGCTAGAGAGACGAGTTGAAACTCTATTATCAACAGTATTGTAAACTCCTCCAGTCTAAGAGGTCATTCCAAAAGAAGTGCACAACCTTTTTTTTTTTTTTTTTTTTTTTTTTTTTTTTTTTTTTTTTGCCAAAAATCTAACTTTGCCAGCAATGAAGGTCATAGAAACATTCTTCCCATTTGCAATAATATGTAATTCAACCTATTTCCACAAGTTGTGCTGTCATAGCCCTTAGTCAGGATGGCTGCTGCACTTAATGTTCGTCTAAAGCAACAAGCTGTTACAGAGTTCCTCTACTGTCAGAAGGAGAACGTGACAAACATTCACAAGTGACTGAAGAAGGTGAATGGAGGTAATGATGTTGATCAGAGTACATTTAGGGAATTGCAAATTGTGTTTTATTCATCTCATGATGTACATTTGCAATCCATTTGGTTTGCATACAAGAGACATGCCAAAAATTTATAATAGAGTTACAATGATTTTTACATTAATAAATAATAGCACTACAATAAATAACAACACTAAAAGGATTTTTTTGGAATGTGTAACACATTGCACCAGCTCAAATTTCCAGTTTGTCCTGCGTGAATTCATCCACTGAGCAATAACACTTCAGTGTCAGTACCTCATATAGCTTCCTTTTAAGTGAACCTAAATTCATCTGCATCAGGTTGTTCCCTTTTAATTTATTACAGATTTCATTCCCATGTCTTGAGGTCCCTAGGCATACAGTCTGAGGCGGTGGGTGGGAGCATAAAATTTTCTTTGTGTGTAGTATCACGTGAATGGGCAAAATTGTTTCTCTCAAATAAGTCATGTCTGGTGTATAATATAACAATCTCATATGTGTATAAGGATGGCAGAGTTAATATTCTCAGTTTAGTAAATAATGGTCAACATGGTTCTTTGTGATTTGCAGTGCACATATTTTGAATGATTGTTTTCTGTATTTTTAGTATATGCACTATGTTTGTTGAGTTATCCCAAAAAAATAATACCATACCTAATAATGAATTCAAAGTAGCTTGTCTGTGCTACTTTTCGCATGTCCATGTCAGTTACAGTTGCAGTTGCAGTTGATAATACTTGCATTGCAAATGTAAAGCTGCTCACTCATTCGGCAACCAAATTATCTGGTAAAAGTGGGCACACCAATACTCGGGATCTCTCATGCAGTAGCAGACTGAGCACTGCACAGGCTCCTGACCATGAACAGCATATTTACAGTCTCATTTTGGCTGACAAATGCATAGCAGTGAATGAATTGTCGACCGAGTGGAAATAGGAGAAGAGAGTGTGTTCAGTATATTGAGAAAGTTGAAGCTGGAAAAGGTTAAAAAGATGGGTTTCAGAATGTTGACAGATGCCCACAAAGAAATATGGAAAGCAGTGTACACTGAACTTCTGAATCGGAACATGAATTATAGAGATGACTTCTTTGTGAGAGTACAGAAAGTATTGACTACTGTGTTTATTGATTGATTGCTGACTTCAAGGCTATAATTCTGATGCATATGTGCCAACTCTTAAAAAATTTCTTGTTTGAATGTGTCACATTTGACACCACCACATTTGACACAATCACATGATGTTTTGCTGTTGCATGATAATGCCCTGCCACAATATGTGTGATGAAACCACCACACAGATCACAAAGCTTCGGTGGACAACAGTGACACATTCAACCTGCAGCCTTGATCTGGCACCATGTGATTACCACCTCTCTGGTAAAGGAATGCCGTCATGAAATGAAATTTGAAGATGATAACTCCCTTGTGAAGGCTGCTAAACAGTGGCTCAGACAAACTGCTCATGACTTCTACCACACAGGTTAACAGGCTTTAGCTCTACAGAGCTGTAGGCAGTTGAACGTGTTGGAGGTTACATGGAAAAATGACATTTTGACTCTTGAGAATGTATCAACATACTGTAAAAATATCAAAGATATAGAAAGTACTAGAATGAAATATTGACTCTGCAGTGGATTGTGGACTGATATGAAACTTCTTGGCATATAAAAACTGTGTCCTGAACAGACATAGACTCAAACTTGCGACCTCTGACTTTTGTGGGCAAGGGCTGCACTGATTGAGCTACCCAAGCTAATATGAACTACAAATATCTAATTAAAAATCTAAGTGTAACATTGTGCAGTGATATGAAATAGAACAAGTACATAAGATCTATAGTAGGAAAGGCGAATGGTCACTTCAGGTTTTTGGAAGAATATTAGGAAAGTATAGCTCATCTTTAAAGGAAACTGCATGTAGATCACTAGTGCAACCCAATCTTGAGTACTGCTTGAATGTTTGGAATCACCATCACTTACATTAAGGAAGACATCAAAGCAATTCAGAGGCATGATGCCAGATTTCTTTCTGGTGAGGCAATACTGACCCTACGACTTATCTTAGAAGCTAAATAAAAGAAAAGCAAACCTACATTTCTAACATTTGTAGACTTAGAGAAAGCTTTTCACAATGTTGACTGAAATACTCTCTTTCAAATTCCAAAGGTGGCAGGGGTAAAATACAGGGAACGAAAGGCTATTTACAATTTGTACAGAAACCAGATGGCAGTTATAAGAGTCGAGGGGAATGAAAGGGAAGCAGCGGTTGGGAAGGGAGCAAGACAGGGTTGTAGCCTTTCCCCGGTGTTATTCAATCTGTATATTGAGCAAGCAGTGAAGGAAACAAAAGAAAATTTCAGAGTAGGTATTAAAATCCATGGAGAAGAAATAAAAACTTTGAGGTTCGTCGATGACATTGTAAATTGTAATTCTGTCAGAGACAGCAAAGGACTTGGAAGAGCAGTTGAAAGGAATGGACAGAGTCTTGAAAGGAGGATACAAGATGAACATCAACACAAGCAAAATGAGGATAATGGAATGTAGTCGAATTAAGTCGGATGATGCTGAGGGAATTAGATTAGGAAATGAGACACTTAAAGCAGTAAAGGAGTTTTGCTACTTGGGGAGCAAAATAACTGATTATGGTCGAAGTAGAGAGGATATAAAATGTAGACTGGAAATGGCAAGGAAAGCATTTCTGAAAAAGAGAAATTTGTTAACATCGAGTATAGATTTAAGTGTCAGGAAGTCGTTTCTGAAAGTGTTTGTATGGAGTGTAGCCTTGTATGGAGGTGAAACATGGATGATAAATAGTTTGGACAAGAAGAGAATAGAAGCTTTTGAAATGTGGTGATACAGGATAATGCTGAAGATTAGATGGGTAGATCACATAACTGTTGTTGTTGTTGTTGTTGTTGTGGTCTTCAGTCCTGAAACTGGTTTGATGCAGCTCTCCATGCTACTCTATCCTGTGCAAGCTTCTTCATCTCCCAGTACCTACTGCAACCTACATCCTTCTGAATCTGTTTAGTGTAGTCATCTCTTGGTCTCCCTCTACGATTTTTACCCTCCACGCTGCCCTCCAATACTAAATTGGTGATCCCTTGATGCCTCAGAACATGTCCTACCAACCGATCCCTTCTTCTGGTCAAGTTGTGCCACAAACTTCTCTTCTCCCCAATCCGATTCAATACTTCCTCATTAGTTATGTGATCTACCCATCTAATCTTCAACATTTTTCTGTAGCACCACATTTCAAAAGCTTCTATTCTCTTCTTGTCGAAACTATTTATCGTCCATGATTCACATCCACACATGGCTACACTCCATACAAATACTTTCAGAAATAACTTCCTGACACTTAAATCTATACTCGATGTTAACAAACTTCTATTCTTTAGCAACGCTTTCCTTGCCATTGCCAGTCTACATTTTATATCCTCTCTACTTCGACCATCATCAGTTATTTTGCTCCCCAAATAGCAAAACTCCTTTACTACTTTAAGTGTCTCACTTCATAATCTAATTCCCTCAGCATCACCCGACATTATTCGACTACATTCCATTATCCTCGTTTTGTTTTTGTTGATGGTCATCTTATATCCTCCTTTCAAGACACTATCCATTCCGTTCAACTGCTCTTCCAAGTCCTTTGCTGTCTCTGACAGAATTACGATGTCATCGGCGAACCTCAAAGTTTTTATTTCTTCTCCATGGACTTTAATACCTACTCTGAATTTTTCTTTTGTTTCCTTCACTGCTTGCTCAATATACAGATTGAATAACATCGGGGATTGACTACAGCCCTGTCTCACTCCCATCCCAACCACTGCTTCCCTTTCATGTCCCTCAACTCTTATAACTGCCATTTGGTTTCTGTACAAATTGTAAATAGCCTTTCGCTCCCTGTATTTTACCCCTGCCACCTTCAGAATTTGAAAGAGAGTATTCCAGTCAACATTGTCAAAAGCTTTCTCTAAGTCTACAAATGCTAGAAACGTATGTTTGCCCTTCCTTAATCTACCTTCTAAGATAAATCGTAGGGTTAGTATTGCCTCAAGTGTTCCAACATTTCTACGGAATCCAAACTGATCTTCCCCGAGGTCGGCTTCTACTAGTTTTTCCATTCGTCTGTAAAGAACTCGTGTTAGTACTTTGCAGCTGTGACTTATTAAACTTATAGTTCGGTAATTTTCACATCTGTCAACACCTGCTTTCTTTGGGATTGGAATTATTATATTCTTCTTGAAGTCTGAGGGTATTTCGCCTGTCTCAAACATCTTGCTCACCAGATGGTAGAGTTTCGTCAGGACTGGCTCTCCCAAGGCCATCAGTAGTTCCAATGGAATGTTGTCTACTCCAGGGGCCTTGTTTCGACTCAGGTCTTTCAGTGCTCTGTCAAACTCTTCACGCAGTATCGTATCTCCCATTTTATCTTCATCTACATCCTCTTCCATTTCCATAATATTGTCCTCAAGTACATCGCCCTTGTATAAACCCTCTATATACTCCTTCCACATTTCTGCTTTCCCTTCTTTGGTTAGAACTGGGTTTCCATCTGAGCTCTTAATATTCATACAAGTGGTCCTCTTTTCTCCAAAGGTCTCTTTAATTTTCCTGTAGGCAGTATCTATCTTACCCCTAGTGAGATAAGCCTCTACATCCTTACATTTGTCCTCTAGCCATCCCTGCTTAGCCACTTTGCACTTCCTGTCGATGTCATTTTTGAGACGTTTGTATTCCTTTTTGCCTGCTTCATTTACTGCATTTTTATATTTTCTCCTTTCATCGATTAAATTCAATATTTCTTCTGTTACCCAAGGATTTCTACTAGCCCACATCTTTTTACCTACTTGATCCTCTGCTGCCTTCACTACTTCATGCCTCAAAGCTACCCATTCTTCTTCTATTGTATTTCTTTCCCCTATTCCTGTCAATTGCTCCCTTATGCTCTCCTTGAAACTCCGTACAACCTCTGGTTCTTTTAGTTTATCCAGGTCCCATCTCTTTAAATTCCCACCTTTTTGCAGTTTCTTCAGTTTTAATCTACAGGTCATAACCAACAGATTGTGGTCAGAGTCCACATCTGCCCCTAGAAATATCTTACAATTTAAAACCTGGTTCCTAAATCTCTGTCGTACCATTATATAATCTATCTGAAACCTGTCAGTATCTCCAGGCTTCTTCCATGTATACAGCCTTCTTTTATGATTCTTGAACCAAGTGTTACCTATGATTAAGTTGTGCTCTGTGCAAAATTCTACCAGGCGGCTACCGCTTTCATTTCTTTGCCTCATTCCATATTCACCTACTACGTTTCCTTCTCTCCCTTTTCCTACTACCGAGTTCCAGTCACCCATGACTATTAAATTTTCATCACCCTTCACTATCTGTATAATTTCTTTTATTTGATCATACATTTCTTCAATTTCTTCGTCATCTGCAGAGCTAGTTGGCATATAAACTTGTACTACTGTAATAGGTGTGGCTTCATATCTATCTTGGCCACAATAATGCGTTCACTATGTTGTTTGTAGTAGCTTACCCGCATTCCTATTTTTCTATTCATTATTAAACCTACTCCTGCATTACCCCTATTTGATTTTGTGTTTATAACCCTGTAGTCACCTGACCAGAAGTTTTGTTCCTCCTGCCACCGAACTTCACTAATTCCCACTATATCTAACTTTAACCTATCCACTTCCCTTTTTAAATTTTCTAACCTACCTGCCCGATTAAGGGATCTGACATTCTACGCTCCGACCCGTAGAACGCCAGTTTTCTTTCTCCTGATAACGACATCCTCTTGAGTAGTCCCCGCCCGGAGATCCGAATGGGGGACTACTTTACCTCCGGAATATTTTACGCAAGAGGACACCATCATCATTTAATCATACAGTAAAGCTGCATGCCCTTGAGAAAAATTATGGCTGTAACTTCCCCTTGCTTTCAGCTGTTTGCTACATCACAACAGCAAGGCCGTTTATGTTAGTGTTACAGGGCTAGATCAGTCAATAATCCAGACTGTTGCCCCTGCAACTACTGAAAAGGCTGCTGCCCCTCTTCAGGGGCCTTAGCATATTTAAATTTAAAAGGTTACAAACCTTGTCATCAAATAATAAACATTCAATACACTTAGGTGTATAAGATAATTTTAGGCTAATTTAGCCACACATCATGAAACAAAGAAAATCGAACAATGGAAAATCCAGGATGGAATGTAACAGTATTTGAATTTATATTATTACAAACAAAACAAAAAAAACATTTTACAGCACTTGTTTACAATTATCACATTACTGCACAAAATTTGTACATCTATTCACACTATATAATATTATTAATAACATACACACAGTAGGCATCATGAAGGAACGTGGTGGTACGTTGCGACTAAATGTACCCATTAGTCTCGGTTGGGGAAACTGCAAGGCACGCGGAAGTTGTAGGCAGCGTCCCTGTAAATAGCATGGAACCAGCACAATGTAGCTGGGCCAATAGCCGATCGGGTAGCTGCTCGGGCATGGTCGGCAGCTGGCAGAACCTCCTGTAGGCTATTAGGTGGCAGCTCTGAACTTGCAACTGAGGCACTGCGGCAAGCACACTGGCCTCTGCTGACAGGGCGCGGAACTGAAGGTGCAGGTGTGCCAACTGAGGGTGATGGATAGGTTGTTCATGACAGGCGGTGTTGCTGATGATAATGTAAGCCACATGCGTCACGCGTAAACGAATCTGTAGTGGGTCGGTGACATGAGACAGAAGATGAAGTTGCTGATCCGCAGGCATTTTGACAAACCGCATCTTGACCAACAGTAGGTGCTGACAGTAGCTATTTCCATTTTAACACCAACAACATATCAACCACTGTTCCCTGCGTACAATGATGCAGCTGAAGACTGGGATGCTTATCAAAAATGCCTGTGGCAATACTTCGAGCCATACGGGATAACAAACATAAACTTGTGCAAGCCCTTTTTCAGCCTTGAATTTCACCTTGTGTGTATCAGTTGTGGCAGCTCGCCCCCTTTCAAGAACCTTCAAGTCTTTCTTTCAGTCAGATGTGTGGGCTACTTTCTAACTGTCACTGTAAACAACTCACTTTGTTGCTACTTGTGTGGAATTTTATCACTGCTAAAAGTGGCCAAAACAGTCGTACAGGGCATTACGTGCACTTGCCTGTCATCACAACTTTTTCAAATGTTCATAATGAATCCTATGCAAATCAGATGGTCTGTGAAGCAATCATATGTTTTGCTCCTGATAGAGAACTTCGAGATTGAGCTCTAAAGTGTCAAAATCCTTTGCTTATGGAAGTACTGAACATAGCTCAGTCATTTGAAGTTTCAGAGACTGCAGGTAGAAGCCTGGTTTGCAGTTTCAGAAATCAGTTCCTCTCACCCCTCCCAGCCTTCAGTCAGTTCACAAGGAATGTAGACACTATTGCAGCAGTAAGTCTCAGTGTCATATAGGTCACCATTGTTTGTAACAACAACAATCCATATCACAACAGAGACAGCTTTGTGCTCTGCTGCCTTGATGCCTATACTGCTTCATTCAATACAAATCAACCGTGTGTCCCAAGTGCTGTGCAATGTGTAATAGGTGCCATAAGAAAGGACACATTGCTTCTGTATGTAACTCCTTTCCAAACCAGAGTGAGGATGAAACTAATATGGATACAAACAGTGTGTCGGCAGTGACAGTGTCTCAAAGCAAGTTATATGTTGAAGTGCACATGTTTAACAAACCGCGAGGATGCAGGTGGATATGGGTGCAGCAGCAACATTGGTGAATTCTTCGACCTATGTGGATTTGGGTTCTCCCCCTCTGACTCCAGTGTCTCGGATGCTGGTGAGTTATAAAAAACAACAGATTCCCATTCTTAGACAGTTTTCTGCATATGTGACTTACAAGGCTGTCGTTCATTCATTAACATTCATAGTTGGAGACAATGCTTACACTGAAAATCTGTTTAGTATCGACGCTTTTAAACTGTTTGGTTTCTTCATTGATGATGAAGTGCATTTGGTTTCTTATCGTTTTGTATCAGTGCTTAGATGCTCTCTGTGTCAAATTCTCCTCTCTCTTTTCTCCATCACTGGGTTGTGCAACAAAATTTCAGGTTCATTTTACAATGAAACAGTCTGCCCATCCCTGTTTTTTCTGGTTCGCCCAGTACCAGTAACTTTACTGGATCAAGTATCTATATCTACATCTATACTCTGCAAACACACATGGCAGAGGGTACTTCCCACTGAACACAAGTTATTAGAATTTCTTTCCATTCTTTTTTTCCATTTCTGGTTCGCCCAGTACCAGTAACTTTACTGGATCAAGTATCTATATCTACATCTATACTCTGCAAACACACATGGCAGAGGGTACTTCCCACTGAACACAAGTTATTAGAATTTCTTTCCATTCCATACACTTATAGAGTGCAGGAAGAATGAATGATTGAAAGCCTCTGTGTGTGCAGTAATTATTGTAATCTTATCCCCATGATCCCTATGTGAGTGATATGTAGGGAATTGTAGTATATTCTTAGAATCATCATTTAAAGCTAGTCCTTGAGACTTTGTTAATAGAGTATTTGGGCTTGTCAAGAGTTTTCCAGTTCACTTTCTTCAGCATCCCTGTGACACTCTCCCATGGATCAAGCTAACTTGTGACCATTCATGCTGCCCTTCCCTGTAAATGTTCAATATTCCCTGTTTGTCCTATTTGGTATGTCCCACACACTTGAGCAATATTCCATAACCGGTCACACAAGTGACTTGTATGTAATCTTCTTTGTAGACTGATGGCACTTATTTTTTATTTGATCATACATGTCTTCAATTTCTTCGTCATCTGCAGAGCTAGTTGGCATATAAACTTGTACTACTGTAATAGGTGTGGCTTCATATCTATCTTGGCCACAAAAATGCGTTCACTATGTTGTTTGTAGTAGCTTACCCGCATTCCTATTTTTCTATTCATTATTAAACCTACTCCTGCATTACCCCTATTTGATTTTGTGTTTATAACCCTGTAGTCACCTGACCAGAAGTTTTGTTCCTCCTGCCACCGAACTTCACTAATTCCCACTATATCTAACTTTAACCTATCCATTTCCCTTTTTAAATTTTCTAACCTACCTGCCCGATTAAGGGATCTGACATTCCACGCTCCGACCCGTAGAACACCAGTTTTCTTTCTCCTGATAACGACATCCTCTTGAGTAGTCCCCGCCTGGAGATCTGAATGGGGGACTATTTTACCTCCAGAATATTTTGCCCAAGAGGATGCCATCATCATTTAATCATACAGTAAAGCTGCATGCCCTTGGGAAAAATTACGGCTGTAGTTTCCCCTTTCTTTCAGCTGTTCGCAGTACCAGCACAGCAAGGCTGTTTTGGTTATTGTTACAAGGCCAGATCAGTCAATCATCCAAACTGTTGCCCCTGCAACTACTAAAAAGGCTGCTGCCCCTCTTCAGGGACCACACGTGTGTCTGGCCTCTCAACAGATACCCCTCTGTTGTGGTTGCACCTACGGTACGGCTATCTGTATCGCTGAGGCACGCAAGCCTCCCCACCAACGGCAAGGTCCATGGTTCATGGTGGTGGGGGGGGGGGGGGAGGGGGGGGCGGAGGGTTGCTGAATAGAATAGGGGAGAAGAGGAGTTTGTGGGACAACTTGACAATAAGAAGGGACCGGTTGGTAGGACATGTTCTGAGGCATCAGGTGATCACAAATTTAGCATTGGAGGGCAGCGTGGAGGGTAAAAACCGTAGAGGGAGACCAAGAGATGACTACACTAAACAGATTCATAAGGATTTAGGTTGCAGCAAGTACTGGGAGATGAGGAAGTTTGCACAGGATAGAGTAGCATGGAGAGCTGCATCAAACCAGTCTCAGGACTGAAGACAACAACAAAAACGACAACAGGTTCAAGTGTGAATTAAATGACAATCCATTGAGGGAAGATGATGTTCTTTAAACACTACTGAGAAAGTTTAGAGAACCAACCTGTGTGTCTAACTGTAAACTGATTCTACTGCTTCCATTGTACATTTTATGTAACAACATAAGAGAACTTACAGATAGTACACAGGCATTTACAGAGTTGTTTTTCCCCTCATTCTATTCACAAGTGGAACAGGAAAAGAAATGACTAGTAGTGGTACAAGGTACCCTCTGCCATGTACTGTAGGATGGCCTGAGGAATATTAAGTAGATGTAGAAAATGTGTCCCCGTGTATTACCTCTCATGCGAGAGTATTGTGGTGTCATTTTTGAACAGGACGATGATTGTCCACACACAGCACAAACTTCTATGGACTATCTAGTGATTTTGAGGTACTCCGGCAGCCTGAAAGATTCTCAGGCCTGTCACTGATAGCACATGTGTGAAACCAGTTTCGACGTCACTCTGTCTCAATGCCAGTATCCAGGTTTGAAGTGTCTGTAAGATGTTCAGATACTACCATTGTCAGCAAGATCTCCAGATCTGCCTTAATAGAACATGTGCGGTGCAATCTCAGATGTCAACTCCATCACATGGCTAATATTGAGGATATCAAGGACCAGTTACAAACAGTTGTAGATCATCTTGCCTGTGCATTCAGGCCAGACAACGAGCAACATCACACTGGTACGTGGGCTCACACCAGCAAATTCTTTGTACATTAGACTCATTTTTGTAATTACTGGATTAACATTACATACCCTCTCAACCTATGAGGTTTCATTTTGTTTCCTCCTCCCATTCTGGGCACTTTACTCTTGTTGTCAGACAGCTTATATATATTTGAGGTACAACTTAATCATGGAAACAAGTTTTATACCACTTTCAGCTGTAAAGTCTGGCAGATGATGACGGTATGTCAAAATTAGTTGAGCAGAATCAAGTATTATTTGATAGCAGCTTCTAGTATATAAGAAGAGTTTTGCATACAACATATCAAAGCTCTAGAACACAAGAACATTTTATAGAAACTAGTTTTATTTAGGTTTATTGAGAGTTGGCAGACAGCCACACCATAGATTCCTTGAGCATGTCACTGAAATTACATTATAACCCATCAGTAGGGAATTATCATTCAGAATGCTTTGTCATAAACAAACAAAGTAAAGTTGCCTTTTTTGCATACTGAAAAAGGTACATTGGTAGTACATGTAAGAAACAGTAACATTTCCTGAGTAATGCCAGGCTGTACTACGCCTCACTCACAGGCCACAGCATCCTCTAAAGTGCTGTTTGAGACATCTAGAACAGTCTTCTATGTCCTATCTTCAAGGTATGATTTTTACAAATTACCTACTGACCTCATGATTCCAGAATGGCAGACATTCTGTGAGTATCTGTTTATCTGCCGAATTTAATGTCTTGGCCAGATTACAGAAAATACTGACTGGCAACTTATTGCTGTTTAATAACACATGACATGGTTTGAGAATTATAAATGGCTTTTTATGTACAGAAATGTTTCTATAGGTCAAATTGTATTTTGCCGACTGGTCAACAACTGAGTGATAGAATACTGTTTGGAAACTTCTTAAAGTATTTTCAAGAAGGAGATGATAGTTTGCAACTGCCAATGCATTCCTCAATATGTAAAGTGGTCAACAACAGCATTTATCATTATCTCTGGAAATATTTCTTGGTGCAGAAGTGTTGAATATATTAATGAACAACTTGCATATATTATTACAGCATGCTATCAATAGTTTTCTGGAGATACTATCAGTGCCTAGACAATTATTACTCTTCAAACAACAACAACATATTTTTCTATTTATTTAAATTTTTTGGTGCCTACATGTATATGACTAAAAGGTACATGGATGTTATTGTTCAATATATTTGTGGTATCATCTAATGAATCACTAAAATCTTTTTGAGATGCAAAAGTTTAAAAAATAAACTTTTACCTGTAAACAAAGTTGATGTGACTTACCAAACAAAAGTGCTGGCAGGTCGATAGATACGCAAATGTCTGCTTGTGTCTGTGTATGTGCGGATGGATATGTGTGTGTGTGCGAGTGTATACCTGTCCTTTTTTCCCCTTAAGGTAAGTCTTTCCGCTCCTGGGATTGGAATGACTCCTTACCCTCTCCCTTAAAACCAACATCCTTTCATCTTTGCCTCTCCTTCCTGAAGAAGCAACCGTTGGTTGCGAAAGCTTGAATTTTGTGTGTATGTTTGTGTTTGTTTGTGTATCTATCGACCTGCCAGCGCTTTTGTTTGGTAAGTCACATCAACTTTGTTTTTAGATATATTTTCCCCACGTGGAATGTTTCCCTCTATTATAAACTTTTACCTGTTATAGATATGGAACACTGCAGCTGTGATGAATAAAGGTTTTCAGAAATAACTGCAACACGTTTGTCACAGGTTTCAACTATTTCTTTACTGTCAACTAATTCTGAACCATTAATGTTCAGAAAATTGCTAGAGAGAAGAGCTCCTACTTCTTAGTACATTCCAAGTTAATTTTGATTTTGTTCTCTGAATTTTTTTGTTGTGGAAATAAACTGCAGAACTTTAGGATCTGGAGAGAGGTTAGTGCCATTGGAAGAGGAGCTAAATAAAATCAGATTAGGATCTATATTTAGATCCATACCTTCCAAACCACTATGTAGTGCATGGCAGGGAGTACTTCCCACTATACTAAGTTTCACAGTTTCTTTCTGTCCCATTTGCATATGTAGCACAGATGAAATGGCCAATTAAATGCTACTGTACACGCTGTATCTAGTGTAATCCAGTCTTTGTGGTACTTACAGTAGCTATATGTGGGAGATCATAGTATACTCCTTAATTTCTCTTTCAATACTGGACAGGATTTTGAAACTTTGAACATAGGCTTCCATGTGAGAGTTGGCATCTATTTTCAAGTGTCTGCCAGTCCAGATTTTTCAGCACCTCCATGACACTCTCCCATGAGTCAAAGAAATCTGTGAGCATTTGTGCTGCCTTCCTTGTACACATTCGATCTCCATGTTAGTCCTATCTTATATGTATATTAAAAACAAAGATTCCAAGACTTACCAAGCGGGAAAGCGCCGGCAGACAGGCACAATGAACAAAACACACAAACACACACACACACAGAATTACTAGCTTTTGCAACCGATGGTTGCTTCTTCAGGAAGGAGAGGGAAAGACGAAAGGATGTGGGTTTTAAGGGAGAGGGTACGGAGTCATTCCAAACCCGGGAGCGGAAAGACTTCCCTTAGGGGAAAAAAAAGGACAGGTGTACACTCGCGCACACACACACACACACACACACACACACACACACACACACACACGTGTGTGTGTGTGTGTGTGTGTGTGTGTGTGTGTGTGTGTGTGTGTGTGTGTGTGTGTGTGCGCGAGTGTACACCTGTCCTTTTTTTCCCCCTAAGGGAAGTCTTTCCGCTCCCGGGATTGGAATGACTCCTTACCCTCTCCCTTAAAACCCACATCCTTTCGTCTTTCCCTCTCCTTCCTGAAGAAGCAACCATCGGTTGCAAAAGCTAGTAATTCTGTGTGTGTGTGTTTGTGTGTTTTGTTCATGTGCCTGTCTGCCAGCGCTTTCCCGCTTGGTAAGTCTTGGAATCTTTACATATATATATATGCACCACTGTGAGACCTTATCAACATCTGACTGCATATATGAAGCCTTGAATTATCAAAGAGGCTGAGCACCAAAAACAAGAAATCAGTTATTTGAGAAAAACTGTTTAATCAGACACTGCATGTGCATTGCACATAGAGGACTCTCTATATACATTTGACATGAAGCTTTTCAAACGAAATTATCATAAAAAATATATACACCTGCTTCCTTTATGACAATATTAAAAATACATTTTGTGAAAGGGGGCAAGTGCCATAGATTATCTCTTGCAACTATGTTCTTCAAAGTAATGTAAAGTCTTAAGTTATAACAAACAAATCATTTTTTGTTTCAAAAATGTTTGTCTTATGACTTTTGCACCAAAAACTGGTACATCAACTTACTTACAAAGCTTACAGTAAAACTCTTGGTGGTTTTTAACTGGCAAATAATCTACCATAGCCAATTCCCTTTATCTTTTCACTTTTGACCATGGCTCGAGTTCACTGACAATTTTCTTGATATATAATATTCCATGGTTTTCAGCTTCTACCCTTACTGCCACGAGTTCAGTGATCTCAATGTGCTTCAAGTTCAACAGTTCATCATCTGCCTCTTGAATGTTTTGGAAATTATGGGCTTCTCATCAGGTAAGTATGCCTTTGTGACTTTCTTGTGCTTCTCTGCAACACCAGTCATAGCCACATTGGAGGAAACTGTGATCTGGGCAGTTATATTATCTCTCAACACAATGGCACAGAACCCTTTTGAAACTACAAAGATCCATAGACTTTGCACACAAATCATATACCCATGCTGGTGTGAACTGCTTACGAGGCTCATGGCACTTAGCCTGATTAATATGGAATGTGCTGGTACTTTGCACCTATCCATGTGAAAATATCTATTTCAACCAAAATGGCCCTTAGCCCCTTTGATATTTCAGGGCTTCATTTATGCAGCTTTTTCTCAGACAGTATTACATTATAGATAACAGCAGCATCTGAAAAAAGTATGAAGTTATCATTAATACTGTCTGCCAGATCATTAATAATATACAATAAGGGACCCAACATACTTACCAGAGGTGTCCCTGAAGTTACTTCTACCTGACTAGGGCTCTCCCTCTGAGATAACATACTGCATCCTCCTCTCCAGGCTGTTAAAAATAGATACAAAGCGAGAAAGAAAAAGGCTCAATACACATTTCACCAGCTGCTACATGGTCACGCAAATATGAACAGTGATCCAATACTGTCAAATGTTTTTCTATTCCAGTCTTTGATCACAATATTAATTCCTTTGACAATGACCGGTTTCAGTCAGTAATGACCATCTTCAGATCTGTTCTACACCATGTCCTAATGTGATAAAGCTGTAAAACAGATCTGATGATGGGCATTAATGACTGAAACCTGTCATTGTCAAAGGAATTAATTTAGTGATCAAAGATTGGAATAGAAAAACATTCAATACATGTTGTTTTTGTTGCCTTTAGTCTGGAGACTGGTTTTATGCAGCCCTCCATGCTTGTCTGTCCTGTGCAAGTCTTTTCATCTCCAAATAGCTACTTTAATGGGAATCCATATGAATCTGCTTACTGTATTTGTGCCTTCCATCTCCCTCTACAATTTTTGCTTTCCTTCCCACCCTCACACACATGCACGCACACTTCCCTCCAACACCAAATTGACAATACCTTTATGCCTCTAAATGTTTCCTGTGAACTGATCCCTACTTTTAGTCAAATGGTGTAATAAATTTCTTTTCTCCCCCGTTCAGTTCATTATCACCTCATTAGTTATACAATCCAGCAATCTAATCTTCAGCATTGTTCTATAGTCTTACATTCCTAAAGCTCCTATTCTCCACACATCTCAACTGCTTATCCATATTTCCCCTCTGTACAAGGGTACACTTCAGACAAATACCTTCAGAAAAATACTTCCTAACAACTTTATTTTCGATGTTAACAAATCTCCCTTTCTCAGAAACACTTTTGCTGCCATTGCCAGTCTACATTTTATATCTTCTCTGCCTCAGCCATCATCAGTTATTTCACTGCCCAAAGAGTGAAACTCCTCTATGTTTAGTGTGTCATTTCCTAATCTAATTCAACTACGTTCCATTACCCTTACTTATCTTCTGCTGATATACATCTTATATACTCCTTTCAATATACTCTCCATCCCAATAGATTGCTCTTCCCAAGTCCTTTGCTGTCACTGGCAGAATTACAATGTTATCAACAACCCTCAAAGTTTTCATCTTTTCTCCCTGTACTTTAATGCCTTCTCCAAATTGTTCTTTTGCCTTCCCTTTTTGCTTGCTCATGGTACAGATTGAATAACACACACAAGTAAAAAAAAACCAACAGCCATGTCTCATTCTCTTCTGAACCACTGCTTCCCTTTCATACCCTTTGACTCTTATATGTGCCATTGGATTTCTGTACAAGTTGTATATACACTGATGAGCCAAAACATTATGACCACCTGCTTAAGAGTTTGTTTGTCCACCTTTGGAACAAAATACGTAACTGATCCAATAGTTCATTGGTAGGTTTATGGAGGTATGTGGAATTAGATGTCTACGCACAAGTCATGTAATCCACATAAAAAACAGGCCACTGATGTGCTTATGGAGTGATGGTGCCCGATAGTCATCCAGATGGGTTCCACAGGATTTACATCAGGTGAATTTGGTCACCAAGGTATCAGCATGAGTTCACTATATGCTCGTCAAACACCGGTAGCACGGTTCTGGCTCTGAGACATGGACAATTACACTACAGAAAGATGACATCACCATTGGGGAAGACATCAAGGATGAAGGTGGTTCATAGCTATCAGCATGTCTTTGAATACCACCACAAGTCCCATACCAGTGCAGGAGAATGTCTCCCATAGTATAATACCGCTTCCATCAGCCTGCATCCATGGCACATGTCATTTTGAGTCACCATACACCTCGATGATGGTGTTTGTGGAAATGACCAGCGGTCTACAGTAGAAAAAATGTGATTAACCCATGAGTCGATACATTTCCATTCATTGACAGTCAAATCCTGATGACCCCGTGCCCACTGCAATCATAATTGACAATATCACTGGGCCAAAATGTGAACACATAGGGATGTGTCCACTGCAGAGCTCCATCTTCAACAATGTGTGATGAATGCTGTGCTCTGAAAGAATTCTGTTCTTCTGGCAGAGATGCCACAGATTACCATCCATCCTACTTTACAGAGCAAACAAGCCTCCGAACCCCAAGTTCTGTGAAGAGTCGAGTCGTGGAATTCCAATTATTTAGTACCTGATTGTAGTTTCACTGTCCTCCTACCTCTTTCTGTAGATGCTCATGACAATAGCACACGAACATTGAACCGGATTCACTGTTTTCGAGATACTCATTTACAGGATGTGCATAATAATAATCTGCCCTTTGTCAACGTCACTTATCTCAATTGATTTCCCCATTTGCAGCTCATATTTTCAATAGGGTGATCCCCCATCTGTGTATGCTCCGCTTACATACTTTTTTTATGTGCCACACGCCTGCAATGCCATCAGGTGGCACCCGACATCGCAGTGGACAGTTGTCATAATGTTTTGGCTTATCACCATAACCTTTTTCACTTTTGCTGCCTGTGTTTTACCCCTTCAAAATTTCAAAGAATGTGTTCCAATCAACATAGTCAAAAGCTTTCTCTTAGTCTACATGTGCTATAATGTAGGTTTATCTTTTTTAACCATCTTCTAAGATAAGTTTCATTTCTAAATTTTATGGAACCCAAACTGATCTTCTCTGAGATTTTCAACTCCTCTGTAAATAATGTCAACACACACTTCAATGGAAATGAAATTTTTATTTTCTTCTTGAAGTCTGCAGATATATTACCTGTCTCATATATCTTACACATCAGGTGAACTGTTTTGCCATAGTCTGCTCTCTCAAGGATCTCAATAACTCGAAAGGAATGTCACCTCCAGAGTTCTCTTTTTTTATAATTTTATAGATAGTTTATAATTTGTACAGAAACCAGATGGCAGTAATAAGAGTCGAGGGGCATGAAAGGGAAGCAGTGGTTGGGAAAGGAGTGAGACAGGGTTGTAGCCTCTCCCCGATGTTATTCAATCTGTATATTGAGCAAGCAGTAAAGGAAACAAATGAAAAATTTGGAGTAGGTATTAAAATTCATGGAGACGAAGTAAAAACTTTGAGGTTCGCCGATGACATTGTAATTCTGTCAGAGACGGCAAAGGACTTGGAAGAGCAGTTGAACGGAATGGACAGTGTCTTGAAAGGAGGATATAAGATGAACATTAACAAAAGCAAAACGAGGATAATGGAATGTAGTCAAATTAAATCGGGTGATGCTGAGGGAATTAGATTAGGAAATGAGACACTTAAAGTAGTAAAGGAGTTTTGCTATTTAGGAAATAAAATAACTGATGATGGTCGAAGTAGAGAGGATATAAAATGTAGACTGGAAATGGCAAGGAAAGCATTTCTGAAGAAGAGAAATTTGTTAACATCGAATATAGATTTATGTATCAGGAAGTCGTTTCTGAAAGTATTTGTTTGGAGTGTAGCCATGTATGGAAGTGAAACATGGACGATAACTAGTTTGGACAAGAAGAGAATAGAAGCTTTCGAAATGTGGTGCTACAGAAAAATACTGAAGATAAGGTGGATAGATCACGTAACTAATGAGGAGGTATTGAATAGGATTGGGGAGAAGAGAAGTTTGTGGCACAACTTGACTAGAAGAAGGGATCGGTTGGTAGGACATGTTTTGAGGCATCAAGGGATCACAAATTTAGCATTGGAGGGCAGCGTGGAGGGTAAAAATCGTAGAGGGAGACCGAGAGATGAGTACACTAAGCAGATTCAGAAGGATGCAGGTTGCAGTAGGTACTGGGAGATGAAGCAGCTTGCACAGGATAGAGTAGCATGGAGAGCTGCATCAAACCAGTCTCAGGACTGAAGACAACAACAACAAAGATGGTATCAATCTTTCTCATAGTTCTAAATGCTTCTACAGCCTTGCATTTGATCTCTAGCCATTCCTGCTTAGCCATTTTATACTTTCTGTCAATCTCATGTTTCAGAAGTCTGTGTTCCCTTTTGTCTATTTCATATGCAGAATTTTTATATTTTCTTCTTTAATCAATTAAATTCAGTTTCTCCTGTGATATCCAAGGATTTCTACTAGGTATTGTCTTTTAACTTTTCTAATCCTCTGTTGCCTTCACTATTTCATCTCTCAAGGCTACCATTTGTCTTCTGCTGTATTCGCTTTCCTGTTTCAGACATGTGTTGCCTAAGCTCCTTCTGAATCTCTAAACAAAATCTGGGTATTTCAACTTATTCAGCTGCCATTTCTTTAATTTCCTATCTTTCTGCAATTTATTAAGTTTTAGCTTGTAGTTTATAATCAACAAATCATGGCCAAAGTCCACATCTGTCCCTGGAAATGCCTTAAGTTTAAAAAGTGTTTCTGAAATCTCTAGCTTACCATTACGTAAGGAATCTGAAAACTTGCAGTGCTTCCATCTCTCTTCCATGTATACAGTCTTCTATCATGATTCTTAAACCAAGTCTTAGCAAGGAATAAATTGTGCTTTGTGCAAAATTCTATCAAGCAGCTTTCTCTCTTATTCATTCCCCCAGTCCATATTCTCCTACTATTTTTCTTCTCTTCCTTTTTTTACTATCAAATTCCAGTCCCCCATCAAAATTAAGTTTTTCTCACCCTTTACTATTTGAATCGCTTATTTTAGCTCATCATAGCTTCTATCAATCTCTTCACCTACAGAAATAGTTGGCATGTAAACTTGCTCTCCTATAGTGTATGTTGGCTTCATATCTGCTTCTACAAGATTACTCAGCAATTCATATTCAAGTGCCTCACAGAGTGTTTGTAGAACTATGTTCAGATTCTCTCTCTATTCTTTACTCTCAAACCAGCACATGGGAAAAACACGCACTTAAATCTTTTTGTGCGAGCTCTGATTTCTCTTATTTTATTATGACGTTCATCCTTCCCTTTTAGGTGGGTGTCAAGAAAATATTCATTTGGAGGAATAAGCTGGTGGTTGAAATTTCATGAAAAAGTCTGTTTTAATGATTGCCACCCCATCTTGCTTATCATATGGATGTCACTCTCTCCTCTATTTCATGATAATACAAAATGAGGTGCCCTCTTTGGACTTTTTTGATCTTCTCCGTCAGTCATATCAGGCTAGGATTCCATACCACACAGCAAAACTCTAGCAGAGGACAGACAAGCATAGTGTATGTAGCCTCTTTAGTGGATTTGTTGCAACTTCTAGGTGTTCTGGCACTAAAACATGGCCTCTGGTTAGCTTTACCCACAAAATGATCTATATGATGTTAAGTTGTTCATAATTGTAATCCCCTACTATTTGGCTGAATTGATAGCCTTTAGATTTGTGTTACTTATGATCTAACCAAAATTTAACAGTTTCCTTTTAGTGATCTTCTGATACTTTACTACATGATAAATAACAGCATCATCTGGTAACAATCTAATATGGCTGCTCGACTGTGTCCTAAATTGTTTATATACAAGAAAGTCTTTACACCACTTTCTTAGTTGCCAAAATAGCTAACTCCACATAGTCCCTGCAGTGGTTCAGACATTTGTCTCATCTCACCATTAAATTTGAGATGACTCTGTGGTAGATTTCATCTGGCTGACTGGAAACCACTGTCAGACTGCTGTCTTGGCCTCATCATTGCACATGATTGTTTTCCTGCCAGCAACTTCTTCGGCAGATGAAAAACATGGAAATCACTAGGAGAGAGGTGTGCACAACACTGTGGGTGGTTGAGACTCTCCCAGGGAAATGAATGGAGCTTTTTGGCAGTTCTGATCGTCACATTCAGGCTCACATTGTGGTGGAGCATAACCACACAGTGTGCAACAATAACTGTTGGCACTGACAGCTGTACCTAGTCGGCATTGACGGCTGTACCTAGTGGCACGAAATCCAGCAGGAGCAATCCATGGTGATCACAGAGGACTGTTAACATCATTTTTTCAAACAGATGGCACGGAATGGAATTTTACTGTCACAAGTGAACCCAGATGTTTCCACACCATCCTTTGTTTGTTTGATTCTGGGATGAAATGCAGTATCCACTTTTCATTGCTGGTATCAGTGTGGTCCAGGAAACTTGCCACGTCCCTCAGCATACTGTTGTACGCGATTCAGTGAAGCAATCATTCGCTTACCTTTCATCATGTCATCAAACTACTTAGGCAGCCCCAACAGGAGGTCCTCCATTACCCTAAGGACCCATGAACAATGTCGTACACACTCCCATACGAAACACAAGGCTCTCGGGAAATGTCCATGAAGTACACATGCCAATCAACTCTCACTCAGTGAAGAACACAGGCTCCCCAAATACTCAGAGTCATCCAGGTCTTCACAACTTTTTGCAAATTCACACCACCACCACCTCACATTTGCCAACATGAGACACCTTCACCACACATAGGCTGCATTTCCCTGTGGATTTCGATCGGCATTTGTCCTTGACTTCATAGAAAACGCATCACATTTTGTTGCTCCTAATCTGTGGACGTGAGATGTCCAACCACCATTTTTAACAACTAAGAGCAGCACTGAGTCGTAGATTTACCAGGAGATAACGTCAGGCCAGTCCAAGAAAAACCCTGCTGGGAATGGATATGTTGACTTCACATTAACAGCAATAATTAGGCTAAAAAAAGGGGGAGAGGTGCAAAGACTTCCTGATTCGCACTCATGGGTTAGGAGCAGCAGAGGGCCTATAACACTTCCCTGGGGAATGCCAGATATAACTTTTGTTTTATTTGACAACTTTCCATCAATTACTAAGCACTGTAACCTTTCTGAGAGGAAATTATGAATCCAGTTACACAACTGAGATGACACTCCACATGCGCACAGTTTGATAAGAAGTTGTTTGTGAGGAATGGTGTTAAAAGCTTTCTGGAAGTCTAAAAATATGGAATCAATTTGAAATTTGCAAACAATAGCACTCATTACTTCATGAGAATAAAGAGTTAGTTGTTTTTCACAAGAAAAATATTTTCTGAATACATATTATCCATTTGTCAATAAATCATTTTCTTTGCGGTAAATTGTAATGTTTGAACACAGTATATGTTCCAAAATCGTACTGCAAATCAACATTTGTGATATGGATCCGCAATTCAGCATCTTACTCTGATTTCCATTCCTGAGTACTCGGATGACCTGTGCAACCTTCCACTCTTCAGGGACTGACCTTTCATCAAGCAGGTGGTTGTTTGTATATGATTAAATATACACCTATTGTATCAGCATCCTCTGAAAGAAACCTAATTGGTTTATTGTCTGGACCAGAAGACTTGTTTTTATTAAGTAATTTAAATTATTTCACTGCACTGAGGATATCTACTTCTAAATTACTAATGTTGGCAGCTCTTCTTCATTTAAATTCTGCAATATTTACTCTGCATCCTCGGTGAAGGAATTTCAGAAAACCATGTATAGTAACTCTGCTCTAGTAGTACAGTCATTAGTAACATCAGAATAATTGCACTGTGAAGGTATTGATTGCGTCTTGCTGCTGGTCTACTTTAAATATGATCAGAATCTCTGTGAATTTGCTGCCAGATTTTGAGACAGAGTTTAACTATGGGAGCTATTGAAAGCATCTCGCATTGAAGACAGCAATAAATTTTGAGCAACCCCCCCCCCCCCACCCCCCACTCCATTATCAGTACATAAGCGGCCAATGCCCTTGGTGATAGATATAGTCATAATGATGATATCTGAACTTCTAGTGATTTTGAGAGAGCCATTGCCATACCGAGCGAGGTGGCGCAGTGGTTAGACACTGGACTCGCATTCGGGAGGACGACGGTTCAATCCCATGTCCGGCCACCCTGATTTAGGTTTTCCATGATTTCCCTAAATCGCTTCAGGCAAATGCCGGGATGGCTCCTTTCAAAGGGCACGGCCGACTTCCTTCCCCGTCCTTCCCTAATCCGATGAGAGCGATGACCTCGCTGTCTGGTCTCCTTCCCCAAAACAACCAACCAGAGCCATTGCCATACAATTACAAACTGACCTGTACTAATTCAGCACCCAGAAGAATTACTACCAAAACTGGCCGACAGCCAGTATTTTTCTACAATTAATCTTGTGTGCACATACTAAGAGTTCCCAGTAGATAAGTGAACATGTCAGGTCTTGTGCTCAATATGCTTTTTTGCATTTACCATTGGAATTGCTTAACATTAGATACTGTTACTTAGAGCAGCACTGCAAGCTATTCTCAGCTGCAAATTAACTAGATGACATTATTGTACCAATAGTCGCAGGTGAGCATCACATGCAATGCCTTGAAATACCGTTTACCTGTTAACTGGAAAACAGTTTGCATTGTCAGCTCAACAAGTGCAGTTTTCTTGAGCCCAGCATCGAGTACACATTGAGGTCACATCTTGAGCAAGAGCACACGACGTGGAAGTGGTGTCGTATCTCACTGACCAAGCTCTGTCCCATTACTTATATTACGTTATGAAGAGAGTAGATCAAGATAAAAAATACTGATTGAACATAACATGCATGTGGACTTTATTTTATTTAAGACTGATTGGTTCAAACTGAATCATAATCCAAGCTTTGGATCAGAAGATATTTAAATTTTAATTAAGTTTTTTGGGGTGTGAAATGGCCAGAAGGGACCATTGTCATATAGTGAGCAGCTGTGGGCCCAGTAAAATGCAAGTCACACAGACAGAGGCTCAGAGCGAAGTGTCAGAAAGTTTCTGGGGTGTTGGTGGAGGGATACAATGTAGTTTTGTGACACACCCCCATTAGCAACATGCAGCTAGGCTCATCTCAAGTCCTAAGACTAGGGAGTGCAAAAATAGTTTGTCTAGAAAAATATGTTTTTAAGTAGTAGCATGACTGTAAAATTGTTTTATGCAACAATACGAAAGACTTGACACTGGAAGAAACAGTGTAGGACAGGATATTATCCAAAGTGCAGATATGAGTAATTTAACTTGTCTGACATCATAGTCAACAGAAAAGTTAAAAATAGGGGTCACAGGCCATCATGCTGGTGGAACACATTGGGTGTTAGCTGAGGCTGGACTGGTTTGTGACAGTAGTTCCACCTAGGGACTTTAATTTGTGTTTTTTAAGTATATTTTTGATTGTGGCTATACCTACAGAATTAAGACATCGGTAGTGTAAATGAACAAAATCTCAGCTTGCTAAAGCTTTAGTCAGGGTGTTGGTAGTAGAGTGAATGTTTAGCATTTGGCAGAAATGCTTGTTGTGGGAGAGAAAGTGTCTCACTCAAGAGAAACTCCTCTTGCTTCTGAAGCATGGTTGAGACTGTACTGGTTGGATTAGAGAGAGAGAGAGAGAGAGAGAGAGAGAGAAGCAGCAGAATGACATTGCCTTGGGTGGAGATTGTGTAGTACGTATTTCTGCCATTAAGCGTGTATAGTGCAACACACTGCCAGTTCAGTGCCAACTGTGTTGTCGACCTGGCTTGTTCTGATCATCTGACTGTTTTTGCTACCATTGTTTTGTTCTTGTTTCGTTTTGTATGGTGACAAGTGTAAGGGGACACTGTGCAGCTGTGAAACTTTATTTTCTACTCGGTAAAAATGGTGCTGAAAATGTTTTTAATGTTCAAAACAGATTAACACGATAACACTATGGGAAAAACTCAAGTGCATGAGTGGTTTGCTCAATTTAACAAAGGTGACATGTCAATTGATGACAAACCTTATCCTGGACATCTATCAACTGCCTGAATTGACAAAAATATTGAAAAAATTCGAGAGCTTGTGCATGGTTCCGCTGCCCCGAGCACATTACTTGACTGATCTGGGTCCGTGTGACTTTCTTACTTCCACCCGTGAAAAGGGGCATGAAACGACACCGATTTGACAACATTGACGAAATCAAGAAAAAACGAGGTAGGAACTGACAGTCATTTCTAAAGATGACTACAAAAAATGTCTTGAGCAGTGGAAGCACTGGTGGAACAAACGTATTAGTTGTAATGGAGAGTATTTTGAAGGGGATAAGATTGTTTTGTAAGCAATTTGAGAACATATAGCTTTTACAAAATAATTCCAGTTTTCGTTTTGGTATCACCTTGTAATATAAGACAATAATTATAGCTGCGCTGCAAATGCCAAACAGATTTGTGAACACCAATACGTAATACTAAGAGTATAAAGTAAAACCCATTGAGGTTGGAGAAACTTGTCCAAAACATGTACGAGTTCTAAAAGAAGAAGAATTGTGTTTGCTCAAGGCAGAACCATAATTCCTTATTAAATAATAGAAATAAGCTCCAATCTTTGTGGGAAAGGAAAACTATTACAATAAATTTACACCCAAGGCAGTTCAAATTGTATATATCCTATAACGAAGCTCCACAAAAAGGGCATGTTCTGATGCCTGCCAGCAAACTTTCTGAAACTAAAAATGGTCTTGAATTTTCTTTTGCCAAGCATGTGCCTGACTTCAGCACTGATATGCTTCAATACAGTATTGGTGCCACGCTGTCACATATTCATTTGTATTCATGTCAAAACCACTGACAGCAGTGCAGATGGACTGCTCTCAGATCAAAAAGGATGTGTTAGCACTAATCTATGGTATAAAATGGTTTGACTAATATCTGGCAAAAAAAATTCAATCTGTTAATAGACCACAAACTACTGGCTACGCTTTTCAGCCCTTGTAACAAGCTCCTGGATAAAACTGTATCATGATTGCAGCAGTGACCACCACTTCTAAGCAACTATAGATGTGACAGTATTTGTCCCCCCCCCCCCCCCCCTTTGCACAATCTTCAGCAGTGCAAGACCCTTCATCACCTTATGTGTCTCCACCACCATCAGCAGTAACAGAGGCAAGAAGAAGCAGCACAACAGAATTTTTGATACCCAGCCTTAGCTCCAGGACTAACTTAAATCAGAAACCTGCAGGACACTTCCTACAATCTCTAATTACAATTTAGAGGTAAACTGTAACATCAGAACAAAGAGTTTAGGAAATGACAAACTTTGTATTTTTCACCACAATACAATGGGCCTAAGAAACAAATTTGACAATTTGTCTGTTTGCATTAATGGTAATGATACAATAAATTACACCCATATATTTTGTTTTACTGAACATCATTTGAAGGAAAGGATTGAGATGATACAACTATAGAAGTACAATGTAGCAGCTTATTACACTACAAATTCAATGGCTACGGGTGGAGTAATAATGTATGCTAAAAATAATATAGTGTACAAGTCTATACATGTAAGAAATTATTGTGATGATAAACATTTTGAGGCCTGTTGCATGGAACACCATATTAATACTCTGCCTATTTATGTGGTTACTGTTTACAAAGCTCTCTCAAGAAAGCTTAGTATATTTATCAAGCAAGTAGAATCACTTTTAACTTGCCTGTTCTCAAAAATCAAAGAAATTATCATGCTGCGTGACTTTAATGTAAATTTTCTTACTTGTAATAATTATAGAATAGAATTTGAGACTGTGATAAGCTGTTTTAATCTGAGGGCAGTTGTTGACTTTCCCATAAGAGTGACAAAGTACTGTGCAAGTCCCATTGACAATATCTTTGTAAACAGTAACAGAATTGTTAACACGTGTGTAACACAAATCTTAAATCGCCTTTCTGAGCATGGCAGGTAGCTGTTAAAAATGTACAATGTAGGCCCTGCTAACAAGCATAGTTTTATTAACAGATCATTTAGACTATCCAACAGTTAGAATCCAGAAACCTTCAGCAGACATCTGTAGCAGTTAGAATGGGACACATTATATAAGGCTAAAAATGTCAGTGATAAATTTAATGTATTCCTCAATGAATTTACTACCCTTTTTGAAGCTACCTTTCCTAAGAGGATTTCAAAAAAGTACCAACCTGAGTGATTACAGGAAACAATGGCTCACAAAGGGAGTCAAAACATCCTGTAAAACAAATGTTTCACTCACAAAGTCTAACAAACCTCAGGTTAGGGAGCACTACAAATTACACTGTAGCATCCTAAATAATGTAATTAAAAAATCCAAGAGCATCTTTATCAAATATGAAATTGACAGCTCAAATAATAAAATACAAACTATTTGGAAAGAAGGAACAGGAACAGGAAAAATTTCAGAAGATACAGACAGCCATGAAGTGTGTCATAAAGGAAGCATGGTAAACAAAGGTGGTGTAGTTGTCGATATTTTCAACAACCATTTTCTGACAGTGGCAGATCAAAGTGGTTTAAAGACTCTATGACTGAAGCCATGAACGTTCTTCAAAACACAGTGCAGAACAAAATTAGTCGGATGCATATTCCTTACATTACAACCAATGAGACAGAGAATGCAATAAGACAAAAGAAAAAGAAAAATTCCTCTGTAGTGGATAATATATCTATGAAAGCACTGCCGTAATTTTATCTTTGAAGTCCTCTGTCATATATTTAACCAGTCTATAAATCAAGGTACTATCTCCAATATATTCAAATATGCAATTGTAAAGCCACTGTTCAAAAATGTGACAAAGCTGAGTTTCCAATTACTGGCCAGTTTCACTGCTAACAAGTCTTTCTAAAATCCTACATAAACATATGTTCAAGAGAATTGAGGATCATCTTAATAACTTAACATCCTTAATAAAAGTCAGTTTGGATTCCAAAAGGGTATTTGCACTGAACATGCAATTTTCCCATTTGTCAACAAACTCCTCAAATCCATAAACAATAAAATGTCACCATTTGGAATCTTCTGTGATCTGTCAAAAACATTCAACTGTGTATATCACAAAATTCTACTTATGAAGTCTGAGCACTATGGCTTAAATGGTAAAGTAGAGATGTGGCTCAAACCATATCTAGATGACAGAAGGTAGTACTGAATAATCCTGCAATGGCACCTGCCTATTGTTACTGGGGCACAGTGAAATGTGAAGTACCACAGGGCTCAGTGCTAGGTCCCTTACGTTTTCCAATCCTTTTCAATGATCTGCCATGGTGTACGACATAAAAAACACACTTCACCCTATTTGCAGATGACAACCATTATGACAGAGAAAGTACCAAACTGCAGTCTAGAGAACTCTGTGACTGCTATATTCAAAGCAGCTCTAGCCTGGTTCACTTCAAATGATCTGTCCCTCAATGTTAATTCATTCAGTTTCAAACAGCAAAAACAAAAACTTGGAAAATATTGAAATAAAATGTGGTGACAAATAAATACCAAGGGTTGAGTCTTCCAGATTCCTGACATTACACGTTAACAACACTCTAAACTGGTCAATTCAAATCATCGACATATGTAAAAGAATGAATTTGGCAGTGCCAAGCAAATGCCAAGCATTTGCTCCACTTCATCTGTTAGTGACTGGAAACAATCAATGATGTGTACTTTGGACATTTCCATTCACTTATGATATTTGGCTTCATGTTCTGGGGAAACCAGTCATGAGCAAACAAAGTCTTTAGTGGGCAGAAGAGTAGTAATCAGAATTAGCATACTCTTGCAGAAACTTATTCAAACAACTGGGTGTCCTCACCATGCCATGCTAATACATTTTCTCACTGATGTGCTTTGTGGAGAATGATCACACAATGTACAGAACAAACAGCGAATATCTTACCATGATACAATAAGTAATCATGAATGTCACAAAGATATAAAAAACCTCAGCATGGTACAGAAAGGAGTACAGTATCCAAGATAAAAGTATGCAATAAACTTTCAGCTCATGTTAAATCAGTCATCAGGGATAAGACTAAATTCAAAAAACAGCTTCAACTTTATCTTTTGAATAGCTCTTTCTGTTCTTTACAGGAATGTACAATAATTAATGAAATGTGTCTAATTTTAAGCACTCCTATAAGAAATGACAATGTGGCACTGTATATCAATTGTTGACAATGGATTTTATACGAATTAGAATGTAAGCATTATTTGTTGTATAACCAACATACTACTGCACTCCATGTTGTTATTTGGACACTTGCACCTCATATATATGTTTATGTTACATGTTAACATATGATTTAGATAGTAAGTCTCATTGCCATTTACAAATGGTTATTATTGTAATAACCCGACACTTTCTACATCCTAGCAATACACCCACATTAAGGATCCATGGAACTCGAAAATAAACAAACAGCATTAGTTTACATATTGTTATTCTATTAACGTACTTACTTTCCCAAACATATCCAAACCTCTAAGTTTAAACTATTCCTTGATACACATGCATCCACATGCAAACCATGGCATCCATTGTACAGTCAGATGAGAATGAAACATCAATAACACACAAGTGCTGTCCTTGTGTATGTTCTCAATTTTTCATTAGGATTGCAGTTTGTACCCTCAATGATTCAAGTTGTATCTACACACACACAAAAAAAAGAAAAAAAATGCATTGCCCAAGTTCCCAGAACTCCTGGAGATAGACGTTACCTATGGATACTGTACCACAGACACGGTCCCAAAGATGTAAACAACGATGCATGAGCAGCACCTATTAGATGGATGGGGTCCGACAGCTGATCAGTTCCAGTCATTCCACCAGGAAGGAGGTACGTGACTCGTGTTGTCTGTAGTTCAACCATGTCTAGACAGTCAATACCGCTGTTCGATCATGCCCACATTACTTTGTGCCACGAAGGGCTCTCAACAAGGGAACTGTACAGGTGTCTCGGAGTGAACCAAAGAGATGTTCTTCAGACATGGAGGAGATACAGAGAGACAGGAACTGTCAATGACATGCCTCGCTCAGGCAGTCCAAGGGCTACTACTGCAATGGATGGCCGCTACCAAAGGATTATGGCTCAGAGGAACCCTGACAGCAACACCACCATGTTGAATAATGCTTTTCATGCAGCCACAGGACGTCGTGTTATGACTCAAACTGTGCGTAATAGGCTGCATGATGCACAACTTCACTCCCAAAGTCCATGGTGAGGTCCATCTTTGCAACCACGGCACCATGCAGCACGGTACACATGGGCCCAACAACACGCCGAATGGACCGCTCAGGATTGGAATCACATTCTCTTCACCGATGAGCATCGCATATGGCTTCAATCAGACAATCGTTGGAGACATGTTTGGAGGCAACCCAGTCAGACTGAACGCCCTAGAGACACTGTACAGCGAGTGGAGCAAGGTGGAGGTTCCCTGTTGTTTTGGGGTGGCATTATGTGGGAACCACATATGCCACTAGTGGTCATGGAAGGCGGTGTAATGGCTGCACAATACGTGAATGCCATCCTCTGACCAATATTGCAACCAAATTGGCAGCATATTGGTGAGGCATTCGTCTTCATAGATGATAACTCGCACCCCCATCATGCACATCTTGTGAATGTCTTTCTTCAGGATAATGACATCACTTGACTAGCGTGGTCAGCATGTTCTCCAGAGATGAATCTTATCGAACATGCCTGGGATAGATTGAAAAGGGTTGTTTATGGACGACGTGACCCAAAAACCAATCTGAGGGATCTACACCGAATCGCCATTGAGGAGTGGGACAATCTGGACCAACAGTGCCGTGATGAACTTGTGCATAGAATGCCATGACAAATACAGGCATGCATCAATGCAAGAGAACATGTCACTGGGTATTAGAGATACCAGTGTGTACAGCAGTCTGGACCACCACCTCTAAAGGTCTCAATGTATGGTGATACAACATGCAATGTATGGTTTTCATGAGCAATAGAAAGGGCAGAAATGATGTTTATGTTGATCTCTATTCCAATTTTCTGTACAGGTTCCGGAACTCTCGGAAACGAGGTGATGCAAAACTTTTTTTGATGTGTGTACTTATCAAGATCTTTCTCCATAGTGCCCATATATCAAGAAAATGATGGACACTATCACTGAAAGGTCTTGGTTTTATTTTAATTTGGCACAGCAAGAAGATAACAAATATTTTTCATATGGATGGCATAACAAGAAACTGCTTTTCCATGTATCTGATCTAGCTGGATCGTATACACACTTTTGTCCAGTCTCTGTAACACTGAACTTACGAGAAATGAAGTTAAAAAATTTGCTGCCTCTCCTGCACACTCTGATCTCTATAAGTTATCTGAAATAGTAATAATTCTTCATAATCCAACTCTTGATTTCTTCCAGCCATTTTGCAGTATTGTCAAATGAACATGAATCTTTATGATAGCTGATGTCTTTCCAAATCTTTGAAATGATGAGTTGCAACAGCTGCTACCCAAAACACAATTTGCAGCACTGTTCAAGCAGGAAAATTATGACATAAAACATGCCATAATGTGTTACACCTGTGGCTACAAAAACATATTCCCTAAATAACAACTCAATGAAAAGTTATGTTTATGTGATTTATTAATGCTTCCAGAAAAGGGGAGGGAGGGACAGGTGTGGTGTGTTTGGGCTTCTGTACATATACTGCAGTGGTAGTAAAAGTATTTCACATGAGTCTAATGGTATCAACATTACTAGATGAGAAAAATGTACAGTTGTTCCAATGTAAAATTATTACTCAGTTTCAATTTGTTGATACTAACTCAACTCCTTAACCTACAGTTAATGTTTTCACAAATTCACCCTCTCAAATCACAAGTAGACTGTGACTTTCCCAGTTTCCGAAATACAATTTCTTACACAGTAGCTCCTCTGCAGTTGATTTAAATGTACTTGCTCTAGAAGCTCTAAAAAGTTTTCTTGGCTTCTCTGCTGCATCTTTCATTATTTGAGAGACATATATCTGTGCTGAAGTTATAATTTCTGCTTCTTTCTATCTTTTCTTCATTTCTAATAGGAACTTTTTCGATTGAGGAAACTTTATCCTAGTTACCTTAGCTTAGCATGATCTACATTTGCATGTTTCATAACCAAGTCATGTGTTATGTGCATTACGTAGCAGTTGCTCATTTGCAAGTTTGCAAGAGCAAATGCTGACTTAGCCATCATCATCCTTTTGTTTTAAATAAAGTGTATGTTTCATCTCTCTCTCTCTCTCTCTCTCTCTCTCTCTCTCTCTCTCTCTCTCTCTCTCTTTTTTTTTTTTTTTTTTTTTTTTTTTTTTTTTTTTTTTTTTTTTTTTTTTTTTTTGGGGGGTGGGGGGGGGATGTAGGTTACAAAGTTGTGATCTTAATAGAGAGCAATACTACTGGTTGCATGTTGGGAACAGCATATACGGAATGTATCTCCTTACTCAAAGACTGACTCAGGATACTGCATTCCCCCCCCCCCCCCCCCCCCCCCCCCACACACACACACACACACCCGTTGTTAACTTCACGAAACAGGAAAAAAAGATTAAGTCCTTTTCTTTGAAAAGTGCCAGCACATTAGCTACAGAAAGAAATGTGCAACGTGTATATCATGGCTTTATTTAACTTTAATAAGAGTGTCATATGCTGCTCATTTCTACATCTACACCCTGAACCACTATGAAGTGCACAGCAGAGAGTATATCCCACTGTATCAGTTATTAGGACTTTTTCTCATTCCACTCATGTATCGAGTGTGGGAAATGTGATTGTTTAAAAGCCTCTATGTGTGCTATAATGAATCTTATATTATCCTCACTAATGCTATGGAAGTGATATACACAGGGTTGTAGTATACTCCAAGAGTCACCATTTAAAGCCAGTTATCAAAACTTGGTCAGTAGACTTTCTCGGGACAGCTTCTGTCTATCTTAAGAGTCTGCTGGCACAGTTCTTCAGCATCTTAGTGACACTATCACCATTTGTACTGTCCTCCTCTGCATACGTTCAATATCCCCTGCTTATTCCATCTGGTAAGGGTACCACACACATAAGCAATATTCTAAGATGGGCTGCATGACATCTATTTAAGGATCTAGGGATCCTCACAGTAACCTCACAGTATATATATTCACTTATGAAATTTGTTGTTAATAATCCAGCCCAGTTCAAAAGTAATAGCAGTGTGCATAGCTATAACACCAGGAGAAAGGATGATCTTCACTATGCAGGGTTACATCTGATTTTGGCACAGAAGGGGGTACATTATGCTGTCACAAAAGTCTTTGGTCACCTACTAAACAGCATCAAAAGCCTGACAGATAATCAACCAACATTTAAAAATAAATTAAGAGACTTTCTAGATGACAACTCCTTCTACTCATTGGCTGAATTTTTAGATATAAATTAAGGGAGGGGAAAAAACTAACTTAAGCATTAGTGTCATGCAATATTTTGTGTAATGTAATATCTTGTACAGACATCTTTCATTAACCTGACACGTTCCACATCATTACGAAGTGTCGTATTCATGATTTATGGAACAAGTATTAATCTAATCTAATCTTTATAAGCAATCTCCTTTGTAGACTGTCTGCACTTCCCCGGTATTGTACAAATAAAGCAAAGTCTGCTACCTGCTTTACCCAATATTGAGCCTATGTGACGGGTCCACCTCATGTCCCTACTAAGTGTTACACCCAAGTACTTGGGTTTACAGATTCCACCTGTGACTCACTAATATTACATCCATGGGATACTTTTTTTTCATTTTGTGAGGTGCACAATTTCACATTTTTGAACATTTAATGCAACCTCAAATCTTATCAAGGTCGGACTGAATGTTTGTACAGATTTGTTCAAACTGTACTTCGTTGTAGATAAATACATCATCTGCAGAAAGTCTTGATGTTACTACTAATATTACATTGATATACACTACACTAACATTACATTAATGTAAGACTCAGCGTCCTCCCTACCAAGGAATCCTCATCCAGTCACATATTTCCTCTGATACCTCATATGACCATACTTTTGATAATAAGCATACATGGAGTACAGAGGAAAATGCTTTACGGAAATCAAGAAATACTGCAGCTTCTTTACTGCCTTGATGCATGGCTTTCAGAATGTCATGTGAGAAAAGTGTGAGTTGGGTTTTACATGATCTATGTTTTCAAAATCTATTTCAGATGTCATGGAGGAGGTTGTTCTGTTCGAGATACCTCATTATGTTTGAGCTCAGAATGTGTTCTAAGATTATACAACAAATGGATGACAAAGATATCAGGCAGTAATTTTGTGGATCACTTTTGCTACCCACGTAGTAAACAGGTGTGACTTGTGCTTTCTTCCAACTACTGGGCACTTTTTTCTTTTCCCCCCTTCGAAGAGTCTATGATGAATTATAGTTAACAGAGGGACTAACTCAGCTGCAAATTGAATATATAATCTGCGAGGAATTCCATTGGGCTCAGAGGCTCTGTCCAATTTTAACAATTTCACACGTTTCTCAATGTCACTGACACTAACATCTATTTGACTTATCTGGAAAGACTGCATTCAGTTGGCAAGGTGCCTCACCGCCGTGTGCATCAAGCATATCACTGGTGTCCTACCATACACAAAACTGTTCTTGATGTGGAGACCAATTAAGGCAATACTCCTGGGTTTTCCTTTGTGAACAAACATCTGAATAGAGTGTTAAGCATTTCTGCTTTTGCTTTGCTACTCTCAACTTGAGTCCAAGTTTCAACCATGAGTGACAGAACACCAATTTTAGTGCCACTAACAGTCTTCATAAGTGAAAGTTAGTGTCCTGTCCTGTGTTGGGTTTTGTGAAAGATCATTTGGCAGTATTATACTGCAGTAGTAACTGAAGGGTTCACACAGTGCTCTCGATCAAATGCATTTCATTTAGCATCTCTGTACCTATAGACCTATGGCTTCACACACTGCTCTCGACTGCTAAAGTCATTTCATTTAGCATCTCTGTACCTATAGCCCTATCGTAATGATGTGGACTGGGTCATTTTACATTCACAATGCACATTAATTTGTACATTTGGTCACATTCTGAACATCTAAGGGTGGTTTTTTTTTTTTAGTTAGTAATTCCTACCCACTATCTTTTATATGTTACAGTAATAGAAATTATTCTATGAAATAGGAGGTGTTGTTGAGGAGAAACTCACTCAGTTTGCTATCAAATTTTACTTTGCTGTCTGTTAAACATTTTATATCACGGGTAAATGATCAAACATGTTTTCTGCAGCACTGCACCCATTTCTGTGCTACAAACAAACTTAATGTGGAGTATTGAACGTTGTTTTCCCTTCTGGAACTGTAACTATGTACCTCATTGTTCCTTTCAAATTATATTGGATTATTTACAACAAACCCCATGAGGAAATAAATATATTGTAAAGCAATAGTCAGAATGCCCCACTCTGTGATGTCTACAAGATGACTGTGGGTGAGCACCACATATTATTCTTACATCATGTTTTTTGCACAATGAAGATTTACTTCCTTACAGATAAGTTACCCCAGAATGTTACACCATATGACATTACTGAGTGTAAATATGCAAAATGTGTCAACTTGCCGATTTCTCTCTCCCCAAGATTTGCAATGATTCTAAGCACAAAAGTGGCTCAACTACTCTGTTTTAGCAGTTCGAAAATGTGTTCTCTCCAAATTAAATTCTCATCAATATGAACCCCTAAGCATTTTAAAGTTTCTGCCCTATTTATTAGTTTCTCACCATGTGTTACACTTCTCATTGTAGTAGCTCTAGATATGTGGAACTGATCATTTCGTGTCTGTAAAATTCAGGGCGAAACCACCTATAGAAAACCAATCAATGACACTTTTCACAACTTTATTTACCATTTCTTCTGTTTTGTGTTTGTACGCTTGGACTGATTACAATATTCGTGTCACCTGCAAAAAGAACTAATTCTGCTTGTTGTATATTAGACGGAAGAATTTTTACATATATGAGGAACAGCAGTAACCTAAGATTGAACCTTGAGGAATTCCACGTGATTTCTCCCCAGTCAGAATTATGTCCATAGATCATTTTGCTTGAATTACTAAATACAATTTTCTGCATTCTTCTGGTTATGTATAGCATTAGCCATTGGTTGGTTATAGCATCAGTCCCATGAAGCATCAACTTATCTAGGAAAATACTTTGATTCACGGAGTCAAATGCCTTAGATAGGGCACAGAAAATACCAACCAGTGCTATTTAATTATATAATGCTTGTAAAATATGGTGAGTGAATGTGTAAATGACATTCTCTGTAGAGCAACCCTTTCTGCAACCCAAACCGTGATTTGCTAAGGATACTATAATTAATGAGATTAAATAATACTCAAGAAAACTCCATCTTCTCAAAAAATTTGGGGAATCATATCAGCAGTGAAATAGGTTGCTATGCTTTGTTTTATATCTATTACACAGTAGTCTCTGTTTCTTTAAAAGTTTCTTTACAGTGACTGTATAACATGGAGGAGCTCTCCCATGATAAACTGTGCTATTGATATCAGTTCCACTTAAGTTTTATCACATAAAGTTCAAATGCACTGTTTCAGGTTTGTACTGCCTGGCCTAAAACAGGTTCACACACAAGAATAGAACAAACTCTTATCTGTTTCAATAGTGAGAATCTCTATGCAATAATGCCACTACTTCGTTTCTTAAATTAGCAGAAAGTACATCATACCCAAGCGAATCAAAAATCAACACTGCTTGTACTGAGATCCTATTATCAAACTACAAAAAAATGTGAGTTGGCACTATGGTCTCTATAGCGATCTCAATTTGTGCATGCAAAATATTGACGACTTAATTCTGAACACCAAAATTGACAATGGTTCTTTTTCTCTATTTTTATTTGATATTTTGTGGCGGAGAAACTATTAAGTTCTTTCGGAAATAAAATTTACACACAGAACACTCTCATCTTAAAATGAATATAGGAAACTTATCAATTTACAAAATAATTCGCTAGCATCTGACGTGAGTTGTTTATGACTTATAGCTTTACACATCTAAGTTACGTTTCGTATCATCATAAACACTGCCATGTAATAAAGCAAATTAGTAAATCTAAATATACGGTATAAGACTTTTTTTTTTTAAATTTCTGTTCTTACTTCGAATATCCTGCGTCTACGGTCTTATGCTCTCCGCGCATTTCTCTTCCTCTTACAGCGAACTTCCTCGCCTATATGTACATTTCAGAATTGTAGACTCAAAATATGCCACAACAGAAAGTTGTCAACACGGGATAACGGTATATTTGTAAGGTGTTTCAGCCGACTGCCACGTTTTAGGCATAGCTTGAATTCCCAATATGGGAATTAGCAATAGGTCATTGATTCATATTTTATTAGTATCAAAAATTATCTTTCCTCTCAGTTTTTTTAAGTGACTGCTCGTATTCCCCCACAGGAATGTTCAAGAGTCCAACTCTTCATTTTTAGATGCTTGCAAAGATTGACCTATTCTATAAAGTGACCAAGTAGCATACTGCGAATCTCAGCCCGCTATGGCATCATTCACAGTTCTCTGTAACTCAAAACAAAAAGCAAAAAATATTTGTTCAAGTGGTATTCCTGTCCTACTATATGGTGGATTTAGCACAATACTCCACCTTGACTAGCCTCTCAGTACCTGACGCTTCCATTGTTTTGGCAACATTGCGCTTCGGCAATCTGCCGCGCGTAGCGCTTGAATCAAACTCGAATATACTTGTTTTATCTTTGAATTAACAAGTAGTGGTGATAAATAAGTATTAAAAAACTAGTGATTAAACATTCTATCGTACCTGCAGAAAGGAAAAAGACGCAATATGTCTGTCATTGGAAAGGTATCAATAGAAAAGTCTTCCGTAGCCTATAAGGTTTGCTGATTCGGAAGGAAAGTGATTTATTTTTACATTCACGGCAGTTTCAGAGCAATAAATTAGGTGCCTACAATGATAGGTGCGAAATATCATCTAGTAAACATGAGCTATCACGAATTACATAAAGTGCTTGATTTCGGCCTGGGTTCCGTAATCACCGCCATTATGAACTGATCTGGATCTTATTGAGTTTTTATAGTTCTTCACTGGGTTTCCACAAACAAATCATAGTAAATGAGCGGAAATTTGAATCTCCATAAGGAAATTTGCCAAACCGAGTTGGATGATTTGAGTCTTGTTCAATCGCCTAATAACATTAAACAAGCCCTCAGTCAGTCAAAAGTAAAACTACCACCTTGAAACGTAAAGCGCAACTTATTTAAAATTCAGTTTAAAACCATCACATTTAACATACAGCTAATTTTATCGTGATGAAAAAGCAGAATCTGTACCAAACACCCAACTAATCAGTGTAAATTAACCAAAAATAAATCTTCACTGCCTAGATGAACTGTAAGATAGTAACTCCTTTTACCTGTGTAGGCGCTAGGACATAGCATATAAATCTGTATTTCACATAATCCATTACCGTAATGCTTGACATCTCTTTTTCAGCCCGTTTTATATTCGTACTGGAGGAGCTCTTGTTCCTGGAGAGTTCGAATAGGTAAGCAAATAGTTTCTCTCTCCCCCCTCCCCCGAGTATTCGATATTTACATGGAATTGTTTTATTTATTTACCACTGGATCGACATAACACTATGTTCTAGAACGATAATCTTTCTGCATGATTACAGCTACTGCATGCTATTACTTTATATAAACCTAGTCCCTAAATGAAATATACCTAATTTGTTGGATAAGTCAGTTTAAAATGACAGAGAATCGCAAGGGCATAGCCCTTCCCATAGGACCATGCTTTGTAAAACACTGGAGACCCTAAAACAATATTTGTGTGAAACTCGACTTATATTTTTTCATGTTCTTATATTAATTAATTTTGTTTGCATTTTTATCTGCTACATTGCATTTTAGCTTCAGCCACTTGCAGTAACTCATTAGGATGTTTGAAGAAGATACTACATCTGTGAATGCAAATATAATATAGTTTTTGAAGTTCCAGTACATTTTATGGTTATTCAATATGCATGGACTTCGGTGTAGATAATGATTTTTTTAATTTTTAAATCTTAAATTTGTTGCAGATTACTTAATGATGTGAACGTTAAATTATTGAAAAATAATTGTCATCCTGAGTTTAATACTAATTGTATGTAGGTTCAACAGAATTTTTGTTTTCTGTGAAGACAAGTAACTTTCCTGGTGAAGATTATGCCACTTTGCTCAATGTCTGCCTAAGTTTGGCTTTTAAGGTAGTAGAAATGGCTGTGAAATTTCTAAGTTGGGTATCGGCTACCCTCATACTAACATGCAATGCAGTTTTTTTTTCCACGTAATGCTATCCTACATGGTTATGTTGATAACATTTTAAACTTGGTTTTAGTGTTTTAGCTGATAATATTAATATGTATGTGTTCACTTGTAATGATAACAGCAGCCATTTTGGGAACCAAGTGTTAACATGACTATGGGTTTGACACCACAGAGAAATCCAACAGCATTGTTTCTACACTGTTAGTAATGTTTAAGATTAGTTTGTGCTGTCGTGATTTGTATTACCACTACATAGTTCAAATTTGATTGGTCTGTGCATGACAGTGTGTGGTACGAATATGTTACCAATAGCCATGTGCAAAAATGTGGTTTTTCTGAGGGTTCATGATCTTGGCTTCACTTAATCACAGCAATGAGGGGTCAAGCGTTTTGGATAGTTCATGGGCTAGTGACCATTTGCATACCTATCAGGAAAATGAGCATACTGTAGCTATCCGACAGTACAGGATCAAAGTTTAAAAATTACACACTTCCTCCAGGCAAACTTAGCAAATCAGTTGGCTATTTTGCATTGGGTGGGCCTTAGACAGCGTCTTTGAGTACGTTTTGTTAATGGGCAATTCCTGAGAAAACTCAAAAACTCATGATTTTTGGACACGTAAAGTACCAGTTGTGGAGATGGCCATTTTTATGATATCTATTCATGGCAGATCATCAAAATTTTTGCCTTATCTTCTTAAGGTGAGATTCTCAGTGAACTTGAAACTTCTTTTGATATCATCATCATTGACTGAGATCCCAAGGTTCAAATTTATCCCACTTATGCATGCAGTATCAAGTATGAGCTGTAAATTTAGTTTTATTATATCTTGCATATTATGATACAAAAGCAAACGTGATGTGCAGATTGTGAATGTAATATAATTTGTACTTTATCACTGCAGCATTAAATCTGAAAGAAATACCATATGATATTAAACCAGTAAGTCTGATAAAAGCTGGAGGTGAACAACATTGCAATGAATATCGTGAAATAAACCCAATGGAGCAAGTTCCAGCCCTCCATATTGATGGACACACTTTGGTTGAATCTGTAAGTTAACACTTTGTTTATTTTGTTTGTGAAGCATCTAATACCAATCATTTTATTTATAACAGACTATTTATATGATTAAAATGTTTAAAGGCCATCCTGTATCAAAAAAAAAAGACTATATAATGTAAATGTAAATAATTAATGGAAAATCTCATATAAAGATGTGAAACAAATACTAACAAAGAGATAGAGGGGCTGGCCAGTACTTACCTCAGCTCAGTACAGCCGATAGATACACAAAAAACAACCGAAAATTTACGTTCCTAGCTTTCGGAATAAATGTTCCTTCATCAGGGAGGAGAGAGGGGAAAGAAAGGGAAGAAGGGAAAGTGGATTTAGTTACTCACAACCCAGGTTATGAAGCAACAGGGAAAGGAAAACGGGGAGGGTAGCAAGGATGGCGGCATGGTTGTCAGAGGGAAGCCAAAGTCCCTCAGACCCTCAGTCCAGCTTCTCCCACTCAACAGCAGTCCCTCTGAACTGCGGAGATGGGAACTTGCATTCCAACACATCCTTTCATCTCGCCATCCCCCTGGACTGAACCTACGTTAAACAACCTCACTCCCATTTACTCTTCAGTCTTCTCTTCTTTCCCTTTCCTCTTTAGCCATTCATGCATCTTTTCATCCTACATATTTATACTATATACCTCTTTACTTCCGTATGCATCCTCTTTGGTTTGAATCTAGCACAGTACTTACAATAGAATAACTGTGGCTTCCCTCTGACAACTTTGCCGCCATCCTTGCTACCCTCCCCGTTTTCCTTTCCCTGTTGCTTCATAACCTGGGTTGTGAGTAACTAAATCCACTTTCCCTTCTTCCCTTTCTTTCCCCTCTCTCCTCCCTGATGAAGGAACATTTATTCCGAAAGCTAGGAACGTAAATTTCCGGTTGTTTTTTGTGTATCTATCGGCTGTACTGAGCTGAGGTAAGTGCTGGCCAGCCCCTCTATCTCTTTGTTAATATAATTTAAATGTGTAGATAAAAAAATCTATCCACCAAGCAGTGGCAGGAGAACACACACACACACACACACACACACACACACACACACACACAAAGGTTTAACTTTTACAAGCTTTTAGAGCCAGTGGCTCTGACTTCTGGCGGAAGAGTTGAAGGGAAAGGAAGAGGGTACAATTCAGAAAACTCCCCAGAGCCCCGGGTCAGGGGAGACGTATTGGATGGGATGAGAAGGAAAGACTGATCGTTGGGGACTGCACCTGGTGAGATTTGAAACTCGAGAGGTTAAAGGTGCAAGACAGGATAATATGCAAAGCAGAGATTATTAATAAAACATAGTGCATGAGTTATAAGCAGGTCCGAAAGTGAAAGATGTAAAAAAAAAAAAAAATAAAGTGAAGAAAGGAGTAGTTACTATGAAGAAACGCTGAAAAGAAAGGAATTTAGTGTAAATTAAGGCCAGGTGAGTGGCGAGAACCGAGGACAAGTAGCACTAATTCCCACCTGCGGAGTTATGAGAAACTGGTGTCTGGGGGAAGAATCCAGATGGCACATGTGGTGATATAAGCACCTAAGCACCAAAGACCAGCTACACTTCCATCCTCATTAAACCTACTAACAAACAACAGTACTTACATTTTGACAGCTGCCATCCTTTCCATGTCAAACATTCCCTCCCATACAGTCTTAGCATTTGGGGCAAACATATTTGTACAGATGCAGACTCCTTACAGCGATACACCAACACTCTCACATCAGCCTTCACTGGACGTAACTATCCCAACAGGCTAGTTCAAAACCAGGTTTCCTGCACCATCACAACTCATCCTGGTACTGATGATCCCTCCTAAAATCAAGAGCGCACCACTTGTCACCCAGTATTATTCTGGTATTGAATGTATTACTCAGCTACTTCGACAAGGTCGTGGCAGCCATCTAGTCTGAGATTTTGCCCACCACACCTAGAATAACTTTTTGTCATCGTCCTAATCTCTGCAATATACTTATCAGATTCTATGCCTCTTCTGCACCCATCTCCCTACCCTATGGCTCCCACCCCTTTGACCATCCATGATGCAAGACTTGCCCTGTGCACCTATACCAGCCCTGTAACTGACAAAACATATACTATCAAAGGAAGAGCCACCTGTGAAATGGGTGTCATATACCAGCTGTAATGTAAACACCATTCAATCTTTTACTTCGGCATGACTACCGCCCAGTTATCAGCAAGGATGAATGGGCATAGGCAGAGGGTGTGCAGCCGCAACACACAATATTGTGTTGCAGAGCGTGCTCTACAACATGACAGTCATGACCTCGGTGCCTGTTGCACAACACGTGCCATCTGAATTCTTTCCCCAGACACTAGTTTCTCAGAACTCCGCAGGTGGGAATTAGTGCTACAACATGTCCTTGGTTCTCACCACCCACCTGGCTTTAATTTACATTAGTTCCTTCCATCTTAGCATTTCTTCACAGTAACTACTCCTTTCTTCGCTTCACATTTTTCTACATCTTTCATTTTCTGACCTGCCTATTTTTCACCACCCCCTCCCACTTCTGTTACATACAATGCTTTACATACAATGCACTTAGTTTTTCCATTCTTATTAACTTGTGCACAATGTTTCAATCCTAATATCTGTCTTGCATATTAACCCTGTCTTCCACCTTTAAGCTCTAAGGTTTTCTAATACTGTCCAGTGCAGTCCCCAACAATCAGTCTTTCCTTCTCATCCCGTCTGGCAAGTCTCCCCTAACTCAGGGTTCTGGGTGAGTTATCTGAGCTGTACTCCTTTCTCTAAACTTTTCCAGTCATTTTCCTTCACCACTCTTCTTTCCCCTTCAACTCTTCTGCCAGTTGCCAGAAGAAGGAACCACTGGCTCCAAAAGCTTGTAGAAGTTAAACTTGTGTGTGTGTGTGTGTGTGTGTGTGTGTGTTTTCTCCTGCTGCCACTTGATGAGTAGATTTTTTATCTATCCATTATTGTCAATAATTGATTATTTTTATGGCTAAAAATATAGCGAGTGTTTTTTTAACCAAAGCAAACACTACTTTTTGTCAGTGAAATTTTCAGTTGAACATTTTAACTCAAAGTTCAATGATGGAAAATAACAAAGAAGACCCATATGTTTATAAAAAACAACACATTGCTGTGGATGTTCATCAAATGGATGCTACCATATGTAGGGTCATAGGCTTAAAACTGGTTGGAGCTAAAGTAATTTTTGTGTGTAAAATATTCGTGACCTTCTGGTGTCATTTTGTTTGTCGAAGCTGGCTATTGAGTATAGCTCATTGCCTTATCCTTCAAAGTGTGCAGCCTTTGTGGCACCTATCAGTCCTGTTGTGTTGTATTGTTCCTCCAACTATTGTAAACTTAATTCTGCTTAAGGGATCCTAATGATCTATGCTCAACAAAATAATAGCACTCATTGTGACTATTGGCCATCAAGCATTGAATGAAACCCAGAAGATAAGTCCTAATTAGGAAATTTCATGCAAGGTTAATCATAGTAAATACATTCAGGTTGCAAAACAATGTTCTAATGAAAATAGAAGAGAATACCATTAAACAGAGTGCCGCCTCCTTCACTCATCGAATCACAAAGTAAATAATGGGACTCGGATATTGCCTAAATCATTATCAGTGCACTCCCTTAGCCCAGTTAGAAATCAAATCACTACACCATACCTGGAAAGCAATGGAATGCAGTCAGTTAAGCAGATATCCCTTCACATGCAACTCCCAAAACTCCTATATTTTGTTATGAATTTCTAAATGTTCAAGGGGTGTAGTTCATAAGGTGTCTGAAGAGTTTCTGGAAGTTTGTTAAGATAAAGATTTGTCTAAAGGTCAGAATATTGCAGTAGACAGTAAAGGAGTGAAAGAATATAATAACCTTCATTAAGTAATATGCATAGAAATAGTTGTGTAGTAATACTGCTTTTGCGTAAGCATGTTATTAAAAATCTTAATGTTCAACAACTCTTTTAAGATTATTGTCAGTACACAAGGTCGATGAAACATACATTCGCAGATATTTTCATTCCTACCAAAACAGTGCCATCAAAGAATTTCAGGAAGCAAGATAAGTAACAGATGCTAGCTAAAGTATCTGCCCATCAACACTCATTGACACAAAACTGAATACATTACTATAAATAATTTTGGCATTTTAAACATGAAATTTCAGGTGGTATTGTTGATTTGTTTTCTACGCTGATGAAACATCCTTCCATCATCATACGTACATAGGGGGTCTATCAGCAACTACTGAGGAGGAAGTATGCAATGTTGAAAGGCAATTAAAGAACAAAAACTCAGCAGGTTTAGATGAAATCCCAATGCGTGTGCTAAAAAAATGCATAAATGGTATCAAAGCTCCACTAGTAGAAATCATAAATGAATCCTTCAAAACTGGTTTCTCCCCTAACTATCTGAAGCATGCCAAAATTTTACAAGTTCACAAGAAAGGTGACATAGAAAATGTTGAGAACTACAGACCAATAGCCCTGTTGTCATGCTTTTCCAAAGTGATAGAAACAATAATGAAAAACAGACTTATGAGCTAATAAATGTTTGAGAACTGTATACTTTAGTTATGTTCATTCAGTAATCAGGTATGGCATTATTTTCTGCGGGAACAGTGCTAAGAATTCACAAAGAGTATTTAAAATGCAAAAGAGAGCAGTAAGAATTATAACAAAAATCAGTAAACAAGTTTCAAAATGTTAGAAGTTCTAACTCTTCCTTGTGAATTTATATTCCAAGCCATAGTGTACATCAAGAAAAATATAGAAAATTATAGCACAAATAGCAGTTTTCATAACGATAGTGCAAGAACAAGTCACTGTCTTCACCTAGACAGGAAGAATAAACATAAGACTCAAAATAGCTTCTTGTATGGAAGTGTAAAACTGTGTAATAAACTGCTGCAGAAACAGATAACATGTACCGCTTTAGGAAAAACCATAAATTGTTTCTGCAGGAACACTGTTTTTACACTATAAGTGAATTCCATGGTACACAATGATTGTAAATAACTCGTGTTTCACAATATTTAACCACATGTAACATTATGATAAGGAAAAAAAAAAAAAAACGATTGTAAACAACTTATATGTCACAATGTTTAACTACATGTAACAAAAAACTGTATAAATATATGAATGTACACTAACTGACAACATCCATACATTTTAAAATGTCCACGGATGGCTATGTAAATAAATAAACCTTCAGTGCATACATGAAATTCTTCTCCATGATTCATGGACTGGACTGTGCATTGATGTGTCTATAAGTAAAAAAGTCATCTCAGTATTCTTCATAGAAACAGTCAGTTTCGAATAATATTGTGCCACCTTACACTAGTTCATGTGAGACCCAGCCAAATGCGAAATTAACCGTGCTTAGATTTAGCTAAAGGGCTCAATCTCGCATACAATGAGGTAGTTCATGAAGTGGCTTTAACCAACTTTCTGTTCAAAATATTTGCATATTGTGTTCCTGCACATTCTCCTAATATTATCTCTTTACATATTTATGTCGAGTTAATAGCATGGTACAAAGTTTCAGTGACTCTATACGTATTGGCTTTTGATGATACGAGCTGCAGGAAATAACAACAGTGTGACATAAATCATCACTGACATAAGTTGTCCCTAATGTCTTGTAAATTATTTTGCATTTTTGTCTTGTGTTGATTGTTCTTTTGTGTTAACTGATGTAACACATTGAAGAGTTCCCAGAAATACTAATTTTTTTTCTTTAACTGAAATATTTTGTAACTAGTCTGGCCCAAAACAATTGACACACCTTTTACTATAAATTTATTTATTGTCTTTGGATCATGCTATTATAAAATTTTAAATCAGTCCTTCTATATACATTTCCTTTCTGCTTCATCTCAAACTGTGGTAAGTCAGTTTTCAACACTGTAAAATAAGTAAACTTTCTTAAAACCGTAAGATCACTTAGTTCTCTTTTCTTCTTCTTCTTCTTCTTCTTCTGTTTGTAGTCTTGAACTGCAATTTATTACTCTGTATTGCAATTTTACAATAAAAACATGGGCTGTCTTGATAATATGTCTGTTCTGCAATCATGTTCATTTGCTGTTGGTTAAAAGTTGCCTTGTCTGGCACTGTGAATGACCACCTTAAATCAAAAAGATGATACCACTTCTCATGATTTGCATTAGCTTTACATGAAACATTAAGAAATACATTTGTATCAATATACTGAATCATAAATATCACAAATGCATTTAAGTATGAGTGTTTTATCTCTCCACATAATGTAAAGGACAGCACTGTCACCAACACAAATTTGTGGCATTGGAGTTTCTTGTCACTTTTAATGAATGTCAGTAACTTAGGGATCTGCCCTGAACGCTTCTAAAGTTGACTAATATTATGTTTCCATTTTCTTTTTGTGATCTGCAATGACGTTTATTTCACTTCATAACAACTACAGGTGACCCGTACATGGCTCCTACTTGTGGCACGTGTAACGGAATGGTTAGTATAAGGAAAATGATTTTCTAACATAAAATATTCTCATCTGCATGCCACACATGAATAATAGTTTGCGAAATGTCGTGCATGCCTGATTGTTTATGGGGTACCCACAGTTCTTCACCAGATGAAGCAAGTTAAGAAATCTGCACCCAAGGCCTTTATAAAGTTAGCAGAACCTCTTGTGTAAGCCTTGAACTGTGCTCCAAACCAGATTGCCAGAGCACCAGGAATGATGCTACAAATAGTGAGCTATGCTTTTATCCCTGTGGTAGGGATAAGGAGCCTTAACACCCTTAATCTGTCACTGAAAATAATCGAGGATGGGCTTTGAACCCAGACGGTAAGCACCATGGAAGCTGATGTGAGCCACAGCTTGCAGCTAGTTGCACCCAGTATGTTCAGTAGATGTAAGCAAAGCCACCTCCACATCTCAGATGCATACAGGTTCCACACTTGACTTCTTTCCCGATATAGTTGATATTCCCCAAGCAGCTTCATCATCCACCTAACATTGGAGCTCCCAAGTCAAGAACACACATATGACCTTTTCCTAGAGATCTACATCCTCACCACAGTCCACTGTTCACACACAGTTGGGGCCAGCCATGGCAGCATCAGCATTCACAAGAAATTCGCGGTGCTACATCTGATGCCCAAGAGACCCATGGAAACAGCCTAAGACTATCAGCTGGAGCCAGTGCAACTTTTAACTGTTCATGAATGTTGGAAAATGACCCCTGTGCCCATACACAGAAAGCATAGTCCTAGACATGTTTAGCTGGTAATTAAATCTAATTATCATCATTTGAGTTTGGGTTCATTCACATCATTGTCTGGTACCAGAATTTTCACAAATGTTACTGCTGAAACTTGTATACAGTTCATTAGTTAACAAACCGAAGATGAAATTCTGCTCTTAGAGATCAAGTAGTTCTATTTTTGTCTTACAGCCTCACAATGCAACTTCCAAAAGAACTTTCTTTACTCCTAAGAATTTAAAATTCAGTACAATAATGGAAATTCCTGGGCGGGGCATTATGTAAAATAAGGGAAAGGCAACCACTCACCTATAGTGGATCCATGTTGGAGCACAAAACACATAACAGAAAATTGTATTCAAACTTTCAACCACTAGCTGTTTTTCTAGATATAGTACACACATTCATATATGCAAGTACCCATGGCCACTGGAGTGTGAATTTGGGTGTCTATGTAGTTGTGTGTGTGAATGGGTGGACTATTGCTAGAAAAGGAGCTAGTGCTCGAAAGCTAGTGTGAATGCTGTTCTCTGTTATATGTTTCTCTGATCCATGCATCAATCTCCTGTAGGTGAGTGGTGGCCTTTCTTTATTTTACAGATTTAAAATTCAGTTTAATTGATAAATCAGCCATTACATATGACTGAAAAATCACTTTGGTCTATAGGTGTATGTGAGAATTTTATTTTGTTTTGCTATGACTCATCTTCATTTCCTGAACAGTGAATACCACTTATGTTTATGCTTTGCTCACATTGACATAAAAACTGTTATTCAAATGCTTAATCACAAGATCCATTCCCAAACCCTCTGCATTATTTTATTATTAACATCAAATCATTAACATATATCAGGTAATGGAAAGAACAAGTGAAGAACATAACAGCGTTTCCCCATGAATTCCACACAAACACTAAGCAAAATAATGCAAAGCTAAAGACAGCAGAGCTGTCGCGTTCAGTAGACGTGTTGTCCAAAACAATTTGCTTTTCCATTATTGTGGAATTGGCTAATGCTCCATTTCTTATGACATGTTCAGGATGTTTGCTTTGCTATCCTATTGGTAGGACTGATCAAGGGAACCCAGATTCCAGGTTATCTATCATACAAGGGCGTGCTAAAAAGTAATGCCTCCAAATTTGTTATGTGAAAACTTTTGAGGATACAGTGTACTTATAAATGGTGGAAAAATCCAAATTTTTTATTACTTTATTAAATTCTGTAGTCTTTCCTGATTACATTGATACATACATTATAGGGTTTCAAATGGAAAAATTACCTACCAGGTGTACAACTTTTCCGCCGTTTGCCAGTAGGTGGTGACAACAGTAAGTAGCGGTTGAAAGAAACAGATCGCACACGTCAGGCAGTTAGCTTGGACCTTGGTCAATGTAACCTCATTCAAACATTCGTTGATTTGTGTCTGCATTATAAAGTTTTTCTTGATTGAAAATGTCAGTTTACGAGCCTAATTCTTGTCATTTGTGGGAGGTCTTACTGTTTTGTTTCAATATGAAGTAAACAGTGGCCGAGTCTCATCAAATGCTCTCAAGTATGTATGGTAAGGATGCTATGAATGAAAGAAGGTGTCGTGAGTGGTTTCAATGCTTCAAGAACGGTGATTTTTAACGTTGTAGACCGGCATAGTAGTGGAAGAGAGAATGTTTTCGAAGATGCAGAATTGGAGACATTGCTGATTGAAGACTCATGTCAAACTCGAGGAGAGTTGACACAATTGGTGGGAGTGACACAGCAAGCCATTTCAAAACGTCTCAAGGCTATGGGCATGATTCAGAAAGAAGGAACTTTGGGTCCCGTGTGAGCTGAAACCAAGAGATGTTGAACAGTGTTTATGTGTTCGTGAACAGTTGCTTCAGAGGCAAAAACGGAATGGATTTCTGCATCGCATTGTGACCGGGGACGAAAAATGGCTTCATTACGATAACCCTAAATGCAAAAAATCATGGGGATATCCCGGTAGTGCCTCTAAGTCAACAGCCAAGCCGAATATACCCGGCTCGAAGATCATGCTCTGCATTTGGTGGGACCAGCTCAGCATTGTGTACTACGAGGTGTTAAAACCAAGTGAAACAATCACAGGTGCTCATTATCAAATACAATTAATGCGTTTGAGCAGAGCATTAAAAGACAAATGGCTGCAATACAGTGAGAGGCACGATAAAGTGATTTTCCAGCATGACAACGCTGGATCCCACGTTGCAAAAGAGGTCAAAACATGCTTGGAAACATTAAAATGGGAAGTCCTACCCCTCCTGCTGTATTCTCCAGACATTGCTCCCTCTGACTATTACCTGTTTAGATCAATGGCACGTGGACTGGATGATCAACACTTCCGATCTCAAGCAGAAGTCACAAATTGGATCAATTCGTGGATCACGTCAAAAGATGAACAGTTCTTTCGACACAGGATTCGTACACTGCCCAAAACATGGGAGAAAGTAGTGGCCAGCGATGGAAAGTACTTTGAATGATACATGTGTAATCAATTTGTTTCATTAAAGCCTCAAATGTTGGGGAAAAAATGGCGGAAACAAAGCTCTACACCTTGTATATATACCAAATTTTAAAGTTATGGTCATGTATGTTGCCATGCCCCCTTTATTTGTGTTACAGAAACCAGTATTATTTTGAGAAGAATTGTGAACTTTCTGTTTCCAGTGATCATATGATGAAATGCTGTATATGTTGGTAACAGCACAGGTTTCTAGTGTCTGTAAATGATCATCTTTGCTAGTACTTAATTTTGTTTCGCTGAAGCAGTTTGTTCATGTGTTACTGAATGTTTTGTTGCCCAAGTGCTACATATATTTCAGGAAGTACATATCCTGTAGTGTGTAATAAATATGAACTATGCCATGCATCAAGAAATTCAATAAAAGAAAATTTCTTGGTAACCAGTTCACAAACAAGATAAGCCACACTGGTAACCTATGTATCAGTTCTTCAGGGAAGAAACTCCCATGTGGCACACCTCCTGGTGATTCAGATTTTTGTACAGTGACTCTGTTTGTAGTGGATTTGTTGTTGTTGATGTGGGCATCTTATCTTCTTTGATAAAGGAAGTGGGAAAATGTAAACAATGTGATGGTGTAGGCTGTTTGGAATAACTAAACAACAAAGTAGCAGGAAGGTTTAAGTGTCAAAATTAGTTGTTCTGTGTAGATCCTGCAATAAATCTACCTCGAAAATGACTTCGGACATTGTGCATAATTCATGCGATGTGAATTTGAAGTTGAATTTGAAGTTAGTGTATGCAATGCATACAATAGGAAAAGGAAAAAAGGCTGCTCAAACGTTTTGTGGTTTGATGGATCTTCCGCCTCCTCCCAGTAGCTTCAGCAAGTACATAAAAATACTTTTAGGTGCCTTAACGGTTGTGTTTAATGGATCTATGAAATGTGCAGTAGAAGAAATTGTAAATATTATCGGAACGAGGGACATTGCTGTTGCACTTGATGGGACATGGTGACGTCGATGACATTGTTCCTTGAATGGTGTTGTAAGTGCTACTTCCCTGGAGAATGGAAAAGTTGTTGATGTTGAGTGCTTGCCACACCTGCCATGGTAACACTGAAGGACATATTGAACATCAGTGTTCTAAGAATTATGATGGATACAGTGGAGATATGGAGTGTGATGGAGCTCCAAAAATATTTCAGAGGTCAGTGTCCATTTATAACATCAGATATACGAAGTACCTAGGCGATGGGGACTCAAAGCTTTCAATAAAATTAATGAGTTTAATGTTTATGGTGATACCTTGGTAACAAAACTGGACGGTTGTGGACATGTGCAAAAGAATATGGGTGCTAGATTGAGGAAGCTATGAAGAGAAATGAAAGGAAAGTTGCTATATGTTGGAAAATCTCTGTCTGGCGAGGCAGATTGACAGAAACTGAAATAGACCTTCTTCAGAGTTATTATGGACTGGCCTTTAGACGAACTGGACCTCTGAATGATAATACAGCAATGAGAAAAGCTGTATGGGCCACCTACTTTCATAAGTTGTCCACAAATGACCACCCTGTTCACGGACTTTGCCCTAAAGGAGCAGATTCTTGGTGTGGTTACCAAAAAGCAAAAGAAAGTGGTCAAATATACCTTCATAACCATTCTCTTCCTGAGCCTGTTATAAATGAAATAAAACCAATTTTTAGAGACCTGAGTGACCTCTCTGTTGCCTAGTAAATGTCTTCATGGGGGCACTCAGAATACAAATGAAAGTTTCAACTATTCCATATGGGAAAGATTACCCAAGAATGTTTTTTGTAGGACTAAATACATTAAAAATTGGTGTACTAGATTCAGTGATATGTTTCAATGATGGAGTTACTGGAAGGTTGGAAGCCCTGAGAAATTTAGGCATAAAATGTGACTCTAATATGGAAGATCAATTGCGTGCGTGTGACAGACAACGGGTGCCTGAAGCTGAAAGAATCACTCTTCAAGTTACCAAAGAAGCAAGAAGTGCTGAAAGTAATGCCAGGAGGAAGCTTGAAGATGAAGAAATGCTGCAGGATGGAGACTATGCTTGAGGAATATTCTGAGACACAGTTTAATAGGACTCGTACTGTCATTCGCAGTTTACCGCAAATTGTATTTTTCAGAATTCAGGTGCAAATATTTCCTGAAGTTTATAAAGCATTTCTCTAATTTTTTTTCTGTAACTTGCAAATAGTCCATACACATAGTAGACCTAAGCTTTATTACAGGATCTACTAAATTATAGAAAAAATAACATTTTTATTAGGAAAAAATTATAAAAATTAAAATGTAAGATGTGATATTTTTTTATCCTTATAATATATGTAATAGGTGGAGTTAAATGAATCTAGTACCTCAACTATCATGTCATGCATATCTGGTAAAAATTTGGTCTCCTTCAAATGTATGACATTGGATTAAATGGTACCTCAATTTGAGGAAGCATTTTGGGGAAAAAATGCATCAATTTCTTTGTAATATTTTAATAACCCATAGCAGATTCAAAAATAGTCGGAATACTTCTAATATGTTTAGAAAGTGTGCTGAATTACCTGATAACAAAAAAAATGTGCAAAAGATTTACTTTATAAACAGTGCCTGAAAGAAATAGGTGTTGATTTTTACATAATATTGAGCCAGAAAAGTACCCTGTGTCCTTAAGGAGTTTAAAGAAAACAAACATTCTGCATCTTTATTCGTTATGTCTCAACATAGTCACCCAGGTGACAAACACATTTCTCCCAACAAGAGAGCAATTTATTGATAGCATCACTGTACAATGTTTGACTTTGTTAACGAAACCACTTCACCTCTGCTTACACTGCTTCATCACTTTCAAAGTGATGTTCTCAAAGGTGTTCTTTAAGTTTTGTAAACAGATGAAAATCAGGTGGGGCCAAGTTGGGACTGTATGTAGGATGGTCAGTGACAGTGAACACAAGGAGCCAGATTGTTGCGTCTATCGCACCGCTTGTGTGTGGTTCTGGCATTGTCATGCTGGAGGAGATGATGCTCTGTGTGTGGACAAAATCTTTGAGATCATGTTTTCTGAGGGTCTGCCATGCAGCGACATAGTTACATTACACGCTGCCCTGTTACACACTGCTATTTGGAGCCCTCTAGTAACAGAGAATTGCAACTACTGTCAGACAGTGGGAAAGTCTAACGAATAATATGCATAATGTGGAATACCTCAAGTGATACTGAAAACAGGATAAAACGCTTTTCACCACTTTTCAGCACATCCTCTGGAGTGGTACAGGTTGTGTTTTGGTATGGTGGGTTCCACTCCATACGTGAGCTGTCCTGTGGCTGATAGGTATGCCAGCTATTACCTTACAAATACTAGACGTCACTTTTTTTAATGTAATTTGCTGTAATGGACCTGTTGTGCACTGCCACTAGACCATGACATGTTCCTTTTGTCAGTGGACATTTACACCCTTCCCAGGGGTTGGTGCTGAAAGTTAGTTCCAATCCATTCTAGCTACTAAAACAACATAGTGGCTTTTATGATAACTCATGTGTATTATAAGTGAAAGGTTTCCCCCATACATCTTCATTTACAATTGTGTGCGAAACAGATTTCTCTTAATTTATAGCTCACAATAGATCACATATTGATATACTCAATTGACATGTCAGACTGACTGTGCTCATGTATAACCTACAATTATTGTGCCATTGCCATTATCGTCTGCTCCCTTTGCTATGAGACTTCAAGACACTGAAGCTGCAACGCCAAAGCATAAACAGCCCTCCCCAGCAAGTAGAGGCACTCACTTGCCGCCACACCTTATCGGTGTTCTGAGCTGATGTCTTTTATACCCATTACCGCATATGGCAAACTAGAGTGCACACAATGGAATGTTCCACACTTAACAACTGCCCAAACAAAGTTTCCAATTTCCATTAAAATCTTTTGTGAGCCTGAGTGGCTAGAAGTGGAACGTGTTATACTGCAGAATCGACATGCTTCACTACACCTTGTGTATTACTGTGCCTAGTAGTTGACCAACATTAGTTATATTTATTACATAAATGTCTTACTAATGTATTATTGTGTGTGGAGTTCTATCATCATCTTCAACAATCAGTCACGAGTCTTATTGAAAAACAAAAGGTAAAAGGTATGCTGATTCTTATTGCAGATTCTAATCTAATCAGATTCACAAAAATACTATAGGATTTGGGATATCCAGTACAAGTTATTGACAGATTTATAAAGTGTGTTAATTAACAACTGTGTGTGAAATTGTACTTAAATCATTATGTTTATTGTCATAGTTGTGCTTACGAGTAATTATTGTAGATTGGTAAGGCAGCTATAACAAAGGCACTTTTATCATTACCTATTGCTGAGATCGCGATCTGCCCTTTTTAAAATGTCAGCAGCTATATATGACATAAAACTGCAACTTTAATTATAAAAATTTAAATTTCTTATTGTTTCAGCTGAGCATCATGCACTATTTAGAGGAGACCAGACCTCAGCGACCTCTTATGCCCCAAGATGTCCATAAAAGAGCGAAGGTTTGTTGAAAATATGTTACCTGAAGTTCTATCAATGTGGTAGAATGTTGTTTGTATCAAGTCAAGGTTTGTCATATTTGAAGCTTTTGGCTTGTACTTGTAAAAAGTCAGGTTAATATCTATTACTGCAGTTCTTTTTTTTAGTCAGATACGCTCGATATTTTTCATTGACAACAGTCGTGTTGTAAACATTTCAGTTGTTAAAATTTCCTAAAAAGTTAAAACTATGAGCTGAACCAGGAGTTGAACCTTTTCTTTCTGGGGCAGTTCTTACCAATGAATCAGGAGCACCCATGCCCAGGGCAATGGTGCCCCTTGCTTTCAGGTAAAGGAAAAAAGTGTACTCAGGTGTTGTTCTTTCAAGAAAATGATTTAAACGTCAGTATTATACAGGTTTTTAATAGAGTTGGAACTGCAACTTCACCATTTATCTACCAAAACATTAAAAATACTCCACACCTCCAGATCTAGGCTCCCTCTCCAAAGTATTATAAGGGTGCCCTTGCTCTGAATGGGCTATCTGCAAAGACCCATTCACACTGCTTCAGTTCTTCCAGTAGCTCCTCCTAGCTTCCAAACATCAATCTTCATAGTATCTGTGAAGTTTGGAAGGAAAGTTGTGTTGTGGATGGGTTGGGAGCCATGCTGAGATAGCTCAGTTGGTAAGAGCATTGTTAGCAAAGGGCAAAGGATGCAGATCAGAGTCCCAGCCCAGTGTACATTTTTAATTTGCCAGGAAGTTTCGAAACAACACATGTTCTACTGCAGAAATAAAGATTTATTCTGGATTTAATTTTTTAACACAGTATTAGTGTCACACAACTAAAGACTGATTGTGATACCAGTTAACAAAGCTTCATACTTTTTTTAAAAAAAATACTACCTTATTAATATTTTTGGTTTTATATAAAGATGAATCCGTATGTTGACAGTCATGGCAAAGGGTGGGGACTACGATACAAACATTTATAGGTGGGGACATTGAATGCTAAAATGACATTAGACGACAAATTGCATAACTAGCGATATGGATGCAGTCACCTTACAGGAAACTAGACAGTAAGATAAAGGCATACAGAAGTGAGAGAGATACACCATATTTCACAATGAGACTGGAGTAAGGAAAGGACAACTTGGAAAAGGAATAGCGGTCAACAGTAAACTAGTGCAATGCTGTATTTAAATATGAAGCAATCAGTGAAAGACTCTGCTACTTGAGAATCAATGGAAGGTTTAAGAAATTTGCATCTTTACCATACAAGCTCCTATAGAATGAAAGGGTGATGAGGAGGAGCACTCTTTTATTGAAGTGATTGAATAAGTGCACAATGGGTGCTGTGATACAGCATAAAGAGAGTGATAGGAGATGCAAATGCAAAAGTTGGTACTGCATCAGCAAATATATCTCTGTGTGGACTATACACTCTGCACAAAGAATCAAATAACAATGGGTAAAATCAAACAATGAAATAAAGAATATCATGAGAAAAGATGACAAGAGGTAGCACACTAAAAGGCAAAATGGATGTAAGTCTCTACTGGGAAATGAAGAAAAAATAAGTTAATACGAGCTGCACTTACAAAATAGATTTAAAGTTGTGCAAGAACAAAAGGAAGAAGGGGAAAGAGAGGAGGGGGGAAAAGAAAAAAAGCTAGGAAACAAATACATGATAATTGAAATGCGAAGAAACACCTGTTGACGCAAGAAAGGAATAGGAAGGATAAAATGTGATTCAATGAAGAATACATAGAGGTGACAAAAAGAAAAAGAAGTACAACAGAGGAATTTAGGTAACAGCACCTCACAGAATAGAGAAGAATTCACAAAGACAGCAAGAGAAGCCAGGAAATCAATAGGAATAGGAAAGGGAGAGGGGCAGTACATCAACAAGCAACTAGAGAAGGCTGAAGAAGACAGAAACAAGAAGAACAATGTAAAACAGTTATATGGCTGTGTAAGATATTTTAAGATAAAAATTGTAGGGATGGCAAACAGTAGAGGTGACTTGATGGCTGGCAAAGAATGGGACGTGAACTTAGTGAGGACTATTTCAGAAGACTGTCAAATGTCCCTCTGGGAAAAGATGTGACTGAGTAAAGTAAGACCAATAAAGGACCCAAACAAAAATTGCAGGAGCCTACACGAAATGAAATGGATAAAGTTCTGGAACAAATGAAGAACAGTAATGCCTGTATTCTGCAGTGCTGGAAAAATGAAGAAAGACCCAAGGAATGACAGAAAGCAGTGATATGTCCAATTTATAAGAAAGGGAAAAGAATTATGTTAGAGAATTATAGGGGTATAACATAACAAGTTTGTTTGTGTGCCCATCCTCTGCAGCAAGTATATAAATACTTGTTTTGCAAATCAAACTGCCTTTTCCTGCTGCTAATTATTTTATTCAATCCATACGTGTTTCGCCTTCTACTGTTTTAAGGCATCATCAGTGGGATCTATAATGATACAGTTTTGTTAATTATAGATTGTCAAACAGGTCACTTAGCGATTTTTTGTAAAAATGTAATTATATATGATTTTCTGATCTGCATTTCCTCGCATCTGGTTTAGAGGTCGCACTACCACTGTTATCACTGTTCTGTATTCACCTCTTCGTGTTTTCGCCCTCCACACACTGTACACCATGTTTCTCACTCTTTTTTTGTGGTGGACTATAGTTCTTCTGTTACTCGATACAACTATTTCGTCATACACTTCTTTTCACAGTGTAAATATTGCGACTTTTCATCGTCTTTGGTATGTTTACCTATGTGTTGCCAACCTAATAACTTTTGTTTATGCTGTGTGTGCGTATGAGTGAGTGAGTGAGAGAGAGAGGGGGGGGGATAGAGCCGCCATCCCCCCCCCCCCCCCTCTCTCTCTCTCTCTCTCTCTCTCTCTCTCTCTCTCTCTCTCTCTCTGCAAATGTGGAGTGGTTTGTCCCATATTTCCATGCCCTCATGTGTTCCTTGTATCTGACATAAAATGTCCTCCCTGTTTGCCCTCTGTATGTGCCTTCACAAGTGTTACATTGTAACTGGTATATACCTCCTTTCTGGTATGTCTCAGTTTTTGTCATTTTTGGGGTGTATTTTTGTATAGAATTGTCTGTTGTGTATGCCATGTTTATCCCCCGTCTTTTGAAAATGTTGGTGATTTTATGGGTGAGTTTGTATGTCATTGTGTACCATCTTGTGGTTTTTTAATCTTTTTCTGATTATCCTGTGTATTTTTATGGGACTGCGTGTTTGTGTTTGGTTCTGTTGTGTTATTATCTGTGGTTTGGAGCTTTCTGCTTTTATTTTACTTTTAATTTTGTTGTTTAGCTTTGTGACTCTGTTATTATTGTAACCATTATTTTGTGCTATCTGCATTATTATGTCCAGTTCTTTTTGGTAGCTTTCTTTGGTGAGTGGTACTGTATTGAGTCTGTGGAGCATGTGTCGAAGTGCTGCTTGCTTTTGTGCGTGTGGGTGGTTCGAGGATTGGGGAATGATAATGTCCGTTGCTGTTGGTTTACAGTAAATTTCAAACATATGTTAATTGTTTTCTTTTTTGATTGTTATATCCAGAAAGTTAATTTGGTTGTTCTGTTCTCTTTCAATTGTGAATTTTATATTTTTATGTATCTTGTTGATGTCCGTATGTAGTTCTTCAATTTTTGTTTTTGGTTCATCTATTAAGCAAAGGATGTCATCCATATACCTGAACCAATATAATATATTGTATTCTTTTGCTACTATTTTTGTGAAAATGATCTGTTCGATGTGGTTTACAAAAGTATTTGCTAAGGCTCCTGAAACTGGGGACCCCATTGGCAATCCATCTACTTGTAAATAAAATTCATTATTGAACTGGAAGTAATTTTGTTCTGTTATGAGCTTCATTAGTGTGCATATTTCCTTAATCTGTTCATGAGGGAGTTGACGAACTAGGTCGAAAAGCACACAAAAACTGCTATACAAAGAATGGAAACAGTTCACAGAAGAAAAACCAACCAACTCAAAAAACTCCAGTCACAACATAATACTTTCCATACGAGGACGAACAAGCATAATGTAGGCAGTCTTTGTAGTAGATGCTGCAGATGATGCTGTGGTGTATCGAGAGGTTGCAACAATGGAAAATTGTACTGAAATGGAGGAGGATCTGCAGCGAATTGACGCATGGTGCACGGAATGGCAATTGAATCTCAATGTAGACAAATGTAATGTGATGCGAATACATAGAAAGATAGGTCCCTTATCATTTAGCTACAAAATAGCAGGTCAGCAACTGGAAGTAGTTAATTCCATAAATTATCTGGGAGTACTCATTAGGAGTGATTTAAAATGGAATGATCATATAAAGTTGATCGTCGGTAAAGCAGATGCCAGACTGAGATTCATTGGAAGAATCTTAAGGAAATGCAATCCGACAACAAAGGAAGTAGGTTACAGTACGCTTGTTCGCCCAATGCTTGAATACTGCTCAGCAGTGTGGGATCCGCACCAGGTAGGGTTGATAGAAGAGATAGAGAAGATCCAACGGAGAGCAGCGCGCTTCGTTACAGGATCATTTAGTAATTGCGAAAGCGTTACGGAGATGATAGATAAACTCCAGTGGAAGACTCTGCAGGAGAGACGCTCAGTAGCTCGGTACGGGCTTTTGTTAAAGTTTCGAGAACATACCTTCACCGAAGAGTCAAGCAGTATATTGCTCCCTCCTACGTATATCTCGCGAAGAGACCATGAGGATAAAATCAGAGAGATTAGAGCCCACACAGAAGCATACCGACAATCCTTCTTTCCACGTACAATACGAGACTGGAATAGAAGGGAGAACCGATAGAGGTACTCAGGGTACCCTCCGCCACACACCGTCAGGTGGCTTGCGGAGTATGGATGTAGATGTAGATTTAGATGTAGATGTAGATGTAGATGTAGACCTGTTGCATTTCTAAGTGTTCTGCCAATAAGTCAATCTTTGGTTTATGAAAAGGAAAGTGGCCACTTGCCATATAGCGGAGATGCTGAGTCGCAGATAGGCACACCAGAAAGACTGTTCCAGGTAAAGAGCTTACAGCCTGTAAGGCCTTCATCAAAAATAGATGAGACACACACACACACACACACACACACACACACACACACACGACTGCAGTATAAGGCAACTGAGTGTGGCTCCAGTTGCCGTAGACTGCAGTCATTTGTTTTTGCTGGCCTGCGACTGAGCGTCTCCGCTATATGGCGAGTGGCAACTTCCCTGTTCATAATATTGTTACATTCCATCCTGGATTTTCCATTGTTTCAATCTGTGGTTTGCTTTCCCTGCAACATTATCTATGTAATTGTTGCAAGTTAAGTTATACATAATTGTAGTCCCTAAGTATTTAGTTGAATTTACAGCCTTTAGATTCATGTGATTTATTGTGTAACAGAAATTTAACGGATTCTTTTTGGTCCTCATGTGTAACCTCACACTTTTCATCATTATTATTATTATTATTATTATTATTATTAGACATTGTGAGAGAGCAGAATGGGGCACTCTGTGGAACTCACGAACTTCGAACGTGTTCAGGTGATTAGGTGTCACTGTGTTATACGTCTGTACGTGAGATATCCACACTCCTAAACATCCCCAGGTTCTCTGTTTCTGATGTGATAGTGAAATGGAAACATGAAGCAACACGTACAGCACAAAAGCATACAGGCCAACCTCGTCTGTTGACTGACGAGACCACCGACGGTAGAATAGGGTCGTAATGTGTAATAGGCAGACATCTATCCAGACCATCACACAGGAATTCAAAACTGCATCAGGATCCACTGCAAGTACTATGACAGTTTGGCAGGAGGTGAGAAAACTTGGATTTCATGGTTGAGCGGCTGCTCGTGAGCCACACATCATGCCAGTAAATGCCAAACAATACGTCACCTGGTGTAAGCAGCATAAACATTGGACGATTGAACAGTGGAAATACGTTGTGTGGAGTGACAATTCACAGTACACAATGCGGTGGTCTGAAGGCCATGTGTGGGTGTGGTGAATGTCCGATGAACGTCATCTGCCAGTGTGTGTAGTGCCAACAGTAAAATTCAGAGGTGGTGGTGTTATGGTGTGACTGTGTTTTTCATGCAGGGGGCTTGCATCCCTTGTTGTTTTGCATGGCACTATCACAGCACAGGCCTGCATTGATGTTTTAAGCATCTTCTTGTTTCCCACTGTTGAAGAGCAATTCGGGGATGGCGATTGCATCTTTCAATGGCATCAAGCACCTGTTAGTAATGAATGACAATAACATTCTTGTAAAGGACTGACCTGCACAGAGTCCTGACCTGAATCATATAGAACACCTTCGGGATGTTTTGGAACACCTACTCCATGCCAGGTCACATCGACTGGCGTCGATATCTCTCTTCAGTGCAGCACTCTGTGAAGAATGGGATGCCATTCCTCAGGAAACCTTCCAGAACCTGATTGAACATATGTCTGTGAGAGTGGAAGCCGTCATCAAGGCTAAGGGTGGGCCAACACCATAATGAATTCCAGCATAACGGATGGAGGGTGCCACGAACTTGTAAGTCATTTTCAGCCAGATGTCCAAATACTTTTGATCACATAATGTATTTTCGAAGACCGTATTACAAATTAATGGTAGTAGTATATGCCTGTAATTCAGCATATTACTCCTATTTCCTTCTGTGAATATTGATGCGACATTCACAACTTTCCAGTCATTAGGTATGGATCTTTTGATGAGCTAAATATGAAGTCGTCGTATCGGTCTACTCTGAAAGGAACCTGATATACAATCTAGACTGGAGGTTTTGCCTTGATTCAGTGTATCAAGCAGGATTTGCTACACTGAGGATACATATGTCTTAAGTTGCTCACGTTCAAAGTTGTGAGAGGCCGACTTTAATGATTTGGTGTAATCAAAGATCTTTTTGCCCAGTTGGTTTTTGTCCAGTCTTGTGTGTCCATAGAATTTCATCCATTGTTTCCATGTTGTGTCCATGATATTTTCGGTGTTCATGTAGAGCTCCTTGTTTTTCCTATTCTTCAAAGTTTCATCAGTAGTCTTCTGGGGTTCCAGAATTTTTATGAGAATCTTCCTCTCCTCCCTTTCAAGTTCTTCCAACTGTTCCTTTTTACAAATAGTTTTATGTTGTTGGCAACCACACAAGACGTAATCCATATTTGACAAATAAAAAAATTTCCATCTGTATAAGAACTTTTATTGATATGTTTCATGATATCACATCACATCCCCAGGTATACATAAATCATTAAGACATTAAATGCATCAGATGGGAAGAAGGGGGACTCAGCCTTCTCTAAATAAAATGCTGCTACCTGCAACGAGCAGGGCATCATGAATCAAATTCACCAGGGGAAAAAACTGATATGTTAAAACTGCATTGTCATCATAGTGGGAAGTGGCGTACAGCATCCCTCCAACTGGCTCACCATGTAGGGCCTGCATACCGAGACAGTTGGAGGTATGCTGGAGAATGTCTGTGAAGTTTGGAAGTTAGGAGATGAGGTACTGCCAGAAGAAAATCTGTGAGGATGGGTCATGGATTCTGCTTCAGTAGCTCAGTTGGCAGAGCATTTTCCCCAAAAAAGACAAAGGTCTGAAGTTCAGTTTTGGTCCAGCACACAGTATTAATTTGCCAGGAAGTTTCATATCAGTGCACATGCTGCTACAGAGCAAAAATTTTATTCCGTGTCCCTTTTTATTCTCAATAAGACACTCTGAAGCAGTAGAGTACTTCCAGTTTCATAACTGAATTATACTACCTGATTTTGGCCTTGTAGGATGTGACTCAGTTGTTGATCTGTTTGTGTTAGTGTGTAAACAAGATCTAATTTCTGCCTCTTTATCTAGTCAGTTGGGTTGAATCCATTCTACTAAGTATCTGAATTTATTTGTTCTTTTAATCTTCCCATATTTTACCCCCAAGTATTTCTGCCCTTGGTGTCTGTTACATATATTCCGTCTTTCATAGGAGATTTTGAAACCAATTTTTCCAGTGATTTCATGCAAGATCTCGAGTATTCTTTGTGCGGCTTTTCCGGTCTCTGGCTAAAAGGGCCAGATCATTGACACAAGCTAAACACCTGATTTCCACATTCTATCCATTCTCTCCAAAGTATTCCATGTATTTCTTACAACTTCAGAGCTTCATTATTTTCTCCAGGATGATTCTGAAGATAGTTGGGGATAATCTGTCTTCTTGCATGACCCCTATGTTTATTTCAAACGCCTCTCCAGAAAACTTAACTTCCGATATGGTGTCTGTCAGGAATTGTTTTATGATGTCCTCATTTTTATGTCAATTCCACATTCTTCAAAAATCCTAAATAGTTTGTCTGTCAGTTGAGGCACTTGCTTTCTTAAAATCGACAAAAGTTACTACTGGCTTTAGTGCTGTAGAACAGCACAGATGATAACAATGTCAAGTGAAACTGAGTTCTTCGCAACTACATTTTTTTCTTAGTCCACCCTGGACGCACGGGCCAGCTGTGTGTGCGCCTGGGCTTGAGAGCATGTATATACATAATTGTGTGGGCGTGCCACACTCACAAAATTTTTAACTGATAAAAATTAAAAAATGCTCACTTGCCTTTATCAAAAAGTAATGAGCTATTAAAACACTGAGATGAAAGTTAAAATATCTAACCTCTAATACATATCTGTTTATTTCCGATTTTGTGCAAGGGCAACTAACCAACACAATGCCCCATTGCTTGCCTTTCTCTTGCCAAGTCAAAAGCACTCTCCAGAAGAACGGTTGCACAATACTGTGAAAGGAATCCTGTCTTTTTGGCTTCCTTTCATGATTCCGTGCAAGTGACATGGTACAATATGCTCACTTGATTCACCAGCAACTGTTTTAAAATATCTGCTTGCCAATATTGAGTAATAATAAAGACTAATCAGAGATACAAGGAAGTCAATCTTTAATGACTACCTTAACAGTTCTTTTTTCTTTTTTTGAAATATAACATTGGTATGGTTTAAGATTTGAGTGAAATTGTTTTCACATAATCTGTATTGTTGTTATTTTGTTTGTTGAGACTACAAATTTGAAGGATGCGGAAGCTCCACTATTTATATTTACCCTCAGAAATTTTGGAATGTTGGCATCCATCTGCACATGTAACAGTGATGATGTAATTCCATCTCTCAGATCTACACCAGCAATTCATTGTTATTCTGATAGACAAATTGCTTCAAGGATAGAGTTGATCTGGTGTTTGAAATGACTGGAAGGAACTTTGCTGTTCAGCCAGGTTGTGAAGATGTCAAAGAAACGTTTGAGGCAGTGTTTCCTGGAAGCATTCTTTGTGAATTCACCCTTTCTAGGACAAAGCCAAATATTTCTTATGCTATGCTGTAGCTCCACATTTTAAAAACCAGTTGGTGGATGATATTGGAAGAACACAGTTCTCTCTCTGTGTTGATGAATCTGCGAATGCAGCTTCAAAAATAGAGCTGCATAATGTAGTTAAATACTGTTCAGATTTCATACAAATGATTGTGGCAAGACATCTGCAGACTTTCTTCATGGGTAAATCCACTGCCAGTAATATTTACTTTAAGTTAAATGAAGCCTTGGCTAATGCTCAGCTACCTCATTCAAAGCCACTGATTAAGCCACTGATTATAGGTTGCGATTGGACCCAATGTTAACAATTATGTGAATCATCTTGCAAATAAGTCTGTCTCTGTTAGGAAGAAAATGATTGATGCTGGCACATGTAACAGACATATAATCCATAATGCATTCTGAAAAGGATTACAAAACTTTGGTGAAAATGCTTTAGGCGTGTTCTTGTTTCTCTATAAACTTTTTGAAGACCAAAAATCTCATTTGAAACATTTTAAAAAAGTACAATCAGATACGAAACTTCTAGGTCGTAATTTTTTATGAAACATGTGTTGTCTAGATTGCTGATGGTAGAAACCAGTGGAGAGAGACTTTTAGAACAGTGGTCAGCAGCTGAAGGATACTTTCTTCAGTTCATACCCCAACAGGCAAGTGTGTGAATTCTTTGAAATGCAAGAATATTGTTAAACTCTTAAAGAGAAGGCTACCAAAGCATAAAGTATGTTTGCTTGTGCAAGTACTCACTCATACGTGTTCAAGATTCAGTGGTTTGTTTCAGAATAGGGAGTCTTTAAAGCATGTAATCTATATTGAGCCCACAATCTTCGTGCTACTCCATTGAGTCTGGAACCATTTTGTAATAAGTATTACTTGCCATTGGAAAACAATGTTCAACACTGGAGAAACTGAATATCTGAAGAAACTAAGTACATGAGAAAGATTCGACATTTCTATGCAAGAAAGCACTACGCTCTCTGCTAATTTGGAACAGTCTTCTTTGGATAAACCTACATTGTGGTGTATTCAATGTATGCATCCTGTAAAGAGACTGTAAGAAGAATCATACATAAACATAGTGAACTTAGCTGCACTACTTCTTATTGTGAAAATGCTCTAGTCTGTGAAGATAATTACTGACATTATAAGAAGAAACATCAGGCAGTGACAAGAACTGAGTTGGTGTTTACTGGAGTCAATTTTTTGAGAAGATATACCTTTGGGGGAGAGAAGCACCCTACTGTTAAAAAATTTGGGAAGACTGCACTTGCAATTTTGAATGACAGTGCAGATATAGAAAGGGGGTTCTCATTGTCGGGGAACATCTTGAATGAGGACAGTGCAAAAATGTTTGAAAAAAACATTGTATTCATATTTGATGAGAAGAGATGCTGCAGTGAATGTGTTTGAGGGGAAGGCTCACTTAAGCAGTACTGTGAAGATGAGAAGAGAGTGGCTGAGGAAACACAGAGGAAATGAGAAGAACAGGAAAAAGAAAATTTGTGGCAAAATTGTTGTATGAAGAATAAGTTCGAAAAAGAAAAAGCAAATATTGAACAGGCACTGAAGAAAAGAGGAATAAAAGGATAAGAGATTGACAGTTGACAGGTTATTGTCTGATGCAAACAAGTGTTTAAAAGAAGCAATAAATAAAAAGGTCTTGGTGGAAATTAGTGTGGCCCAAGCAATGTTAGTTTTCTAAGAAAGTTAGAGAACAATAATTGAAGAAAATTAAAGACATAAGAGTGCTGTGTCATCCGAACAAGACACAGCCAGGACAAAAGCACCGCAGGTGCAAAGATGCGAGCTGGTGCCAGTGCCACAGAGACTCGCCACTTGTGTGAGTTCCACCAGTGCCACGGGGCGCCGAGGATGAAGAAATCGACCTCACCTTGGCCAATTGCCGGCCAAATACAATCGGCCAATGACCCCACGACAATAGACAGAAGCCTACTCAGAGGGTAGAAGAGCAGCAGCTTTCGCCCACTTGGTTATACAGGGTGGAGCAAAATTTGAGCACTCGAGCTTCCCAGTGCGACTCCTCACAGGCCAACGATAAAAAAATGTCACTCATATAATGTCGTCTGGTGAGTACATCTGGCAGAAAAAGAACGTTAAAGAGTGGCAATCTGGCAACACTGTATGGTAACTATCTCTGTCAGCATATGTTAGTTGTGCTGTGCAGTTGGTGTAGTGGACAGAGTTTTGTGTTAGCATGCAGGAGGTAGAGGGTTCGATCCTACGTTGGAGCACATTTTTATTTTATTTTATTATTTATTTATTTATTTTCTAGTTTCATTCTGACATTTCCTGCTGTAATATACACCATTTTTTAGGTCACATATATCCAAAATTTACTACATTTTGTACCGCTGAACATAACAAATACGTGGTTACACAAATAAAAAAGTTGACAATCGAAACAAATAACCTGTCATACAACAGAATAACTACAAAATCAATATCATTTTCAAGGTGATAAAGATGATAGCACAATACAATAACACAACATCTATTTGTCATTTATACTACATGTAATATGAGAGCTCAGATGTCATACATTAGCAACCAGTGACAATAATAATGTCCATATTAATGACCGCATGACCTTCACAACAGAATACGTTGTCCTCAGAACAGATGCTCAAAGCGACCTCCCTGCATGTCCAAACATTATGCAACCCGCCGGATTATACAGCTCTGGACCCTTTGCAGCAAAGCTGCGTCCACAGTAACAAGAGCAGCATGAAAATGCCCTACCAATTTTTCCACGTTCGTAGGGGGAGTAGAGTACATGTGCTCGTTCAGGTTTCACCACAGAAAGAAATCCAGGGGATTTAGGTCATGCGAACGTGGTGGTCATACCACTGGACCTTCACATCTGAGCCATTTCCCTGGAAATGTTCTGTTCAAATACTGTCACACATTAATTCCAGAGTGTGGAGGTGCACCATCATGTCGGACCCATATCCTCCGCCGAACATATACTGTAACATCTTCAGTGTATCAGACAGACAGATTGAGACGAATGCATGATACCTTCGTGCAGTCAACCAGTCAGGCAACTTGTAGGGGCCCAAACACCTATTACTCAATATTACGGACCAGATGTTGATACCAAATCGAACTTGATACCCTTGGTTGTGGTGACATGCAGGTTAACCTCACACCAATGGTGGACATTGTGCACATTGAAGACACCCTCATGAGTGAATGCTGCTTCATCCGACCATATTACGGTGTTCACAAAGTCATTGTTGGCTTCATGTTGTTGTTTTTTGGCTTCCTGTTGTTGTTGGAACCATTCACAGAATTGCATCCGCTGATGGTGATCTGCAGGATGCAGGTTTTGTGTAAAAGCATAATGTTGGGGTGCAGCCCATTCTCGTGCAGCACGCTAATGTCTGTGCACTGCGAGACACGCAGCTGCTTTGCTATGCTATGTGTACTTCGCTGAGGTTTTTGGTGTATGACCTCCAGAATAGCTTCCTCAGTAGCTGGAGTATGGCGTTATAATAATAATAATAATAATAATAATAATAATAATAATGCGCACGATGGTGGAAGGAGAGGATGTGACACCCGAAGGTGCAGCTCCAGACGAGACACATTTTTATCCGGATGGCTTACAAGGATATCTAGCAGCATATTCACAAGCAGCAACACCAGTCCGGTTATCAGATGCACCAAGGACCAGAAGCATATCCACATATTCATCGTTCGCGTATGCCACACTGGTTTAGAAGTTAGCAATGAGAAAATTCATTACGTGTACGCACATATGTTGCAATCTGTAATGGGTGCGCTGTTTCGCTCGCAACTAGTCCTTGTTTCGTACATACAGTGTAAACACGCCGTCAGTCCTGTGCGTTGTTGCATCTAAAAGTATTACCCTTTTGATGGATATTGTTCTGTATGATTCATCCCGACACCACTAATTGTGAAATGTTCAGTTTCAAATTACACTGCTTCCCTAATGGTAACAGACGTGATGCTTCCACAGTCCCATCAATAGAATAATAATAATAATAATAATAATAATAATGCATTGAGAAACATACTAAACAGCATGCGGTTACCAGACTCAATGTTGAAAGGCATAATTAGTGGGACCATGATGATAACACATACAAATAGTAACTGAGTTTCGACATTATTTTCTAAGTGTGTTGCTAGTCCTACAGGTAACATAAGGCACTAACGAAATGTAATGTACCTGAACGAGGCAAGAATAATAGTTGGTACTAATCTATGTGACCACTGGAGGAGGCTACAAAGAAAACAGGTTTCACATCTAGTACATGAAGTGGCATGAATAAATTCATGCCCACAACGTGGGAAGAGCTTCTTTAAAAGCTTACCAATCTTCCATTTCTATGATTGTAGTATGTAAGTGCAAATATTTTCTAGAGGACCCGGTGCAATTGCTGTTGATGATTAAGATGTCAGATACCATACTACCTGGACTACATTGACCAAATAAAAACATATGCCTCGACCCAGGATCAAACCATCAATATCCTGTGTGCTAACCCAAAACTCTATCCACTTCACCAACTGTAGCGACAGTTAAAATGTGCTGTCAGAGATAGTTACCATACATGTGGTTACAGTGTTGCCAGATTGCCACTCTTTAACGTCCCTTTTTCTGCCGGATATACTCACCAGATGGAATTTTGTGAGAGACATTTTTTTATCGCCGGCATGTGAGGAGTCACGCTGCAAAGCCCGAGTGTGCGAATTTCGCTTCACCCAGTAGATCATTGTCCAGGGCTGACTTAGACAGGGAATGTCATTTAGTGAACTCTTAGAAGTGAACAGACAGTTGTTATAAATTGTATTTGCTATGTATTGTGAAATCTACCTATGATTATTTGCACTTAACCATTGAGGACCTTTTTTGTGTTATATTACAAGTAGTGTTGCAGACTTCTTATTCGTCAAGACCCCAAAGATAAGTAAACCTTTTAACTCATTAGTGTGACTTTGTTACCAATTTGTTGAAGTGTTGTAGAACATTTGTTCTCCTATCCTGTTACCTGACCCCAGGACATAGCTGTGTAATAGTGGCAGTGAGAAATTGTCTTAGTGGTCTACTGCACCAGAAGCTGGTTCACAAACCCACAAACTCGGGCTACAGTAATAACAGTGGAAACTCAGGATCTACAGCAGTAGTGACGAGGCCTTTACAAAACTGGCAACGAGGGTTTACAAAATAGAGAACGCATAGAAAGCAGTTGATAAGCAAAGAATCTGTGTTATAACATTATTCCTTTTTCAAAGAAGCAACAACAAAGTGATACTTAATGCTGTAATTCTGTAAAGAAAGCCAGATGATTTTCCACATTTCATTTAAAATTTAACAGTTCCAAACATTTTGTTTGTATCATTGTGAAAATGGTGCTGTACAGCTGCACTTGAAAACTTTTTATTGTTTTAGGTGTATTTATGCTGAATAGGAGTATCTCAGTATTATTATAATAAAGTACAACAGTTTTCCTGATTATTCTTTATTTTTATTATTATACATAATTTTGTTGTAGTTTTATATGTTGATTATAACCAAAATAATAAATATGTGTGAGTTGGTTGGCTAGGTGGATTTTGGTTTCCTCGGGTCAGCTTATATAAACAGTTTTTGGAAATGATTTATTTATTTACAGATGTCCGTGGACCAGTCTGTATGACGCTATTCGACAAGTTTACATGAAGATTGAAAAATTACAAGTTTTAAAAATTCATAACCACTTGCATATATCAGAAGAATGACTGATTTCTTCAAAAATAGCCACTTAAACACAACCACCTTAAAAAAAATTGATATACATACATAATTACCAAAGATTAAAATCACTTTGTGCACGTATGCAACATTACATTAATTCCCCCCTCCCCGAAGGTATTCTTTAAGACTTTATGGACAAGTTTTAATCAAGTGACATTGTACTTTATTTTTGAAAGCAGACATGTTTTCTATTTTGTTTATATAGTTTGGCAAATTGTTGTGTAGAATGCATCATGTTTTTACAGGCTCTTTGTCAGGTAATTTGAACAGTTCTATCATTGAAAGAGATAGTATTTGGAACTGCACATATAGAATTTACATCTTCGAGGCATGATTTAATGGCCTCAGTCATTTCTTTATTTATTGATCTGGTTACTTTTCATTGGGGCTCAGTTTTATTCTGACAGATATTCATGTTGTTATATAAGTTCTTGACCACCATGCACAGAGAGACTATTCAATATTTTACTAATAATGATACTGCCCACTTTCCCTTGGCCTACAAAAATATTGTCGATAAGTTTAAATCTGTCAGAGCCAGTCATGTGTGTGCCAACAGCAACCACGTTACTGGCATGTTACCACACAGAAATTTCAAAATCCAAGTTGTATGTTAGTTGTAAAATAAGTTTCATGTATAATGTTAAGCCTAGCAATCAGTAATTTGCTCCTGTTAACAATGAGGGTGCCAATGTGAAAAGTTGAAGCATAATTGTTGAACCTGTGTGACATGAAAACTGATGAGATTTTGTTTATGGTTGTACTGTTTCTGACTTTTGTGCACAGTGCTTTGTTCGTGTGTGATACGTGCTTATGTAGTATAATGGTTCTATTTCGTATGAAATGGCAAAAATCTACCAAAATTGTGCTTAAGAGGATTCTAAGATAAATTGAGAATTAAATATTTTGCTGCAGGTCCGAGAAATATGTGAGGTAATCGCATCGGGTATCCAGCCACTACAGAATCTTATAGTTTTGATTTATGTAGGAGAAGAAAAGAAAAAAGAATGGGCACAGCACTGGATCAATAGAGGATTCCGAGGTATGAACATATCGAATACATTATGTATTTCATAACCAATTGTGCTTAATGATAGTGAAGTGATATTTGATGATGTAGGGTTTTTAAGTGTTCATTCATTGAATAAGATTCTTTTTTGTTTTTTCAGCTGTAGAGAAGTTGCTTTCAGCAAGTGCAGGGAAATATTGTGTTGGAGATGAAATTTCCCTAGCAGATTGCTGCCTTATACCTCAGGTGTTTAATGCTCGCAGGTATGTCCTTGAAAACACATAGATAGCAGTACATGCAAGCAAATTTTAGTGTACAAGTAGGTGAAAGAGGCTCCTTGGCAGGTAGGAGGAAAGGGAAACAGTAATATTCAAAGTTTTTCTGTATGATAGAAGAAATTTAACTCATTTTGGAAAATCACAAAACTCAGAAATGCAGTCAGATTGGTCATTTAATGGAATAGAAACAAATGAAGTACACTACATTGCCAAAAGTCACCTGAGACCCAGTGCTGCATGTTCCAAAGACACTATGTTGTAATACCACATGTAAACTGCTTTTTGTTCCATTACCGCATTACCATACTTACCTTTGGGAATGCATTGCACAAAAGGTGAACTTTCATTCCATTCTTTCTTAATTATAGTGAATAGTAGTTAACAAGCTACTGGGTAAATTGATTTGAATGTGAATCATATTATATTTCATCCCCAAGATGTTGGATGAGGTTTGGGTCAGGACTTTGTACCAGACTGTCCATGAAACCCACATGACCTCCTCTGAATCGCTATGTAATGGTTCTTGATTCTTGTATTGTGGAGAGTGATATGTGACATTATCATTCAGATACAGATAATCTTTGATTTCAAACTGAGGTCACAGAGTGGTGGAATGTGCCTCGGTCTGAACTGTTACAACACCTAAAACACGCGCACACACACACACACACACGCACACACACACACACACACACACACACACACACACACACACACATGTGTAAAGACCGTGGTTAAGCTGTTCCCTGTGTTGCATTGCATAACTGATCAGCTCTTGGTCATCTGAATTCTGCTCATTGTTGCACAGTCTAGTCCCAATGCATGCAGGGAACCTACAAGCACATCATTTTCCATCCACCATATCTTATTATGTAATTGAAGACAGTACTCTTAAACAACCAGTTAGCTAGTAAGTGTTAGCCTCTTGTGCCATTGATGTTCATTACAGCAAATTGCAACACTCATCTTCTTTATCCCATGCCACAATAGTAAGGATTCTGATAAATTACAGACATTTATAAACCCAGCAGCGTATTTATATTAACAGTGATCTTGACCTAGGTGGGCATGACCCACATTTTACCCAATACTTCTTCATTATTCTGTAGATGTTGGCAGACACAATGCCATCATAAAGCAAGTATACAATGGCGTTGGGTTCTTCTGATTTAGATCCTCTATCCATTGTGCCATGGCTCTCTGGATTTCCTGTTCAAGTCTTTTCCTGTGTCCATTAATATTAAAATTTGTAAACCATTTAACTCAGTTGATACTCCAGAGCTCTGATGGTAGGATTGCTGTTAGCCGTAATTTTCATTGCTGCAGTCAGGTGTCGCAACGTACTTTCCATTGACAAAGAATATAGAAGCTGATGTACATTACATTTTAATACAACATAGCATGTTGTATTCTTGAAGTGTTCAATAAGCTTTCTTTTGTAATGAATGAAACTTATTTTGTGAAATTTTTTTGTGTAGCATTTCTGCAAATTTGAGGACAAGTGAATTTGTATTAAAAGTTTTCGATCCCTCCGTCCATTTCTCATGAAATGTGACCTGAGGTGTAAACATTCACCTAAGGCGGGAGTGCCCTCTGAGAGGGTCCCCACAAGGAAGTAGTGCACCATCGGAGATGCTGGCAATCATGGGAGATTCATCTGCAATGGATTTCTCTTCTTCTTCTTCTTTTTCTTCTTCTTCTTCTTCTTCTTCTTCTCCTCTCTCTTCTGCCCAAAAACAGAAACTTGACCAGCCACAAGTGACCACAGTCCTACCGCCTGCCCCAAAGTTCCTCGTAGTTTCTAGATCCGAGGACAGAAAAGATTTTTCATCTGTCAACCCTTTCGATATTCAGAAGGGCGTAGATGCCATAGCCGGACCTGTCAAGTCTTGTACCAGGATGCATAACGGTACCTTGTTGTTGGAAACTGAGAGCACCTTTCAGGCACAAAAACTCCTTCGGGCCACACTTGTGTACACGTTCCCTGTCGGGGTGGAGGCTCACCGCACTTTGAATTTGTTGCGTGGTGTGGTATTTACTAGATCACTCAACGGATTGACTGACGAGGAGATTCAGTCTTTCCTCGCCGAGCAGGGCGTGACGGCTGTCCATAGGGTCATGAAAAAGATCGACAATGACCTTGTACCGACCTGGACACTTTTCTTGACCTTTGATAAGTGTTCAGCTGCTGTCGCGCATCAAAGCGGGCCATGAGGTTATTTCTGTTTGCCCCTATGTCCCGACACCTATGCGCTGCTACCAGTGTCAGCATTTTAACCACACCCACCAGTCTTGTTCTAATGCAGCTAAACGCATCACTTGTGGCAGGGATGCCCATGAGGGTGACTATCCACCTCCATCTCCTTGTGTGAACTGTCAGGGTGACCATGCAGCGTCCTCTTGCGACTGTCCCATCTTCAAGGATGAACACTGTATACAGGAAATTAAAGTCAAGGAGAAAGTGTCCACCTCGGCTAGTCGCAAGCTATTTGCTAGTAGGAAGCCCACGCTGCTCCCAGTGGGGAAATACAGTACCGTCCTCACCTCTCCTTGGCCTACCAGGGAGGTATCGACGCAGACATGCGATCTGGCCTTTAGTGCTACGGTCGTCCTTTCGGCCAGTGCTAAGATCGCCCGGTCAACGTCTCCTCTTCCTTCCTTCACCTCTAAGACACAAACACCTTCATCAGCTTCTGCCAAGACGAACACCCAGAAGTCAGATGCACAGGTCTTCAAGAAGGAACCATCCGTGAAGACTTCTTATGTACCCCGAACTCCAGCCATCGACCATTACTTCGACTAAACGACATAGGAAGAAAAGTTCTCCTTCTCCGCCATGGCGCGTTTCTTCTGCACAACCCAGCGGTTGCCACCCCAGGCTGTCATCCGTTTCGCCTGGCCGAACTGCTGGTAACCAAACATCTGGCCGTTCACCGGCAGAAGAAGCTCCCCCTCCTGACCATATTAACATGGTGGGCGACGAACTTATTGAAAAAATAGACAATGACTCTCCACCTATTGATAGCGGCAGCAGTGCTCGCTTGAAGCCAGGCCCTCAACAGCCTTCTAGGTGACCCCTTCTTGCTTCTCCTTTTCCTTTTGTTCTCACGATGGCACTTCTTCATTGGAATATTCGCGGCATTCGCCCAAACCAAGAGGACTTAAAGTTGCTGCTACGCTTGCACTGCCCGCTCATAGTAGCTCTCCAGGAAACGAAGCTACACTTGGCACACTATAAATCTGTGCATTTTGACCTACCCCCTGTAGCAGGTATTCCGGCTCATGGAGGGGTTATGTTGCTGGTCCGGGATGATATCTACTACGATCTCATCACATTGCATACTGATCTGCAGGCAGATGCCGTCCGAATTACTCTCCCCACTTTCACATTTTCCATTTGTACTGTTTACACTCCATTGTTGTCTGCTATTACTAGGGCAGACATGATGCAAATTATTGCTCAGCTACTTGCTCATTTTTGTTAACTGGAGACTTCAATGCCCACCATCCCCTTTGGGGCTCTCTAGCATCCTGCCCGAGAGGCTCCCTGTTGCAGACCTTTTCAACCACCTCAATCTTGTCTGCCTCAATACTGGTGCCCCTACTTTTCTTTCAGACACAACTCACACCTATTCCCATTTAGACCTCTCTATATGTACTACCCAACTTGCACATCAGTTTGAGTGGTGCGCTCTGTCTGATACGTATTCGAGCGACCACTTCCCTTGTGTTATCCACCTCCTGCATCATACCCCATCTCCATGCTTACCTAGTTGGAACATCTCCAAAGCAGACTGGCGGCTCTTCTCTTCCAGGGCGACATTTCATGATCAACTTCGCAAGCTGCAATAGTCAGGTCACACACCTCACGGAAGTCATTCTCACTGCTGCTGAAAATTCTATCTCTCATACTACTACTTTTCCACGTCGCGTATCAGTCCCCTGGTGGACCGCAGCATGTAGAGATGCTATATGTGCTCGTCGATGTGCTTTACGCACCTTCAAACACCACCCTATGATGGCGAATTGTATTAATTATAAACGACTACGTGTGCAGTGTCGTCGTGTTATTAAAGGAAGCAAGAAAGCCACCTGGGCTGCTTTCACAAGCTCCTTCAACAGTTTTACTCCTTCTTCTGTTGTCTGGGGTAGTCTGCGCTGGCTATCTGGCACTAAGATCCACTCACCAGTTTCTAGCTTGACGGTCGCGAATGATGTCCTTGTGGCCCCTGAGGATGTATCCAATGCCTTCAGCCGATTTTTCGCAGAGGTTTCGAGCTCCGCTCATTTTCACCCTGTCTTTCTCCCCCCAAAACAGGCAGAGGAGGCAAGACCACCTAACTTCCGCTCCTCGAAAGTTATAATGCCTCATTCACCATGCAGGAATTCGAAAGTGCACTTGCCCAGTCATGGTCCTCCACCCCGGGGCTCTTGATTCTATTCATATTCAGATGCTGAAGAACCTTTCTCCTGTGGGTGAAGGTTTTCTTCTTCGTACTTATAATCGCATCTGGATTGATGGTCATGTTCCCACATGCTGGCGCGACTCTATTATTGTCCCTATTCCAGGGAAGGACAAGTAAGTGCCTTCCAGTTATCGACCCATTTCCCTTACCCAGCTGTGTCTGTAAGGTGATGGAATGAATGGTTAATTCTCGTTTGGTTTGGCTGCTCGAATCTCGACGCCTTCTTACCAATGTACAATGTAGATTTCGTAGGCGCCGCTCTGCTGTTGATCATCTGGTTACCTTGTCGACCTTCATTATGAATAACTTCTTGCGGAAGCGTCAGACAGTGGCTGTTTGGAGAAGGCTTATGACACCTGTTGGAGGGCAGGCATTCTCCACACCATGCATACATGGGGCCTTTGTGGTCGCCTCCCTCTTTTTATTCGTGCATTTTTAATGGATCGAAAGTTCAAGGTACGTGTGGGTTCTGTCCTGTCCGACGCCTTTCGCCAGGAGAATGGGGTGCCACAGGGCTCAGTTTTGAGCGTCGCTCTCTTCGCCATAGCGATCAATCGAATAATGGATTGCCTCCCAGCTGATGTACCAGGCTCCCTTTTCGTAAACGATTTACTATCTACTGCAGCGCGCAGCGTACATGTTTCCTGGAGCACTGTCTTCAGCTTTGTTTTGACCGTCTTTACGCCCGGAGTGTCGCCAATGGCTTCCGTTTTTCTGCCGAGAAGATGGCGCTACAAAGAGTTTCTCCCACCGTCCTTACATCTTGCTCCCGTTGCTCTCCCATTCATGGAGACAACAAAATTTTTAGGTCTTACATTTGAGAGGAAACTTAGCTGGCCTCCACATGTGTCATATTTGGCTGCTTGTTGTACCCGTTCCCTAAATGTCCTCCTTGTTCTCAGTGGTATGTCGTGGAGAGCGGATCGAACCGTCCTACTTCACCTATATCGGTCAGTCGTCTTCTCAAAGCTGGATTATGGGAGCTTTGTATACTCCTCTGCATGGCCGTCCATCTTACAGTGCCTCAACTCTTTACAACATCGGGGTTATATCTTGCGATCGGAGCGTTTTATACTAGTCACATCGAGAGTCTTCACGCTGAAGCCGATGAATTACCACTAATCTACCGGAGTGATAAACTGCTTTGTCGGTATGCCTGTCGGCTATTATCAATGCCCGACCACCCATCTTATTGTTCCTTTTTTGACGACTCTCTCGACCGTCAATACGGGTTGTATGTATCTGCCCTGCTAGCCCCTGGAGTTCGCTTTTGTCGCCTCCTTCAGCAACTTGATTTTCCACTCCTTGCAACCTTTAGAGCGGGCGAGAGCCAAACGCCACCTTGGCTCCAGGCTCAGGTTCGCTTTCACCTTGACCTCAGCTCGCTTCCAAAGGAGGTTACCCCAGCTTCGATATACCGCTCGTGGTTTGTCGCACTTCGTTCAAAGTTCAATAATACAATCTTCATTTATACAGATGACTCTAAGACCGATGACGGCGTCGGGTGTTCTTTTATTGTCGGGGCACACAGTTTCAAATACCGGATCCGTGGCTATTGTTCATTCTACACAGCTGAGCTATTTGCCCTGTATTAGGCTGTTCTTTACATCCGCCGCCACCGACATTCTGCTTATGTCATCTGCTCTGATTCCCTGAGTGCCATCCGGAGCCTCGGTGATTCGTATCCCGTTTACTCTTTCGTGCACTGGATCCAACACTCTCTTCAGCAGCTGGTGGACGACGGTTCTCCGGTTACCTATAGGTTGGTTCCTGGCCATGTCGGTATCCCTGGGAACGAAGCTGCAGATGCCGTGGCCAAGGCTGAGGTTCTCCAGCCTCAGACAGCCTCCTGTTGTGTGTCTTCATCTGATTTTAGCAGGGTCATTTGTCAGCGCATTTTATTGATGTGGCATGCTGATTGGTCTACACTTACTGAAAACACGTTTCGGGCTTCGAAACCTCTCCCCACGGCTTGGAATACCTCTTCACGCCCTTCTCGGCAGGAGGTGGTAGTTTTGGCCCGGTTACGGATTGGACACTGCCGGTTCAGCTACTGCCATCTGCTGACGGCTGCGCCGGTGCTGTTCTGCCCATGTGGGCAATTGCTGACAGTTCGCCACATTTTAATGTCCTGTCCAAATTTTAATACACTGCGCATTGATCTTGGCCTGCCATGAACTCTGGATGAAATTTTAGCAGATGACCCTGGAGCAGCTGCTCGTGTTCTTCGTTTTATCCACTTGACGAATCTGTCTAAGGACATTTGATTATGCTGTTTTCTTTTAATACCTTGCCTGTTAATGTGCCTTTTATATTGTTGTCCTTTTAGTTGCTGTTTTAACATTGTGCCTCGCAGTACATTCATAATTTAGTCTGGGCGCTAATGACCACTGTAGTTGTGCGCCCTAAAATCACAAAACCACTGCAGTAGTAGCCCTTGGGCAGCCTGAGCGAGGCATGTCATCGACAGTTCCTGCGTCTCTGTATTTCCTTAATGTCCGAATAACATCGCTTTGGTTCTCTCCGAAATGCCTGAACACTTCCCTTGTTAAGAGCCCTTCCTGGCACAAAGTAAAAGTGCGGACACGATCGAACCGCGGTATTGACTGTCTAGTCATGGTTGAACTACAGACAACACAAGTCGTGTACCTCCTTCCTGGTGGAATGACTGGAACTGATTGGCTGTCAGACCCCTCTGTCTAATAGGCACTGCTCATGCATGGTTGTTTACATCTTTGGGTGGGTTAAGTGACACCTCTGAATAGCCAAAGGAACTGTGTCTGTGATACAGTATCCACAGTCAACGTCTATCTTCAGGAATCCTAGGAACCCGGGTGATGCAAAACTTTTTTTTGATGTGTGTATTTTTTTTATGTTGATGTTTAGAGTCTGAGCCAAATTATGTTAGTGTAGTACAAATTTGTTAATCTCGCCACTAATATTGTGTTGATTTTGTTGCCTGCAACACACAGAAGCTGCAGGGGAGTGATCCAAAATGACAGCTGACACCAAAGTGTGTCAAAAACAGAGATATATCATTGAATTCTTCACAGATGAGCAACTTGGACCAGTTGAAATACACCAACACTTGTCAAAGATGTTTGGATATAATACAGTCGATGTGAGTGATGTGTGTGGTGGTGGGTGCAGCATTCCAGTAGTGGTGAAAAGGATGTGCATGACGAGCCATGCCCTGGTCACCTGTCCCCCTTCGTAATGAGCAGTGCCTTGATCAAATCGCCCATGATGTTCGGTGGATTATGTCCAAGGAAGTGTGTGCACAGCTGAATGTCAGCTGTAATACTTAGGACAAGATGTTATGTAACCTTGGTTATCTCAAATTTTGTGTGGGTTGGGTCCTGCAGATACCAAAACATCACTGAACGGAAATTTGTCGGTGCCAGTTGTTGAAGATGAAAATTTTCCGAACGCCATCATCACCAGAGATGTGATGAGATGTGATGTGATGAGATGTGATGTGATGTGATGTGATGTGATGTGATGTTACTACCACGAGTTGGAGTCTAGAACCTGATGCAGACCAGTCTGAAAGCTCAAATTTTCAGAATCTGGCAAGAGAAAAAGACAACGTCTAACTTGCAGCACAGTAACGCCAGGCCCGACAACAGTGTTGGTTCTGTGTAACTCGTTGCCACATTTGGCTGGACTGTGTTACTAGTTCCATCCTACAGTCCTGATTCAGCACTCTCAGGTTTCCATCTCTTTGGACCTATGAAAATGGACTACTCAGCCAGCATTTTTCCCATTTGTGTTGTTTGTAGTACATTCGAGGGTAATCCCAAAAGTAAGGTCTCCTTATATATATATATATATATATATATATATATATATATATATATATATATATATATATAAAAAAAATGACGATGTAAATAAAACAGAAAGAAACTTCCACATGGGAAAAATATATTAAAAACAAAGATTCCAAGACTTACCAAGCGGGAAAGCGCCGGCAGACAGGCACATGAACAAAACACACAAACACACACACACAGAATTACGAGCTTTCGCAAGGGAGAGGGTAAGGAGTCATTCCAATCCCGGGAGCGGAAAGACTTCCCTTAGGGGAAAAAAAGGACAGGTGTATACTCGCACTACATAGACCTGTTTATTTCTACAGTGGTTTACATCAGTTAAGAGCTTGAACATTTAGCTATTTTTCGACATAATCACTATTTCTGATGATGCATTTTTGTAGACGCTGTGGCAGTTTTTGTATGCCCATGTCGTACCAGCTCATCGCCATGCTGTTCAGAAAGTTGTGAACCTCTTCTTTCACCTCATCGTTGGATCTAAATCACTTTCTGGCCAAATGTTCTTCTAACTTAAGGAAAATGTGATAATCACTGGGCGCCAAGTCAGGACTATAGGGTGGGTGGGTGATTATGTTCCACTGAAACTGTTGCAGGAGAGCAATGGTTTGCCGAGTGATGTGTGGGCGAGCATTGTCAAAGAGAATGTGTATGCCCTTGCTCAACATTCCTCTTATCCGGTTCTGAATTGCCCATTTGGGTTTCTTCAGAGTCTCACTATACCTGTCAGTGTTAATTGTGGTCCCAGTGGGCATAAAGTCGACCAACAGTACCCCTTTCCGATCCCAAAAAAACGGCATGATTTTACCATCAGGCTGTGTGTGTTTGAATTTCCACAGCTGTGATGAAGACGGATGCTGCCACTGGTGTGGTTGTTGCTTGGTCTCAGGTGTAAAGTGGTATGCCCAGGTTTTGTCACCTGCGACAATTGAGTCCAGAAAGTTGTCCTGTTTGCCTACAAGGCGGTGAAGAAATGCGTGGGAAGCATCAACTCGTTGGTGCATGTGATCCTTAGCATGCGTGGCACCCATCTTGCGCACACCTTCCGGTAGTTCAACGTTTCCATTAAAATTCTGTGAGCGATGCTTCGTGAAACCTCAGGAACCAGTATGCAGAGATCATCCAGGGTGATCTGCCGATCTTCATGCATGCTTTGCTCAACCTTCAACATTGTCTTCTCAGAAATTGATTGTTTCCCACTCCTTTGTTTGTCGTGAATTTCGGTCTGATGAGCTGCAAAAACTCTACACCACTTACGAACATTTTTGACGTCCATGCACGACTCACCATACACTTCCGCCCCGCCATTTGGTGATGGATTTCAATTGGGGCAGTGCCTTTGCATTCAAAAACTGAATAACTGCGCGCAATTCACACTTGGCATTAACATCCAATGGGAGCTCCATTCGCAGTGTCTGACAGGCAAAGACTGAGCGCCTCAGGACGGCGTGCGCATTTTTACACACAGCACATGAAGCACTCTTCTTGACAATGTGACCAACTGCCACACAAACAGAGTTCTGTACTTATAAAAAAAATAGGAGACCTTACTTTTGGGATTACCCTCGTAAATAGCAGTCCTAGGGATTGAATGACCTATAACAGCCTCATAATAGCTTTGTGGCAGCTATCAGTAATTGTATAAGTGATTTGTTGTTACTGTAAACAAAATAAGAATGACTCAAATGAATGCCAGTTGCTGTATGGCAAAAAGTGCTGCATTTGTAAAAGTTGCAGAAACCCAGGAGAAAGGGTCTGTTGCCATCTTAAGCTTTTGTTGGTGTCAGCAATGCATCAGACCCTTCCCGTACGCTGCACATCAAGCCAATCCAATGCCACTTGTGTCGCAAATGTGTAACAATAGTGATCTGAAAATATTTATTTTTATTGATAGTCTGTAACACAAGTATATGAAAATTTTAATGCTGACACTGTCTTTTGCATTTTAACTACAGATTAATTATTATTTTGGACATTTACAAATATACCTTCAGGGGACTGGCACAGACTTTCATCTGCAAAGTGGTTATTACAGCAAATATTTGTGGGTAAAACTGAAGTCTTCCATTACAGACTTGTTGTATTAAATGTTCTCAGTGCACTTCTCACATTAATTTTCGAGGCAAGTTGAGCTTTCAGCAGTATTCACCACTGTCATTGTCAGGAAAGCAAGTGACTGCCCAAATAATGGGATTACACAGATTTAACTGGTGTAGTGGTGCCCACTGCTACCATAGAGTATGTTGGCACCAAAAACGAACTTTCATTTGAAGCAATTACACAGTGTTAATACAGGACACACTTATATGCAGACTATCGGTATCAAGTGTCCACTGAGTTCACAGCCTCAAACAAGTTTTTGTACTTATTCATTAGTCTGTGTTCAGCAATCATTAGGCTGTGTTCAACAACAGCAGATTTTTCTATATATCTGTACTTTTTATGTCTGTGATGTTCAGTCTAACACTTGGAAACAGTTCAAATAGATTGTCACATGTAGCTACTACCACATTCCCATGTGTGTTGTGAACACCTAGAACTCTGAGGTCATGACTACCCTCCACAAGGCAAAATGTATCTAAGATCACAAATAAAAAAAAAAAAATAAAAAAAAAATTGAGGGACAGTTGAATTTAGAAATGATTTATCAGTCATGTTTGCATTATGTTCCCCTCCTCTTGTTGGGAGCATTACTGCAGGTAACACCTCAAAGCTGGGCACTAGCCACTCGTCTGTGCCTCTGTTAGTATTTTTGAGATGAAATTAATATTGAAATCGGCACATACAGTGAATTCCCAATATTTTTACTATGTTTTATTAATTCTATCTCTAGTTGCTTGAAGCTCTGAAACTCACTGATCAGCCTATTAGAGCATGGCTGTATTGACATTTCCCGAGAAATAGCGTACTGAGGAACTGTTCACAATACTTGTTAGTTTGGTTGCAAAAACTTTTGTATGTATGAAATAAGAGATATAATGCTCGTTAAATCTGTGTTTTCCTCAAGTTACATGCTTCCTGATTAGTGCCAAATAACTCTGCATCAAGGAACACAAAAGCATTGCTAAAATCTCTTCCAATTTTGATTGATCGGCTGCTCAAAACTTCCTTTGCACAGTGAATGGTTATGATTACTCAGATAGTTGTTTGTATTCCATTCTGAATTTCTGTCACTGCATCGGTCTCAAAGCTAACAATATAATGAAGTGGTGAAGCAAGACACACTGTTACAAAGAATTCCTAAATCATCTGCTAAACCTCATTTGCATTAGGTTTACCTACGATTTCAGTGTTCTCATTGATAGGAAATAACATTCTGTAAAGGAACAAAAAAAGCCAAGATGGTTATTTTTGTCTATTAGTCCTCATTCATTTATTATAACTTTACTAGTATTAAATCTTTTTATTGGGATAAAATATGAAAAATGGTAATTTGGAAATATCCCTCCTCTATTGAAAAGGTATTCCCAGACATGAGTTCAACCCAATGGTAAATCAGCAGTACCTCCCTGGATGGCGAACCTAATAAAGAGGAGAAAGCTTGGAAGAGTTAAAACTGAACTGTATCCAACACTTTATCATATTAATACATTGTGACCTAATTGCATACGACAAGTTAAAATTGTGTACCACATAGTGGCTCAGATCTAGTTCCCTACCTTTTGTAGGCAATGCACAATCTAGTTTTACATCCAAAATAGGGCAATGAACTGATTCAAAACTTCAGCTTTTCATCAGATTCTCTGCATTCCCTACGAAACTTCTCGGGGGGCATTCCCATGATGCTTTAGTATAAATATCTCTGGAAAACGGATATTGCTGGAAGTAAAGCCTCTAGTAACACTAGTCTCCATTATGAGTCACTGAGAATCTCAGTTCATCAGTTGATTTATACCTTAGAAATGTGGGTAAAATGACATCACACAAAGTTCATTCTCTGTTGTAGGTCATTTAGTATGCTCTCTATACTTCATAGATATTGTAGTTAATGACCTGCCCTCTTGCCGCTCCCCCCCCCCCCCCCCCCCCCCACCCCCTCCCCACAGGTATCCGTCGATGTGCATACCTGCCACTTGGCAAAATTCTGTCAACTTGGGGTGCGCACGGGTGCGGGTCAGCAAAAAAAGCAAGTGCGGCACAAACCGAGCCACTGTACAGTGCAGAGACATTTTTTTGACAGTCTGCAACTTCAGTCTGCGGACTACATGGGTCGAGCTTAGTGCAAGCTCGCCACAGATGCATACAGAAGTTTGTTTGGCGCTCTCCATTCGTTTCCGCCTTTGCTTTGTCACATCTGCATAATATGTGGTGTCCTGAGAAAAATGTTTTTCATTCTGGACAGCCGTCCACCGTTCTCTTGTGCTCATGCAATTGGATGACACGCTTGTCACTGTGGAGTGTACACCCTCCAAGATCGGTGTTTGAGGTTAATCAACATTGTGATCTGATTTCATTTTTTCCCACTTGTGCATTTACTCATTTGGCAGCATACTTACATTTTCGGCAAGTGTACCTATCAGTTCCCATTGCCACACAATTGCAGTATCCTACATCCTGAACGAAGTGTGTGGGTGTGACAGTAAAGTCGACTCTACATCTACATCTACATCCGTACTCCACACGGTGTGTGGTGGAGGGTACGTTGAGTACCTCTATCGGTTCTCCCTTCTATTCCAGTCTCATATTGTTCACGGAAAGAAGGATTGTTGGTATGCTTCTGTGTGGGCTCTAATCTCTCTGATTTTATCCTCATGGTCTCTTCTCGAGATATACGTAGGAGGGAGCAATATACTGCTTGACTCTTCGGTGAAGGTATGTTCTCGAAACTTTAACAAAAGCCCGTACTGAGCTACTGAGCGTCTGTCCTGCAGAGTCTTCCACTGGAGTTTATCTATCATCTCCGTAATGCTTTCGCGATTACTAAATGATCCTGTAATGAAGCGCGCTGCTCTCCGTCGGATCTTCTTTATCTCTTCTATCAACCCTATCTGGTACGGATCCCGCACTGCTGAGCAGTATTCAAGCAGTGGGCGAACAAGCATACTGTAATCTACTTCCTTTGTTTTCGGATTGCATTTCCTTAGGATTCTTCCAATGAATCTGTCTGGCATCTGCTTTACCAACGATGAACTTTATATGATCATTCCATTTTAAATCATTCCTAATGCGTACTCCCAGATAATTTATGGAATTAACTGCTTCCAGTTGCTGACCTGCTATTTTGTAGCTAAATGATAAGGGATCTTTCTTTCTATGTATTCACAGCACATTACACTTGTCTACGTTGAGATTCAATTGCCATTTTCTGCACCATGTGTCAATACGCTGCAGATCCTCCTGCATTTCAGTACAATTTTCCATTCTCACAACCTCTCAATACACCACAGCATCATCTGCAAAAAGCCTCAGTGAACTTCCGATGTCATCCACCAGGTCATTTATGTATATTGTGAATAGCAATGGTCCTATGACACTGCCCTGCGGCACACCCGAAATCACTCTCACTTTGGAAGACTTCTCTCCATTGAGAATGACATGCTGCATTCTGTTATCTAGGAACTCTTCAATCCAATCACACAATTGGTCTGATAGTCTATATGCTCTTACTTTGTTCATTAAACAGCTGTGGGGAACTGTATCGAACGCCTTGTAGAAGTAAAGAAACACGGCATCTACCTCTGAACCCGTGTCTATGGCCCTCAGAGTCTCGTGGACGAATAGTGCGAGCTGGGTTTCACACGACCATCTTTTTCGAAACCCATGCTGATTCCTACACAGTAGATTTCTAGTCTCCAGAAAAGTCATTATACTCAAAACATAATACGTGTTCCAAAATTCTACAACTGATGGACGTTAGAGATATAGGTCTGACTGACATGCAAGCTGCAGTACTCACACATTCCTGCTTCACTCTCTGTATGCAACAATGTAAGTGTTAGCTCACTTGCGATTCCATATCACTCGCACCGATGAAAGTTCAGTCACATGTTCAGCCTAGTGATCACATTGCGGTCATCAGTGAAGTGGGAACATGTAGGTATCACCACTTATATGTCAGGCGTGCAGTGTGCAGACTTTCCTATTACACCAATGCACTTTGTTCAGGATGTAGGCCATGGTGACGGTGTGGCAACAGGAGCTGATAAGTACACATGTCAAAAATGTATTTATGCTGCCAAATGAGTAAATGTACAAGCGACAAAAATGAAATTGGATCGCAGTGTCTATTAACCAGTCATTGCAATAACTGTGTCTGCATAACAGTTCTATTTGAACACCAATTTCACAGAATGTACACTCTTCGGTGACGCGCGCGTCATCTGACCACATGAGCACATGGGAACAGTGGACGCCTGTCTAGAATGAAACAAACCTTTTTCTGAGGGGCCAGGTATTTTGCAGGTGCAATGAAGGAAAGGCGGAAACGAACAGAGAGCACCAAACAAAATTCCATATGAGTTCGTGGGGAACTAGCATTAAACTCAACGCACATGGCCCACGGATTGAAGTTACAGACTTTCGAAAAATGTCTCTCTATTGTACGGTTGCTCAGTTCACACTGCTTGTGCTCTCTCTCTCTGTTTCTTTGTTTATTACTATTATTATTATTTTTTAATTTTAAAACTGCACCTGTGAGTGCTACAAGTTGCCTACCGGCAGGTATGCACACCAACAGATATCTGACGCAGCTAACTTTGGCTTGTTGTGAGTGCCTCTGGTCCATTTATGCACTTTTGTGGCACGGCATTGTGGTATTCTTGCGTTCAGAGAAGTATGGCCACATTTGAATTCAGCTGCCTAATCTTCGTTGTTATTAATTGAGGGGCAGACTCCTTATAAAGCTTTTACAAATTTTCAGTGAATTTTCATTGTCATTGTTGATAATTTATAATATTTGTGTGTGCAGCACCACAACAAAAACAAAATTTCATTGATTTCATTTGAGAAAGTGACAATTTGTATGTAAAATAAAGGCAACCAATTACCTATATCTGATTGATGTGTGGCACATAGAAACAGGCAACAGAAAAACGTTTATACTAGCTTTTGAGCTCTTGCTCTTTCTCTAGTAGAAGTATACAGATTCACACGTGCAACCACACAGACACCCAAACTCACATGCTTGTGGACCCAGCATGATAATTTGTAATGAATTGCATGCAGTTGGTGCTGTGAAGGTTTGAAGTTAATCTACATGTTGTCATCTTTGTTTTACGGCCTCTTTTTTTCCACAATCACAGTATTACAAACTATATAGGTTATACCAACTCCTGTGACTGTAATAAAAGTCTTATTAAGGTCAAATGTGTTTTGCTTTTCTAAACCATCTTCATTGGTTACTGTAACATAATGGCTTTTCTTACATTTTTCTTTGCTAGGATCATGAACATTATCATGCTTTCACTTACTTCTATAGACAGTATTAAATTATCATCATTACTTATAATTTTTTTATTTCGTATGTCATTCTTCATGTTTACACATATGTGGTAGATTTTAACACACAGCATATCACATATGTGCAGAAGGACATGAAGAGTGATATAAGAAATAATGAAATAGTGAATAATGGTGATACTCTTTATAGATTTGATACTGTTTATGGTAATAGGTGGAAGCATGATTACTGTTTGTGGTGATCTTACCAAATATACAGTTGCAAAATATGGTATAACCTATATAAGTTGCTAAGTTAATCTGTCTGGAAAAAATAGCTGAGGCCTAATGTTGCAGCAAGTTTTGACAAGCAATCCTTCTGAAACACAAAGACTGGCATTTTCATACCCCTACATGTATCCTTATAAATCTATCATCTGTTTGGTAAAAGATGAATGTGTAAGTTTATTAACAATGCCACTACCTTACTTTGCTGTATTCACAATTTTGTGAGCCAAATCAACTGTTGTGCAGGCAGCTAGTACATGTTCTATTGTAACTACGCACATCACACTTTTTCTGTTCACAGTAGCACAAAAGATTCCATAGTGCTTAAGGCTCAGTACTAAAGGCTTCATTTTTCCCTACACTAGGTTCTCTAAAGTAAGATTTACGATTCCTTGAGATGTAGTGAGGTCTGCAGATTTTCTTTTTTCACATTATCATTCTTCTGTTCCAATCACACACACTTCAGCAGTTCTTTCCCAGCTGTCTAGTTTGGTTTTCATTAAGTTCTTTAAATGCCCATTCCTTTGTGAAGACACAAAATTGTAGCTTCCACATTTCGTATCACTATGTGCTACATCAGTATGGGAGAATTTTTATTTCTTGTGTCATGAAAAGTATTTATAAATGTATTTAAGAAAGGTGGATACCTGTTTAATGTGTTTACTTGACTTTCAATATTTACTACGAAATTGAGTTTTGGTGACCGTTCTTACAAGTAGTTGTAATTTCTCTCTCAAATGTTAATATTTTTCTTTCAGCAAACCTTCATGACAGAGAAACATTGGTGGTGGGCTAAATTGTGTGCTGGACCAGGACACAAACATGGCTCTCAGTATCTAATATTGCTTCAGTATTCATTATCTGTTTTATGGATGTGTAACAGAAAACACTGGGTGCATACTACTTATGATTAATCATATCTTGGGAAAGCACATTTTCTAGTCATGCTTATACTTTCCATTCAGTGGCAGACTTTAAAAACTGTTACTTTTGTTGTTGTTGTTGTTGTTGTTGTTGTTGTTGTTGTTGTTTTTGTTTAACTTTGTTAGGATTAAGATTTTTAATGGGGATTTTTTAAATAAAAATTCTGGAACTGTGCAGTATATTTGTTTGCCTTAAGTGTGGTCATATGATGGCACAAACTTTGGATAAGAGAGAGAAAGTTTCGAGTACTTTAAAGGAGATTATTTTGAGTACAATTTTTGAAAAGATCATGACAGGCTATAAATTCATTCTAGATGGTGCAATATGTGAAGCATTTTCTGTGCTCATTGAGTCACGTCTCCAGCACATGAAAAGATAAATGTGGTAGTCTTGTAACATAATAAATAAGTTGAGAAATGAAACATTTATTTTATTCTTCAGGTTTCATGTAGATCTTCGCCCCTTCCCAATAATACTTCGTATTGATCGTGAGCTTGAGAATCACCCAGCTTTCAGGGCAGCACATCCATCCAACCAACCAGACTGTCCACCAGAAGCTACAAAATAAGTAATCATTTATGTAATTGAGAAGTGTACTAACTTCAACAAATAGTTAAGACACAATCATACCTGTATAACCTACAGACATTATTTCAGTTTTAAGCTAATCTGATATGAGAGATTAATGGATTAGACTCATCATTTTATTTTGATGTGAGCCTATGCTTTTTAGAACAGTACTATTGTAAAAGCCTCTTTGTATCATTTGAGGCCATCTTCCAAGAAAATATGTTAAACAATACAGTAGATGAACTTACATGTCTCTTTAGCCTTAGTGCAGCTTGTAGTTTTGTCTAATGAGTAAAATACAGAAACAATTTATAAGACTGATAATTTGTGTTCAGAAATTGCGATAGAATTTCCTGCATAGTGAATTTGTAAGACACATTTCTGTAAGAAATTTTTTAACAACAGTGTAAAGCGTACAATACTGTTTTAATACCGTAGTACACACATTGCATGTTATATACTATCAAGCCACGTAATAGATGTTGAAATAGTTCCATATGTAGCTACTCCCATCTGAAAAAGTAATTATGGTTTGTATATAAAAATGTAACAATATGTACATACATCATGTACGTCTATTATAATTTTGTTAGTGACTTTGACTTTTGTAATTTTGTAGCCAGTGATTTTTTTCCCTTGAATATTTCTTTGTGCTTTACATGGTTGTCCCTTTCTGTATTAACATTAATGTTAATTTATACAAATTTGTCCAATGAGATTGTATGTTCATTTGTTTTTAAATTGGTTTGCCCACTTGGAAGCTGATATTTTTTGTTATTTATTCCCCATTATTATCAGTATTCTGGAATGTTCTGGTGCACAATGTCTCAGTGCTTCATGTAACATAATGTGCGACTTAATACAAACCTTGAAAATTCTAACATAAGATTGAAACCATTGTACGATTTATGAGTAACTGTCCTTTATCGTGGAAAATAAGATCTTTGCATAATAGAACAGTCATTAAGTGCAGTTGTCAGTTTATACTTTTGTGAGACATTTTCAATATGAAGTTTACAATAGAGATGGAAATTTTGGCTGAACTTGTTGAAATTTACAGAAAGATAGTTATACTTTCTGTTGTGTAAATGTTGTTTCAGTTAAACAATGGAAAATCCAGGCTGGAATAATGACAGTATTATGAAAAGGATAGATTGCTAGTCACCATGTAATGGAGATGCCGAGACTGTGATAGGCACAACAACAAGATTGCTAAACAAGTAAGCATTCCGCCAAAAAACCTCCTAAAACACAACTTGACCACTCGACCATTGTCTTTGGTTGCTAGGCCTGACTTCAGGCCTTTTGGCCAAAACTTAACTTGTGCCTATCACAGCATCTCCACTACATGGTGAGTAGCAATCTATCCTTACATAATATTTTTGTTCCACTGAATGTCTCTCATAAGCCTGAGATATTGTTTCTACCATGTTAACAGGTAAAGAATGGTAATGTCTTCAAAACGGACAGACAAGTGCAAGCATAACCCCCCCCCCCCCCCCCCCACACACACACACACACACAAATGGAGTAATAAACTGAAATAATTTCTTGTTTTGTTAACACTTTCAGAGGTTTCAAGGGTGCATTTTATTATTTTACCCATGTACTATTCTTTTTCTTAACATTGCTTGTGTAATTAACAAAATGTTTGAATAGTACTTTCATTACTGACCAGAAACAGACAGATGTTGAAGGTAACATAATAATTGATTTTTTGAGATGTACTTAAAATATTAATTTAAAATAGGTACATTTTTAATGAATATCAATTGGTAAAGTACTTTTATTAAGACTGTTTATCTGTGTACAAATTGATGCATTCCAATTATATTTTTAGGGGACGGACTGAATCTTATCGTATACATATATTATATACATATATATTTTGTTGTTAAATGTTTTAAAAATATGATTGGTGTAAATATATACCTGTTTATTACACACAAATTTTATTTGATTAATATTTGTATTGCCTTTTTTTCTTTTCTACTGTTTGTATTCTTTGTAAAATTAAATCGTATATTGTTATAATATGTAAACTATTCCTTTGTTTAGCCTGTTGCATCTTGGTCACATTTATTAATTCCACATTACTGATAATAGATTTCTGATTTCCCATTTGAAATGCTACTGAAAGCATTTGTGGGCGAATTGCTTATGCTGGCTCAGCGAGAGAATTCATTATAAAGAAGGAAATACAGTGGTCATTGCATACATCAACATATTCCCTTGTAGTTGCACTCTGGAAACCATATTGTCAGAATCAGAGATATCTTCAGTTGAAATCATTCCCACATAACATTGTTCTAATCTATAGAATTACTAGAACAGGGTGTATACAGCACGGGACGTGCGGGAAAAACCCGGGAATTTTATCATCTGGGAAAAACCCAGAAATTTTTTAGAACTAAAGGATTTTTCATTGTTTTAGATTTCAGTTAAATTTTTGTAGATTTGACGTGTAAGATAAATAAAAGTTTAGTTGCATAGAAAATGAGTAATTTACACAATGCACAGACCAGTGTCAAAGGCTTTAGGTAGAAGATTATGCAGTACGTCCGTAACAACTAACGTGCATTCAATGTGCGCAACATCACAACTGTTTACATTTCTAACACATCACTGGAAAATATTAAGAATAGTGGCTTGAGAATTATTGTTTTCAAAGTAAATTTCCACGCAAGATGATGTATGTTACATGTGAGAATGTGCAGTGAATTTCTTAAATCACAGGGCTTTACAACTCTCATTCAAAATGTAACACTTTGAGGATCAGCCATTTGAAAAATTTCGGTCCAAGAAGATAAGTCATTTATGCTACTATTAAAAATTTTACTGGCACATTTGTATTTAACATGTAACACACGCTAAAAAAAGACCGAGCTGCAAGTTAGTTTTCATATTTAATGTTGTTCTTTCATTGATAAAAAAATTATGCAATCGATGGCAAAAAGTATAATTGACTTTCAAAAAAAGTGCATAATGTGTTACTGAGCAATGTCACAAGTCTGTTCATGCCACAACACTTCGACGTCTCTATAGTGTAGAAAAGACGAAGTGTTTTGGCATGCAGAGCAATACCAGTTCGCCTCTTTTCTACTTTTTTTCCAGGTGAATTCTCTCTTCATCTCCAAACAGCTCTAACGTTTACTACTACTACTTTATAATTAATCCTATAAATGGACAACAGAAGGCAGCACCAGCCAAGCAACAGGTAGCAGGACATCCGTACCTTGCTCTCGTACAAAATTAGTCCAGTTTTAGAGCAAAAACCTGTGTCAAGCGCAGCTACTAAATTCCCCACTCTAAAATTTGCTTTCAGTAAGGACAAGTATATCTTTTACCTCTTCCATTCCTCAATTTTCCTGATTTTATTATTGTTTTTATTTAAATACAAAAGCTTGCGGTTTAATCGTTGTTAAAAACCTTAAATTGCTTTCTTTCGTTTTAGAATATTAAGACATTTTTTCCGTAAAATATGTTGTGCATTTTTACAGTCTCTTCTTTTCGGATTGCTAAATTTTACCTTTGGTTTTTATTTTAATAGTTAACTTCTTAATTTAGATTTATTTTTCAAATATTTTTGAATCACGAAAGTTATTGTTTGAAATGTATATTTAACCATCTATGGGAGTTTGCAGTTTAAAATAAATAATGCTATCATATTCATTTGTTTTAAAAACATTTTATTAAAGAAAAATTTTAATTATTATTAGACAATACAACAAATAATTTAGAAGGAAGTACCATGTTTAACAGCAAACACTGTAATTTAGGAATTGACGTTGGAGAATAATTCACTTGGAGCTGTGTCCGAGAGCATTGATTCATTCTGTAATAGATTCTTGCTCTATCTAAGCGTTTAGAATGCCCCCCTCAAGTTTTGCCTTCTCTTTAAGCTGTCTTATTTCTGCATCAACAATCTTCCTTTTAGTCAGACAATCCTTTCTCCTGGATGACTCGTCGTTTCGATTTTTGAGGTCTTCAGCATTTCGATCTCATGAGTTTCTTACAGTGTGTATAAGGGACTTTGTTATAGGCACTCCTTGGACTCCGCCATGTGTCTTGACTGTGTTGTACACCAGTCTTGTGCTCACTACAGATTGTTCCCTCATATTCTCGAAGAGGCACTCTCTTTTCACCGAGAATCCTCGCTCCACAGCTGCTTGACCGTGCGACAAAGTGAGCGCGATTTCTATTGCCTTCTGCAACTCGTGGCATGTTGCATTCTGGTTCTTGAGACATCTCATCCAGCCGTTGCTCCTTTTTGTTGAATGTTTTGAATTTTGTTTTGCAGTTCTTCTTTACAACAAAAGCATATTGCCCTTCTGGGATCAAAGCAGCTTACAGCTTTTTGTCAACATAAAGTGTAGGGGAGATTTCTCCATCAACTTTTTGACATAGCTTGATCATTCCTCTTCTGCATTCGTTCCGGAACTTAGCAATTTCAAGGGCTGTGAGAGAACTGCCCTTTCTGAACTCACTCTTGACGGTGCACTCAATCTTGATGTGGTTCACACCTAAAAGATTGGTTTCTTTGTCCAAATTAACTGACGGCGAGATCTTCGCCCGCTGGACAAATCGTGTCATCGTTGTCTTCATTATCTCTGTCAAAGCAGAGTGGAGGAACGGTGCTAGGGCCAATCGGATTGGAAAACCTTTAGGAAAGGTGACAAGTCTCCAGCAAGAGTCTTGAAAAAGGCAATTTTCAGACCAATTAGCTTGTTCTTGAGGTGATCCTCCACTACTCTGTAGCTAGCACATTTTGGTTTATTTTTTTCTCCCAGCTTTGCAACAAGTATTTGCAGAAATTGAAGTGTTACTAGAGCTCGCTCACCGACTCCCACATTCTCCAGCCATCGGATCGCGCGAAACGTTATGGGAAACAGTTCAGATTCTGTTGTCGAAATATACAATGCTCTTCTGGCAGGGACATCCTTAAAAAGATTGTACAAGGCACATAACAACTGAATTATCATCCACTGTATTTCCTGAATTGCATACTTGAAGGCGCCGTGAACAACATGAAGCCCACACGTTCCAATTTCCAATAAAACTGTGTCTACTCCTTAAATTACTTTCAAAAATTTTTCTAGTTCCCTTAAGAATGCAGAGTTGATGTTAAGGCCGTCCATCGATACTTGTAAAAGTTTTTTCATTGCTTCACCGGGAATTGTTTTCTTGAAGGATTTGAGTAGCTTACCTGCCGTCGAACTGCCTAGAAAAAGCCAATGCGTAGTAACGGGTGCACACTAGATTTTTTTTACTGCCCCAATAACGCACTAAAATGTCCATCTGGATTCTTTTGCGCACCTTGTTCAAGGATTCGTCAAAACAAACAATAATCCGTGATGCGTTTACAAGGTCAGATTTAATTTCAGACTCAAAGAAGGAAGTTGGTCCATTTTGCATGATATAACCGATTTTGCCCTTAGTAAACGCATGCTCTTGGCCATTTCACTGTCGGGGAACACTGCGAAGAAAAGTAACACGTTGTTTGCAGAACTACGCAGTGACTTGTGTGAAACAATGCACTCCAAACACCACAATATTTCCACCTTTGTTACTTTGTCCTTTATTGTCATCCGACCAATTCCTCTAAGTTTATTCCCGGGTTTTGACATGCAGTGACATCTCCTTCTGCGGAGGCACAACAATTCCAGTGGCCAACCCCACTGCTGTTGACCCAGCTGAATCCACAGATGTGGTAGTGGAAGTAGAATCTGTCTGCTGGGTTGAAGTGGTGTAGACGTACAAACTTGTGTTTCTCATGGCAGCTGCTTTCGCGATGTGCTTCTTGGATTTTGTCATGTGACTTGTAAGAGCCGATCTTCCCATAGTACGGATGTTAATGAGGGTCCCTGGACATAATCCACCTTTAGCACTATAAAGGTCTGTGGGTACTTTCACCAACCAGTCCTTGAATGCTGGATCTGAAAGCCAGCTATCTTGAAAACCAGTCGACATGGCACAGTTGCAGTGATTGTTGGTGGGCAACCTTTATTGGAGAAAGAGGAACGATGGATGTAAATAAGGCTGTGCCTCATTATTACGCATAATGAAATATGACACAGCGAGTGTTACCTATCTTGTCAGCTTATAAAACTTTGCCCCGCACATGCGCAGAACTGAATTCAACAGGTGAGCCGAGCACACTGACTACTGAGAGACTGTGAGATTTAAAAAACAAGCCAGCCACGTTTGACATTACTGTCCCCACCAAGCAACAATCGGCGTTAATTATGATATTATAAGTAGTGCTGCGTTTGTTGACCCTTTAAGAAACTATCAATGACAAGACTAATCAACTAGTCTTTCTCCAGTAATCTGTTGCAAGTTTCTAGCTAATTTTACATGTACAGTACAGCACCTCAATTATAAAGGCAAAAGATATTAAGGCCACCGCGCTCATTGACTGAAGTTCTGAAGGCATTGCGACCTTAACGTTCCAGATTATTCCTTACCATGAGGCTTCTTCTGCCCCCCCCCCCCCCCCCTCTCTCTCTCTCTCTCTCTCTCTCTCTCTCTCTCTCTCTCTCTCTCTCTCTCTCTCTCTCTCTCTCTCTCTCTCTCTCTCTCTCTATCGGCTGCTCTCTCTCTCTATCGGCACGATTTCTAAGTTATGAAGTCTGCCGGTTGCGAACGACTTGGCCTCCGAGTTGCTTTACAACTGAGGTGCTAGACTGTATGTAAAATTTCCGAAGTACTTTAGGACTTGGTAGACCTGCTGTTGTACACATACCGATTTTAATTTAAAGCCTAGATTCTGTACCAGCGTACATGTTGGTTTACTTGTAGAGGAATGATTTACCCTCTTAATTTTAAAATATGGTTTTACTTGACATCCAGTATATTGATAATGTCGCTTTTTATGTATCCCTCCGTACCTAGAAACGTAGTAAACGCTGTTCAGCTGTTATTGTTGTCTGCACGTTAGGTTTCTTGCTGTTCTGTGATGTACTTGCAAGCCCCCTCTCTATATTTTTCTGCTAATCGAGTCCGCAGTAAAGGAAACACTCTGGATGATAATTCAGTTTGTACATGCCTTGTAAAACCTGTTTAAGGATTTCCGTTCCAGAGTAGCTCTGTATATTTGGACCATGGAATTGGAACGGTTGCCCTTGAAGTTTTGTGTGACTCGATGGCTGGAAAACTTAGATGTTGCGGAGTGCACTCTAGTAACTGCTTCTGTATTTGTGAACGTTTGTTGCAAAGATAGAGCACAAAAACAACCCGAAACATACTAGCTAGTCTATGATCATCTGAAGAACATGCTACTCGGCTCAATAAAATCGTACTTCAAGACTCTTGCTCTAGACTTTTCTTCTTTAATTATTGACCAACTTAAGTAATGTTTTTGTTTACCACTTGTCTGCCAGCTAGTATTTTCCTGTAATACTGTCTCAACGTTTTTTCTCTTTACATATACCAAGTTACATTTTTTGGCATTGGATCTATAAACGGCAATTGTTTTATTTGTATTTAATCACGGTAACAGTGGCTGTATTATTATGGCGTTTCACGGTATTGGTATTTTGAGCAGGCATGTAATGATGTTAGTTGCTGAAAGCGATGGCTCGTCTTTCGTATTTGTTGGTTGGTTTGTGAGATTAAGGACCAGACTGCTACAGTCTTTGGTCCCTTTTTCCAAAACAAAAACATCCACATAGGGAAAAAAATCGAACAACGGAAAAGACGACAGATGACACAGGACAAGAAAGACAGAGAGAGACCAGACAAAAGGAATTAAAATCACACAGTGTGTGACAGCGGTTGGCCGACTCAACATAAAAGAAACACAACAAACACTCAGATTAAGTGATAAAAACCCCCTGCCCGAATAAAATGCAAAACTAAGCCTGCCATGGCAGTGTCATTTGTTAAAAGGACAGGGAGTGTGTCAGGCAGTGCGAATGTCTGCCTGAGCACAGCTAAAAGGGGACACTCCAACAAAATGCGGACCACTGTCAAAGCAGCCCCGCAGCGACACAGAGGTGGGTCCTCACGGTGCAATAAGTGGCCATACGTCATCCGTATGTGCCCAATGTGCAGTTGGCAGAGGACGACAGACTCCTTGCGAGAGACTCGCAAGGAGGAGCGCCACACAGTCATCGTCTCCTTGATAGCACGGAGTTTATTGGGCGTGGTCAGATCGCACCATTCAGCATCCCAAGGCGCGAAAACTTTGTGTCGTAAGATATCTCGCAAATCAGTCTCCGGGAAGCCAATGTTCAGGGTCGGTTCACTGGTGGCCTGTTTGGCCAGGCGGTCAACATGTTCATTGCCGGGTATCCCAACATGGCCGGGGGTCCACACAAAGACCAAAGAGCGGCCACAACGGGCAAGAGCATGGAGGGGCTCCTTGACAGCCATCACCAGACGAGAGCGAGGGAAACACTGGTTGATAGCCCATAAACTGCTCAGGGAGTCTCTACAGATAACGAAGGACTCACCTGAGCAGGAGTGGACATATTCTAGGGCACAGAAGATGGCGGCCAGTTCAACAGTGGAAACGCTGCAGCCAGCCGGCAAGGATCATTGTTCGTAATGGTCCCCCAGAGTTAGAGCATAACTGACGTGACCAGCAACCATCGAACCGTCAGTGTAAAACACGCCAGAGCCCTGATACATGGCTAGGATGGAATAAAAGCGGTGGCGGAAGGCCTCCGGACGGACTGAGTCCTTCGGGCCCTGTGCCAATTCAAACCGAAGGCAAAGGCAAGGGCGGGGCACACACCACGGGGGTGTACGCAGAAGGGCCCAGAAAGAAGGTGGTAGAGGGAAAACCCCAAGTCCGGAGAGAAGCTCTCTGACACGGACCGTAACTGTAAAACCCGAGCGGGGCCGACGTTCTGGGAGATTGTCGGCCGACTGTGGAAACAGAAGATGATAGTTAGGATGCCCGGGCAAGCTACAAACATGCGTAGCATAAGCGGCCAGTAAATATTGGTGCCGTAAGCGCAGTGATGGGACACCTGCCACCACAACACAAGTATGCTGTCCACAGGGCTGGGCCGGAAAGCACCCGTCGAAAGTCGTATCCCACTGTGAAGAATTGGGTCCAGTACACGCAACACAGATGGGGATGCTGAACCATAAATCAGGCTCCCATAATCCAAACGGGACTGGATTAATGCCTGGTAGAGTGGTCGGCGCCCCACCTGGCGTGGCTCAAGCTTTGCAGAGCATAAAGATGTTGCCAACACATCTGCCTAAACTGCCGAATATGTGGGAGCCAAGTCAACCAGGCATCAAAAACCACACCCAAAAAGCGATGTGTCTCCACCACAGCAAGAAGTTCGCCGGCAAGATAAGGCTGCGGCTTAGGGTGAACTGTTCGTTGCCGGCAGAAATGCATAACGCAGGTCTTGGCAGCCAAAAACTGGAAGCCATGCGCTACAGCCCAAGACTACGCCTTACGGATAGCACCCTGCAGCTGATGTTCAGCAGCTGCAATGCCAATGGAGCTATAGTAGAGGCAGAAGTCGTCGCCATACAAGGACGCTGAGACAGACGTTCCCACCACCGCAGTGAGCCTGTTAATTGCGGTTAAAAACAGGCAGACACTTAAAACAGATCCCTGTGGCACCCCGTTCTCCTGAACTCGGGAGGAACTGTGGGAGGCCGCAACTTGCACGCGGAAGGTTCAATGCAACAGAAAATTTCAGATGAAAATCGGCAGTGGACCCCGAAGACCCCAACCATGAAGTGTAGAGAGGCTGTGATGACGCCATGTCGTATCGTATGCCTTCCGCATGTCGAAAAAGACAGCGACAAGGTGCTGATGGTGGGCAAAGGCCGTACAGATGGCTGACTCCAGGCTCACCAGATTGTCGGCGGTAGAGCGACCTTTACGGAACCCACCCTGAGACGGAGCTAGAAGGCCCCGAGACTCGAGTACCCAACTCAACCGCCGGCTCACCATGTGTTCGAGCAACTTGCACAGAACGTTGGTGAGGCTAATGGGGCGGTAGCTGTCCACCCCCAATGGGTTCTTGCCAGGTTTCATAACAATACTTTTCCGCCATTGCGACGGATACTCCCCCTCGACCCAAATACGGTTGTAAAGGTTGAGGAGGCATCAGTGGCAGTCCAATGAGAGGTGTTTCAGCATCTGACAGTGGATGCGATCTGGCCTGGGAGCTGTATCAGCGCAAGCAGCTAGGGCACTGCGGAATTCCCACTCAGTGAATGGGACATTGTAGGATTCAGGATGGTGCATGTGAAATGAAAGGCTCCGACGTTCCAACCGCTCTTTAATGGAGCAGGAAGGTAGTGGGTAATACACAGATGCAGAACAGAGAGCAAAATGGTCTGCTAAGCTGTTGGCAATTATGTCGGGGTCAGTAGAAATTGCCCCATTCAGTGTGAGCACAGGGACGCTGACAGGGGTCCGATAGCCATGTTGTTGTTGTTGTGGTCTTCAGTCCTGAGACTGGTTTGATGCAGCTCTCCATGCTACTCTATCCTGTGCAAGCTTCTTCATCTCCCAGTACCTACTGCACCCTACATCCTTCTGAATCTGCTTAGTGTATTCATCTCTTGGTCTCCCTCTACGATTTTTACCCTCCACCCTGCCCTCCAATACTAAATTGGTGATCCCTTGATGCCTCAGAACATGTCCTACCAACCGATCCCTTCTTCTGGTCAAGTTGTGCCACAAACGTGTCTTCTCTCCAATCCTATTCTTCCTCGTTAGTTATGTGATCTACCCATCTAATCTTCAGCATTCTTGTGTAGCACCGATAGCCATAGAGGCGTCTAATCTTTGCCCAGACCTGCGATGGAGAGACATGGAGACAAATGGTGGAAACATACCGTTCCCAGCACTCCTGCTTGTGTTGGCGAATGATGCGGTGGGGCCGCGCACGGAGCCGTGTAAAGGCGAAGAGGTTTTCGAAAGATGGGTGCCGCTTGTGATGGTGGAGGGCCCGCATGCGATCTTTAATCGCCTCGGCAAATGCTCACGACCACCAAGGCACAGTCCTCCACCAAGGGAACCCAGAAGAACTGGGAACGGTAGATTCTGCACAGTAACGATGCCAGTGGTGACTGAATGAACCACCGCATCAATGGCTTCATGAGAAACAGGTTCAGTAGTGGCAGTGGAGGAGAACAAGTTCCAGTCAGCCTTATTCATAGTCCACCTGCATGGGTGCCCAGGAGAGTGATGATGTGGCAGTGACAGAAAGATCAGAAAGTGGTCACTACCACACAGATCTTCATGCACACTCCATTGGACAGACGGTAAGAGGCAAGGGCTGCAGATCGAAAGATCGATGGCAGAGTACATGCCATGCGCCACACTGAAATGTGTGAAGGCACCATCATTTAAAATCGAAAGGTCGAGCTGTGTCAATACATTCTCAACGGGGGCGCCTCGACCTGTTGCCACTGACCCACCCCACAGAGGGTTATGGGCATTGAAGTCGCCCAGTAACGGGAAAGGCGGCAGCAATTGGGCTACCAGTGCAGGCAGGACATGCAGTGGGACATCACCTTCCAGTGGAAGATAAAGACTGCAGACAGTAACAGCCTGTGGCGTCCACACCCGAGACAGCTTCTAAAGGTGTTTGCAGAGGGACAGACTCGCTGTGAAGGGAGTGAAGGACATAGATGTAGATGCCACCAGATACCCTTTCATAAGCAGCCCGGTTCCTATAATAACCCCGATAGCCATGGAGGACGGGGGTTCGCGTTGCTGGAAACCAAGTTTCCTGAAGAGCAATACAGACGAAAGAGTGAATGCTGAGAAGTTGTCGGAGCTCAGGTAGATGGTGGAAAAATTTGCTGCAGTTCCACAGGAGGGTGCTATTGTCCATAGCTAAGAAAGGCGTGAAGGGACTGGGAAGGCAGTTTACGCCACTGGGTCACTCGCTGCCACAGATTCAGTACCCGCACGAGTGACATCCACGGCATCTGAGGGACCAGGAAGATCCAGGTCTTCAGCAGACGCCAGAATCTCGACCTCGTCCTCAGACGCTGAGCTAGTAGGAAGCAGTGGGACGGGTGCCACCGCAATGTCGGGATTCTTGGAAGCCCTTTTCTTTTTTCGTTTCTCTCGCTGTGCCTTCGGTAGTTCAGTCTGGGAGGGTTTCCCTGGGTCAGTCTCAGGGACGGACGACGACCGTGAGGCCCTACGGCCAGCGCCCGGTGGGTGGTCCAGCCACTTGCGGTTATCCGCATTTCTGCTGGTCGGAACTTGCGAAGGGAGGTCCCCAAGAGACCCCGTCCTGGCCAGAGGAGCCAAAGAAGTCTGACACTTCTCCGGCTGGGAAGGGGGAACAGATGTCCCTGGTGGTTGAGGCGTTGTTGCTTGTGAAGTAGATGGAGCAGGAGCAACAGGGAGTGAAGTGCGCCCCACCATCAAGATGGCAGGTGTGGTCCTTCGACTCTGAGAGCTGACTGGGTGTGTTGCAGCTGATGTAACTGTAGCAGGAGTTACAGTTGCAGCATAAGAAGACGTCATGCGCACGGGATGAAGCCGGTCAAATGTCTGTTTAGCCTCCGTGTAGGTCAGTCGGTCCAGGGTCTTGATTTCCGTTATTTTCCTTTCCTTCTGCAGAATCGGACAGTCCGGCGAGCAAGGGGGATGGTGCTCGCCGCAGTTGACACAGGTGGGAGGCGGGGCACGTGGAATATCAGGATGGGAAGGTCGACCACAATTGCGACATACGAGGCTGGAAGCACAGTGTGAAGACATATGGCCGAACTTCCAACACTTGAAGCATTGCATTGGGGGAGAGATATATGGCTTTACATCGCAACGGTAGACCATCACCTTGACCTTCTCAGGTAATGTGTCACCCTCGAAGGCCAAGATGAAGGCAACGGTGGCAACTTGATGATCCATCGGACCCCGGTGGACGCGCTGACGAAATGGAGACCTCATTGCTCTAAGTTGGCATGCAGCTCGTCATCAGACTGTAAAAGGAGATCCCTGTGGAAAATAATGCCCTGGACAAGATTTAAGCTTTTATGGCCCGTGACTGCGCATGGGATGCTGTTTTTATCAAGACTGAACTGGACCATTTTGGACAAGCCCTCCACCTCCCCGAACTTGTCCTCTAAATTCTCTACAAAGAACTGAGGCTTCACAGATACAAAGGATTCACCATCAGCTCTGGTACGGACAAGATACTGGGGTGAATATGTTTCACTGTCATTCATAGCCTTTCATTCCTCCCATGGTGTGGCCAGGGAGGGGAACGATTTAGGGTCATACACATTAGCTTTAAAATGCGCGCTCGAACACTTAGAGACTGCTGGTGGCTGGCCACCGGCAATGATGATGTGTCACACTTCATTGCGTGTCATCCACCGTGATGCCACCTACTCCGACCAAGCGCCCTCCCCATGAGCCCATGAGTGCCACCCAGCCACAGCAAGGGCCACCTGGCAGGATGGCCATTGCCGGGAGTCCCGATGCCCCAGGGAGATGGGCATCTACTCCTTGGCATACATGGGGAGTTAACGGCACAGGCATCAGTAGAGCAATCCCTGTGTTGTCAGGCAGCTACAACCAACAGGGTACATGGCAGCACCACCACAACGGACTGGCTACCGTGCTGGATGATAGGTGACATGTGGTCCATGTTCGCCATCAGTGCAGAAAGTGACACTGCACATTGCATGGTGGAAAGTGCACGCAGGAACAGATCCATGCCCAGAGATGCAGAGCAGGCAGGACTGCAATGCAACGAAGAATAAGCAAAAGTTCTCAACGCAAGATGGACACAATGCACCAAGTAAGGCGCCCTTCCCCAATCAGCTTGCTCTGTGGAAGAATTTTGAAAGATGGAGGCCAGACCATCACATAAAGGCCGAAACGTGTGAGACTCCTTTTAGTCGCCTCTTACGACAGGCAGGAACACTGCGGGCCTATTCTTACCCCTGGACCCCCAGGGGGATTGTCTTTCGTGTGATTGATTGCTGGCTTGGTCACCTCACCTCGCCTCACCTCACCTGACCATCTCAGCTTGCAGCGATGTCTCTTTCCACTTCATCCAATCACTGAATCGCTTTGCATTGACCAGCTGACGCCATGGTGACTGCTCCTATTCTGTCCCATCCATCATTGACACTCCAGTCCCAGTCAGGCAGAATGCAAAATGCTCCCAAAGATCCCTAGACCATGCTGTGAGTGCTTGCAGCCTTACGTCAGTGAGTGTTTAAATGTACAGTATATTCGGAGTTTTGAATAAAAACTATGTAAAAGTTGTTGCATCACTCTTCGAGAAAACATGACACTAACTACAGCTAAGTATAAACATCATTTTGTAAAGGTTCTCCTAAATCGAACCTTCCTGGCAGATTAAAACTGAGTGCCCGACCGAGACTCGAACTCGGGACCTTTGCCTTTCGCGGGCAAGTACTCTACCATCTGAGCTACCGAAGCACGACTCACGCCCGATACTCACAGCTTTACTTCTGCCAGTATCTCGTCTCCTACCTTCCAAACTTTACAGAAGCTCTTTTGCGAACCTGGTTCTGGAAACATCCCCCAGGCTGTGGCTAAGCCATGTCTCCGCTATGTCCCTTCTTTCAGGAGTGCTAGTTCTGCAAGATTCGCAGAAGAGCTTCTGTAAAGTTTGGAAGGTAGAAGACGAGATACTGGCAGAAGTAAAGCTGTGAGTACCAGGCGTGAGTCGTGCTTCGGTAGCTCAGATGGTAGAGCACTTGCCCGCGAAAGGCAAAGGTGCCGAGTTCGAGTCTCGGTCGGGCACACAGGTTTAACCTGCCAGGAAGTTTCATATCAGCACACACTCCGCTGCAGAGTGAAAATCTCATTCTCCATGATCACGAAATAAAAACTAAATAAATTGTGTTACTGGAAAACGGCTTAGGGAAAGGTTAGGGGTTTTATACTTCTGAGCACTTTAGGAAACGAAATCCAGCAAAAAAAAAAAAAAAAAAAAAAAAAAAAAAAAAAAAAAAAAAAAAATATGTGTTTTGGAAAGATCTTTGATTCGCATCGCCATTTGAACTGCACGTTTGTGTAACACGAAGGTATCTGTATGAAATACAGCAGTATAGTTTCCGAAGCATTCTTAGGTTCCTGCCTAACCGTGCCCTCTGAGAAAAAACAGCAATACATTGTTAATGCCCAATATTATATGTGAAAGTTCAGCTTTTCGTGAAGATATAGTGTACTTACATTACTTTAACCCATTAACCTTCCGCCTTTGTATGGTCGTGCTACTTAACAATGATGCTGCTAGTGGTTGAGTACATAACATGTCTTATGCACCGAACGAGGCCCACGAGGAAGACAGGCCTCGACGTGTACGTCATGAAGAATGGCCTGAGCTCGCTCGTTCCCTTAACTCAGTGGACAAAATGCGTTTCTAAATCTGTTAAGTCACAACCGGGTGCGTGCATACTAACGAGAATTGCATCTTGTACTGAAATCCATTATTAGAAAGTCTTACTGATTACTGTTCGCACAACTAAATTTAAAATCAGTTCTTAATAGAAATTGTATAACCGCTCATTTATAGCATTTAGCCTCTTCCTTGTAACAGTTATTTCATAGAAGATGAGTTGCCTTAAGCAACTGATAATCATTTTGGCATGATTTTAATTGCTAAATCAGAGCCTGTTAGTAGGTCTACGGACTTCCTATCATTGTAGGATTAATAATAGTGGATTCCAATAGATGATGCAATTCTCATTTGTACATACACATTTAGTTATGAGTTAACCGGTGAAGAAACGCACTTTGCTGAGTTGAGCGAGCTCAGCCTACCTTCGTAATGTATGCACTGCATCCTGTCTTTCTCATAGGCCTGGTGCTCTTAATAACTGCCGTCATTCGCTTGCGAGATCATGTGACATGAACTATGACTGGCTGACAAAAGTGCATCACTCAACGCAATCTCTATTTTAGAGCTTTGGAAGCTACCATGCTGTAATTTGTGTACATACCTTCGCAATACCAAAATAAACTCTGTGCATATTGTCTCGCATCAAACATCTTTCCAAACGCTTTGTTTTTCCTGGATTTCATTTCCTAAAGTGCTGGGACGTCCTCCGCCGGTATAAGTCCTTCACGATTCAAAGTACTGATAGGTTTTACAGTTTCAAGGGAAAGTATACTGTTGCTTAATATGGATGTATTTTCACCCGCTTTATATGTAATTCATCCGGGAGAAATTGTGTTTTTAACCGAGAAATTCGGGATTTTTTTTCCTTTTTTTTTTTTTTCTTTTTTTCTTGTCCACGTAGACACCCTGTAGAATGATAACCGTGCATTAGGTCTTTGCACAGAAGACTTGTAGTATTTTCTGAAGAGCTGACAGGAATTTTACAAGCACAAGGGTTAGTTAATTGTTTTGTATCCTGTCAGTTTTGTTCCTTGTTAATACTGCTCCAAAAGACTTGTGCATGAACCAGCATTCTACTCTGTCATCAGATCTGCCACTGATCACTGCCTGTCCTCTTTACCGTGCAAACAAGCCACCAGCATCCATGTTCTGTGATGAGGCATGGGCATCCAATAGCTTGTTGCCTAATCGTAGTTTCACTGACCCTCAACCACTTTCAGTAGGTCCTTACAACAGTAGCAGGGGAACACTTTGCCATTCCCCAAATGCTCATTCCCAAGTACCAGACCATAATAATCTGCCCTTTGTCAAATTTGCTTATGTCAGTGGATTTCCCCATTTGTGGTCCTTATCATCAATAGAATGCGACCCCTTTTGCCTCTAGTGCACTTATATGCTTTACTTACAGAGGTATGTGCCTACTACACCACCAGGCAGTCTCCAGTCACGTGGTCATAACGTGTGGGGGGAGTTGTAATTAGGAATTTCAGTGTATCAGAACTTAGTTGCAAAGGATTGGTCTCCATGTAAAATTTAGGTTTTTGTAACAAGTCACACATGTTTGCATTTGACATTTTCAGTATAGACAAATTCTTCTTTGTAACATTTAATATTTTATTAGTGATGCAACATCTTGCATAAATAGTGCTATGCTTTTTTTTTTTTCACTTTTGTCATCATAATGTCAAGTGTAATATTGAATATGTATGTTTTCAGGCTTCTGCACAGAAAAAAAGTAGTTGTTCGTAGTTTAGGAGATTAGTGCAAAATTTTGTTGAGCAGATAATAATTACACTAGGGTAGAATATTCATAATAAAGTACATGATGGCATTATGTCGATGCAGTTGCCCATATAAGAATTAATGTTGGAGGCACTTTAGCTGTTTCACATTGGGACGACAGCAATACAATATGTCTCTGTCACATTGCCTGGTGCAACAGAATGCTTGTTACTCCATGCAACTTGTGTCATAAGATAAAAGGAAGATGCACAGCCACACAACCTGGCTAAAGTACTTTATTTTATCTTGGAACACGCCAGCTTTGTGGGTTTACGTATTGAATTGAACTCTGACCCCAAGTGCTAATTATCTGTCATAACAAAACACTTCTGTTAATGGGACTGCAGAATACTAATGACCTGTTAGAATACATCTTCAATTACTGGTTAATTATCCTTATAGCTTCTCAAGCCCAGTTACCATAAAATATCCATCCTACGTAATCATTGTCATAATAGCACTTGAAATGCAGTGCATCAAACAAGTCACAGCACTTGTGTAATAACTTTGTGGCTGCTATCAGAGCTTTCAACCCAAGAAGTACATGCAATAACATTTTGAACTTAAATCCTTTTAAATTGGAGTTAATTTATTTGCTGCTTCACTTCGGAGATAAGGATATTCTGCTTTCAAGCATTCCTTTGTTCCCCTCAAATCTCATACTATCATTGACTTCATGGACGGTTCTCATTTCTCACTTACGAACAAGAAGTAATTATTTCATCCACGCTTCAGAATAACTCACAAATTCACTGACTGATATTGAATTTATTACTTCAGATACACATCAGACTGTCATCATATGAAGCACATTACATGCTGAAACATTTCATGGTACATAAATGGATTTCCTTTTATTTCTTTAATTTACATTATGAAAATCATCCATAGTGGGGCTCAGAGTTTTTCAGTTGACAATGGCAGATTCTTCTACATGTGGATAGCTGTTGCGCAAGTGGCCTTAGTGACCAGAATACAATCTCTGGATTTTTTGTTGAAGACACCACCCAGAGGCTCGCTATGTGTTGAAGAACTAACATTTGGAGCTTACGGGCACTCAGTGTCAACTTTGTCAGCACGGGTGTTGGATTTTATGGGTTAGGGATGCTCAAGGATGATTATCAGCATCCGGTACGAAAATTAGTAGAAACGAATGTGATTAAAGTGTAAAAAATGTGATAAAAGAAATAAAAAGCAATCAGAGATAAAATTACACCCAATCTCACCCATGCAGTCACACTAGTTATCATGTAACATAGTGTTACTTATGGCCAGATGTCAACTAAAAGACAAGAGGAAACCAAAATAGATTCGCAGCATTCCGTTTGTGTGTCTGGAATGACATATGCCATGGCTGTGCTGTGGACTCTACTAGACACGGCTTATTGTCTGCCACTTCCTCCTGTCCATCAACATGACACTGTACCTCAACAGCGAGGCGATAGCATGCAGGGGGATGGCACACGGAAGCATCAGCATTTTCTTAGCAGTGGATAGAAGCTTGGGTGTTGCAACAATAGAGTAAAAACTACAGACATTGTACCAGAAGAACTGAAGAAACAAGGGCATTTTCCCCACCCACTGCATGCACTGTTTTCAAGTAACATGAACTTGAATTTGGAAGATGTAAATGTCTCTAGTATTGTGGTTGCTAAAAGCAGAAGATTGTACATTAAGATTGGTACTTTATGTACAAAAAAGGTAACAAAAGCTCATAGCACTTTAGGTTAATTTCACGATGAGTGAACATTAGACTGTTGTACAGTTTCTCATTGACATACACATTTTCATAATGGTCATTTAAGAGCACAATATTATTCAAGAGAAATGAAAACATATTCCAACTGTGGAAGTGAGCAACTTGTACAGCATAGCTGTATTAAAAAAGAGAGGGACTTCTAGAATAGAGTAAATCCACAAATATCAATATACTAAATTCTGACAAATGTTAAATCCATTGCTCAGCTCAGTGCTTAACAACAGTAAAAACTATAGGTTTTTGTAAAATTACTAATTTGCCACTATTGCTGTGAAATTGCTTAGAGACTTCAGCTCAAAGTTAAAATCACATTTTAAATCCCTATGATTAAAACCACTTCAGTGGGTTCAGTTGAAGGCCAAATAACTGATTATATTTGATTCTGGTACCAAGCATACATAGTGATGAACAGTGTTTCATAAGAAACATACTTCACAATATTTTATTGTTGTGACATCATTTAAAAATTGGCATGTAAAAGTGCAAAAACAAAAACAAAAAATATCAGTTGCTGAAGGATGAGCCACCCATTCTCTACAACAGCATTCATCCATAAAGTGCAAATGTCTTATCTGAAAATCTATAAGAATGTAGTAAAGGTTTTTACAGTCTGGCAATGAGTTTTTGACTTATTCTGAAGATTGAAACAACTAATGCATGGACTTGGTTTGCCACCCCTTGAAGAGTCGTCTGCCATCATTATCTGAGCCATCCAACAGATGACTAGAAGTGGTGTTTTTGATGGCATTTTGCTAAATATCTTGGAGAAAAGGAGGCACATAAATGGTGTATGAATGCATCAGTCATAACCCCCCCCCCCCTTTTCACACACACACACACTCTCTCTCTCTCTCTCTCTCTCTCTCTCTCTCTCTCTCTCTCTCTCTCTCTCTCTATCGCCCCCCTCCCAACTATGCGAGAGGATAATTAGGAATGTATTACTTAGGGTATGTAAATGTCAGTTTGGGTTATGGTTACTATGGTAAAAAACATTCTAGACATAGAAACAAAGCATATGTTATGTTTATGAAAAGTGACCAGGCTTACATCCAGAAATGAAGCGTAATCTAGAAATCTGAGATAGTGCCAGGTGTAGCAGACACGAACTTGTATTAGTCGTGCACAGTGGAAGGAAACCCACGCAACACCCTGGCATGAATTTGTGGAGAGAGTCTCTGTGTATCAGCAAATCACCAAAATTGTTCATGAAAGAGGAAATCCCTATCAGGAGAGGACAGTTACTAATGTTCTGCAATTGTTCATTGAAAAATGTTCATGTTAAATCATTCTATACAGAATTTGTGGGCAAGTTATCCCCTATACTTACCTTGATATGTTGTATGTCTCTTACACAAAAAACTGTGCCCAGTAGTTAGGAAAAATTTAACAGGTCACTACCATCCGATCTCCTTGACAGCCCCCCCCCCCCCCCCCCCCCCTCGCCGCCAATGTCAACCAGCAGCTCCAAAAAAAACCAGTCATGCAAAACCCAACTTGCACTTTTTCAGCATGAAACTCTGAAAGCTATGGATCAAAGCGATCAGATGCAGTATTTGTTCACTTCCAAACATCATCAAACTTGATATCATATCACTGTTTATTATTGAAGTATGATTGTATAAGGTATCAAATAAACTTTGTGACTGGTCTGAGGATTTCATGGTGGGTAGGATGCAGCATGTTATCATATAAAGAGGGTCACTGACAGATGTAAAAGTAACTTCACATTTTCTCCAAGGAAGTGTGTTGAGACACTTGTTAATGTTGTGTATTAATGACCTGGCAGACAAAATTGATAGTAAACTCAGACTTTTTGCAGATGACGCAGTTGTATCAGTGGTGGTGGTGGTCTTCAGTCCATAGACTGGTTTGCTGCAACTCTCCATGCTACTCTATCCTGTGCAAGCTTCTTCGTCTCCAAGTAACTACTGCACCCTACATCCTTCTGAATCTGCTTAGTGTCTTCATCTCGTGGTCTCCCTCTATGATTTTTACCCTCCACGCTTCCCTCCAATAACAAATTGGTGATCCCTTGATGCCTCAGAACATGTCCTACCAACCGATCCCTTCTTCTAGTCAAGTTGTGCCACAAATTCCTCTTCTCCCCAATTCTATTCAGTAACTCCTTATTAGTTATGTGATCTACCCATCTAATCTTCAGCATTCCTCTGTAGCACCACATTTTGAAAACTTCGATTCTCTTCTTGTCTAAGCTATTTATCGTCCATGTTTCACATCCATACATGACTATACTCCAAACAAATGCTTTTAGGAGAGACTTCCTGACACTCAAATCTGTACTTGATTTTAACAAGTTCCTCTTCTTCAGAAATGCTTTTCTTGCTATTGCCCGTCTACATTTTATATCCTCTCGACTTTGATCATCATCAGTTATTTTGCTCCTCAAATAGCAGAACTCATCTACTACTTTAACTGCCCCATTTCCTAATCTAATTCCCTCAGCATCACCCGACTTAATTCGACTACATTCCATTATCCTTGTTTTGCTTTTGTTGATATTCATCTTATATCCTCCTGTCAAGACACTGTCCATTCCATTTAACTGCTCTTTGAGGTCCTTTGCTGTCTCTAACAGAATTACAATGTCATCGGCAAACTGCAAAGTTTTTATTTCTTTTCCATGGATTTCAATTCCTACTGCAAATTTTTGTTTCGTTTCGTTTACTCCTTGCTCAATATACAGATTGAATAACATCAGGGATACACTACAACCCTGTCTCGCTCCCTTCCCAACCACTGCTTCCCTTTCATGCCCCTCGACTCTTATAACTGCCAAATGGTCTCGGTACAAATTGTAAATAGTCTTTTGCTCCCTGTATTTGACCCTTGCCACCTTCAGAATTTGAAAGAGATTATTCCAGTCAACATAGTCAAATCTTTCTCTAAGTCTACAAATTATAGAAAAATAGGTTAGACTTTCCTTAACATATCTTCTAAGTTACATATAATAAAATATCTCTGAAAAAACAGCATAAATTTTCTGGCAGATATCAATAAGATTTCAAAGTGGTGCAAATTTCAAACTTGCCTTAAATGCACTTAATGAAATGCAGAAATATAGGATGTGAAGATGTTTATGTCAGTGAGTCACAAAGGGAATCAGTCAACTCATAAAAATACAGTTTCTACAGATATGAAACAGAAAGCTCACATCAGCTCAGTCGTGCATAAAGCAGATGGCAGCCTTTGGTTCATTAATACGACACTGGGAAAATGTAGTCAATTTATGAAGGAGACTGCTTATGACACACATGTGTGATCCATCCTAGAGTAGTAGTCTAGTGTGCGTAATCCTTACTAAATAGTATCAACAGAAGATGATGTCAAACATATACACAGAAGGTTAGCATTAAGTGACACATGTTTGTGTGACCCATGGGAGATGTCATGAAGATGCCGAAAGACTTACGAAGTTCTAACAACTGTTAATGAAATTTAAGAATATGCTGCATACTCCTACATAAAGTTCTCAAAGCAAAGATAGAATAATTATACTCACAAAGACATGCAAGCAATCATTCTTCTTGTGTTCTGCAGATTAGATTAGATTAGATTAGATTAATACTTGTTCCATAGATCATGAATACGACACTTCGTAATGATGTGGAATGTGTCAGGTTAATAAAAGATGTCTGTACAAGAAATTACATTACACAAAATATTGCATGACACTAATGATTAAGTTTTTTTTTTATTTTTTTTTTTTTACTTACTTTATATCTAAAATGGTAATGGAATTGGAAGAAATCCAGTTATGTGCTACAATGTGAAGCACTCTGTGCCATGCAGTTCACAATTATTTGCAGAGGACTGATGTAGATATGCATTAGTGGCTCATCATGGTTAAAATCTGAAATTGATAGCAATGAGATTTTTGGGGAAAATTTAAGTGTCTATCAGAACGAAAGGTAAATGGGAAATGGAGAGGCTGTATTTGTCGCAGTAGACAAGAAACTCAAATCCACTGATATAGAAATTGAAGCTGTGCTTGAGATTGTTTTGATAAGATTCGGTATCAAGGGTGGACACAAAATGATAACTGGATCCTTCTATTGCCCACCAGACTCATCTTCTGATGCAACTGAAGACTTCAGATAGAATCTCAGTTCACTTGTATGCAAGTTCCCAATCATACTGTAATCATTGGTGGAGACTTCAATCATCCAACAATTAATTGGGAAAATTACAGTTTTGTTAGTGGTGGGCATGATAAACATCCTGTGAAACTTTACTAAATTCCTTCTGTGAAATCTACCTGGAACAGATAGAAAGAAACTGCTCTCATGATGGAAATAATCTGAAGAGCCAAAGGAACTGGTAAACCTGCCTAATATCATGTAGGGGCCCCACAAGCACACAGAATTGCTGCAACACAATGTGGCAGGGACTTAACTAATGTCTGAAGCAGTGCTGGAGGGAACTGGCACTATGAATGCTGCAGGGCTGTCCAAAAATCTATAAGAGTACGACGGGGTGGAGATCTCTTCTCAACAGCACATTGCAAGGCATCCCAGATATGCTCAATAATGTTCTTATCTGGGGAGTTTGATGGCCAGCGGATGTGTTTAAATGCAAAACAGCGTTCCTGGAGCAACTCTGTAGTAATTCTGGACGTGTCCTGCTGGAATTGCCCAAGTCCATCAGAATGTGCAATGGACATGAATGAATGCAGGTGATCAGACAGGGCGCTTACGTACTTATCACCTGTCACAGTCATATCAAGACATATCAGGGGTCCCATATCACTCCAACTGCACACGCCCCATGCCATTACAGAGCCTTCATCAGCTTGAACAATCCCCGACTGACATGCAGGTCCATGGATTCATGAGGTAGTCTCCATACCAATACACATCCATCCCCTTGATCCAATTTGAAATGAGACTCGTCCGACCAGGCAACATGTTTCCAGTCATCAACAGTCCTGTATCGATATAGACGGGCCCAGGCGAAGCATAAAGCTTTGTGTCATGCAGCCATCAAGGGTACACGAGTGGGCCTTCAGCTCTGAAAGCCCATATCGATGATGTTTCATTGGATGGTTCGCACGCTGACACTTGTTGATGATCCAGCACTGAAATCTGCTTCAATTTGTGGAAGGGTTGCACTTCCATTATGTTGAACAATTCTCTTCAGTCATCGTTGGTCCCATTCTTGCAGGAGCTTTTTCTGGCTGCAGTGATGTCAGAGATTTGATGTTTTACTGGATTCCTGATATTCACAGTACACTTGTGAAATTGTTGTACGGGAAAATCCTCTCCTCATCGCTACCTCGGAGGTGCTTCATCCAATCACTCATTTGGATAGATATGTGCCCAGTAGAACAGTTTATAACGGGAGAAAACCTCCATGATATACAGCCACTGTAAAGAACCTTTTAAAGAAACAGAGATTACTGTATAATAGGTGTAAAACAAAGCATAGGGCTATAGGAGGAGAGACATTGATAGAAACACATTTGGCTGTTAAGAGGGCAATGCATGATCCCTTCAATGACTACAGTAGCAGAATATTGGCAAATGATCTTTCACATAACCCAATGAAGTTCTGGTCATATGTAAAGGCTGTTAGTGACACCAAAGTTAGTGTCCAGTCCCTAGTGAATGAGACAGGATCTGAAATTGAGGGTAACAAAGCAAAAGCTGAAATGCATAACTCCATATTCAAATGTTTCTTTACAAAGTAAAACCCAGGGGAATTGCCCCAATTTAATCCTCATTCCATTGAAAAGATGAATGAAATATGTATTAGTGTTAGTGGTGTTGAGGAACAGCTGAAATCATTAAAACTGAACAAAGCTCCAAGCCCTAATGGAACCCCTATCAGATTCTATACTGAATTTGTGGCCGAGTCAGCCCCTCTTCTAACTATAATCTACCATAGATCCCTCTTACAAAAAAAAAACGTGTTCAGTTCTTGGAAAAAGGCATAGGTCACACCTGTCTACAAGAAGGATAGTAGAAGTTATCTACAAAACTATTATCCAATATCCTTGACATCGATTTGTTGTATATCTTAGTAAATATCCTGGGCTCAAAGATAATGAAGTATCTTGAACAGAATCTTGATAAGATTTCGTGTGGTGCAAAATTTGGCAACTTGCTCTAAATGTTCAGAAATGCAAAATTGTGCAGTTCACAAAATGCAAAAAAACACAGTATCCCATGACTATAATATCAATGAGTCACTGTTGGAACTGGTCAACTCATACAAATACCTGGGTATAACACTTTATAGGGATATGAAATGGAATGATCACATAGGTTCAGTTGTGGGTAAAGCAAGTGGAAGACTTCAGTTTATTGGTAGAATACTGGCAAAGTGCAATCAGTCTACAAAGGAGATTGTTTACAAATCACTTGTGCAACCAGTTATAGAATATTGCTCAAGTGTGTGGGATCCGTACCAGATAGGACTAACAGGGGATATTGAAAATACTCAGAGGAGGGCAGTATGAATGAGCAGGGCACAGGTTTGTTTCATCCATGGGAGAGTGTCACAGAGACAATGAAGGAGACACTTGAAGACTATCCTGAGAAAGTCTATTAATAAAGTTTGAAGTACCTGCTTTAAATGATTTTTCTAGGAACGTACTACAACCCCCTATGTTTCGGTTACATAGGGGTCATGAGGATAAGACTAGAATAATTATTGCATGCACTGAGGCATTCAAACACTAATTCTTCCTGCACTCCAAACATGAATGGAATAGGAAGAAACCCTAATAATTCATACTCTCTGCTGTGCACATCACGGTGGTTTGCAGGGTATAGATGTAGATGTACATGAGACTCAGTCTACACCTGATCTGAACAAGTCAACTGAAAACCTAACACCAACTCATGACTATTGTGTCTCTGGCAATGGGTAGCCTAGAATTTACTATGATTAAGGGGTAGGCTTCATTTCGTGATTAATTCATGGCCACCTTTTGTAAATGTTAGACTTTTATCTCAGGCTATCTGAGTACCATCTTGAATTAATGTCAACATCGGGTAATCCATGCATCCAGTGCTTAAGCTTAACTGTATCAGTTAGTGCTACATTTACACTGGGACATGTTTTAGAAATATTTATTCTATTTTTAGGTTCAAGAAAATTCTTTTTTTATTTTTTGGCTGATTTTGGTGTTAGTTACTGTGAGCTTGTTTCTCTTTTTTTGTTATCTATTTTCACCATTTTTAATCATTTTTCAAAGTTATGTTGAAATGAAACTATACTTATCATTTACGTTATATTTCTAAACCGTACATATCACATTTATTTACACTGAGGTGACAAAAGTCATGGGATAAAGGTATCCACATACACAAATGGCAGTAGTATTGTGTACACAAAATATAAAGGAGCAGTGCATTGGCGAAGCTGTCATTTGTACTCAGGTAATTCACTTGAAAAGGTTTCCAATATCACTATGGCCACACGACAGGAATTAACAGGCTTTGAATATGGAATGGTAGTTGGAGCTAGATGGGCGGAACATTCCATTTGTTAGGTTCTTCAATATTCTGAGATCCACAATATTGAGATTGTGCTGAGAATACCGAATTTTAGGCATTACCTCTCCCCATGGACAACGCAGTGGCCAACAGCCTTCACAGCGGCATATGCATAGAGTTATTAGTAGTAACAGACATGCAACACTACATGAAATAACCACAGAAATCAAAGTGGCATGTATCCATCAGGATAGTTCAGTGAAATTTGGTGTTAAAGGGCTGTAGGATGACCAATGTGATTGCCTTTGTTAACACAATGACATTGCCTGCAGCACCTCTCCTGGGCTTGTGACCATACTCATTGGACCCTAGATGACTAGAACACCATGGCCATGAGTCCTGAGTTCATTTGGTAAGAGCTGATGACAGTGTTTGAATGTGGCACAGACTCCATGAAACCATGAACCTAAGTTGTTGGTAAGGCACTGTGCAAGCTGGTGGCGGCTCCAGAATGGTGTGGGCTGCGTTTACATAGAATGGAATGGGCCCTCTGGTCCAACTGAACTGATCATTGACTGGAAATGGTTATGGTCAGCTACTTGGAGACCATTTATAGGCATTCATGGACTTCATGTTACCAAATACTGATGTCATATCACCAGCACAATTGTTTGAAGAACATTCTGGACAGTTCAAGTGAATAATTTGACTATCCAGATTACCTGACATGAGTCCCAACGAACATTTATAGGACATAATGAAGAGGTCAGTTTGTGGCACACATCGTGCACTGGCAACACTTTCATAGTTATGGATGGCTATAGGGGTAGCATTGCTCAATATTTCTGCAGGGAACTTCCAACAACTTGCTGAATCCATTCCACATCAAATTGCTACGCTAAAAAAAAAACTTATGTTACAGTTGATAATTAAAGAAAAAGACTGTCTGTAGGGGCTGGCTGAAAACCTACTTGCTGTAAGGAATGTAGACAGTTTTTAAAATGACAGCATTAACAAGATTTCTGGATTATCTTCCAGGAGATTGTGGCAACAGTCAAACATTGCACTATAGTTAGAAAATAGTCTCTCACTGTCAACATGTTGCCTGCAGACATATCACTATTTCTTCGTAGAGTGAACATTTACTTTTCAACAAAATTATGACGTCATTTACACCCATCAGACTACCTGCACTACTGAGACAAGTCATTTCAAGTACAGACTGCAGTGTACCTCATTGTCCTTAGGTTAAAAAATGAATCGAAGCCTTTGAAGACTGATTTATTTGGATCAGTAGTCATGAGAGTTCACAGGCTCACCTGAAGATATGACTTAGTGAGCTTCAATCCCTCCATAATGGAGCACTTGCCTCTTTATCTTTTTTAAAATCATAAGTCTCTATAAGAAGTCAGTCATATTTATTAAGTCACTGGTGTGTTCTTTAATGAAAGTGTCCTCCACAAGAATCCAGTTCACTTCGTCACATGACAGTAAATTGACATACTCAATATCTGCATTAGGTAGGTCCTGCAAGTCTTCACTACAGAAGAATTGAGCCATTTCATGCAAATATTCTGCACAAAAGCATCTGTGGAGAGCCATGAGTTCCAGAGTTTTAAAACTGGAAGAGGACAAACTTTTGCATCTCTCTTCTTTTCCTTAAGAAACTGCAAATATACATGTTGCCTCTTCCTGGCATTCAATAAAGCACTCTCTAAATTGTTCATCACACTGCTCAACTTACTCAGTTAGTAAAAGTCTAAATCAAAGCCAGTATTGTACTAATGTGTTTCAAGAAGCAACATTGTCAGCACGTGACATGGGGTAGTGCTGTTTCCATGCAGCCAATGAGGCAGCAGTGGATAGAGATGTTTTCAAGTAAGAAGGGAAGGAATAGTCACCTTGTCATGTAGGTATACCACAACCTCAGAAACCATAACACATTCAGAAAAAACACGCAAATATTTGTGACAACCAGGCTTATTAATACAAGTAGTGCTATTAGATTCCATCCTAACCACACCCTCACAAATCATGACACACCTACATTTACAGACACACCCCACAAGCCACCATATAGTACATGCTTGAGGGTTTCTTGTGGAACATTAGATCTGTATGGCAGAATCATGTGAGCATCGCTAGCTGCCCATCACTCACTTCGCATGTGTCACAGAAGTAAGTGGTCGGCAGGTTCCACACTCAGTATTAAGTGGCATGCACTCAGTAACTGGCCCTGCCATGTGCCTAAGGAAACAACATAGTGACACTAATGAGACCAGCAAGCATTGTAGTCCATTTATAATCATAATTTCTTTTTAGCTGTCAAATTTCCATTTTTTTTTTTTTTTTTTTTTTTTTTTTTTTTTTTTTTTTTTTTTTTTTTTTTTTTTATGGAGAAAGTGTGTGACGTATACCTGAGATTCACTGAGTATTACCACGGCAGTCAAATGTGATCATGTGTAACAAAAATTAGAGTGATAGTAGAAAACTGAAGATGTAGAACTATAAATCTGCATGAAAGAATAGCTGATGAAAAAATGTTTGCATTCAGTCTGTGGCTAAAATTGCACTGACATTGAGTCATATTTTGGACAGAATATATGAGAAAGATGTGTGTTTACAAGTTTGATGGCCGATCATAATTGTCAACTTTGTTTATATGTAACAGAAAAAATCTCAGTCTAGTTATGCTGTAGACTCTTGTGCATAAACCGAACAAATGGATTAACAGGACTCATTATAAGTGATAATACACGGTCCAATCACATTAAAGTAATCACCGTGTGTGTTTGATATCAATATGTAACAACCACTCACAGACAGCAGGTGGCAACATTAGCAGTGGAGAGTATATAAAGTATTCTGGGGAGATATGGGAGACAGTGCAGTCATTTTCATAATGTGGAAATGCAGTGATTTATCTGATGTCCAAAAGGGCATGAACATTGGCTTTTGAGCCAGAGGTGGAAGCATTTTTGAAATGACTAGGTTTGCAAGTGTTCACATGCTGCTGTGGTTAAGGTATACCATGCATGGGAAAATGGTGCTCTGAAAAACCAGTCAAGGCAACTATGGTGCACCATGGGACATAAATGACAGGGATGTGGAGATTGTACAGGTGAACAGGCATGCAGCTGTTGAGGAACTGTCCGTTCATAAAATGATCGTATGGCACTGATTACCGGGAGTCCCCACCTGAGGATGTTTGACCAGTGAGTTGCCAGTCTTTTCAGTTGACACTGCATTGAGCAACTTGCAAGCTGCTGATAATGAAATGATGATGAGGACAATACAACATGAGACCCAATCCACAAGCAGAGAAAATCTCCGACCTGGCAGGGAATGGAACCAGAGCCCACTGCATGGCAATTAGAGTCGCTGACCACTCAGCTAAGGGTGGATACCACCCAGATGAACCAAGGGGCTACCAACAATGTCTCCTCAAAGGCGATTCTGAGGATTTCTCCGTGTATGGATCTCCGCAGCAGGTCTCTAGTTTATGCACCCAAGCCGACTGCTGTTAATTGGTGACAAAGTCTGGGATTTGCATGCCAATACCACTACTGGACATCCACTGAGTGGTGATGGTTAGCCTTTTCAGATGAATCATGTGTTATGCTCCATTGGACAGATGGTCATTGGAATGGTCGTTGTGAAATGTCTGATAGCAAACGCCCTGCAACAACTGTCAGATGTGTTGATGGCAGAGGGGAGAGTTTTATGGTCTGGGGAATGTTTTTGTGGCATTCCCTGGGTGGTCTCACCATTCTGAAAGGCACAGTGGATCAACACTATTATGTGTTTATCCTTGGGGTCCATGTCCCCTCCTTACATGTAGTTTAAACCATGGAAAATCCAGGGCAGACTGTAACAATATTATCAAAAGGAAAGTTGCTACTCACCATATAGCAGAGATGCTGAGTCACGGATAGGCACAACAAAAAGACTGTCACAGAATAAGCTTTCGACCAATGTCAAAAATAGATCACACACAACACACACACACACAAACACAACTTACACACAAGACTGCAGTCTCTGGCAGCTGAAGCCACACTGCCTGGATTTAAAGCCAATCAACAATCTGTGGGATCACTTCGATCGGGCTGTTCATGCGTGGATCCTCAACGGAGAAACCTAGCAGAGCTGGCCACCACACTGGAGTTGGTGTGGCTCCACATTCCTGTCAGCATCTTCCAGTACATCATTGATCTCTTCCAGCTCATCAGTGGTCTGCATTGCACAAGTTGGTTATTCAGGATTTTGACAGGTGCTCACATTAATGTGACTGTACAGTGTATTAACTTCAATGAATGGAAAGAGGAAGGAAGCACAAGGTGTAGTGGTAAACAGAGATGGCCATTATTTGAATGAATTACTACCTGGATAATTCTTCAAAAAAGTAGCTCATTCAAACAAATTTATTGGATTGGATTGAATTGTTTGAGGGAAGAGACCAAATAGCGACGTCATCGGTCTCATCGGATTAGGTAAGGATGGGGAAGGAAGTTGGCCGTGCCCTTTCAAAGGAACCATCTCAGCATTTGCCTGGAGCAATTTAGGGAAATCACAGAAAACCTGAATCAGGATGGCTGGACATGAACCGTCGTCCTCCCAAATGTGAGTCCAGCGTGCTGCCACTGCGCCACCTCACTCGGTCAAACAAATTTATTCACAAATAAATTATTTGTAACTTAAATCATGAATAAAATAGAATGCCACTGTATTTTCTTTGTTTACTAATTGTATCGAATTGTATGGCTTTTTCCCTTTGCTCAGTGCAGTTTCTCTTCGATAAATAATTTATTAATGGTTTGATCAGGAACATGTATCAGTGGTTTAATGGTTACGTTTCAACCACAAAACTGATTAGATTAGATTAGATTAATACTTGTTCCATAGATCATGAATACGACACTTCGTAATGATGCGGAACATGTCAGGTTAATGAAAGATGTCTGTACAAGATATTACATTACACAAAATATTGCATGACGCTAATGCTTAAGTTAGTTTTTTTTTCCCTCCCTTGATTTATATCTAAAAATTCAGCCAATGAGTAGAAGGAGTTGTCATCTAGAAATTCTTTTAATTTATTTTTAAATGTTGGTTGACTATCTGTCAGGCTTTTGGTGCTGTTTGGTAGGTGACCAAAGACTTTTGTGGCAGCATAATTTACCCCCTTCTGTGCCAAAGTCAGATTTAACCCTGCATAGTGAAGATCATCCTTTCTCCTGGTGTTATAGCTATGCACACTGCTATTACTTTTGAACTGGGCTGGATTATTAACAACAAATTTCATAAGTGAATATATATACTGTGAGGATCCCTAGATCCTTAAATAGATGTCTGCAAGATGACCGTGGGTGGGCTCCAGCAATTATTCTGATTACACGTTTTTGAGCAATGAATACTTTTCTACTCAACGATGAATTACCCCAGAATATGATACCATACGAAAGCAGTGAATGAAAGTAGGCATAGTAAGCTAATTTACTGAGATTCTTATCACCAAAATTTGCAATAACCCTAATAGCATACGTAGCCGAACTCAGACGTTTCAGCAGACCATCAATGTGTTGCTTCCAGTTTAACCTCTCATCAATGGACACACCTAAAAATTTTGAAAATTCTACCTTAGCTACAGACTTCTGTTCAAAGTCTATATTTATTACTGGAGTTGTGCCATTTGCTGTACGGAACTGTATATACTGTGTTTTATCAAAATTTAAAGAGAGTCCGTTTGCTGAGAACCACTTAATAATTTTGTGAAAAACATCATTTACCATTACATCACTTAGTTCTTGGTTTTTGGATGTTATTACTATACTTGTATCATCAGCAAAAAGAACTAACTTTGCATCCTCATCAATATGGACCGGTAACTCATTAATGTATATCAAGAACAGTAAAGGACCTAAGACTGAAGCCTGTGGGACCCCGTGCTTGATAGCCCACCAGTTTGAGGAATCAGCTGTTGTATTAACATTACATGAACCACTTTGGTCACCCATTGGGCCTTTGATTTTTTTCTGTTACCTATTGCTTCTGTCATCTATAAGAGTGCCACATCTAGCTGTACAGTATTTCAAAGTATATGTTAAACTGCAGGTCACCCTCTACTTGGCTGCACAGGTCATTTCAGTGGTGAGAAGAAGTCAAGGGTACAACACCTTACCTGCTAAAGCAATGCAGTGTTCAATCCAAACCATGAGTTGAGCAAAGCTTTACTTGCTTTACTGTGTAAAAAATCCAACATAAAATACTCCATTGGTGGGTGGCATTAGTACTCACTCTACTGATATGGCCCAATTTAACTGACTCTGCTCTTACAAGTAATGATCCCTCCCCCTGCTATCACATGGAGGTACTCTACGTAAGCAGGCAAAGATGAGAATGCAGCCAACAGAAACTCTTGCAACACTTTCCTCCAGTATACCAAGATTGCTAAAATTATTGGATATGGATGTCTCATTGATATAATTATACAGTGTCTGTAGGGCAAAAAATCAGTGAACACAGTAAGTACTCAGTGGTTGCTAACAATCAACACGAACTCACTTTAAATCTAAAGTCTCCTAAAACATTTGTGAAATGCTGCCTGATGATCATAGTCATCTGTAGGTGTTTACGGTTAACTCTGTGAAGCTTTCCGTTACAAGATGGAATTTTTTTTTAATCGGACGTGTGTCACTGCAGGTACATAGAGTTTGAGACTGAAAAGTTTTGGAAGAGACACTGGACATGAATACAAAAAAAAGTTCATAATACTGCAGCATACTGACAACTTTTATATCAAGAAAGGTTCAGGAGATGATTAGAAGACTTTTTTCACCTTTCTATACCAACTGCAACTATTGCAGCAGCACCTCTCCCACGATTTGAAAACAAAGAGTTTATAAAAAGAAAATTTATTTTGAATGTGATTTGGTAGATGAAGCTAACTTGGAATCACTATGAAGTTGTATGGTACAGTGTATAGGTGGTGGTGGTGGTGATGGTGGTGGTGGTGCTGCTGCTGCTGCTGTTCTGCTGCCGATGATGATGATGATGATGATGAATAATCATGAAACACAGACACAATATAGCACACTTTTATTAATGAACAGAATGTATGCATCAGAAGCATCTCAACTCAACAAAGTCATAAGACAGACTAACAGCCACAGGACAGTTTTCGATGTTGCTGAACAAAAATCATACAATAATTTTTAAATGAACACACCGCCATTTGACTATATTGTTGTTTATTTGATTATGACCAGGTTTAGGCCTTTTATGCTATTTTCAAGTGATTGAATATATGTCATTAACATATATTGCAGGTGTCAGAGAGTTTCGTGCAAGATCTTAGTTGACCTATGACTATTTCTTGGTGCAGTGTACCCACAGAGGCCCCCCATCCCCTCATAGTGTGGAGCACTGTGAGGGAGGCATGTAGTTTGGGGGAGGTGAGACTGCACAGAGATGGAGAGGTCTCCCGGTGCATTGTCTATGCAAAGTAGTTGTCAGGAGGTGATGTGTACTAGATGACATACAGCTGATATTCATGGAGGTGGGCCAGCATTCGAGACATGTGGAAGATACAGTCATCCCTTCAAAAGGCCTTGTGGGTGCCTGATACATGGAATGTAGTGCAGGTCATATCGTATCACTCATAGCATTACAAAATCACATTCTTTAAGTGCTTTATGTAGGAAGACTTTAGGCACAGAGAGCAGAAGTGGCAGAGGTATACAGAGATGAACAATGTGTCGTTTGACACAAGACACCAACTCACGTGGGTCTGATGGCATAGCTGATGATTCTCAGAGCAAAATGTCAGCCAGCGGGGATAGTGTTTCCCCTTATAGTATTTCAGCCAGTGAGGCTCCCAGTTTGTGTCTCTGTACTGTGCAGACTCCTAGAAGTGTCCTTGGTAGTGCATAAGTCTGCCATGGCACATGAGGGCTGCCTTTAATGTGCGGTGCCACAGCTCGACAAGACTATTGCTTTGTGGATGGTATGCTGTGGTTCGAAATCACCTAATGCCTGTCTTATTGCAGTTCTAGGAATAGGGTGGATTCTGTCACTTTGGCCGGTTGTGTTAGACATGGGGCAGCCAAAGTGTGAGATCCACATTTCAATAATTGCTTTGGCAGTATATTCTGCTGTTATTTCTTTTAGTGATGCTGCTTCAACCCATCATGACATGATTAATTGCCAAGAGCATGTAGCACTAGCCACCGGAGACAGATAATGGGCCAACAAGGTCGATAAGTATATGTTGAAAGTGACCTAGGGTGGTTACACGTGACGTGAAACTTCCCTCTTTTTGACACAGGACATATGCATCAGCCCAAAATTTACAGTCTTTTTTTCATGTTAGGCCATTGTATTGTATTATATAGAACTGGGGACCTAGAAATGATGGAGAGGCTTTGTCCCACCATAGCCCTCAGTGGTTCACAACAGGCCACAGCAGTTCACCCACCCCACTGCCGCCCCACACGAACCCAGGGATATTGTGCGGTTCAGCCCCCAGTGGACCCCCCTGGGAATGTCTCACACTATATGAGTGTAACCCCAATGTTTGCATGGTAGAGTAATTATGGTGTACGCATACGTGGAGAAACTGAGCAACAATCATCAAGTGAGGCGGAATAAGGGGAACCAGCCCACATTCGCCGAGGCAAATGGAAAACTGCCTTAAAAACCATCCACAGACTGGCTGGCACATCAAACCTCGACACTAATCTGCCGTGCGGATTCGTGCCGGGGACTGGCATGTCTTCTCACCCAGAGAGCAGTGCGTTAGACCACACGGCTAACCGGGTGGGCACGTTAGGCCGTACAAAAGCGGTCCATTAATGGGCAAGCAGTCTGAAGAATCCCAGGGTGCACCAAATTAAGGAGTCGGTCAAAGACAACTCGGTGGAACTGGTGAGGTACAAGGATGTGTGTCCAACTCTGTGAAACGTCACGTCCACAGGTTCGTGGACAGGTCACGAATGAGGACTTGTAATTGTTGATCTTGTTGTGTCTCAGCAGTCTGTTTGTAGTCAGTGGTGATGACAGGACCTGATGCATGAGAAACAGTCTGCCACATCATTATCTGCACCTTTCAAGTGGTAGGCATTCATGGTAAACTAAGCAATGTAGTCCAAGTGCTGAAACCATCAGGGCAAGGGTCCTCATGGTGAGCGGATGACGAATAGTGTAAACAATCAGGGAGCGCCCTTCAACATCTTGCCTGAAGTGGTGCACTGCTTCGAAGAACACTAGTAGTTCCCTGTTACATGCAGAGCACTTGCTTTGTGACAACACGAGCTCATGTGGGAGCTGCTGAAAGTCTTCCCATCTGTTGTTGCAGTACAGTGCCAATGGCTGAGTCACTTACATCTGCTGTTATGATCAGCTGTACATCAGGGAGGGCTTTTGCCAAGGTGATGGCCTGGGTTGTGCAGTCTTTGATGTGTTCAAAAATGGACATTTACCGGTGGTATTCTTGCTGGTGAGGGCTTGCATTAACAGTACATGCAGGCGGGCTGCCTGTGGAAGGTGTCTTCTGTAGAAATTTTATCAGGCCTAAGAATCAATGTAGTTTAAAAATGGTTCAAATGGCTCTGAGCACTATGGGACTTAACTTCTGTGGCCATCAGTCCCCTAGAACTTAGAACTAGTTAAACCTAAGTAACCTAACGACATCACACACACGTCCGTGCCCGAGGCAGGATTCGAACCTGCGACCGTAGCGGTCGTGCGGTTCCAGACTGTAGCGCCTAGAACCGCTTGGCCACCACGGCCGGCAAACCAATGTAGTTCTTAATAGTCTTGTGGTAGTAGCCATTGCTGAATAGTCTCTGTACATTGTAGTGTGATGAGGATGCGTGATGTGTTTATGTCCAAGGAAGATGACTTCTTTGATTTGAAGTTGGAATTTGTCTTTGTTAGTAACAACACCATTGTGAGAGAGGGTTTTGAGAACTTGTTTGATGTGCATGTTGTGGGACGCATTGAGTAGTGAGAAAATTAAGTTACTATCGAGATAAGCATAATAAACCATCAATAGATCATTTTCACGTTTGTGCAGCACTCTGAAGTCCATACGGCATAAACATGAACTCAAACAAACCGGAAGGCATGATAATGGTCGCTTTGTGAATGTCTTCTGGGCACATAGGTATTTGTAGGTATGCCATCTCACAGTGAATGACACTAAAAACAGAGGCTTTTGTTAAATAATGGGTGAAGTCTTGAATCTCTGATACCAGGCAGCTATCCATAATGCTACAAGCATTAAGTATTCTGTAATAACCATACAACATGAGGGATCGGGCTAAGTTCAGGAACTGTTGGAGGTATAAAGTATCACAGCTTGAAAAAGTTTGTCCGCTACCACTTTGGCAACCGTAAGTAGATCCAGCAGTAGTCAACATGGTTTTTGATGCAATAGGGGTCTGGGTGTGGTGATAATCTTATGAATTGCTTCGTCCTTAATAGCACATTGTATTTTTCATACTTGTAGGGAAATGTTCAGAGACACAGTAATAAGTGGGCGTGCAAGTGGTGCAGTACTGATCCTTGTATTGGAAGATGGAGGCAGTACTGTGAGCGTCACCATGGATGGCAGTAGATGTACTGAGCCACTGTGTGGAAACATTGACAAGGTAGTGGTGACAGATGTAGGCAGCTGACATAGCTGGTCGAGGTGTTGCCACATTGCATGGAGTTTCCGCCAGACATCTTGAATTCTGTGTTTGATGACATTGTTCTCATGTTGTAAGTAAAAGTTTGTTTCACACATGTCAAAATAGTTTCTGAACGTATTGAATAAGGTCAGTGGTGCGAAGGCGCTATTGAAGGAGCCAAAGGCGTAGGGTACTTTTGTGGAAGGTGGTGACTGTTGCATGAAATGAGCTGTGCCGTTATGTTGGACTGCCTAGGGGACATGGTTGACTACACCTGTGGCAGAGTGGCTGCTTGTTGTGTCAGTTAGCATGACACCAGACAGGTCTGGAACCAAATGGAAGTAATGAAGAAAGTCAGCCCCGATAACTGGTTCGGCTGCATCTGAGATGATAAACGCCCAAGTGAATGCGTCATTGAAGCTGAGATCTAGTGTACAGACCTGTAATCCATAGACTTGGATATCATTTGCTGCATGGAGTTACAGAGATGGTTAGGTTGGCATTTGATATAGTGAAGAGGGCAGTGAAGTACTGATCTCTGAGCTGGTGTCAACAAGATAAATTTGGCCACTGATGCAGTTGGGTACAAAGAGTCTGTTGTCATCAAAATGTTAGGGCAGGTGTGATATGTTGTTGCCATTGTGAGTGTTAAAGTGACTTAGATACAGTCCAGCAAGCCTCCTGTAAACCATGCATGAAGTTTGGGAAATTAGAAGGTGGGCGGACTTGACATATCACGTGTGGTATTAGCAAAAGTGACTCTGTAGGGGTGTGGGCATCAGCGCGGAGCAGTCAGCAATGTTGTGTGTGAGTATTATATAGTTGGTGGTGCACTGTACAGGTGCAGGTGCATCGTGGTTTGATAAATAAGTGGAGTTTGTTGCTGCTGTATGAAGATCATCACTCCAACTGAGTGTGATGACATCAATCAGCAGAAGTCAGGCAAATTTAGCTGAGCTTGTGGTAAGCAGGAGGTAGGTTCTGCAGCCTTCGTAGTTACAAGTCACACATGCCACAGTAGTTGCTGACATTATTTATGTACTTTCTTTACTGTATGATAGAATATATTTGATTGACAAGTTTAAGATGTGCCTCAATAGGTTGGTACCCATGGGCAACTATGGCCAGTTGGACTTTTGGGGAAAGCTTCACAACCCACAAGGTCCGTAGTGCGTGGTCTTGCATGAGTTGGAGTTCAGTCCGTGTGTGGAGATGATGCCATAATTATGATGGAGTTTTACCACTGAAAATTATGTCACAAATGACAGAATGGAGTTATTCCTCTAGGGAGCAGGTGAGGCACCAGAGAAGAACAGCACCCACATTCTGATATTTGTTTTCTATCAGGGAGAGGGGTAAGTGTGAGGATGCTAGCACTTATGGTTTCCACATATTCTCCCAAGTGGCTAACCAGAGTAACGAATTTCGTACCATCACTGATGACATCATTCAAAGCAAAAATGCTATCCACAATGGCAAACCACAAAGTTGGTTGACCTAGCCATAAAGGTGATAGCTTGAGATTTTTCTTGTGGGCAATGCCACAACATGTCGCTTGGTAGGCAACACAGCAGAACAGGCAGCTGGCAGCATGAGGTGTGGAGCGATTAGATTCACATGTGGCACAGGTGATAGCACTTTGAAAGTGAGTTTGGACGGATCCGACAAGTTGGATTGCTGTAACTCAGGAGTAGCCTGGTTTCATGAGTGAAATGTGGTCCATGTGAGGTCACACAGAACATTGTCTGTTACACTCCATTATTCAGTGGGGTTGCACACTGTCATAGCACCATCTAGGTGTCACTGTCACTTTTTACTACACGAGGTGCATGCAGGGTGTTATCCATAGCATCTGACATCACGGCACAAGAACTATTGTCCAACGGTGTAAATTGTCTGCGACACTGAGGGCATGATGCCAACACAGTACTTTCACAATAGTCAGAAATGTTGAAATTAAGTGAGAACGTGGTCATTGGGAGTTACCATTGAGGTAGTACGATGTGTAGGTAGTCATGACAATGAATAATCACTCAACACAGACACCATATAGCACACTTTTATTAACAAAAGGAGCAGACACACCACAACTCAACAATGTCTCCAGGCAGACTAATGGTCAGAGAGATTCATGTGAGGTCCCAGTCAACTGCAAGTGATGATTGTTTGCCAACCCGGTGTTCCCACGATGTTATCTGCCAAAACTACAGTGGGATTGATGTTTCCTCAGTTTTTGTTGAAGAAGACGGGGATTTGAAGGTGTTGTATTGCTCTACAAAATAAATACAATTTCAGGAGACATAACACACTGATACTGTCTTTGAATATGTAGAATGTATATGTTTTCATGTGTCTCAATGGCAAAGTGAAAATCTCAAAGTTTCTGACGAGATGCTTGGAAAAAGAGTTGCTCTGAAAACTAATTTGAAATCAACAAAACGTACATTTGTTTAATAAATGACAGAGAACTGGAGCAATAAATCTCATTGGATTTCAGATTTATCTGTTATTCATAATGCTTTTATTCACAAATGGAGAATACATGTTTTTATTCATGTAAATGAATAATGTTTTGAATAAGTATTCCATTTGATAGTGATGAATTATGAACAAAATATTTTTATGTATTTGGTACTTAAATAAAATTTTCTCAACTCTTGGAAGTAAGGGAAGCACATTGCATATGTGCACACTGCAAATTCACAGCTTCTGTGCAAGTGAGAGTGGTTATACCCACATAGTTGTGTATAAGCACAATATCCACATGGCCATTAACAAGCATTCACTTGTTCAGAGGCAACTTCTGCTGACATTTATGAACTGTATCACACTCTTTCTCACATGCTACAGGCTACCATCGCAGTGCTCTAGAACCTTGTATCATTACTAGCTATTTCCTTTCCTGTATCACTCTCAACTGGACCGAGGGACAAACAACTGTTTATAAACCTCAATACGAGTCCCAATTTCTATTGTTTTCATGGTCCTTATGCAAAATGTGTATTAATGGTAGTAGACCTGTGAAGCGGTCAGCTACAAATGCCAGTTCTCTAATGTTCTCAACAGTATTTTGTGAAAAGAATGTCATCTTCCCTCCAGGGATTCCCATTTGAGTTCAGAAAGCACATCTGCAAAACTTAACATGTTGGCTAACCTACTGGAAACAATTCTAGCAGCACACCTGTGAATTGTTTCCATATCTTTAGACAATGGAAAATCCAGGATGGAATGTACCAATATTATGAAAAGGAAAGTTGCTACTTACCATGTAGCAGAGATGCTGAGTCACAGATAAGCACAACAAAAAAAGACTGTCACAATACAAGTATACAGCCTACAAGACGTTTGTCAAAATTTATGACACATGCACGTGCGTGAGTGCCCGTGCGCCCTCGCACGCACGCATCCACCCACCCTCCCTCCCACCCACCCACACGCACACCCACCCACCCACCCACCCACACAGACACACACACACACACCCTCACCCTCACCCTCTCACACACACACACACACACACACACACACACACACACACACACACACACACACGCGTATGACTGCAGGCTCTGGGAACCGAACCCACACTATGAGCAACAGCAGCACTGCATGATGGGAGTGGCAACTGGGTGGGGGTATGGAGGAGGCTCGTCTGGGGAGGGATGGCAGGATAGGGGTGAGGGACAGTGAAGTGCTGCTGGGAACCGCGCAAGGATGAGGTGGAGAGAGGGTGGAGCAGCTAGGTGCAGTCGGGAGGTCAGACGGAAGGCAGGGGTGAGATGGTGGGGGAGGTTAGTGGAAAAGGAGAGAAGTAAAAGACTGGATATGTTGGCAGAATAAGGGCTGTGTAGTGTTGGAAAGGGAACAGGGAATGGGCTGGATAGGTGAGAAAAATGACCAACAAAGGTTGAGGCTGGGTGGGTTACGGGAATGTAGGATATATGGCAGGGAGAGTTCCCACCTGCGCAATTCACAGAAGCTGGTGTAGGTGGAAAGGATCAATATGGTACAGGCTGTGAAGCAGTCATTGAAATGAAGGATGCTGTGTTGGGCAGCATGCTCTGCAACAGGGTGGTCCACTTGTTTCTTGGCCACAATTCATGTGGATAGACAGTTTGTTGGTTGTCATGCCCACATAGAATGCATCACAGTGGTTGCAGCTTATCTTGTAGATCACATGACTGTTTTCACTAGTAGCCCTGCCTTTGATGGGATAGGTGATGTTTGTGACCAGACTGGAACAGTTGTTGGTGGGAGGCTGCATGGGACAGGTCTTGCATCAAGGTCTATTACAGGGGTATGAGCCATGAGCTAAGGGGTTGGGAGCAGGGGTGTATAGGAATGGACAAGTATATTGAGTACATTTGGTGGACAGCGGAATACCACTGTGGGAAGGATAGTGGGCAGGACATTTCTCATTTCAGGGCATAACGAGAGGTAGTCAAAACCCTGGTGGAGAATATAATTCAGCTGCTCCAGTCCTGGGTGGTACAGAGTTACGAGGGGAATGCTCCTCTGTGGCTGGACTGTGGGACTTTGGGAGGTTGTGGAAGACAGGATAGATAAGGAACAGGAGATCAGTTTTTGTTTTTGTTTTCCACGTTTTCCGTTAATTTGACCTGGCATGGATCCTAAACACTCGAGCAGTTCTCGAACATGAGCTGCACTAGCATTTTGTATGCAATCTCCTTTTCTAGAATTCTGTCAATAAACTAAAGTCGACCTTTCACTTTTCCTACTACCAACATTGTGTGCTGGTTCAATTTCATATTGTTTGCAACATTATACCTAGATAGTTAATCGATGTCACTGTGTCATTTAGCACACTACTAATGGCATATTCAAATGCCAATGTAACTTTGTACACATACACACCATCAGTGGGTATGTAAGTAGTTACAGTTGCAGTTCTCTGATAAAAGTAGAGCTGCCACCAAAGTGCATTTGTAATTCACCTTTAGTGTTGGTAGCAGGCCTGGAAACGTATATCTGGGGTTGAACATCACCAGATGCTGAGTCAGCACTGAAAGACACAGATATGCCACGTAGTCTTGTGAGGCAGCTTTATCAGCACCTGACAGAGTTTAAAAGGGGCCTCATTGTGGGTCTCCATTTGGTTGACTGGTTGAATCCTGCAATATCCAGATTTATGGGGCATTTGGACGTGACAGTAGACTGACAATGGACTCCATGGGAATGTGACAGCAGCCATACTCATTGTCAAGGTTCCAGTTGACAACTACAAAGGAGTATCACTTTATTGTGCACCAAGCACATCATAATTCCTTCACATCAGCAGTTGCTAACCTAGAACAAGAAATGGACTCAATGCAACATTCTGTGTCATCCCAAATCATTGATACCTTATGGATTTCTCAGTGTGCCTTTCAACAAGAAGTGAACTGCTACATCATGATTAAAATATGCTGGTCCCTGATAAATATGCCAAACAGGACATGAGGTACTATTTGCCAACTACAGGACTTTGGTGCAATGTCAAGGCACATAGAACAAGATATGTAGTTACTGTTAGAAGTCTGACAACGATGGAAAATCGAAAAGTGTAGCTTCAAATAAATTTGTTTACAACAGTAACTTGTGGCAGTACTATTGCTTACTAACTAGGAAATGAACCCAGAGAGACGAAACATTTACTGAAAATATTTGAATGTGTGAGTCTGAATGCAACCATAGAAATTCACAAATTTTTCACAAAGTAAAAGATTTAATATTACTTACATAGCAAGTAAAATCTACACAATAGCTCATTTATCTGCTATGCAATCACGAAGCAATAAACAATGTCATGTTTAACTGTTCTATTAACCATAAATTCTGACAGAAAAAGAAATGTAGCAATCTATCTTTTCCTTATTTTAAAGAAACAAGAAATAGCACAAGCCACTCTTACATTCCATTCATTCAAGGCTTTCTGCATTTTTTAAACTCACAATTACATGCAGCCCATAAATAAAAAAATCACAATTATGCCTAGATATTCTCTCTCTCTCTCTCTCTCTCTCTCTCTCTCTCTCTCTCTCTCTCTCTCTCTCTCTCTCTCAGACTGTTTGGAGTGGTTATGTGCAAACCCCCCTCCCCAAAATCAGCCCTTGGCCACGAACATCCTGCATCCTCAAATTACATCTAATGCAACAGTACTGTGGCGCCAGTTTTGGCAAGTGTGTCTATGCATTTTCTGCATGTTGATGAGGTTCTCCTGTGGCCAGCAAGATCCCTAGATCTTTTCCCAAGAGAACACATATTGGGACCAGGGGGGTGTAAACTTTTTCCCAGTGTCAGCACCCATGATACCAACCACCAGTTACAACCATTATGGGCTAGCTTGCATCAAGAGAGGATACAATGACTTTACGACACCTTTCCCAACCAAACCTGTGGAAGCATCCAAGTGAGAAAGGGCTAAACATCATACTGATAAGTGCACTCATACTGTCTAGTTCCTTGTAAATTAAACTCAATTTTGTAATCACTGAAGTGACATCATGTTACTAGTTTCAACTCATGAAGTTTCATTTCATTTCCTGCTCTCCTTCTGGATGGTTCAAGTTTTGTTGTCATATAGTGCATAAAGAGAACACAAGCAGGCCTATTACACTTACCTGGGGCACTTCTGATCATACCCTTTTCTCCAATTCACACTCGTCACCCAGGACAAAGTATTGAGTTCTATTACTTAAGAAGTCATCAACCACTCACATTTCTGAGATCCTACTCCATATTCACTGTCTGCAGTGTGGTAATCATGTCCAACTCTTCCCAGAAATCTAGGAATACAGAATATGCCTGGTGCCCTTCACCAGTGGTTCACAGGATATCATGTGAGAAAAGACCAAGCTGAGTTTAGCATGAGTGATTCTTTCTAAATCCATGCTGATTTCTAGGCAGACGTTTTTCTGTCTCGAGAAAATTTATTGTAGTCAAACTTAGAATACGCTCAATAATTATGCAGAAAACTAATTTTAAAGATATTGGCCTGCAATTTTGTGTCCTTTCTTTCATCATTCATATACAAAAGAGTGATCTGTAGTTTCTTCCAGCCCTTGGCGAACGATTAGCGATAAATGGAAGCCAAGTTAAGAGGCAAATGCCGAAGAATATTCTCTGTAAAACCAAACTGAATTTCTACCTGGACCTGGTGACTTATTTGTTTTCAGCTCCTCCAGTTACTTCTCAACACCAGGGCATTGGAAAAGTAGCCAAATATTTGTGACAACCATGATTATTATTTCATTGCTGTTCTTCCACTCTCTGCACTTCAAGCTGTGCTATTAAGTTCCTACCTAATCACAGCCTTATGATTAATAACATTCTAGAGAGATGCAGGTGCCAAGTAACAGGGCTATAATTTCATTGTATGAGGGGTGGTCGAAAAGTTTCTAGCCCGAGGTAGTTTTTGTAACGTCTCGCAACACCACCACTTTTATGGCGACTCTTTGTGGTACTCAAGTCAAATTTCATGGCTCCAGCTTCGTTAGTTCTGCCACTAGGATACGTTGTATATCATAGTGTAAGCAAAATGGCAAATATCCAGAAAATCAAGAACTATGCTGTGATTGAATATCTTCATTTGAAGGGAATTACGCCCAAGGAAATTGCAGAGAACATGCAGAATACATTTAAGGACATTGCACCATCTTATGCAATATTGAAAAACTGGGAGTCTAACTTCAAATGTGGAAGAACAAGTGTGGAAGATGTGCCACGGAGCGAAAGGCCTCTCACTGGTGCCACTGATGAAACAATGACTGCAATTCACGATACAAAATTTGCAGTATCGTCGAACAACATGGCAGCACACTGAAACCACAATTGGAATCTCCCATGGGCGTGCTCATGACATTGTTGTGGTAATTTTGGGAGTGTGGAAAGTTTCATCTCGGTGGGTCCCGAAAGGCTTGAATGTAGATCAGAGACAGGAGAGAGTGCAGTGTCGTGAAGAAATCGTCCGCCAATTTGAAGTGAATGAAAACGGCCTTCTTGTGGTTTATGTGACAATGGATGAAGCATGGGTTCACCACTTTGATCCCGAGACAAAACAAGTCACAACAATGGAAACATCCTACATCTCATACCCCAAAAAAATTCCAGATGCAAATATCAGCCAGTAAGGTAATGGCATTGGTCTTCTGGGATGCAGAAGGGGTAGTTATGATGGATTATTTGCAAAAGGGCATAACTATCAATGCATTATACTATTGCATCCTCCTGCATCATTTGAGGGAAGAGATTTAAAAAAAAAGGCACAGAAAATTGGTGCGCAGAGTCCTTTTGCATCAGGACAATGCACTGACACACAAAGCCCTCGCAACAATGGAAACCCTGCTTGACTGCGGGTTCAAATTATTATGTCATCTGCCATATTCTCCAGATTTGGCTCCATAAGACTTTTTTATTTTGCCAAACCTAAAAAAAATACCTCAAAGACCTACGATTTGACAATGATGGCACAGTGATTGATGCTGTGAATGCTTGGTTGGACTCGAAATCGAAGACCTTTTATTTGAACGGTTTGCAGAAGTTATCTGAGCATGCCCACAAGTGTATTAGGGTACACAAGTATTATATTGAAAAATAAATTGGTATTATGAAATATCTGTCATTCTTCATTTGTTAGGCTAGAAACTTTTTGGTCCCCCCTCGTACAGGATACTGAATCCAGAGACCCCTGCCAAAGGAACAGGACACGGACTACGCATGCATAGTGTGAGTAAACCTGCCACAAGCCATGGATCGCAGGCTGCATGTGTGGGCATGGTTTTGGTACCTGACCTAGTTCTCCTGGTTTCAATTCCTCATTGGTATTATCTTGGCGATTTTGTTCCTCTGCAGCTAACAATGTTCTGTAGTTGCCAATGTTGGTTCTCATGTTTTGCAATGTTCCAATCCCATTCTCTGTTAATTGAGTTGTTAGCTATACATATTCTGACTGCTCCTTTAAAGATGGAGTCCCAGCACATGGAGGCTGACAAGAGGGTCTCAGTCTCTCATGCTGTGTCCCATACCAAGACAGTGTTCACCAACAGCAGATTTTTCTAGCTGACACAGTCTGGTACTATGTCTATGTTCAAACCATCTGCCTCTACAACAAGACAGTTCAGGCCAATGTAAGATTTCCTACACCAGCAGGAGATTTTATATATTTCTGGCCTCCTAAGACCTACGTCATCTTTTACGCAACTCAGCATTATTGACTCTTATGCCAGATGATGAATGTTTCTTGAATAGCCTGCCTATCTCAGAGGACATACTAGTTATATTAGGTAGAATAACCATCCTCATGACATTCTCTATTTCTTTTCACCACTCTTGAGGTTTAGAGCATGCTAATCTATGTGGAGTAAATTGCTTATCAGAGTACTTGTTAAGGACAGAGAGCAGTGAAAGCTATGCTCTGCTGATAAACCATGGATCTGAGGCAGCTTGAGCTGTATGAACAAGAATACATAATACACTACTGTACTGAGTGATTGATGACAGCTCTTAGTTTGCAGAAGCAGGTTTACGTATGTTGGTTTACAAAAAACAATGTAACTCAAGCTGCAGTCTTCTTTTCAATGAACTAAGACATCCAGGAATGAGAAATCTCAATTTCTCTCCATTTCCATGGTGAAGCAGATGCATGGATGGAGGGAATTACGATATTCCAACAACGGAGGAAGCTTTAGTGTCCCATGTCAGGTCACTATGAGTCATTGTGTCAGGACATCTAGTTTTCTGTCATTCACATACATTAATTTTGCCAACTTACAAATAAATTGTCACACTCCAACGTAAACTAGGTTTCTAGCTTTGCTACAGGTCAAGCTGTCAGAACATATATTTTTTTGTTCAATTCGCGTTTACTCACACGTAACCTGTCACAAACCAATACAACCTAGGTCTCACACTGTGCTACAGGTCAGTCTATCGGCATATCTAGTTTTCTTCCATTTACGTTCATTAGCTATGCTGTCTCACAAACAAATTGTCACGTCCAACCTAACCTAAGCCATGGGCTATGCAACATGTCAGTTTATCACCCTATTTAGATTTTTTTTCCATTCACAGTCAATAGCTTTGCCAAGTCACAAGCAAATTGTCACATTCGAACCTAACATAGGCCTCAGACTACACTACAAGTCAGTCTGTCAACACATCTAATTTTCTTCCATTCATGTTTGTTAGCTTTGCCACTCAAAAGCAAACTGTCACATTTCAATGTAACTTAGAACTATAACAAAAGTAATTGTACATCAGTACTGTCACATTTCAATGTAACCTAGAACATGGAACTATAACAAAAGTACTTGAATACCAGTCTATGTTTTCTCATCTATAAATGTCGAGGGTATAGAAAATTTCACAAGTCTAATATTTATGATAAAAGTTTGGAATCTAACTCACTCGCTTTCAGTGCTGTCACACATTCAGACTGATATAAATAGGTAAGTATGTTTCTATTTTCTAAACTGTCCAATTCACCCATAAAACATCAGAGGAAGGATCATCTTTTCAATTATAAATTAAATACTTTAGCATTAATCATGTTTGTTCTTATCATTAGTTAATTATTAATTTACTAATAACATCTGTCCTTTCCTGGTTTACTTTTGACAGCTGCTGGTTCATGAATTTTATGTCCAGTAAGTACATACATTTTTGTGTATCAATAGCCTTTATTATTATTATCATCCTTAAATTTCTTTCAAAATCAAATTCTGTGTGGATTTTAATGTCATTCATTCTGCTGAGGACATAATATCAGTATAGGTTCTTTTGTCATTATCTTTTCTTTATACGTGATACTTAATGTACATTATATGCAACTAGGTTCTACTTTAAGGTACCTGTAACATCTGACCAATGATAGCCTTTCATTTATTACAACAAAAGGTTCTACTGACTTTTAAATGGCATTACCATAAGGTAGTTGGGTAAGTTACATCTTTCACGCATTTACATAAAAAATATTTACCTCATACTGTTAACAATATATTTTAGTATAAGAATAATATGATGTCTTAATTAGATAAATATTATATTCTTTTTGGTGCAGTGCATATTAACCAAAATATTTCGGTCAGATGCTATTTGGACAATGCTTCATATCGTCAGGTACCGCAAAAATGAGAATACAATCAGCTATCGATACCAAGCCTAGCCAAACAACACTCCACGAGCATGAGCACTGCAGCGAATGGGGCAGGGGGGAGGGGAGGTGGGGGGGAGGGGGGGAGTGGTCTGAAGAGAAACAGGAAAAGCAAGGCCGCAGCCGGACATCACTAGAGCAAAGCAGTCAACTTGTCAGACACCAAGCAGTTTGCTGACAGTACAACTTGCATTAAATCAGATTCATGTTCTGCACTGGAATACTGTGGTGTCTACATACTTATCCAAAAAAGGAAATGTGGAGAAGCCACATCGTTCAATGCTCATTGGGAACGGCCTTCTTTCCATATCATTTATAGATCATGCAGTGTGCTTAATATGCCATTGGTCTATTATGAGCTGGAAAACACTTATTGGAACATGATTAGTGGTGAAAAAATGTTTTATGGTTGATCACCAACTATTTGAATTCATTAAGTGTCTTAATGCAAGAGGAGAATCATTTGGTAAAATGTATAGTGGACCACTACACTAACCATTACCTCAGCTTTTTCCCTAATGGCCATCTTCAGTTCAGCCAACATTCACTCTCATTTGTCATAAGACAAGTGTATCATATCGTCTTTGGGGCTGCCATTGTAATTGTGTTCCAATAAGTGTTTTCCAGCTCATAATAGTCCAACAGCATATTAAGCACTCTGCATGGTCTTTAAATGATACGAAAAGAAGGCAGTTCCCATTCAGCATTGAACAATGTAATAATAATAATAATAATAATAATAATAATAGCTTTATTCAACATCGAATGGTATACTGCACATGTACAAAGAAACAGTAGTGATTAAAGTTATTTGTACAATACACAAGACACATTCTTCTGAATACGTCATTAATTTACAAAAAAATTATAATAAGGTGTTTACTTATTTCTATTTACATAATTTCACAAAGCATTTGTTGTTCTTCATATAAGTATGGTGCTCTTCTAATGTGTAGGTAAGGTGTTTTACTCAAAATTTCTTAGGCTGATGTTTCAGTTTAATTGTAGGAAGAGCCATGACTGCTTTAGGCACTGCATTAGCTAATTTTATACCTGCATACTGAGGCCCCTTTTCGTAAAGTGCTGTTCTGTGGGCTGCCAATGTAAAATCTTTCTTTATTTCTAGTATTGTACTGGTGGAAATCTGAATAAGTGTTTTGGTGAAGTCTTTTCACAAGCAATATGACTTTTAGAATGTATGTGTTTATAACAGTTAACACCACTGTTTTTGGAAACAAGTTGTGACAAGATTCCCTATATTTTGCTCCACAGATTATTCTCACACCCCTCTTTTGAAGAATGAGTAGCTTATCTAGATTAGCTTTGGTTGTTGGCCCCCAAATTTCAATGCCGTAGTTCAAGTGAGAGGACGAAATAGCATGGTATGCAGTCTTTAGGACTACGGTGTCTCTACAGAACTTGCTAATAGTACTGATTGCAAATATATTTTTTGACAACTTAGTTGCTAGAGAGTCAATATGTGTGTCCCATTTCAGGTTGCTTTGGATTATTATGCCAAGGAATTTTACACTAGACTCTTTCTTAACCAATTCGTTGCCCATGTATAATTTAATTTCATTATTCAAACTACTTTTGTTAAACTCCATCAAACATGTTTTACTGGTGCTTACATGTAAGTGGCTTTCATTAAAAAACTGAACAATTTCTTTTGTCACATTAATTCACTCGGCCTCTAGTTCATTACATGATTCCTTTTTACATCGACATACAGAACAATTTTGGAATTTATAGTGCAGTATTTAATATCATTTACATAGATCAAGAACAGAAGGGGGCCCAACACCGAGCCCTGTAGCATGCCAAATTTTATGCAAGTGATCTCTGATTTGTAGACACCACTTTCCATTTTAAGTAGAACAAACTGCTTTCTATTGCTCATATAACACTTTATTACGTCATAAGCAGCGCCTCTAATGCCCATGTTCCATAGCTAGTCTAAAAGGATGTCAATGTTCACACAATCAAAGGCTTTTTACAGGTCTAGGTATACACCTGCCACATGTTCCTTGCTTTTGATACCCCCTAACACCTCTTCAATTAGTTGAGCAGCTGCAGTGCTAGTTGATTTACCTTTTACAAATCCATTTTGATTTTCGAATATCAGGTTGTGTTTGTTAAGAAAGTTTATAATCCTGTTGTATATAACTATTTTGGAAAAGACAGGAAGGATTGAGACAGGTCTGTAGTTTTCTATTTTGTTGTTGTCACCTTTCTTAAAAATGGGTGTTACCTGTGCTATTTTTAGTCTGTCTGGAAAGGTGCCTGATTCTATTATATTGTTGACTGCTGTAGACAGAGGTACAGAGACATTTTGGCTACAGGCTTTTAAAACATTAGTATTTACTCCATCATGCCCAGCTGAATTAGAGGATTTTAGAGAGCTAATGATGCCCATTATTTCTGCGCAGTTTGTGGCGGCTAGATATATACTAGGGTCACATGTATTACCTTTAAAACTGTAGTGCATGTTTTTATGTTTGTCATTTATGGCTTCCCCTACGGAAGAAAAATATTCATTAAAAATATTTGCAATTTCCAGTTGGTCTTTTATGAGCATGCCATTGTGGTTAATAGTAAAGTCCATACAGGATTTGTCATTGCCAGTTCTAAAACTGTTTATGACTTCCCAGATGCCAGTAGTTATGTTGTGTGAGTTTTGAAGCTTATTTGCAACATAGTTGCTCCTGGTCTGTGTGAGTACGTCATAGTGTGCTTGATATGTTTTGAAGGCTTCCTTTAGCTCAGGAATCTCTCTATTATTCAGCATTGCACTGTGGAGAAGTTTTAATTTTTCTCTCACTTCAGTGACATTACTATTTACCCAAATATTTTTGTTTATATTTTTTGTTTGTTTCATTTTTGTGATTACAACTGGGCATGTGGTATCAAAGCAGTATTAGAAATCAGCAGCAAAGTTATCATATGAAAAGCTATTATTTTCAAACCATTTTATTTGTGCTAGCATGCAGTTTAGTCTATTTATGTTGTCATTATACATTATTCTTTTAGTTACAAACTGTTGCTTTGTGGTGACAGTGGGGCCTCATGGCATTCCATTTAAGCTGTACTGCATAGTAATCTGAGATGGCTAGTTTTAAAACCGATGCACTGTGAGATAGGTGTGTCATGTTTGTTATTATGTTGTCAAGACATGTTTTACTATTGCCAATTTCTCTAGTGGGTTCCCGAATGAGTGGGGTCAGATTAAATTCATCACACAAACGATGTAACTTTTTGGTGCTGACATCATTTGTTAATAAATCTATATTTATATCCCCTGTAACTATAACATTTATAGGACCATTTGGTCCAGAAAATGTTGTGTCTATATATACAAGCAAGTCAGAAAGATTTACAAAAAAGGTATCTGTATTTGCTGCAGGTGGCCTGTAAACACCGATAACTGTTATGTTAACTCTACCCCATTTCAGGTTTATTGCAGCAAATTCTGAGACTCCTTCCAAGCAGAAGGCACTCACATCAATAACATTAAAATTACTTTCATTTACAGTGAAAATGGCTACACCTCCCCCAGTCCTGTCTTTTCTACTGAAGGCTGTGCAGAATTTCATACACAGTGGTTGACCAATGCTAATCAGAGCTTCATTGTACCAATGTTCAGTTACAACTAATATATTGGGTTTGTCAATCTGTGAAATTACATCTATATCATTATGCTTATTTCTAAGACTAACAAGATTCTGGTATATGATTTTAAGGCTGAGTTTTACCTGCTGGACCTTAGAGGATAATTTTGGACTAGCAATGAGGCCAGCAGGCTTCATAAGTTTCCCTGGCTTGCCAGGGGTGGCTGGTGTTGTGGCAGATTTTGTTGAGGTGGGTTGTACCACCCCATGGCAATGGACTTCTTTTCATCACTTTGTGAATAATGTCACCTGACTTCCTCAATAATTTTGCTACTAATGATCTTTTTGCCTCTTTTGTTCATGTGCAGACCATGAGATGTGTGCAGCTCCCTTTCTAGATAGCTGACATCTACTAGAGAAATTCGAAAATTTACTACATAGATCTTTAATCCTGTCATTTGTTTTATGAACTTCCCAGTTCACAATAGACTGTTTCATAAGATCATGCCTCTGTGGAATGTTGGCAACTGTTTTAGTGTCATTTAACTTACCCAGTACCATTTTCATATGTCTAATTGCATCATTTGCTTGATTTCTTGCTACATCAAATGAACCTCCCATAATAACGACACAGTCATTGTATGAGAAGGAGTCACACTCCTGCATGCACGGCTTCACCACAGCAGAAGGAGGGGCACCAGGCTGGATGTGGTCTACACCTGCAAAGTTGTCTTGCATGTTTTGTGCTATTTCACGTCCATGGCTGTCTCCACATAATAGAATCTGGCCCTGTTTGTGTTTCTGATTGTCGTCATTTCTTCTGTTTTTCTCTAGGGACGATTTCTTGCATGTAATGTCACAGATTCCACTTCCTTGGATGGTTTGTTTCCGGTCAGTTTCACGTTTTGCACACGAGTTTGGGACTTCGTGTTTTCTGAACTTTCCACTGACATTTTTTTTTGCTGCTTGAAGGATTACTTCTAGTTTGCATGGATTGAACTTGTTCTTGTTCCACTATTTCTTCGAGAATTTGAAACCTGTTTTGAGTATTGACGGCAGGAAAACTTTCCTTGGTTTTTAGTTTAGGTCTGCAGTTGTTCATCAGGCGCTGTTGTTCAAATTCACACACCTTCTTATTTCAGAGAGTAACTTCAGCCTTTAAGATCTGGATTTCACTTACCACATCGCTGACTAGAACAGATAATTCACACCTACAGTCACAATGTTTTGCTTTATGATAATTGAGTTCTGAACGCAGCACTGACTACTGTTCCAGCATGTTATAAATTCATTATTTTCTTTCACATATGAGTCCACTTTTGCACATCGAAAATGATACGAGTTATTACATTCCTTGCATGTGACTCCGGTTTTCAGTACTTTTCCGCATTTTTTACACTTTTACTTTCAGCTTCAGTTTCATGATGTGGAACATCTCCCGTAGCTAAAGACAGCCATTTTTGGACCAGATGTGATTAAGTACATTTCAGTAACTGAAACATCTCATTAGGAGTTCTCAAAGACATTGCATGACTAAAGACAGATTTCAATTTATTTTTCAGACTCTCAATTTCGGCTGCTAATGTACCTCATTACTTCCATCTTCAGCTAATAGGCATGTAGGGTAGCACCCTGAGCAGCGATCTGTTCATACAGTCCAGAAATTTACAAGACTTTTATAAATGTTATGCAAAGGGTAATATCCTCGATTACACAGACAAGCCACTAAAGTTATTTCACTGTTTGGTTCAACACTTGGTTGTGAACCTTTTTTTTCTGTTGTGAAATTGACAAAGTCTCACCAATGTTTTGGTTTAACAGATTTATGCCTGCATAACTCTTTGTGTTTGACTGTATCGTGAACATAGCTCCAGATATATTACAAGTTCTAAAAGCAAAATGTATAATACATCACAACTTTATGTTAAATGCCTGTCTGTAAAGCTTTTTATAATTCTGATCATTGTATTAACACTATTTAATTCATTTATTTAATCAAGTAATAGAAGTTGAAAATAAACACAAAAGATAAACTCCCATCTACAAAAGTTTCCTGCAATATTCCTCTCTTACAAGTAGTTTTACTGAGTAACAAACACATCTTTTTAAGTTTACCACATATGCAGCCTTTGGTATATAACAGTCTCTCACGCACAGCTGCTCGGATAGCACAATGGAGGAGGAAGTCAGAGCACTGAGAAGATGTGGCTGTGCTTGTGGAGTGCAAGCGCACTATGGGAGCACAAATTTTGGCCAGGCCTGATCCATATTGTAGTTAAGAGCTAATCACCCTTAGAAAATTATACAAACCCAACGATATTATCATTCAGAAAGCACCAAACAGTAAAAGTCTTCATCACATCATTGTTTAATAAATCAAACCTACAAAATCCAGTATAACATTATATAATGTACTAGTATCTTTAATTTAGAAAGTTATCGGGGAATTGATTTAATCATTAGTTTAGAACATGTCTCTCTAGGCCAAAAACTCTCAGAGGATGTTCTCCTTCCTCCAGCATCACCAACATCAGCGTCAGCATTTCTGGTGGACTCTCCTATATTAATTACGCTCCAACCAGAAAATTGTTACTTCCCAGTAACAAGAAAAAAAAAAAGAAAAAAAAAGGTGCTTCCCTGCACAGAGGAAAAAGGATGCTAAGACCGCAGTAATTATCACCAGTAAATAAGTACTTCCCTGTAACAAGGCAAAAAGAATACTTTCCTTCACAGAGGAAAAAGAATACTAAGACAAAAGTAATTATTTGTAGACTCTCCATGAATCTCTACTCTTTCAAACTCTACCCACACACTCCAACATTTGTGCCCATGGTTCCACACAATATTAAAAATGCTACAACTTTTCATGAGTCTTCAGGCAACATAATCTATCACAATACACCAGAACTTCTGTCTGTGTGTGTGTGTTTCCCACTCAGATGTTTAACTCATCCACTTCTAGAATGAGATTTTCACTCTGCAGCGGAGTGTGCGCTGATATGAAACTTCCTGGCAGATTAAAACTCTGTGCCCGACCGGGACTCGAACTCGGGACCTTTGCCTTTCACGGGCAAGTGCTCTACCGTCTGAGCTACCGAAGCACGACTCACGCCCGGTACTCACAGCTTTACTTCTGCCAGTATCTCGTCTCCTACCTTCCAAACTTTACAGAAGCTCTCCTGCGAACCTTCTGTTTGAGGAACTGAATTAGGCATCACGCGGTGCAATTATTAGGTAACAATTAAACATTACATGTTTACACTATTCCTAAACAAAAACAATGTAATGTTTAAGCATTGATACAAACAAATGTTCTTAAGTGATAAATAGATGTTTCACTGTGTTTCCTTTTGAATTGATACCAAATAATTGTGTTGCATCAAGTGTAATTCAATTCCTTAAGCAGAAGTGGATTGGTTACACACCTGAATTGAAACTAATGTAGAATGGAAATTGTATGTTTTTGGACATGAGTTTGTATTCAAAATATTTTGTACTCACTCCTCTCTAGAAGTCGGAGAAGTTTGTAACAGGAATTTCAGAACACTCTCATGAAGATACTTCTGGGCCCAAAATTTTTGAAAAGTGCACAGGGCTCCCTTATTAGAATCTTTTCTTACATTTGTCTTCCTCCTCGACAAAACATTCTTTGAGACATGTGCCACAGTCTGTAACATTTGTTGTCGGTATTTCTGTGTCAGCTGCAAAAATGTATGCCAGTTTCCTGGGATCATAAGATGGCAGACCAAAAAGGTTCGCAGCCACAAGATCCAAAATGCTTTCAAGTACTATTGGATACAAAATAGCATGCACATATGAAGCAACTACTTTAAATTTCTGATTTGCTACAGGTCTTCAGTATTTTCTTTAGTATTCCAAACATACTTTTAAAATAATATTTCTTCATATGCAGTACACACATTTTGAGACTGAAATATATAGTCATTGTTTATCTCATGTCTGACATACTAAAAGTACAAGTAATTGTTGATGTCTCAGTTGTGTTTTTGTACCTTTTATCCCCATCATTTTGTCTGAGTTTCCTCTCTGAGATACACAGTAGTTAACAAAAGTGAGTAACTTATAGAGTGGTTAGTTCCTTCTTTACCTGAGGATCCCACACTAGCTTCTAATTTTTACGATTATGGTTCCATTTTGTGTGTAATTACTGTAAGCATTTCTTCAGGCTTAGTAGTAATTTGTTCTAAATCATATTTTGTTTCTATTAATTCTGTTTCTAATATTTGGTCTCTATTATTCACTGCAGTATTCTGTACTGGTTTAATAGTATACAAATCCCCAACTTTACTTTTTAATTTTTCTCCCTTCAAGTCTAAATATAATAAAAATCTTGTACATGTTACATTTCCAGTATGATCCTACTTTCTAGTCTGCCTGTTCTCCCTATTAATTGAGAACCTAACTCAAGCAATGTTCTATGTATTTTAGAAAATCTTTCCTCTATTTTGGAAAATCTGTTGTCTGTCTGAGAAAATTTTTTTATTCATTTCTCGACAGATGTGTCAACACCTTCATTTCTATTGACGGGAGTGACAACACCTCCATAATAGTTTCTAATGCCACATTTCCCTCTACGAGAGCCATGGTCGTCAGTCTCCTCAAATATTAATTTGAAAACTCACAGAAGTGGCACTGACAATAATCAAGAAGGCATCAATAGTAAATGAAATATATTTCTTTTATCTATGTCACTCATATGCCAATGAAACTCAATGCCCAAGTTCAAGGTCTAACATGAAACTCACAAGTTCACTGTTGGAATTGGAATTCAATTGAGGCCACTATAAAAATTTCAAGAAAAAATCCACTGCACAATAAATGCTATCTTAGTCAAACAGAAGTTACCCAGTTAGAGGTCACGCAGGTTGTGTTCACTGCCAGCATGTAGAGATTGAGTGTGCTCAATCATACTGGAAGCCCACTGGCCAGCGGCCCTCGGAGTGTGGAACTGCTGACTGCGAACACCAGGTGCTAATCACAACTGGACAGGTTCAGCACACCCACTGCACTCTTCGTCAAAAACTATTCTTCATGGAAGACAAGCTAAATGTTTCACACAGGCAATGCATGTAAACCCTTTAAACACAGCTCTGACTTTCACGTTTTTGGGTCTTCAATGCACAAGACTATTCAAAATTAAATTAAATTTTCAGAAAATCTGCTTTCTATTTAAAACTGACCACTAAATGTTGCAGAACAGTGGTTAGTACTTTTTGTTCTCACTTGAATGTCTCGATGACACCTTGTTTATTGCTCTTGCTATAAAAAGTCACACATGTAGTTTATGAATGCAATACAAATTATTTTAAAACTGTTTAAGTTCAAATTATGAAGCATTATGTAAGGATCAGTTTGTCTCCAATCAATGTTGATTCTTAATTGTAAAAATTACATACACACAATTCACACACCACTGCATCACAATACTTCACTGTATCTTTTAAATAATATGTTGATTATTTAGAAACGAAATTTTTTGTCCAGTCATTGGTTTTATAATAAATTTGTGGGGACACAAGCTCTATGAACTTCCGTCACCAAGAATATCGCTGCAAAAACAGTATCTCTGGACTTTGGGCAGTGTGTTCTGAGATGACACGTGTTTAAGTTCTATCGGTCTGTATAATGTGTATAAATAAATATTGTGTTTATGAATCAGTGATATTGACAGTCATTACACACCATGAACATTGTATTCATTACCCATATCCTACACTGGTGTACCCAAATTTTGTGACAACATTGCTGTGACATTTTCGTGTGCCATGTTGCTCCACCTCCACCCGTCATGAGAATCCAACACCTCATCGACATGGATCCTACACACACCCAACGGTCAGCCAGCTACAGTCAATGATAGCAAGTGTTTATCTAATGACTTTTCACTGCTACAAGACGGAAATTGCAATAATTCTGTGTTTAATACCCGCACAATAATGCAACGATTGTCACATCAGCACACACATAAGGACTACAATATTGAACTTCCATCAACCACAGTGCCTTTAAAGAACACTGAAAGTAGTGCTATGAGTACTTATGTGGACACTAACTTTGTCAGACTACATAATGAAGGGACGACGACGATCGGCGGTAATGAACAATGGTGCTACCCTGCTGCCTCCGCCATTCTCAAGTGCAATTCCAATTGATGTACATTCAGCTAGTACTCCCAATCAACCTATTGACTCTATCATTATCAAGATGTCAGGCACTGACAGGCTAATTACAGATACCAACCACAGTGACGTAACAAATGCCGAACAATCAGTGACAACAAAAAAAACGTGCAGATCAGTGTATTAGGTGGTCTCAGGGACAGATAGTGCTGGTTAACAGTGATTTTGAACACAATGACATATTTCTGCAAATCACTTTCACTCTCACATGTCACACGGGTGACGTCACTACAGCCGTGCTGCGTACCACAGCACACCTTAGGCGTGATATCATGACCCGCCCACCGCACCACTTCCCACACCCCAGCTCACTCCAGGATATGCTGCTGCACGCTGTGTGCTGGTACGGATGCGTGACACAACTGTTTTACCACGATTGCACATCAACAGCTACCAGAACGCCACAATAGAAGCAGCATCAGCACTACGACCACAATATGGACATCAGAATTACATACAACGTGAGTGCTACACCACCTGCCGTGCCTACATGAACCCCATACCAAGTGGGCCGATGATGATTACATGACACACCACCAATCCTATGGGCACGCCCCACGAACCCCCTGCACCACTATGGCCTCCAACCGACCATCACTTCACTCCACCTAACGTGACGTGTGTTACGACCGACGGGGACAACGCTGTTAACACAGACTTACTTGCTGCACCACCTGTGCCACGTATTATGTTTCAGTAAACCAATGCCAACACAACAACTGCAGCGTGACTAATGGAACAGGATACACAGTGAATACACGGACAAACACCATCAGAAGACTGTGATATCCAAAAGAAATATATTTCTCCACAGCCTGACAATGCCTCTATACGTCACACAGGTGACAGCACAGAGATAACAGCTGCGCCAAGCGACACAGATGTGACATCATCGCCCGCCCGGCCACGCTGTTCGCTGGACTACAGCTCCATTCAGAATATCACACCGCACCATGCCGACAGGTACAACAAACAGTGGCCATACCTCATCAGGCTCAACAGTCAATCCAAGCAACACCATGCAACTACTACACGGCGACAAGTTAATGGGACCAACACAAAACAACCATCCACTGTCTATCAAACTCCACCTGCCGCCATTCACACAAACTCCCCAGAAGTGTTCTTTGCTTTATGCGAATGTATGATGAGGAGAACAGGGATAGAGAATGACCAGAGCAAGTTGTTAATACTTCTCAACCATCTCAGTGAACAAGCGGATCTCATCAGTGGTCTACTGCTAAATGTGCGCAAGTATGAGATGGTGCAGTCACAAATATTACAATGATTATCACACACGCCGAAGCAACAACTGCACCTCGTCATAAACAACGATTGAAAATTGATAACCTATGACCAGACTGGGCCCAGAGCAAATACAGACAGCACTTCTAGTACATGTGGACACACCATTGGAAACGCGCCTACAAGTGGCTGACAGGATGCTGGCGCTCACACACCGCCGGACACTTGATTAGTGCCAGAACACCTATCTACGATCGCCACGCCAGTGATGGAAATGGATCGACGAAGATGTATGCCACTGCCGACAGCCACGCGGCTACACAAACTACACTGGCGGAATGGCCTAGGGGGACCTGCCTGCATCCCTACAAGCCACCTTTCCACTGGTGATACCAAAGTGCGCGCGCGCGCGCGCGCGCACACACACACACACACAGGCAAATGGCGTGCAACTCTTTGTTTATGACTATACCAGCACATGCTGGTCGATACTGGGACGGTCATCAGTTCGCTACCCACACATCTCACCACAGGAGATTACAAGGCCTCAACCATACAACTCCGAGCAGCAAACGATTCAGTAACACCGATAATGGGGACAACCTCTGTGGCGCTCTGACTAGACGACCATACACCACGTCAATGGACTTTCTTCGTTGCCGAAACAGTGGAACTGGTGCTCGCAGCAGACTTCCTCCGTCATTACCGCCTCGTCCAGGATCTCAGCAGGGCTCTGTTATTACAAGGAGACAGACTACACCCCATAGGGGGCGTCTGCAGGAACAGTCTGCTATCCACCTCAGACCCTTCCCCCCCGCCACCATCAGACATGGAGACCACAGCGGATCTTGCATTACAACGTGCAACACTGCACAACAAACTCCACTAAAAGATCACAGCCTATGAGAACATCTACAAACAGAAAACAACACGTACAGAGAATGAGCAACAACACACCCACCATCACGAACTGGACAGCCAACTGCAACGAATCTGGCACCAACTACAGATGGCCCGGCACACCCGAGAGACACAGGAAAACTGTACAACCACTAGCATTGATACACGGGTTAGTACAGTGCCTATTATACTTGGTAACACAGCTGTTGCAAGCGGGTTGAATTACGACAGTGTTTTTGCTCTCGCGAGCGAGCTACCCACCGACAAGGCTACCACCCCTAGAGACAGATCAGGCAACAGGATTCTGCCCCCTGAACCACCCCTCCCAAACAAAACAGTTAGCATTGTTACGGATGGTACCGTCCACGACTCCTGGACCCCCCCTTTCTCTGCCACCCCCACTGCCTCACCTTCAACAAACTCAAGGCAGTCACAGCAGCCACTGAAGAATTCCTCCAGGACGGTATAATCAGACCTTCGGACAGAGCATGGGCATCACCAATCATTGTGCCGTCAAAGAAAGACAGTACCTGGCACCTCTGTGGTGACTACCGGTACCTCAATGCCAGAACAATTATAGATAGCTACACAGTCCTGAATATCTCAGATTTTGCATACAAGTTGGCAGGGAGAACCATCTTTAGCATACTCAACTGTAAAAGAGCTTACTCCCAAATACCTATGGCCCTGGAGAACGTTCACAAATCAGCCATTATCACTCCATTCGGTTTATATGACTTCTTATTCATGTCTTTTGGTTTGAAAAACACTGCACAGATGAGGCAAAGATTCATTGATTTTTTTTTAATCAATGTGGCACAGTGTTACTGCTATTTAGACGATTTAATTATGTTCTTAAAATCCACCGAGGAACACAAACAACACCTGCACGGAGTATACGACAAACTGTCACAACACGGAGTGGAAATTAATACTGACAAATGCCAACTGCGACAGCCTTGCATCATGTTTGTTGGCCACCTAGTCAACACACAGGCATATGGCCCACACAGGACAAAATTGAGCAGATTACTAACTGGTAACCTCCCACAAATTACCAAGAACTACGTAAATTTCTCGGCATTGTGAATTTCCACTGACGACACCTACCCCGTGCAGCTGAAATTCTACTTCCCATCACAGAATCTCTACGGGGGAAAAATACATCAGGGAAGAGGAAGCGAACATGGACAGCCAAGATGCAAACTGCATTCGACAACTAGCCAACACCGTCACACTGACATTACTTTCACCGGATGCTGATCTCATCATTACATCTGAAGCGAGTGACCGAAGTGATAAGTGCTGTATTACAGCAAGAAGTGCCAGGAATGACACAACCTCTCCGTTTTTTTGCTCAAGGAAACTGACAGACTCTCAAAGGAAGTGGTTAATCTTTGACCATGAACTACTCGCCATGTACAAAGTGGTGCACTACTTTTGCGAGGATACTGAAGGGAGACCACTATACAGACCATCGAGCATTATCTGATGCAGTAAGGAATCTGTCTGCCAATGCCACACCATGCAGGTTTAGGCACTTGGACCACATCTCGTGGTTCACAAGAGACATTTGCCACATGCAGGGAGTGGATAATATGGCTGCGGACTACCTGTCTTGCCTAGCGACCCTGACCACTCAAGTGGATTTCGATAACCTCGTGGATGCACAGGCAACAAATACAGACCTGGACGAATCTTGTCGGGCACCAACGTGGGATTACAACTACGACAACGCCCAGTTCCCGGAACCAACAAACTAGTTTGGTGTGATGTGTCAATGGGGAGGCAATTACCTTTCGTCTGGGCCAACTATCACCGAACAATATTCGACTTGCTCCATAACTTAGCTCACCCCAGAGTGTGCCCCACGACGAAACTAGTTTCGGTGTGTTATGTATGGCTGAATATAAAGAGGGATTGGGCCACTTGGACACAAGTGTGTAGTCCTTGCCAGAAGGTGAAGACAGGACGACATAACCAGCCGCCATTAGGGAGCTTCCCTGTCCTGAAGGGCCATTTTTGCCACACACATATAGATTTAGTGGGGCCACTACCTGAATCTAATGGATTTCATTATACCCTATCAGTCACTGACCAAACAACTCAGTGGGTAGAGACTGCTCCACTCAGAGACACATCAGTGGAGTCAGTGGCGAGATCCTTCATCGACAATTGATAGCGAGATTTGGTTGCCCTGAGTCGTTAACAACCAATCAGGGCAGACAATTCGAATAGACTCTGCCTACGGAATTGTGCTGCCTCTGCGGCTGCCACCAATTCCAGAAAACAGCCTACCATCCAAAGTCAAACGGCCTAGTGGAACGGTGGCACCGCACGCTGAAAACAGCACTGGTGTGCCATGATAATGAATGGTCAGAGGCCCTACCCTGGGTGTTGTTGGGTATTAGAACGGCCCGTAAATATGACCTTGATGCCTCGCTAACAGTGAAGTGATTAGCCACCCGGTGGATAAGGCAACGACGATCTCCCAGACCTCGTATGATGGGTCAGAGAATGGATATGCAGCATCAGGGTACCACCGCCATGCACCACACGACAACCACTGTATTTGAGCACAAAAACCTACAGTCTTGCATGCATGTAATGCTATGAACAGACATCATCAAGCCATTGCTGCACCCAGCATACCGTATAAAGAACAAACTAAGATGGGTCCCAACACATTCGAAATCGTGCAAGCCAGCAAACCCACTACTGAAGCCAGCATGGGCTTTGATGGAGACACCAAGGAACAATACTGCCCCTTTGACCTCACTCAATGACACAACCCCCTTTTCCATCGCAGTTGATGTCAGACAGTACCTTCCAGAAGATATAGTGTCACTACATAACACATATGAAAACAGACAGGTTGGCAACAGCAGCGTGTCGCGATCATTGTACCACTCCACACCAATACCACAGTCATTTGATACTGCTACGCTGTTATCTACGCTTTCTGGGGACGGCATCCTACATGTTTGAGCCTCAGACCACAACACGGAAAACCGGGCACAGGACCAGCCAACATCCCATCACAGAATCATGCACAACCACCAGCGGATGACCTAACGACGGCACCTCCAGTACCACCTACTCAGCCAGTACACACATCATGAACACGCAGAGCACTGCACCGACCAAGGCACGAGTACAAGCTAGACAGCATATCATGAGACGACCTGCACCACACCACAACACAGCTCAGCACTCCATGCCTTTGGGAGGATGGGAAAGGAGGGGGGGCCCTGCGAGGACACAAGCCCTATGGACTTCCGTTCCCAAGAATATCGCTGCAAAAACAGTATCTCTGGACCTTGGGCAGTGAGTTCTGAGATGCCAAGGGTTTAAGTTGTATCTGTCCATACAATGTGTATAAATAAATATTGTGTATGTGAAACAGTAACATTGACAGTCATTACACATCATGAACATCATGTTCGCCTATCCCAAATCCTACAAATTCAAAATGACCACAAGGTCCCTAGTTCTTTGTTATACAGTTGCTCAGCCTTGATCACTGTACTGTAGTGCTTCTGCACACAATAATTTTGTATAAATTCATTAACTTCATCCAAATTCAATCTTCTTCGACACAGTTGTCACATAAGAGTGGAGAAAAATTCTGATTCTTGTTTGTTTTTCCATAAATCTGTTCTTCTTTCTGAATCTTTGTAAACAGTGTAGTATTTGTCCAATCCAAACTTCCCTTTTCTCTATTACATTCCTCAGATTACTACAGATCCTCTTCTCAACACGATCTCCACATATGCAAACATCTGAACTCAGCATAATTAAGTTTCAGATAAATTCCCATTTTACATTTTTGTTGTCTTTGATAATTAACTCCTCCATTATCTGTCATAGAATAGGGTACTCTGAAGTCCTTCCTGATGCTATGTACAGCATTGACAGCTCCGTGTAGCACCTGCCGTGATGTCTGCTGACGAACTCCACCTACTGCAAACTGCCCCAGGAGCACCTCAAACAAATAATAAAATACTAAACAAGTATTTGAACACATATAGAATATCATCATATACTTTGGCAACATTTATTTATTTTAGAGCTATAACAAAAGTACTCATACACTCACTTGCTCATTTACACACGACAGGGTACAGAAAATTTCACAAACCTAACATTTTTGATAAAATTTTGAAATTTAATTCACCCAAATTCAGTACACTCACACAGTCTATCAGTACATCTAGTTTTCTACCATTCAAAGTTTTTGACTTCACCATTTCACATACAAATTGTCACATTCCGACCTAACCTAGCCTGCAGGCTAAGCTAAAGGTCAGTATGTTGGTACATCTACTTTTTTCCAATCTTACACATTAACTTCATCAACTCACCAACACACATTAACTTCACCAATTCTTCTTGCCTTTTCTCTGGTATCTCCTAGTACTCATTCTTCTGGAAGATGTTGCAGAGGTGTTGGAACAAATCATACAGATTTGTCTTGTTCCAAACACTAAAGTGGTTATAATTGTATTATAACATCATATTGGCACAATTCCCAGCATTTCGGTAAAGATCCTTGTGGGTTTACTTCCTTTAGACTGAACATCCCAACATACCTTTCAGTGGCTTTGGCATGTTCTTGAATATACCATAAAGAAAAGCTGTTGACAATCTGAATCCCCGATTTGAATACCACAAAGCTTTACTTGGCCAGCTCATACAGAGGTAGTATGTCCTTGTCTTCCTGTGACCTCTCAAGTAACTTGCCCAATCCGTTATTAGAGGACGTACTGTCTAAAGAGAACCCTGAACCAAGCTGCAGCTTGGCATATTTTACATTAACAAATTCTTGTCAAAGGTGAAATAAACCATAAGTGACAGGAAAAAGTTCTACAATATACCTTTGGATTTCCAATCTGCCACTTACCCACTGAGCCTCGTGGTTGTTATCACATTTAGGGAAACTTCTGGTGTGCATTATCAGACAGAGTGATATTCCCTATGTGTATATTTGGAAGACCACAGAGCTGTCAAAGGGCTGGTGCTCTAATAGCTTTCCCATTTCAATGAGGTATCTACAACTGAAACATTATGGTTTGACACAACTGTGGAGAAATTCATGTTTAAGGATCAATTACATATACTGACCAGAGAAAGTACTGTCAAGACTGAATGAAGGAAATAGGCTAATGTCCAATAATTGTAAAAATTATAACCAATGCTGAGAGGTTGCTAACAAGAGTCACAAAATGTTAGTTGAACTTCTTTATTGCATTTCATGTTTCGGGATCAGCAGGTCTGTCAAGAAATTATTATATGATTATAAACACAAAGGTAATCCACACAAAATTATAATACAAAAATATATAACAGATGACAATATAGGATCTACAAATGATTCATACCAAAAGACAAAGCTGATGAAAGAATTTCCGATGCAGACAACGTTAACACATAAAAATCTGCAATGATAAGACAGTATCGTCAAGTGATCAAAATCAACATCAATACTCAAGTAAAGGAACTGACGCATCCAAAATTAACACTAACATACAATGTGCAAACTAGTGGCACTGTGTTATGTCCACAAAATAAATTACTATCATTGTTACATTGTACCTTTATAATTCTTTCCACATTTATAACTACAAATGTGCCATAACTGTTACCAAAGAAACTGAGGAAACTTACTTACAAAGGGTCAGTACTATAAAACAAGTAAATGAGAAAATTATCAAAATAATGGTTAAAGCACTATTATATATGCCACCGCCAGGTGGTGGAGGGGCATACTTTCAAAGTATAAAATATGAATGTGTTCTCTACAGAAAGTAAAACAAAATCAAACAATGGAAAGTCCAGGATGAAATGTGACTCACTTTCTGGCAGTCTTTTATTGTGTCTATCTGTAACTCAGCATCTCTGCTACATGGCAAGTAGAAAATAAAACAAAGTAATAAACTGGAGAAAACAACATGAATTCCTTACAACATAAATTAGGAAAGCTATATAATGCTTTTGCATATGCACAAGTATGCACTTGAGGGCACTATAACAAAATTATGTAATCACAAACTAAATGAAATAATGACAATAAGAAATACCAAATAAAAGAAAGAGTAGTTTGTAGGCTCAAGTGTATCACTGTGCATATGAAAGATCAATATGTGGCTATGTTCATTTATGTTGTAGGGAATTTATGTTGTATTCTTCACCTTATTACTTTTACTTTCTATTTAAAACATTCACATTTTGTGCGTTGACAGTTGATTCCTCTGCCACCTGGCTGTGGCATACGTAATAGCGCTTTAACAATTTTTCTGACATTTTCCTCATATGTCTTATACTACTGACCTTCTACATGTGAGTTTCCTTGGTGACAGTTACAGAACATTTGTAATCATAAATATGAGAATGATAATAATAATAATAATAATAATAATAATAATAATAATAATAATAATAATAATAATAATACAAGGTTCACAACTTTGTTTCCGCCTTTTTTTCCCCCCAACATTTGAGGCTTTACTGAAACAAATTGGTTACATATGTATCATCAAAGTATTTTCCATCGCTGGCCACTGCTTTCTCCCATCTTTCAGGCAGTGTATGAATCCTGTGCAAAAAAATTGTTCATCTTTTGAAGCGATCCAATTTGTGACTTCATGAGATTGGAAGTGTTGATCAGCCAGGCCATGCGCCATTGATCTAAACGGGTGATAGTCAGAGGGAGCAATGTCTGGAGAATACTGTGAGTGGGGTAGGACATTCCATTTTAACGTTTCCAAGTACGTTTTGACCTCTTTCGCAACGTAGGGTTAAGCACTGTCATGTTCCAAAATCATTTCATCGTGCCACTCTCTGTACTGCGGCCATTTGTCTTTTAATACTCTGCTCAAACACATTAATTGCATCCAATAACAAGCACCTGTGATTGTTTCACTTGGTACACAACACCGAGCTGGTACCACCAAATGCAGAGTATGATCTTGGAGCTGTGAATATTTGGTTTGGCCTTTGACGCAGAAGCACGCCTGGGATATCCACATAATTTTTTGCATTTAGGGTTATGGTAAAGAACCCATTTTTCGTCCCTGGTCACAATGCGATGCAGAAATTCCTTCTGTTTTTGCCTCTGAAGCAACTGTTCACAAACACACAAATTCCGTTCAACATCTCTTGGTTTCAGCTCACACAGGATCCTGTTTCCTTCTTTCTGAATCATTCCCATAGCCTTGAGACGTTTTGAAATGGCTTGCTGTGTCACTCCCACTAATTGTGCCAATTGACACAAGTCTTTACTCAGTAGTGTCTTCAATTTTGCATCTTCGAAAACATTCTTTCTTCCACCACTATGCTGGTCTACGACGTTAAAATCACCATTCTTGAAGCACTGAAACCACTCGTGACACATTCTATCACTAATAGCATCCTTACTATACGTACTTGAGAGCATTCTATGAGACTCAGCCAGTGTTTTCATATTGGGGGTGGGGTGGGGGGGAACACACAAGTAACACCTCCCGCAAATGACGAGAATTAGGCTCTTAAACTAACATTTTCAACCAAGAACAACTTTATGATGCAGACACAAATTGACTAATGTTTGAATGATGTTATGTTGACCGAGGTTCAAGCTAACTGCCTGGTGTCTGTTTCTTTCGATCGCTACTTACCATTGTTGCCACCCATCGTCAAACGGCGGAAGCAAAGTTTACACTTTGTAATAATTTATTTTGCAGAAATAATGCTGTTCAACTGGTTTGCTCACCATCTTCTGTGTGTAATGTTAATCTTAATTTTACATGCATCACTTCCTTCACTTATGTATTAACAGGGATGTTGATCACTTGGCACTACTATCTCATTGTGGATTTTTGTGTGTGACATTGTCTGCATCTGAAATTCTGTCAACAACTTTGTTTTTTGTATGTATCAATTGCACATCCTATATTGTCATATGTTACATATTTATGTGGATTACCTTTGTGGCCATGATTGTACAATATTTTTTTTGAAATATCATATGATGATGATGATGATGATGATGATGATGATGGGCTACACCTGAAAAGTGATGCAATAAAGAAATTCAACATCTTTAAACTTATCAGTGACCTAACAGCATTGGTTATAATTTTTGTTAGAATCAGTATGGTTGCAAACCACATATATGACTTTTTGGTGTATTGAAAACATACAGTGTCAAAGTTAGAATGATGCAGATGTAGTCTGCAGTCGCAAGAGTGGTTTGGTGAAGTGCTCTATGTTACTCTATCCTTTGCAAGCCTGTTCATCAGTGGATACCCAGTGTAATCTGTATCAATTTTGCCTTGCTCACTGTAGTGAAGACTGTCCCTCCCAGCCCCCAATCACTTCCCTACATTACCAAATTTATGATTCCTTGATACCTGAGGATGTGTCCTGACAACCAATTCTTCTTTAGTCACCTCGTGACATACATTTCTTTTCCTTCCCCTAATCAATTCAGCACCTCTTCATTACTTCTACTTGTCTCATTTTCAGCATTCCCCTGTAGCCCAATGTTTCAAAGGTTTCTATTCCCTTTTCTACACTATTTACTGCCCACATCTTACTTATGTACAAACACCTTCACAAAACACTTCCTAAAATTTAAATTAGATGTCAATAGACAGGTGATTAAAAAAAAGTATGCACATTTCGAACACCCAAAAAATTTATTTCCCGTTTTGCACAGTTCAATTTCTAGGAGAAAGTAATGTTACACTTTTTAAACAGGCGGCAGCAGAATCGTCACTCTTGTACTCGATCCAGTTAGCGGCAAGGAAGTAACTTAAAGATGGTGGAAGCAAGTTTTGAGCTTTGAAGTGTGAAAGCAGATGAGGCACAATTTTATGTACTGGGCTGAAAATAAACATCACATTATAGTTGAAAGGGCTGGTGTAAATGTGTGGTGTGGTTTGTCTGAAAGAAGACTCGTTGATCCTTTCCACTTTGAAGGTAATGTAACTGGAGAAAGCAACTAACAATGCTTGTTGATTTCACATTCCTTGCCATTTGTGCATTATATGGTGATGATAAGTTTATTACCAATAAGATAGTGCCCTACCACACCAGCATAGGGACGTACAAGCATACCTGGATCAAAATTTGCCAGGTCAGTGGGTAAGACACGAGGCAAATCGAGTTTCCTCCACACTCTCCAAGCCTTATGCAACTTTATTTCTTCTTATGGGGCACAGTAAAAGATGAGGTGTACAAATGTAAACACAACCTGGACACACATTGAAATGAGATTCAAGCAGTGTGCACAGAGATCCTATTGGACACTTCGGTATGATGTACAGAATTCAATGGCGACTCATACTTAGAAATGTATTGTTACTGAAGACCACCAATGTAAACATTAATTAGAAAGAAAGTACATTTACTTTGCAAATTGGACAGAAACCTAACTTAGTGGAAGAGAAAATAAAATTTTCTATAACAGTTCACCATGTATATACATTTTTGGAAGCATCTTACATCACTGTTTCTGGAAACATTTTTTCCCTACTGCCAGTCTATTTTACATCTCTATGTCAACCAACATCAGTTATTTTGATGCCAAAATAGTAAAAATCATCTACTTCTTTATGTAGTTACTTCCTAATTCCCTCAGCATCACCTGCCTTAAACTGAATATGTTCTGTCACCCTTGTCTTATTTCTCCTTTCCACAACACTGCCCACTCTGTTCAACTGATCCTCCATGTCCCTCCGACAGAATTACACTGCCATCAGCAAACCGGCACAAGTCAAAGTTTTATTTCTTCTCTCTGAACCTTGATTCCCTTTCCATGTTTCTCTCTGGTTTCCATTACTACCTGCTCAATGGAGATACACTGCAAGCCTATCTCACTCCCCTTCACAACTACTACTCCATTGTCATGTCCAACTCTTATAACTGTAGTCTGGTTTCTGTACAATTAGGAGGTAACCTTTTGCTCCAGTTTTATCTCTTCTACCTTTCAGAATTTCAAAGGATGTAGTCCAGTCAACGTTATACGTACTTTCTCTAAATCTATGAATGTTATAAATGTAGGATTGCCTTTCTTCGATGTATATTGTGAGATTTGTTTTCCTACACTTCTCCAGAACCCAAACTGATCTTTGAGGTTGGCTACTACAAGTCCATCATTCATCTGTAAACAATTAGTGTCAGTGTTTTTGCAACCAACACTAACTAAACCAATAGGCCTTTGGAATACGAATTTCTCAACAAGTAGAATAGTTTTATTGTGGTAAGTTTGCCCAAGGATTTCAATAATTCTAAGAGTACGTCATCTACTGGTGCCTTGTTTCAAGTAATATTTTTCTGTGCATGAACCTTTCGATACATGCTTTCCATTCTTTGCTTGCTACTGGCATGCCATTTAAGCTATTGATATTCTTTTAGCTGCTTCTCTTTTCTACAAAGGTTTCTTTAATTTTCCTATATATGTACCATCCATCTTTACCATTGTCCTGCATGTTTCTACAGCATTGCATTTCTCTTCAAACTTTGCCATTTTGTGTTTTCAGTAAACCTTATATTTAGTTGTATGTATGCCACTCTGTCTTCATTTTTACATTTTCTCCTTCCATTAGTTAAATTTAATGTATAATGTGTTGAGGATTTCTTCTGAGCCATATCTTTATGCCTAGTTGTTCATCTTTTACCCTTACTAAACTATCTCTCTAACCTATCCTGTTAACAGTTGCCTAGTAGTATCACAAAAAACTCTACAATCTTTGGTCCTCCCATCTCCTTAATTTCTTATCTTTCTGCAATTTCATTAGTTTTTATCATAAGTTCATAACCAAAAAACTGCAGACAAGAGTCTGTATCAGCATCTGGAATTTTTTTTGCCACTTAAAATTTGGTTTCTAAATCACTGTTTCACTATTATATAACCTACCCGAAACCTTTTGGCACCTCCACATCTCTTCCACATATACAACCTTCTTTCATTATCCTAGAACCACGCTTAGCATTGATTAAATTGTGCTCTGTGCAAAATTCTATGAGACAGCTTCTCATATTATTCCTTTACTCAGTCCACATTCTACTGCTTTTCCTTCTCTTCCTACTATCAAATTACAATCACCTCATAGTTAAATTTTTGCCTCTTAATGAAATGATATCTGCTATGTTGTTCCGGTAACCTGGTGTCTGAAGTTCCATGCAGCTTTTCGCGGATGATGCTGTAGTATACAGAGAAGTTGCAGCATTAGAAAATTGTAGCGAAATGCAGGAAGATCTGCAGCGAATAGGCACTTGGTGCAGGGAGTGGCAACTGACCCTTAACATTGATAAATGTAATGTATTGCGTATACATAGAAAGAAGGATCCTTTATTGTATGATTATATGATAGCGGAACAAACACTGGTAGCAGTCACTTCTGTAAAACATCTGGGAGTATGCATGTGGAACGATTTGAAGTAGAATGATCACATAAAATTAATTATTGTGTACCAGGTTGAGATTCACTGGGAGAGCCCTTAGAAAATTTAGTCCATCAACAAAGGAGGTGGCTTACAAAACTCTCGTTCGACCCATGCTTGAGTATTGCTCGTCAGTGTGAGATCTATACCAGATTGGGTTGATGGAGGAGATAGAGAAGATCCAAAGAAGAGCGGCGCGTTTCGTCACAGGGTTATTTTGTAAGCGTGATAGCGTTACGGAGATGTTTAGCAAACTCAAGTGGCAGACACTGCGAGAGAGGCACTCTGCATCGCGGTGTAGCTTGCTCGCCAAGTTTCGAGAGGGTGCGTTTCTGGGTGAGGTATCGAATATATTGCTTCCCCCTACTTATACCTACCGAGGAGATCACAAATGTAAAATCAGAGAGATTCGAGCGCGCATGGAGGCTTTCAGACAGTCATTCTTCCTGCAAACCATACGCGACTGGAACAGAAAAGGGAGGTAATGACAGTGGCATGCAAAGTTCCCTCCGCTACACACCGTTGGGTGTCTTGCGGAGTATAAATGTAGATGTAGAACCCTCCACTCATCTGACGAGAACTTTGTTCTTCCTTCATCCGCACTTCACTAATTCCAAACATCAACCTATCCATTCCTCTAAATTTTCTAAACCACAGACCCAACTGAAGAATCTAGCATTTCACACTCTGAACTGCAGAACACCAGATCTGTTCCCAATGGCAACATCCTACTGAGTAGACCCTGGCTAGAGGATGGCATCATCATTAAAACCTGCACTAGAGCTACATGTCCTCAGGAAACACAACAGCTGTTGTTTTTCCTTGCTTTCGGCCATTCACAGTGCAAATCCAGACTGTAGCCCTTGCAACTACTGAAAAGGCTGATGACTTTCCAGCAAACATGATAGTCTGCCCACTCCACAGATACCTCCTCCGATGTGGTTGCACCTACAGTATGGCTACCATCTATAGGTATTGATGCACCCAAGTCGCCTTTGTGGCGACACCCATAGCTCACAGGATAAGCTTCAGGATGAGGAGTTGAAAAACGCACACTGGACATTAATAAAAAAGAGTCAACTAAAGAAAATTCCTTGAATCAGTAGAAAATGTGGTATACAAAGGAGAAACTCCATTTGCATTTTACAAATTTAACACTAAATCTGGGTTATTTTTCACTTACAAAATTCTTCTGCCCAGCTCCTTTCATCCCTGAAACCAGTTTCTGTGTGTGTGTGTGTGTGTGTGTGTGTGTGTGTGTGTGTGTGTGTGTGTGTGTGTGTGTGTGTGTGTATACACACACACGCTAAATGTTATAAAATGTATTGTTGCGTCTTATGATTCCCAGAAATTTTCATTCACTGCAGTTAATTGCAATGATCAGTTTTGACAGCCATAGTCAGATAGGTGCCTACTACTCCCCATCCTCCAGGTACCAATTTCAGAATGTCCGAAAACTTTTTGTTATTTGGACACAAAATAAACATATAATTAAATACTAACATAGACAGATGCTGTTCACTTAGCAACATAAAACTCACATCACGACACATTGCTGTCATGAAATTTATTTTTAATGAACCAATGATTTACACATGAAAATGAGTTTTCTTTCTATAAACATCTTCAAACATGCCATCCTTTTTACAAATATAAGATTTTCCAAAATATTTCAACAATTTTTATCAATTAGGGAAATGTGAATTACTGGAGAACTGAACAATTCAGTCTGCTTAACAAGACATGTCCAAAGTAACAAAACAATCAAGTACTTGAAGTTCCAGAAAATGGAAGTACGTCACTCTGTATTACGCAAGAACAGATAATAAATATAATGGAATTGACAAATGAATGACTATGTAAAATGGTATTACATAGTAAAAATATATACACACATACATAACATAGCAATCATTTTGGCTTTTATTACTGCGTAGCCAATATACCCAGGCCTCCATGTATGGCACCAATGTCTAATCTCCCCCCCCCCCCCCCCCCGCCCCCACAATAGAAAACAGAGTTTCTAATTGTTGTATGCACCATAATGAGTCAGAAAAAATTATATCATCCATAGTTCACTTACTTAAAACAATTTAATGAACAGTTAATGATATCTTAGGTCCTCAAATACATCTATTTTCAACTAAAATAAAAAAAAGAAAAAATCAAGACATCTAGAATGAAAATTTTACATAACTCTTAGGAACATATTAGAATTTATAAAAACGGAAAAACAAAGATCAACAAGAGATTTCTTGCTCACATATTAATTTTCTCACAATTTCTTGCTTCCAAGAAGCACTGTACAACATACATAAATAGTGTATAATTTTAGAGAAACCTTTCTGGAAAATTTCCACCAACTAAATTTACTGCCAAACAGTCATGATCTTTGTGTCAGTAGGGCAAGTTGTTCTGCTGTACACTATCTATAGCTTAATGGTAATAATAATGAAAGGTACTGACAATAAAAATATAATGGTAACTTGACACTGAAGACACTCATCTATACAGTAGTTATCACATTTCACCAATGAATCTGATAATGATAAAACACTACAACTTGAAAAATGCATATGGACGTCATAACTCACAACAATGATGCGAGTTCCACTCATTTCCCAACACCACGATTAATGTTATGAGAAAACACGACATGCTATTAAGCACAGAGAAAACAGAACCATAATCCCTTGTGGAAACTACCTACACAAATACTACATCAATGCAGCTAACACAAACACTTTATCAAAGGATTGTTGTCAACAAGGGTGCAGAATGTTCATATAACACTGAAATATATTTATCACAGAACAAAGATTATCAGTGTGCTACCCATACAAGGCAACTTTCCGCAAACATTTCATCCACTGAACACACTCCACAAAACTCCACACATTCATCCCTTAACAGATCTCTCTCATGAGTTAAACTTTATTGTATAACCTGTAACAGTGATGCAATGATGTGACATTGAATGTACAACAAATGCTCATGAGTGGAAAAAATGGGAAGCGTTAATTATGAGCAGGTAAAAATATTTCTATGTTTAAAGTTAACGAATGTCATGTCAAAATAGACTGCCCAATTACTTACAACAGACTACAACCCGAGAACATTTGAAAGAAATCATTTGCCACAAAGTACATTAATTATTGTGACAGGATTGCATGTAAGAAAAAAAGGCAGCTAGCTACATAATCACAAATGGGGAGATGTGATACATCTGAATACATATATTTACAATACATTACAATGAAGAATGCACATGAAATTAATGTGTAACAAATTTACCAACATATGTCATGTAATTATGGAACAACTGACAATTTTCTGCAAGTGTTTTGCTTGCTGCCTATTCTGCCAAAATGACGGTGCCAGCAACCGCCTTGAAGGAAATTAAGTAATAGCTCAACTTTGTGTTTTAAATTCAAAGCTATCCTTGCCAATGTTACTGCAGAATAGGACCTAGAGATCCATGCCTAGCCCGTTTGGCTTCCTCCTCACTTACTCTTTGCTCTATGAGGTAACGGGCATTGGTAATGGCATTGGGTGTTCCAGATATTGTCACAATACGGTTCCTAGTACCAGGTGCGAATGTTCCTTTCTTTGATATTTGTATGCTTGCTCCCGACAGATGTTGGATTTCAACAAGTGCACGGCCACCAGGGCCCAGTATTGCACCAACAATGCTTTCACTTATTTCCACATCAACCTTCTTGTGATCTGCCTTGAGATCTACACCTGCTCCCTTTAGCAGTGGTGAGACTGCACCACCCGTGCCTAACCCAAACGAATTGCTGTTGAGAGATGCAGGTGAGGCCACACCTGGAGAGCTCGCTTGTCGCCTGAAAGGATCGTAGCCATCACTTGGGCAACCAAAACGGTCAGTGGAGCGTGGTGTGGGACTGGGGCTGCCAATTGCTGACACCTGTATCAAGAGAAATTTAGGTATCGTTATTGCTACTAGTATGATTATTATAAAACATTTCCAGTTATACAACTTCCAACATTTCTGGTTTTCCAAAATTATTAAGTTCTGCAAAAATGTAGCACAGCTGAATAACAATTATTACAAAAACCACCACAATGATATTCTTAAAAGATAATGCACAAAACTAAAGGATGGCTTTCCTTAAAGACAGCTCTACTGTTCCCTCCATCATACTTTACTGAAGAATAAATTTATCTTATTTACAGCCGTATATCGTGACATATATAGAATACATTGTAGAGAGAAACAAGATATTAAAACAGCTTTCTTAATTTGCCTAATCTCAAACCTGCAATAGTTATGAACACTACCAGATAAGTGCCTAAAACAACTTACTATCTACCTCTTCTGTACTTAACCTCTGCACAAGCACAGGTAACAAACGTTTTGCCATGCTATGTGACTTACACAAAAAAAAATCTCTTCATTATTAGGAAATATTAAATTACTAAAGAGAAACTGACATGACAAACTTTAGGTACACAGTTAACTTCCTTACTTTGGAAGGCTCTATTTTAAAACAAACAAAATAACCATGCTGCACTTTTATTTTCAATCACTCTACACTTCTACAACCACAGCTGCAAATTAGCAACTACTACAAAACATTTAAACTATGTAGATGCCCTGGCTGTATAATTTTGATTTTCTATTAAATAAACATGTTTCACTGAGATGTTTCGATGCTACTTCAGACAGAGAAAGCTTCGGTGTGCGCATCCAAGATCTGAAACTTTTTTACCCCACTGATGATTACTGTTGCAAAAACCTGTAAACTAAGTTATTCCTCATAAAACACTCACTGCTAAATTACAGTATGGAGTGATAGTGTTTTAGAAGATGAGTAACCCACACCGAAACATCATATAAAAAGCATTCAAAGGGATAAATCCAACAACAGACAAAAACCAAAGATAGGTAAAATTACCACCAGTCAAGGTCTAGTGTAACAGTACTGCTGGTCCACAAACAACACAATAACTTGATGCACTGTGATTCAAAAAGAATATTTAGTGAATTTCTTCCTATCCGCAATAAAACAACACTGAGACAAGAATCTTTCACTTTCATTGCACTAATAATGAAATGTAATAGACTAATTTACTACCACTTAAACAAATGGCAACTATGGAAAACACCTGAAGTACAACATATCAAATCCATTTTAATAGGTAACTGTGGTACTGCAAGAGGAGTTAGGAGGATGATAAAACTTTTTTCAAACGATGTCCTTCCTTAGAGCTTGTTGCCGCCTCCCCCCTCCCCTCCACACGCATGGCTACATCATCCAGCTTGTCTATGCTGTACCAGCACTACAGCTTACCTGGTTTAGGGGCTGTATTGGGTGAGGAGAAAGAAGCAGAGAAAAGGAAAAGGGAAGCAAGAGTGGCTGATGGCTGGTAAGAGGAGGCAGGAAGAACAGAGTATAGGAATGAGGGACTGTGAGCTCACTCTGGCAAAGGCAGGAGGGGACTCATGACTGGTTCACAATGACATGGGGGTAGGGGATTGGGAGGGGTAGATGGAACCGAAGGAGAGAGAGACTTGACAGGAAGACGATAGTGAAGTGGGGGGAGGGGGGCATTGAGACATAGGTGGTGGTCAGTGTGTGATGGGGGTAGGGGAGAATGAAGCTAGGACGTGCAGGATCAAATTCTACATCTTAAGGAAAAATCCCGCGGATGTAGTTCCGAGAAGATGGTATTTGGGTGAAGATCCACGTGGCATGTGTTGTGAGGCCACCAGTGAAGTCTAATATGTTGTGCTCAGCGACTTGATCCATCAATGAGTAGTCAACTCTGCTCTTGGCCACAGTTTTTTTGGTGCCCATTCAGTGTAACACTCAACTTCAATGGCAGCTTCACAGTCCAGGCCTTAAGGATCCTCACCACGAATACCAGCTCCTTTGAGCTACAAAGATTGAGTTTGACCTTACGGCACATCTCTAGATCTTTCAGTCCTCCTGGTCTCAATACCCCCCCCCCCTCCCTTTTGCTACTCAATTCTACTCACACCCTCCTGTCCAGTGGCTCTACCTCCCCCTCCCACATCACCACTCTACATCATGGTGCACCATCTGAAAATCATGGTGCACCATCTGAAAATCTGCCTACCTGTCAGAGCAAGCTCACTGGCACCACATTGCTGCTGATTGCATTTGCTGCCTCTTCCAGCCATGATCTACCTTTTTTCCCCACTTAGATTCTCGCCATCACCCACTGCATATGAAGCAACAGCTGACTCCAGTCAAACTGCAGTACCAATACATGTAGCTATGAAGGAGGTGTGAGTGTAATTGTTGTTTGTTATTTGATTTTTCCAACACGGTAAGAAGTTCATATGCCCAAGAGTCAAACAAAATATTGAAAAACATTAGCAGAACAATATTTCTATGTTTTTCACCTCAAAGCTGACACATTCTTATTTTGACATTTCCACAAATGATTGATTTGTTAACTTTATACTGAATGCTCTTACATAAAGTTGCCATCATTAACACAGGAACACTTTTCTCAAATTTCCATTCAACATCTCGATAACTTTCAGCTTGTCCACATGAGCAAATCAACTGCCAAATGAAATGAAAATACCCTACCAGCTGTTTACACTGATGAGTTTACAATGCAATTATGGCATTTCCTTCTCCAAGTCATTGATATGTACATAACATGCGTATAATTCATAAAATTAAATTAAATGGGGATTAGTTTCTCGAAACTGTCTCTTCAGATCTATGTGGTTTGCTTCTTTCATTACTTTGCAGCACTTCAGTTGTGCAGATAACTGTGTAACCATTTTTTTTTACTGTTAAGTGGCTTAAGTGTAAAGTGTCAGATCACTGATCCTGGTCAGTAACAAGATTTTTTTCTCCCACTTCTGGCTTGGTCATCAACGTGAAAAATACGAAATTGTAATGGGGTTCAAAATTTAAATTACACAGTACATCCCCCCCCCCCCCCCTCCCCCAAGCTCACTTGGTACGTCAGATAGAAGGCTGAAAGGAAGGTAAAGCTCCTTTTTCTTTTGCCTTACTATCACTTAAAAATGCAAATGCCCCTCCCCCAAACACACACACACACACACACACACACACCATCTTTCATCAGTTGAAACTCAATTTGTACTTCGTCTGTTACTTGCATTGCTGTTCACCTACAAAATTTCTTAATTCAGTACCCTTTTAAATTTTCCGACATATTTTTGTTTCTATTTGCCTTATTTTTACTTCTGCCATAGACTCACTCTTGATGATGATCTTTCGGTCGCTGGCATCACCATCCTTACTCATCAACCTCATTTCAGGTTGTGTTATCTTCTGTGTGATTTTTCATGCTATGTCAGTCTGTAAACTACTTATATATTTAAACAAGGTCAATTTTATTCCAGTGATACATTTCAATTATCTTCTTTATGTTTGGGTGCAGCACAGCCATCAAACATATAATTAAAGATATCACAATTCCACTGGGGCTATCATCTGAATAAAATTTGTCATTGCACTTGGCAGATTTGAACTACATGATCATTATCAACTGTCATATACATCTAATTATGTACAGTGTGTAAAAAAATGCATACACAAATTTATAGAGTTATTAGAGGAGGTAAAAAGAAACACTTCTATTATGTGACACAAATGTCATGGGTGCACCTTTACCTTGCTAATGGTCCTTAAAAAGTTTGATGTTCATAGTTGTTTTGACTGTTTTGTATCCAACATGTTAACATTGGAATCCCATTTGCAACACAATTCCATCATATTACTAGGAAGGATAAGCTTTCATTATTGTTTATTATGTAGTATTTACATGAAAGTTCTTACTGTAGTTTACAGGTACTTTAAGGTTGATTACACTCTAGCCATCTTAGCTGGCACGCATCTCGTTTGTGGGCAGGCACGATGCAACAGTCTAGCAGAAAGGTGCAAATGTAATGCTTCAATAGCAAACTCAACAAGTTGTGGCCACAATATTACAAAACATTATAAATATCCTAACATCAGTAATCGTAATAGACATTTCAGTGCAACTGTTTGGGGTTTATAACCTTCACTGGAATTCATTTCACTGGTACTGTAATGCTCCACTTGCAATCTAAAATATGTTTACATTCCCAGTCCCACTCCATGATTATAGAATGACACCGTAAAGAACAAAAAATGTTCTGAAATACTTCAGCTGTTGGTTGCATCTTTTACACCAACACCTCAGAGTCAGTTTTATCTTGGCCATAATTGGCAATGGCCTTTGTGGCTCTCCTACTCAATTTATTCTATTTTTTCCAAATTAAATTGTTACTTATTTACCCTGGCCGTACTATAGCCTTAAGACCCTCTCTTACACTTCAGAAGATAGCCGAAGTTTACAGTACAGACATCCACATATTTATTTAACACCTACTTCACTTGTAATATCTACTTTGCATTTATCAAAACTAACCAGTAAGGTACACACTGACTCCTTTTTCTGACTTTTGGTAACAATATTAGGATTGCAGAGTATCATGTCGTGGATTCACAAGGGCTCCTTATTACTCTCTCTGATTTTCTTCATATGTAAATAATCTGAAGGTCAGTGTGCAGGCATCAGAAAAAAAAAAAATCTACAATCTACAAAAAATTCTAGATTAGACTATCTCCGAGCACAGTTAAGTACAAAATATTTTGAGTTTATTAGCATTATTCCCGGTACATGAATGCACATTGCACAAGCCATAATTGCAAAATCACTGGTTCGATTCTCATTAGTAGCAACTTTTTCTACTTTTATTTAAATTTTTTACTATAATCTAATGGAAATGTTAACAAATACTGAATCATAATTTTAATAAAACTTTTTACTTTTAATTACTGGTTGTATGAAAATAAATTTGATACAAACATTTGAAATTCCTTATCATTAAATGACAATACCAAGACTTACCAAGCGGGAAAGTGCCGGCAGACAGGCACAATGAACAAAACACACACACACACACACACACACACACACACACACACAATTACTAGCTTTCGCAACCGATGGTTGCTTCTTCAGGAAGGAGAGGGAAAGACGAAAGGAAGTGGGTTTTAAGGGAGAGGGTAAGGAGTCAAGGAGTCATTTCAATCCCGGGAGCGGAAAGACTTCCCTTAGGGGGAAAAAAGGACAGGTGTACACTCGCACGCACGCGCGTACACACACACACACACACACACACACACACACACACACACACACACACACACACACACACACGTGTGTGTGTGTGTGTGTGTGTGTGTGTGTGTGTGTGTGTGTGTGTGTGTGTGTGTGCGAGAGAGAGTACACCTGTCCTTTTTTTCCCCCCTAAGGGAAGTCTTTTCGCTCCCGGGATTGGAATGACTCCTTGACTCCTTACCCTCTCCCTTAAAACCCACTTCCTTTCGTCTTTCCCTCTCCTTCCTGAAGAAGCAACCATCGGTTGCAAAAGCTAGTAATTCTGTGTGTGTGTTTTGTTCACTGTGCCTGTCTGCCGGCGCTTTCCCGCTTGGTAAGTCTTGGAATCTTTGTTTTTAATATATTTTTCCCATGTGGAAGTTTCTTCCTATTTTATTTTAACGCACTGAAAATTTTTTGTGGCTAGCAGCACCCAGAAATATTTTTATTTGCAAAGACAGTTTCAAGTATTGCATCTTACTGCTTTTAGAATTTTTTTCTGGGCATTCTGTAAATGTGAAGAAAATCAAAGAACAAGTTCGTAGGTATTTCAAGTGATAAGCCATTAGTTCAGTCTTGAAACCGAGGCTGTTTGATATGTCTCTGAGGTTACATAAAAGTGTTTCCTCACACAGGACTTTACTTATATGTGTGGTATTAGGAGGAACTTAATTTAGTCCGATACTTTCATGTCACAAGTACGGCATTATAATAGTTACTCACTTCAGATTAATGCAAAGAATAATGTGATGTAGCTCCTTACTATGACATTATCTTTACTGTAAATTCAACCACCTTTGATAATTTCCTTAAAAACAAAGCCTATCTTCTGCCTAATGTTAATCAAGTGAAATCTATATAACAGTAATTTTCATTACTTCCTGGGAAATTTAATGACACATTCCACACACAGTGATAATACAGAAGTTTGAGGATTGACGCATACGATAAGAAAATACAATATTTTGACATTTATCAAGGTCATCTTGGGTGAAATGCTGTGGAACACTTGCATGATCTCCACTTAACTTTGTACATCTGAAATAGATTATACGTGTAAATAAAGTCTTTCATTTACATTTGACCTTACATAAAAAAAAGTTACACAGTATAGAAAGAGGCTTGCGGTGAAATAAATGGAAAAGGAAATTCCCGAATGAAAAAAGGAGTCACTACACAGTTCTACGACCAACCAACCCAGAGAGAGAGAGAGAGAGAGAGAGAGAGAGAGAGATTGATCTTTATAATGGCCCTCTAATATTTTACTTTGATTACCACAAACATGCAAAGTAGGGTATGCCTATTACATATTCTAATCTGATGAACAATTTTACATTCTAGAAAATTTGTACTTCACTATTCAATATTTTAGAATCAGCTTAGGCATCCAACCATTTATCTAATGATTTCACAAGTTTTAAACTTTATCTATAGGAACTTCCTGGAAAATTAAAATTGTGTGCCGAACAGCACTCTACACTGCTCTGTTATTATATGAGCTTCGCAGTTACTCTACATACCAAGTGGTACTAGTACTCTTGGAAGAACGGATATCGTAGAGAAACCACCTCATGGGAATTTTACTGCATAACACAACCAAAGTGTTGTTGCTGTGGTCCTCAGTCTGAAGACTGGTTTGAGGTAACGCTCCGTGCTAGTCTGTCATGGGTACTTCTCCACCTTCCCATAATTACTGCAGCCAACATCCTTTGCCGTTTTTAACTGCCATATTTTCCTAAACTACCAAATTATGTATTCTTGATGCCTCAGGATGTGTCCTACCAACATATCCCTTCTTTTAGCCAAGTTGTACCTTAAAGATCTTTTATTTCCAACCTCGTAATTGGTTACCCTGTTCACCCACCTAATCTTCAGCAAATTTTTGAAGCACCGCACTTCTAAAGTTCCTACACTGTTATTGTCTGTACTGTTTATCATCCATGTTTCGCATCCATGCAATGCTACATTCATGACAAATACTTCCAGAAAATATTTTCAAACAGACAAACATTTCCCACACATTGTTTTCACACAGACCTGAGTGTTTCCTTGCTTCCAATCAGCAAACATTGAAAGCGCAGGATCCCTGTGATGTGTATAGGTCAAAATATTCAGGTAAATCCATTTCATTTGAGTCCGGTGTGGAAAGGGTTATTTATATCCAATGTTAATTAATTTTTTTTCAGAATCACATTCCTAGCTGCTGGCAGTCTGCATTTTAACTCTTTTTCTTCTTCAACCACTGACATTGTTCTGCCCAAATAGCAAAACTTATCTAACATTTATAATGTTTTCACTTCCTAATCCAATTCTATAGGCATTGACCAATTTAACTAGCAACATTATCACCTTTTTATATTCATCTTCCTACATCTTTTTTTACAATATTAACTATTCCCTTCAACAAGTCCTTTGCCATATCTGAAAGAGTTACAATGTCATCAGTAAACAACAATGTTTTTATTTCTCTCACTGAACTTCAATATTGTTTCCTAATTTATTTTTTGTTTCCTTTACTGCTTCCTCAATGTGCATAGGGAATAACTTCAGTGACAGGCTACAGCCCTGCCTTGCTCCGTCTGCCTCTCTTTTAACATCTTTCTACTTTTGACAGAAACCCATTACTATTTTTCCCTCCTACCTAAAATAATTCAAAGAGTAGTCCAGTCAACACTGTCCTAAGCTTTGTCTAAATCTATAAACACTATGAAGACGAGTTTGCAATGATTACATTGTGATACATGCAAAATTCTTTCATTCCTTTCCCCCAGTCCAAGATATTTATCCTTTTCCTGCTACTGATTTCTGTTGTTCATCAGAATTAAAATTTCTTATCCCTTAAGAAACTGAATAACTTCTTTTATCTCATCATACAATTTTTTATTCCCCTCATTATGTGGAGTTAGTACACATTTACATTTTTATTAGTGTTGTGTGTCATGGCCTTGTGTATTTTGCCTACAATAATGCCTTCACTGTGCTGTACATAGTAATCAACCTGCATTCCTACTCTTTATTAGACCTACTGCTGTATTAACCCTTTTCGACAGTGTTAGTAACCTTGTTCTCACCTGACCAGAATTCCAGTTCATTCTGCTACTGCACTTCACTTCACTTCACTTCACTTCTTCCCACCACCACAAAAGTATTCTGTTCATTCACTTCGTTTCATACAGCTGGTTTATCAGTATTAAACTGTGAAAATCCAATGAAACCCAGCAGGTAAAAACCTGACTGAACTAAACAGTTGACACCAAATAGTTCTTGCCAAACTTGCTCTGACCAAAGTGTTGCTTGGTTTGTATGTCACATTGATCTATTAACAGTCAAACCAGCATTTAGTATTTCTTATTATGATGTAAAATACACTCTTGCATACTATTCCAAGACAACATAAACTATATTAAATAAACTGGGAAGTGCAAAAAGTAGTAAAACTATTGGTCCTCTGCACTGAAAGAAGTGCTATAGAAACCCAAAATGTATTAAAGATGCAGGTAATTTTTTTTAAAAAATGAGTGGTAAATTGATCCCTGAAAATGGTATTCATTGTGTATGCTGAATGCATGACATCTGTAATAATAATAATAAGTAATGCACTACATCAATGACCTTCAATAGTAATAATAATAATAAGTAATGCACTACATCAATGACCTTCAATAGTCATCTGAACTGTCAGATAAAACATTTTCTTGAAAATCATATCCCCATATTCATGGAGTGTGAGTAAAGATATGCCTACATTCTATTGTCAAGGCAATAGGTGTGGAATAATATAGTTTTCTTGGTAAAATTGGATCCAGCAAGTGATCTTTGGGTTACTTCCAGAAATTTTTTTTTTTTTTTTTTGAGGACACTATAATATTTTATAAGCATAGGTTATTTTTACACAGAACTGAGATAAGCATGAAGGGAGAGTACGTGATGAGTTAATGGACTATAACTTGCTATTAATAGATGCGAAATAAGTATGTTTGAGAGCACATTTATGGCAACTTATTTGCTTTGTAACAACAGTGCCTTCATTATTCAACTGTGAAATGGATCTTGCAAATGTGTCAAAACAAAACAATTTGATGGCAATACTTTTTAACAGAATATACCACACTTTTAACTAAAATCATAAATATTTGTAAAACTTTCTAAACCAATATCTGTTACTTCCCCTGAGTAGGCCTGCTCTCTTACTGCCTCTGTCATTACCAGTCTCATGCAAATACTACAAAATGAAGTTCATAATGCACACTACACCTCAATGCTACATACAGTGTAGAAACATACTACTCAGATTACATTAGCATGATTTTTCAGCACTCTACTCACACAACAAAGAACTTCTGTTGCATCAAAAATACTCTTACATCTATTCTAAATTTACACAGATACTCCACAAGCCACTGTACAGTGTGTGGCAAAGGATACCCTGTACTGCTACTATTAATGGACATTATTACGGAGGCGTGTCACCCTTTGTTTTTACGATGGCTCAAGTTCTGCTGGGGAAACTTTCACGGAGGTGTCTGAATGTCTGAAGGAATGGCAGCTGTTTCTTCCTCATGAGCCAAAACCAGAGAAGATAGTGACATTGGAAGCTGGGGTCTGGAGCAAAGTCACATTATAACTCATTCCAAAGGTGTTCCGTTGGCTTCAGGACAGGACTGTGGATTGACCGGTCCATTTCGGGAATGTTGTTGTCCACAAATAATTTTCTATTACAGATGATGCTTTATGATAGGGTGCACTGTCATGTCAATACAAACAGTACGAGGTTTCTAAACTGCTCCTCTACTGTACACAGCACACAATGCTGTAAAATATTTTCACATCCTAACACATTTAGTGTTTCCTCAATCACAATACAGGGTTCATACCCCATACAACAATACAACCTCCTGCACTTTTCACATGACAGGAAACAGTCTCCAAACCCAAACCCTCCATCAGATTAGCACAGGATACAGCAAGATTCATCCCTCCAAATTACTTGGTTCCAATCACCTGCTGCCCAGTGGCTTAGATCTTTATACTACCTCAAGCATCACTTAGCAATGACTACAAAAAAAGTACGGCTGACAAGGAGCTGCTCAGCCAATGTACCCCATTGTTCAAAACTCCCTATACATTGTTATTGTGCTAGGTGGATTGCTGGCAGCACTTTGGAACTCGCCAACTGAAGTCTTCGAAGATCTTTTACAACGACCCTCTGTAATGCTCAACCGTCCCACTCTACGAAGTCTTGGTTAGTTGTGATTGTTCCTTCATGTTTCCACTTCACTATCACATCATCAACAGTCAACTCAACCAGCTTTAGAAGGGTTGAAATGTTTGATGAATTTGTTACTCGGGTGACATCCAATACTAGCCCACACTTTAAGTCGTTGAGCTGTCCTGACCCACCCATTCTGGCATTACTGCTTCTCTACTTGCAAACAATACTCTCCACCTCCTTTTATGCTGGTAGATCTGTCTCTCCCGGCATATAACAGTCAATTCTGCATTACATTAAGGGTGTACCGATAATTTGCATCAGTAAGACTTTGCTTAGGTGACTCTTCAGTCTTATTTGCACTATCAGTTCTGCAACTGTATAATTATTGTCTACCGGTTTGAGTTACAACAACCACCTTCAAAGGACAAAATCAGTATACATTATTGGATCATATTTACATTTTCCTGAAATACTATACAACTAAATGTAAAACATACTTAACTATCATGAGAGTCTGCCTGAACATAATCCATATAAACATTTTGTACATTAGCACAATTACAGCAATGCACATTTGGTGAGAACGTTAAACTTAATAACTCAAGTTACTTTTATCAAGTGTGAAGTTCCCATCCAGGATACAGTTCTGTAATTGTGCTAATGCACAGCACGTTTTCACGGATTGTGTTCAGGCAGACTCTTATGACAGTTACATTTGTTCTACATTTGGTTGTATAGTATTTGATGAAAATCTATTTTTGATTCATTCATGTATACTGTCTCTCTTCTGTAAATATGGTTGTTGCTACTGAAACCGGTAGAGAATAAATATACAATTGTATTGCTGATGGTATGATTTCTTTCTAATATTTTTGATCAGATTGTTTATCGTATGCCCCACTGACCTTGTCGCCACCACAACCACCACCACCACCACCACCACCACCACCACCAGTTTGACCCCCTCCTACTATTGTTCATGTCATTAACAACAAAGCTTCTCGTTACGGAACAGTAACACCTCTGAGGTATGCAAAGCTTAAAGCTGTAAGGTGCATTCACTTAAGAATTTGTCTAGATCAATATAGTTAGATTATACCTTTAAAGCAAGCCCTTCAAAACAGGATCCCTTATTATTTTCTAAGATACACAATATGTATCAAAAAGTCATTATTCTCTTATTAGAATTCATTATTTGAACATCCGCCTAGGCTCTGGCTCTCACTCTTACGTGTAGATTTTTCACCTGGATCCAGTTTCACCTCAGTTTGAAGAAGTGCATCACCCCTAGTTTAATCCCACAACCTGCATCAAAATATTTGATACTAAATATTCCTTTGACATGATTACAGAAAATGTTTTACATCATTTACTGACACTGGCCACCGTCAGTGGTAGAAAGGTATTTCTATTTGACTTTGTCAACTATGAGCAGAGAACACAAAAACAGTACAATTAAACTACTTTAAATGCCGGCTGAAAGCAGCAGATATCCAAATATTCAAACAGTGCTAAATTTCTTCTACATATAAAGGATAGTTATTACCATCCACAAAACTTGTACTCTTATCAGATAAGACTGACTGTCAGATTTAGACTGATCATGGTCAAACTGTTTACAGCAGTCTAACAATAATTAGTTAATATTGCAGCTTTCTAATATCTGCTTCTGTATCAATGTGCAATGTGAGGATGGCAGATATTACAAAGTGTTGGACATCCATTCAGCATCTTTATAATTTTTTAGTTTTATGAATTGAATTTTCCTTTTGATATTGTGTATAGTTTCACTAATTCTACAACCCTGACAGCTTGTTTCATGATGAGAGATACTGAACACGGATGGATGAGATAATGTCTGGGAACTTTGTATATTTTGCACATCAATTTCAATTTGTATGTATTTCAGCATATTTCTCCCATTTGTAGCTATATTTACTACAATCCGTGTTTTATATTACACCAAAATAAACCTTCAACAAGCAAAATGGCAGCATTAAATGATAATGAATACTGCCTACAGTATTCATAATTTATGTTAAAAATTCTTCTTGAGCAACACGAAAAGCTCTCACAGGTAATGTCTTCAATATAAAACAGCTTGATATTGAAAATAAGCTTTCAATAGTTGGTAAACACACATTACATACATTATGTTTGACACTTATTTTGTTTCGACTATTATAAGGAAGAAAAGAGGTTACACTTAATTTGCAAAAAGGAAATGATTTTCTAAACTAAGACAAGACAAAGAAAGAACTAATAATTGCAGCTTTTCTTATGATAGTTTGTCTCAAAGAAAACCATCACAGGCGGAAGGGACTATAAAAGAAGGAAGGAAGATTACAAACTCAATGTCCCAGCAGTGTTGACGGCATTAGACAGAACTCAAAGTTAGGATCAAGTCTGAAGGAAAGGGATCAAGTCTTAAGGAAAGAAACTGTTATTGGCTTCATTTAAGGAACCATCTCGAATTCTGTCAAGTAAGTTAACCACACACAACCTACATTATTATGTCCAAACAGGAATATGAACAAAACATAGAAGTACAGTACCATAACCACAGTACCAATCATTTCCCTCAGAGCTAAAAAGAAAAGAAAATTTACAAATGGCGAAGTTTGGATAGAGAAGCCAATCAGAAAAGGCAGGGTGTCCTCTGTATACTTTTGTTCCTAATTAACAAACATACAGCAAAAATACATTTCTAGGGTGGTGATTGTGACTGTTTACTTGCAGACAATGAACATAACAAAAGAGATCTGATAATTGGAAAAAAGCACAACATAAAATGAAAATAACCAATGTGCAAGGGTTCTGAAAGTATGAAGAGGAAATTGTACAAACAGAATAAGAATAAACAAACATATGTCATACGAATTTAGATGAAGAAAAGAAGTAAAACGAAAGTTTCACTGCTATTTATTTTTAACTTAAAAACAACAAGAGCAGATTGTTATCCACAAATGAGAAGAAACAACAACACACCAAATATGCAGTGATAATAACACTTGTTTCCAAGAGTTATGCCCAATGACAAAAACCAGACAAAGTATGAACTGTGTTACTTTCAGCAAGCATAAAACGCGGTTTTGAAATATAATAGTTTTTTTCCTTTATAAGACCTTATTGAGTCCATTTTTCTCTGAAAGTGTGTTCTGCAATAATGCACAGTTCACATAATACTGTAGGCCCAACAACGGAAACAGAAAAAATTTTGCTCCCATGTTTAATGATTCCGACTTTATTGAGAGTTTTATCACATGGCAGTTACTGCCCCTTACCACAAAATATTCAAAAGGTTAAAATTTCAACTGATGAGGCCAGGCTACTAAGAATATTGTACACAAACATGATCAGACTGGTAAAGTTTCATGCCGGGCAATAAGAACCACGCGGACTGTGTAACGTTACGGAAGATTGCAGAGTATCAAGATGACAGGATATACTTTTAAACATCTATATAACAGTTTATTGACACCTGGTGTGAGCGCTGCCCAATAAAGACACTATTCTACAGAAGTATGTGTGTGTGTCATTCAATACTGAACGATCAATGTTTATATCACAAAGTAGCAGCAACTTACACAAGGTACTATGGTTCTCAAAATTCAATTGTTAATCAAGGTAACAGTCAAAAGGGCTTTATGAAGCGTTGCACTCCATTTAAGAAGACTGTTTCAGAAACTTAAGATCCTCAAAGTTTATGGTCAGTCTACATGTCTCGCAGTGCAAGTTTCCACTGGCATAAAGCTGTTAAAAGGTGGGAGAGAGCTTGTCATTTGCTCCACTGACAACACCACAGCTACAGTTATGCATTTAGACCCTTTAATAATAACAATAAGCTAATGCACCAAGAAGCTTAAACACTGCGGTACTATCTCCAATCACTTTCAAGGCCGATTTGAAGATGACAATGTGCGCTCTTCTGGTTCTCAAATACCAAGTCCAAGTCCTACGCAAAACAGACATACTGCTGTTGGCTATGTTGTTTCTAATTAGTGAACCAGGATGAAGGGGACAATACCTAGCAAATTTCAGTTCTTGAGGTATGCGTTTGTTAGGACTGCAGCGTAAAAAAATGGGACAATCTAACTGAAAAAAGTCTGTAAACAAGACATAAGTAGTCATTTACCACCTCAGTTTGTACATACGAAGAGTACAGATTACTAAAGATGTTACCTTCTTCAACTGAAGTTTATACAGCTGTTACAATCTGTTTGTTTACTAAAAAGCATGCCTAGCATGCCTACCCCCCCCCCCCCCCCCCCCACACACACACAGGACAAGTGCATATTTCTTTACATTAAGATTAAGGAATAAAAGAAAGATATTGTTACTGAATCCTGCACTAATATCTTTTACAGCCTCACTGTTTTTGTAGAACAATCATTGTACATGATCACTCCTGAACAGTTTGTCACCAAGTCAAGTGTAGAGAACTTCCTACCCATCATATTCACAACAATTTTGTTGTTTATTTTCTGTTACCAGGGTCTCAATGTTGACATACCTCCCTGCTGATGTACAGAAGGGACAAAGCGAAGTGGCGCAGTGGTTAGCACACTGGACTTGCATTCGGGAAGACGACGGTTCAAATCCGTGTCCGGCAATGCAGATTTAGGTTTTCTGTGATTTCCCTATATCACTCCAGGCAAATACCAGGACGGTTCCTTTGAAAGCGCACAGCCAATTTCCTTCCCCCTTCTTGACACCACCTGAGCTTGTGCTCTTGTCTCTAATGGCCTCGATGTTGACAGGACGTTAAACACAATCTTTCTTTCTTCCCCCCTTCCTAACTATACAGAAGATTAGCTATTCTAACACATAACTTCTCTTACTATATTCTTGAATTAAATAGCCCAAACTCTGGATGCAGTAATCAAAAAAACCACTTCATACGACAAGCAGTAAGATTCTTATCCATCACCAGTTCATACGACAAGCAGTAAGATTCTTATCCATCTCCATCTCACCCCCCCCCCCCCCCTTTCAACATAAAAATGAACAAGAGTAAAAAAACAACATTCTACTCTGACAAGACGGTAGCACACATCACAATATTAGGGACATATTACAGGCATCACTGCATCAGTGGTTGGCAAAGGTCTATATATTGAAACATATACCACCTCTAATAAAATAGAATAATCAAACATGAATAATGTTGCACATATCAATTATTCAACACTAAAGTATATGAATTAAAGTACTGCTTTTAGCCGTGTGCTGCATCCATAAAGGCATTTATACATGTACTGTCACGCTAGAAAACTAACAGAGTGTGCATGGGCATAATGTCGTAAGTCATATTCCTAATAAGTAAATACAGCACTTCAAAAATGACAAACTTGGTTCTTGTGTTATTATTTAAAGCTAAAAGTCTGTTTACCTGAATTTTACCTTACATTTACTTCATAATTAATTAAAGGTTGAAGAAAATTATGCAGTCTCCCTGTATGTCTAAAATGGTACAGTACAGAAAAATCGTCAAGAATACCTGACTGTAATGATACCAAGTTTCATAAAAGAAACTTGGCAGTTTCATGATAAGCTAGGATTTACGTTAATGTGACAAACACAAAGGAAATTAAGCTTCATGTTCAAATGCAGTTACGTGAGTAGAATGAAAGTTTATTATTGGCTCAATCTACATTAAGATGTTTATAATGATCAATACAAACTCTTGGATAAAACAACTTCATACAAGTATGTCCAAAAGGCTCACAAATCCAGAGGATAAGAAATATCCTTGCTCAATACTATGGAGGAGAAAGTATGAATAACTGTGTGGAACTGTGGTCACTATCTGTGAAAAATGACTTTATACTTCAGCAATGAGAGTCAATTTTAATGAAACTTTTGGTGTGGCCTTCAGTATTCTGCAAAGAAGATTGCTTACAAGATGAAAGTATACAAAATGAAAAACAACACTGAGTAAACAAAGAATACTACAGTTCTGCCCATGGCTCTACATGTTCATTTGTGTTCACACATTACGAACCATAAAAATAATAATAAAATAAACAATACAAATTGTGTGTGTTTTCTAGAAACGCTGCCATAATTTAAGAATAAGACAAGTAACTGACTCTCATAATGAGAGATAAATAATTTAAACTTCAATGTACTAATTCAGAAGGCTTTGTTTTTATCTAGGGCCACTTCGTAAGCGGCCATCTGTTGAGTATAACCTGAGAGCGCGCCAGTCAGTCCCGTCACCACCGCGGCGCACTATTACGCACCGTGCCGATGGGCCCAAAGGCGCCACCACCATTTGCTGCTGACGCAGGTGCATCTGCTCCTAAGTAGCCAGCTGGACCACTGCCCCCAGCTGCTGTCCCTGCACCTGCCAGACCGAGGCCCATGCCGAGGATTCCATAGCGAGCCAACGTGCTCATTGCAGCTGTTATTTCTCCTGTCGCTTGTTCCGAAAAGCCACTTCCACGTAACACGACTTGGATGTGTTCCAGTAACTGTGTTGTCAATGATGTACCTGCTGTTGGTGATCCTAAATTCAGGCTTAGGTTTAGTCCGTTTAGTAGCATGCCTCCAACTGTGAGAAAGAAAAGAGCAAAATTAATTTCCTGATGACTATTTTTAAAGTTAATACCAACAGGCTACAAAATACTACATCCTACGAGCTGTGGTTGTCTACATATATAACTCTAGCAGAATGTGAGGCCTCAAATTATCTGACATTTTACAGCAACATGAAACAATTTTTATTTTGAGGACATAGAAAACATCAGCCATTATATTGTTGGGGAAACATGCAGCATTCATGAGAAATGATGTAAACAAAAATGTATATAGACTGGTAACATGGGGGTTTCAAGTCTGCATCACTCAAATGTGATTAAGAGATCAAATTATAGCACAAGTTCACTTAAACTATTCTTCAATTTGTGAAGCAAAATCCCACATTCCAAAAGTTTGAGTTCAGACGGGAAATCTCCAGACACATGCTCTCAAAATGCCTGTTTATATTTTTTAATCCTACAAAATCATTTATTAAAGCAGACAAAATATGGGAATTTTATATCTGAACGAAGACATCTGTGCCCATTGTCTTTCAATATATCTCCCCCCCCCCCCCCCCCCGGATCTACATCACATCCCAAGAGTTTCATAAAATACATCATTTGAATGGGTGCTAAGGCTAGGAATACGTGAAGTGCTTTATTGGTGGTCAGGTTTGGTTTTATTTTACTGATAGATTGATGAACATGAAGAAACCAGTTGCTGTGGCATATCACTGCCCTTGAAACTCAAGGAGGCAATTTATATTTTCAAGTGTCTCTCATGCTTCAACTGCAATGTTTACAGCAGCTGTACAAGCCCAAAAGCTGTAGGACAACTATAGTTGCCAAGCAGGACAAAGAAAGATTGTATCCATCACTGCCACTAAGGGGCCATTCTACCAATCACATCAAATCCCTCTTATGTTATGGTAAGTAACTAATTAGCAAGTATACAAGGATGCTGTAATTTCATATACCTGTCCTCTCATTTCTATGTTCTGCTACTGATGACCTCTTGTCTTATCTCTCTGTTGCACATGACAGTCATGCTCTGAAAAGTGTGTGTTACTGCTGCATATCTGCACCTTCCATAGAGCCCATCGGATATAATTTTGAAGCCCCTCCACCACACAAGGGGAGAGGTAGAGAGGGGAGGGGTGGGACGGGATGGTGTGTGTGTGCGCGTGCGTGTAGTGATGGTAAATTTAAATGTTTTACAATATGCAATCATGCAATTAATCTGACAGTGGCACCTTGCAAGTGATCAAAGACAATAACCAAACTGTTTAACACCAATGTGTAAACAAGCAACCCACCTGTAGTATTCAGACTGGCAGTTGAGCTGAATGTACCAGAATGCATAGGTGTATGCTGTCCGCTATTTGCATATGGAGAGCCTGTTGGGTTATAATTAGCAACGGGGCCAGAAACATCTGCATAACTTACATTAAGGCAACTACCACTTTGAGGGTCTTCAACAATTTTTACCAAAATCATTCTGCAAGCAGTCTTATTGCTTTCCATGTCACCTGTACAAAAAGAAAAACATTTATTTAAAACCTTATAATACTCACTTTCATCAAATAAAAATGAGTAATTTGAAAATATCGAAACAGCATACATACCAATGACAGTTATGCATCTCTCCTGAAGAGTCTGATCTTTTGCTTTTTGAGAAATCTGGACGTATGAACCACTCTCTTCTTTAATTTGCTTAATGTAATTCCCACCCTTGCCAATAATCATGCCAGCAGTGCTGTTTGGTACCAGTATTTTAACCTATAAAGACCAAATTAAGTTAGACATTTCTGGCTGTTGATTAATGTTTAATAGAAAGATATAAAACAATTAAATAATGAACATAGAGTGCCCAATGAGGTATTGTAATGTGATAAATAGTCAAATAAACTAAATAATATTAGGAAATTATGACAACTGATACATAAAATCATGGTTGGTTGGTTGGTTAGTTGTGGGTTAAGAGACTAAGCTGTGAAGGTCATCTTCAAGTCACTGCCCAGGGGTAGTTCATCTGGTGTCAGTGATGTCTACCAGAGACGTGTTCTGATGGTACCAGAGCTGAGAAATAGTTTCAGAAGTATATGAAATAGGACAGTACACAGATCAGAGCAGAAAAGTGGTCCCCCCTGGGCTCATCCATGACGAGAGATATCCCACCCGCACCTGACCCCTGCCACACAATTACGGGCGAAGACTGAGCAAAGGATGCCTTCTAGTCAGGACATTCAGAACTAAAGTGAGAAGGCTAAAAATGTAATGGGCATCAGTTGGACCATCAAAAATAGAAAATAGATGGGACAAACAGGGAAGGCAGCAGGTGGGTATCCACAGGGCTCTGCATGTGAAAGGGGCACACTCCATCCCTGAACCAGTCAAGGCACTAAAGAACACCCCCTAACAGATTGCTACCTCTAAAATGGAAAATAGGGTGGGGCAGGAAAAGAAGCAAACATCTAACAAGCACTTAAAACAGAGTAAAATAGGAATGGAAAATGCAGCTTTCAAAGGAGGCATATCCCCTAGACCTAGCATCCAGTGGAAGCTGCCCCAACTTCAACCACCCAGCCCTTGCCACAAAGGTAGTTTAAAACCTTACGTCTCTGAATAAAAACCACTTTTTACGGAGATAACAGAGAATCGGTTCAACTGACTGTGAATCATATGGTGATATGAGAGGCAAAGAATTTAGAAGACTATGTTTACCATGGAGGACCATAAAGAGGGGGCATTCCACCAGGATCTGAGCTACTGTCTGTAAGACTCTGCACTCACATTTTGGGGGTGGCTTTTTACATAAACTAAAACTATAGTTACTCTGGGGACGACCGAAGCAGATGCAACATAGGAGAAGACTGGAATGACGAGTACCATACAGTCTTAGTCTTCTTGATGGTCTGGAGTTTATTAGACGAGGCAGTAACCCACCATATGTTATTCCATTTCTGAGTGAGCAGGAGCAGAGCCCTTATTTGCATTCACAAATCTGCACCTGGGATCATCAAAGCAAATGTGGAATGAGCGAACGTTTCTTTAGCCAAAAAGTCTGCCAGTTCATTCCCAGGGATACCCATATGACCTAGGGGGTCCAGAGATATACAACTGAGCAGGCTGTACAACTAAGTTCAAGGATAGGTCATAAAGAGCACGTATCACAGGGTAACAAGAGTAACACTGATCAAAAGCACGGAGACTGCTCATCAAGTCACCACAAATTTAAACATGGCCCACAGATACCTGTTTAATAAAATGTTGGGCTCTGTTTATGGCTATTGGCTCCACCATAAACACACTACAAGTTCATACAGAGTGACAATTATTGAACTATATGGAAAAAAGTAAATTAGTTTTAGTTACAAACTCAGGCGTGCACAAACTTTATTCAACATGTAAATGTCACTACAGACATAACCTTATGACATGTCTGATATGCCTGCCATCATTGGTGATGATGTGGTGCAGACGAATAGCAAAATTCCGCATGACCCACTGAAGTGTCTGAACATTTATGCTGTCAATGATCTCCTGGATGGCTCAGCAATGGTTTTGGGGTTATTCTTGTACACCTTGTCCTTCATACAGCTCCACATAAAGGAGTCTGATGTGTTCAGGTTTGTAGAATATGGCGGCCCATGCCAGTGGCCTCTGGGTACCCCCAGAGCCAGAATGTGGTCCCCAAAATGCTCCTCCAGGACATCAAACACTCTCCTGCTTCAATGGGGTCTAGCTCCATTTGCATGAACCACATCTTTTTGAAATCAGGGTCACTCCAGATAATGGGGATGAAATCATTTTCCAAAACATTTACATATCACTTGATAGTCTCCATGCCATCAACAAATATCACACTGATTATTCCATGATTGGACATTGTACATCACACAGTCGCCCACTGAGGGTGAAAAGACACTTCCTGATATGAAATGTGGATTCTCAGTCCTCCAATTGCACGAATTTTGCTTACTGACAAACCCATCCAAATGAAAGTGGGCTTCACCACTAAACAAAACCATGCATGTGCATACTAATTTGCACCATGGTGGCTGTCGATATACATTGGGTTCTTGCTTGGCTTAAGGATTGGGACGATGATTGTATCTTGCTATTGTGATGAGAAGACACCTTCAAGCCAAATATGTTTAAAGACAGTGAGCAGATGTAAACTTTGAGCAGATGTAAACTTTGAGTAACATTCAGATGTCTGATCACCTCATTACGAATTGATATCAGGGCAGGGGCCATATGATGAGATGAGGCAAGAGTTCGATGCAGTTCACAGTCCGTGAAAGTTTCATTATATAATTCAGCTTGGCAGGGGCTGAAATATAGGAAGATGTCTTCCATTTGTTTCCATGTTAGGAAGGTAGCCAGGTAAGGGGGAGGGCATTGACGCGCAAAGTTGGTTGCAAGGTGTTCAGCCAGAACAGACACACAGGTATGAAGGAGAAAACTTTGAATAGTGGTTGATCTTTGGTGGCCCATTGGACTACGGAGCTTGGCCCATACCTGGCAGAAGGTGGCACACATTCTTACTTCGCTTAAGTAGGTGACAAGCCTTCATACAGTGCCGCTTAAAAGTCAGGAGAGCGGTCAGCGAAGGAGCCACTCAATAAGTTGCAGGGGGCTACGACATCCTGAGTAACTGTTGCAACGTCTGTAGTCCATCGAGGGGCTGGCCGGCAGTAGAGCGTACCTGAAGAAAAAGGAATAGCAGTTCCACAGGTGCAGCTGATTGTGTTGGAGATGTCTCCCACAACCTTGCCACCGCAAACTGACAGAGGGGGTGAAAGATTTTTTTTTTTAATGGTTTTTGGGCGCAAAACTGCTACAGTCATTAGCACCCAGTCTGTGACTTAGGAAAAGGTAAAAGAACGAAACTCGAAGCCAGCAACAATGGGAACGAAACTCAAAAAATTGGAGAAACTAAAAACAGAAGAAAATCTTAAAAAAACACTATAGAAGGGGGTTGGTTGTCCCCAAAAAGAGCTTCAAATGACTGACGTCATCTCACTCGAGAACGCGATCGGCTGAGTGCGTGTCATCTGCTGAATTGGAAGATGTATCAGGTGATAGCTGTAGACGGACGCATAACAGAGTAAAATAGGGGCACTCAAGTAAGAGGTGTCTTACCGTCCACAGCTGAGAGCAGTGGGGACAGAGTGGGGGAGGATCGCCACTTAAAAGATGTCGAATGGCTAAAAAGACAGTGCCCTATCTGGAGTCTAGTTAAAATTACCTCCTCCCAACGACACGTTCGGGAGGAAGAGGTCCAAGCACAGGGAAGAGCTTTCACATCCTGCAATTTATTATTGGGAAGTGTCGACCAATGTGCGTGCCATACAGGAGCAACACGACATAAAACACTCCGTAGATCGGTGAAGGGAATCGTGCGAATAGCTGGCTGAAGAAGAGATACTGCAGCCTTAGCCGCTATATCGGCCGCCTCATTTCCACAGATACCAACGTGTCCTGGGATCCAGAGGAACGCCAGAGACGCCCCCCAAGTGGAGCAAGTGGAGGCAGTCCCGAATCCGGTGGACCACAGGGTGGAAGGGTAGAGAGCTTGGAGACTGAGGAGAGGGCTGAGAGAATCTGAACAGGTAACATACTGTATCCGCTGAGAGCGACGAATGTATTGGACAGCCTGGAGAACAGGGTAAAGCTCTGCAGTATAAACCGAACACTGGTCGGGAAGCCGAAATCGATTTGGGATGTCGCCTACAATATAGGCACTCCCTACACCAAACGATGTTTTTGAACCATCAGTGTAAATAACTGTGGATTCCTTCATTTGTGCACATAGAGCAGCAAATGTCCGATGATAAACAAGTGAAGGAGTACCATCCTTGGGAAACTGACAAAGGTCACGGAGCAGGCAGGCCCGGGGACGGAGCCAAGGCGGTGCTGTACCCCAAGCTGTCAGGAAAGTTTTAGGAAAGCGGAAGGAAAGAGAATGGAGCAGTTGACGGAAGCGGACTCCCAGTGGTAGTAGGGAGGAAGCGCGGCCTGCATACCCTAAATCCAAGGAGGCGAAAAAAATGTCATGGGCCGGATTAGCAGGCATGGAAGACAGATGGCTAGCATAACGACTCAGAAGGACAGCTCACCAATTGGACAAGGGAGGCTCAACAGACTCAGTATAAAGGCTTTCCGCAGGGCTGGTGTAAAAAGCTCCAGACACTAAACGCAATCCACGGTGCTGGATAGAGTCGAGACGCCGAAGAATAGGTGGCAAAGTAGAGGAGTAAACTACGCTTCCATAGCCATGAGCAGTGCTGAAGAGGGAAGGAGTACTGTCACTGAGGAGGCACAGAGCGAGATTGGAAAGAAGCTGATCAGAAGACACCATCCAGATAGTGTTACTTGCCCACAGGAGTGGCATGCACTGAAATATTCAAGCAGAAGAAAAGCAGGATTAAGATGGTCATCTTAAAGGAAATAAGTGCCCTACTTGAATGTGAATGAATGTTACAAGTGTTGATCGCTGGGATAGTTTACACTTGGACCACTAGTGCTTGGAACATGGTAAAGAGGAGAACCCACACTGACGACATCTATGTGAACCAACATAAACACACCTTCAGTTGTCCGCCCAGGGTTAGTACAACTCTTGAGATTGCACGGCAACCACAAAGCTCCGGGCAATGGACATCAGTGAAGTGTATTTCTTTGAGGGTCATACACACTGCACAATAAGATGAAATTCCTAGCTGCAGTTCTGTCTGGTAAATGTAGTATCTGTTATAGGTCCATTTGATCATCATGGTGAAGGTGTGGGGCCAGGAGGACTGATCATGTCCCCAGACTGCTGTCTGTCACTGGTGAGAGCAGGACAATGTCGAAATGGACACTGGCTCAGAATCCGACATTCTGGGGGAACCGACACCTCCAGGGTCACTGGAATAACCTTGGATGATTCTTCTTCCTCTGGTGCTCCTCCTCCACCTCATGTTTCACAGCTGAATTTCTTGAAGTGGGTTTATCCACTAACAGGGGTGGCTCATTTAGCTATTGGCTGGTTTCAGGGGACAGGGATGCTGGGGACGAGCCCTGTTACCGGTAGGTGTCTGAAGTGGTGTTGCAGGAATCACAAGACTGGAGAGTGTCGGTATATCCGGTTTGAACTGCTGACAGTAGCGACTTTTGCACAATTGGTCATCATGTCTACAGGATGACTCAGTACGGCAGGCACTGTCAAGTGATTCATATTTTTGCATTTTCTTTTCTTTTTTAAATACTAAATAAATTAGTGACCATGGAGGAAGGAGTTCAGTACACCTGACACACAACCATGGTGGCGCAAAAGAACGACCCTCGTGGAGTGATCTTCAGTTATCACATTTTAAGGATGACCCAAGCATAAACATCAGTAATACCTCACATGTGACAAGGTTTCACATCACACCTGTACACCATAACTAACTTTTCTGGTAGTATATTTCCTTCTATGGCTAAGATGAAAGAGCGTGTATCTTTTGTGTACAGCTGACAAATGTAAACCTCGCTGTACGAAATTAGCTTGGTGCTTCTTGTCTGTTTCAAAAGTAAGGTTCCTGCGAAAGAACTTCTTGTACAATATTCATACATCTGAAGAGTTTGAGATTAGGAGCAGAGGTGTCCTTAACACAAATCCTTTGAAAATTTTCGTCCAACTTCACCATATTTTTCCTCTTTTAAAAAAAAGTTTTGTCGTCATAAAAGCCTCTCTCTTTTCCGATACACACCTGTCTGTTGGAATTGGCAATATGTTGGTTCACTGTGATAGGCGGAGGAGGAGGAGGAGGAGATCCCATCAACAATGAGGTCATTATAGAGGGAGCACAAGCTCACATTATGGAAGAATGGAGAAGGAAATTGGCCACGCCCTTTAGAAGGAACCATCCCAGCATTTGTACTAAGTGATTTAGTGAAATCACAGCAAACCTAAATGAGAATAGCCGGATGCGGCTTAAAACTGTCGTCCTCTCGAATATGAGTCCATTGTGCAAACCAGTGTGCTTGGTAAATCTGGTATGTTTCATGTGCAAAATGTCCACCCTGATGCCACCTACTCCAATCAAGAGCTCTCCCATGTGTGCCACCCAGCCACAGCAAAGGTCATCTAGTATGATAGCCACTGCCACAAGTCCTCATGCTCCTACGAGATGGGTATCTACTCCTTGGCATACGCGATGAGCTACTAAGTCAGGCCTAAGTGTGATCCCTGTGCGGTCACAGGTTCTACCAAATAGTACATAAAAACCACACAATGTTGGATTGGCTACCATCTTAAGTTCATATATGCATATCTCAGTCAATACAATTATTGCTCATGAAGGTCAACAACACTGTAGGCAGCAGGTCCACACTACAGAGGGGGGTGGGAAGAAATTTAAAAAAACAAACTGTAGGTCAAACCTCAATGGGACCAAAATTAATTCAGGTAAAAAGTGATGTAATGGCAAAAAATTAAGACACTAATGAAAGAGCACAACCTAGGGAAATAGTCAGGTCAATATCAAAGGCTGCCACCGTGAACAAGAAAAGGGGTTAACATTTGTCGGAGTGTGCAGCACAAGGAACTAATTATCCACTGCCTAGTTACCAGTTACTGAAAAGTAAAGAATAACATCAGTACACAAATGTATATGTCAAGTGTAAATGTAAGAGCACAGATGACTGAAAAAATAGGGAGAAATTAAATTAAAAACACAAAGATCAAATAAAAACTGACCAGTGAAATTCATGAGCAGGTATAGATAAGAGACTGAGATCACAATAAAGGAGGCATAAAACATCAGAAAACAAGGAGGGGGTAGAGAAGCAGTAAAAATTACAGAAGTTTAAATGAAGCACTGGCAGGTGGGGCAAAGGAATTCATGCTTCTACAGACTATTCTGGGATGGAGTAATTCCGGGATTTCTCCCACATGCTGCATCTAGATCTACCTCTGGACCTTTTTGCTCTTTCAGATCCCCTTGCTCCTGTTGGTGCACCATTCTCGGTCAGTTTTATTCTTTCCCAATTTTCCAGAGTTTTGTAAATCTCCCTATCAATGTACTTATTCTCTCCTCTCTGAAATCCAACTATATTAGCTCATCTTCATTTCAACAATTCACTTTTATAACGCCTCCCCCACAAAAACACACACAAAGATGGCCTGTTGAAGTGTAAATGTGCATCTAGATATCTATTTTTGTTCTGCAATGGGGTCTATATCAATTATTCTCTACTTACACTTGTATAGTGACATTTCTGCAAATCTGGTTTGCTTTGTTAAGTCCACTTGAATGAGTATCTATCTCATGTAGGAATAATACATAAGAAGGGCTCAAAATACAAAAGGGCGAGAGGAAGGAGAAACTCACACCTTGAAAATGCCAATACTACAAGTTTTTCAGCAATGACAAATGAGTTCACATCTGTTTATACAGTACCAGCAACCCTGTATCTTTATCCCTTAAATAAGTACAAATACTTTTTTGCTCATCCATGTTTGATCCGATCACTGAGGGTTTACCAGCTATAATGTAAAGAAAAGAACAAAGCTCCCAAATACAAATTTGAGCATAATGTTCAGGGTTTTATGGTCACTTTTGGATGTCTAGTCTTGTCAGCACTCATCTCAGGAGCTTTGAGAGAGCCATTTGGTATTGTTTTCCCCTACATTCTGGCAGCACTAATGGCTGGTGCTGTCAGACTTATGTACCACCTTCAATAGAGGTGAACTTTGACAATTCCAGTCACTGGTGCAAGTGAAACACCTTAAAAAACACTACACAATTGTTGACTGAAGATCTGGAGATGAATGCTAGAAAGACAAATGAATTTGAATCACTGCTTCCAAGTCTCATTTTCCACTGCTACAATCATTTGTTTTTCTGTTAGCAACTTGGACCTTTCATCGCTTGTATGATGCAATGGCTTTGAATGATCTATTTACAAGTTAATAAATTAATTTGTATTTCAATATGGCTGCACAGTGACAATTTACAGGCAAGTTCACATAACAAGAAACAATGTTTAGATTAACGAAGTGTTAATAAGGCCTTTTTTAAACATAAAAATATAAACATTTAATCTGAGGCCTAATGGACTATTTATTAAAAGCTTCATGAAAATATGTGGACTGTGACCCCGTAGTTAAAATATTACCCTACCCAGTTCTTTAAACTGACCCAACTGTTCATAAATTTTTTTACATGTTCAAAGTGAGCATTGTATTGGTTGACAAACAATCGTGAAGAACGTATCTGATCATGGTATTATTGAGGAAAAAATAAGACATGAATCAACTCACTGATCTCTCTCTCTCTCTCTCTCTCTCTCTCTCTCTCTCTCTCTCTCTCTCTGACTTGCAGTGACAAAATTCTGAAGTGGCTTAAAAAAAGAGGGATTTGTGAGAGAGGGGGGGGAGAGGGATTTGTGAGAGGGGGGGAGAGGGATTTGTGAGAGGGGGGGAGAGGGATTTGTGAGAGGGGGGGAAAGGGATTTGGGAAGGGGAGAGGGATTTGAGGGAGAGTAATCTATGATTATTTTAAGTACATTTGATCAGACATCTCTGCAATAGAATATGCTACTTACGTCAAATAACTGCTAGCTTGTTGGTGTGAACAGATATATAAATTTCAAAAAATAAAAAATAAATATGTATGCTAAAACAACAAATTGTTCAGCTTCTTAAGAGAACAAGATCCCTTACTATGAGCTACCAGCCCACAAACAAACAAGATGTAAACTGCAATAAGCTATATCAACAGTTCTAACCAACTGGCAACAACTGAGCATAACAAATAACTTTGCAATAAAATTGCTAAAATGTCTTTCCAAATATTTACATTCGTAATCAACCAGAGCAAGAAAAATTACAAACCGGCATCAGTTATCATATTAAAAATAGGAACCACAATGGAAAAACTCTGCAAACTCTCCCTTTTAAAGCTGCAGCATAGGATTCACAGTGGATTATGTCAAGAAACAGTTAAAATAATCTTCATGAACAAGAATTTGGCACTAGTACTGAAGATTATAGCAATAATTATGTGGCCACACAGCCTAGGAAGTTTAATTATCCATGACAGAGTCCGTGGAAGTCCGTACAAAATGTGCCCATTTTTCTTCTTTATGCCTAGTCCAAACCTACTTAAGTTTAGATTTTGGTGTCTGTTTTTCCTTTTGTTATGGCTAACATTTGTTATCAAACAATACTGTAGTAGCCTACACTGAGGCAGCAGACCTTAGTATTTTTGCACCATTCATGTTTCAGCAAGTATCGTGTGTGGAGTGGAGCTTTACTTTTCTCTCTCTCTCTCTCCCCCCCCCCCCCCCCCCCCCCATCAAACTGACACCATCCATCAGACAAAATTCAGTAAAGTATTTTGATCTATTTGAAACTAATTAACTTATCAATAATTAACATTAAAGTTTGTTACCAGTCATGTTTTCTATTGTAGATTTTTGCCACTCTGCTTATTAGATTGTGGCCTTTGCCCTTACATGATATGGACCCGATTTTTTTTTTTTTTTTTTTTTTTTTTTTTCATAACAGGACATAATTCATTAACTAATTAAACCATTAAGATTTTTGCATATTTTACCACACTTTTCAATATGGTATTTCCACTCTTAAATGGGGTTATTCCCAATGTGTATGCTTAACATTTTTACACACACTTTAATAATTTGTTAACCCAAAATATATTTCATAAATCAAATTACTATTAATACCTATGCTCCTAAGTAGCAAAATATAACCTAATATAACAACAAACATGATCAGTTATTGATAATATAATGTAAATGGATAGGTAAAAAAATCTACTCACCAAGCGGTGGCTGGGGAACACACACACACACACACACACACACACACACACACACGAGCGCACGGGGGGGCTGGTTAACTTTTGAAAGCTTTAAGAGCCAGTGGCTCCTCCTCCTGTCAGAAGAGAGGCTGCCAGAAGGAGCCACTGGCTCCGAAAGCTTGTAAAAGTCAAATTATTCTCTCTCTCTCTCTCTCTCTCTCTCTCTCTCTCTCTCTCTCTCTCTCTCTCTCTCTCTTTAGAGAGAGAGAGAGAGAGAGAGAGAGAGAGAGAGAGAGAGAGAGAGAGACCTCTCCCACCGCCTGGTGAGCAGATTTTTATCTATGTATTTTCATTAAAATATAACCTAGCCATTTTTCAAGTGTTATGCGGAGTCACCAAAAATTTTCAGACTGAGACCAACTAGCACCCATTTCACACCTATGTGACATCTTGAAAAGCTGTGGTTGCTCTGGATTGTATTCAAGTTAATGTCCGAGTTCATGACCTAGTTCTACAATGGTGACTTTTGTACAGAAAAGTTGTGGCTCACTATTACAGTGTTGACCCTTTCACAGCTATTACGTATTCGCAAAGTTTGTATTATTTAATATTTCTATGAAAATCTTTAGACAGTGTATATGTGACAAGCATGTATGTGTGGATTATCTTATTTGCTTTTATTAAGCAGTGAGTATGTTATTAGAACCGAAGGATGTTATTCAATTCAGACTTAGATTTTATGCACTTTATGTTCAATCATATTAGTGACTAATTCAAGAACTTTAGTGTGGTGGTGGTGGTGGTGGTGGTGATTGGTTTGTGGGGTCGCTCAACTGTGGGCCAGTGCACATTCCCTATCTATACACAGTCCAATCTAGCCACTTTCATGAATGATGAGGACAACACAAACACCCAGTCCCTGGGCGGAGAAAATCCCCAGCCTGGCTGGGAATCAAATCCGGGACCCCGTGATCCAGAGGTACCAATGCTAGCCACTGGATCATGATGTGGATGAACTTTAGTTTGTGCACTGTTTCCTCCACAGCCACTGTGTTCTACTAAAATTTTGTCTAAAAAGAATTGTAGCTTCATATAGTGATGATGATGATAACACCACGTTAGTATACAATGAAGAGGAGACACATATATGCATAAAGCATGATGTGAACATGATCTGATCATCACAATGTTTGTTATGGTAATAAATGTGGAGGAAAAGCCATGTTATTTGGAAATCTCTACAACATACGTTATCTGCACAATTCCTAGAACTCAGTGTACAGATTTTCTACAAGACTTTGATCATCGAGACTGAGCACCATCACACATTCTCTGATGCTGTCACAGTCAATGAGACAGGATGATCTTTCAGGTAAGCTATTATTTATCTGGAGACAGTGGGAAGACATTACAATTAGGGCACAGGTCCAATGGCCACCATCAATAGCATTGCACTAATTCATTGTTGTACCTCTCTGATTTGGTTCTATTGACACTAACGTACCTACCTTTCATACTCGGCTCATGAGTTGCTGACTCAGTGGCAACCACTTATAAATTGCCCAAGATTATACACAAAAAAAAAAAAAAAAAAAAAATGAGCCTGTTTCAGTTTAAATGAGTTCACTTAGTGCAAAGCACCCAAACTTTATACTAGGTTTAAAGCAACATTTACTGCACAGATTTAGCAACCAACAATGAGAATTAGTGATAAGAAAATTTCATTCAGTATCTGGTTAGGAGTGGAATAAAGCTTTAACACCATTGTTGATAAATTTTTTAGGTAGTTCATATCATAAAACAGCATTTGAAGCAAAAACTTTGACTACACAGCTTTGTAATCAACTTACTGAACACATTTCAGCAATAGCACAATACGTGTTTACGAGGTTGTGAATTTATATTTCACAAACACATTTGTTTCCTTCTGAGGTCAAAGGGTAGGTGGGGAATATAGACACTAAAATCTGAGAGAAACAGACAAGTCACTCAGCATGAGAGGGAGAGAGAGAGAGAGAGAGAGAGAGAGAGAGAGAGAGAGAGAGAGAGAGAGAGAGAGAGAGAGGAGAGGAGAGGAGAGGTGTGTGCACTAAGCATTTTTCACTGAATATATTTATTGTCATCTTCCATTCACCTTAAATAATATCATCTTATCAATTCATTGCTATTAGCCACAAGAAAAATTTAGTAGTGCCTTAGTCACAAATTGCCAAATATGTTGGTACCAATAAACAAACCCTTAATTCCTTAAACTCATGTATCAAACAGTTTCAAATGCCTGATTACTTTACAAATGAGTTAATGTATTAAATAATTGCCTTTAAGCAGCCAAGCAAGAAAAAAATTCATAGGTGGTCTGAAATTTTGCTTCCAGTTTATTGGAAGTCAGTTGGTAAGTGCTCCCATTCTCAAATACTGCATGTATAGTACGGCTATTTATTTGTGCTCCATAATTTACGCTGATTCAAGACAAACACACGGTTTCTAATTGTGATATCTGTCTCTATGCACTAAACTTCTAACTTAAGATTATACCTCTTATGACAGCATTTTAAATTTTTACATTAGGTGAAATATTGAAAATCTAATTTTTATTTACTCTGGAAGCTGTTAGATATGCAACTGTGACTGGGTTCTGGTACAGTGGTTTAGTGATACAGACTTCAACAAAAACACAGGTGCTGTGTGTGTGTCAGTTTCAATTATGTGCTTCAACTGGATTGCATATGGGAAAGTTCTGCCTACAATACAGATGCCACTGAATGTTTATGAGAGATCTTTCTCAGGATTACACTCTCCCTGCTTCCATCCATCCTCATTTTGGAAGTTTTGTACCTTTCATCTTGCTCTAGCTGCCAATTTCTCTTTTCTGTGCCATATATTACTGCGTAGAAACCATTTTCTATGCTCCTAAAATACACACTGGACAACTTCCACGACTACTTTTGATTCTTTAGTTTTGAATTAGAATCTAAAATTCCGCCTCCCGCCAATGCGTTTAATGATTTAATGCTTTTGCAATAGCTTTCCTATAGTACTTTCTGAAGTCATCATAAAAAAAAAATTTAAAATGCAAGCTACCATTACATATCACCATCATCATCTGTAGGATGATTAAAAAATATTAGAACAAGTATCTTTACACAAATTTCATAAACAATACTGGAATTGCTTTATGAGGAAGCCAAAATACATGATTGATAAATAAAAGATGTCAGCCATCAGTAACCACCAAATGTCATTTGTGATCTAAGCACTTACAATCAATTTATTAAAAATAGTGCTCACACGAATTATGCATTAAGAGTAAGTTCTGCAAGGGGGGAGGGGGCGGGGGTCACTTTACTGCATGAATGTTTTATCTAACACCAATGTCAGATTAGAACTAATTTAAGAACCATTGTGCACATCTATTCAATGCAAAACTACAAGCCAACTTCAGTAGCACTAACTACATAGTACACTGTAATATCCAAGTTACCCAAGGACGATGCAAACAACAAATTTGATACATAGTGCACAGATTTTGTGTTATTCGTGATATCAACCAAATTAAAAAAAGCTTTGCTCATAACAAACAGAGCACAATACCCTCCACGTTTAACTATGAAAAGTTACTATATCTTTTTGACTGTACAGACAACTAATGAAAGCACTGAATTTCCGGACAAAAACACGGGAACTTCATACTTCAATTCATGCCAACATTATATACCTGAGCATTATTACAAAGGCATAATACAAACAGCTATCATCATGTATTTCAAGCTTCCTCATAAAGCAATTCCAGTAACGGTTAATGAAATTTATATCAAAATACTTGTACTAATATAGTTTTCATCATTCTTCACAATACAGTATTACTTCAGTTCCACATCCAGGAACACAAATGTTTAAAACTATCAACTAAGTACATCTAAGGCATTAGCATATGCCAGACTAGTTCATCAACCACAACAAGGACCATTTTGTGCTCCCTCATAAAAAGGGTGTATGGGGAAACAACTATTCTGACACACACAGTTTATGAGAGACATATCAACATACGTGTACTAGCACAGGTCACCGAGATGCTGACAAAAAATAAATCTCAGCAGAGAAAATAAAAGGAAAAACTCAACATGTTGCAGGAATTCAGCACAATTACAGAATTACACCTTTGAAACAGGGTGTCTCCACACTTAAAGAAATTTTAAGACTGTAAAACAATGATGATGCAGTAAATGCCAGTATATTCATATTACAACACAAAGGTATGCAACAATGCACATGGATTTTTTTCTTCACTTTTTGTGGTGACAGATCTCCATGTCTGAGAATCAACTACTATGTCTGCATGTTATGATATTAGAAATGAAAGTGCCAAAACTCCAGAAAAACAATTTTTTCTGGGAGTTATATGCAAAGATAATGATAGGAAAAGTGCATTTGCATTTTTAAATGCCACTGGGCTTGAGAGGCAATGGTAAAGCCAATGGTTGATGAATGAGTCTTCGTATGGATAGAGTTAGACCTGTTACTTATTACCTGAAAATTTACCTGCTTGTCACGCTCAGCAGCTGTTTTACTGTCAAAATCTATAGCCTGTTTAGCATTCAGATCTGGTTTCTCCCTGATTTTTTCCATGATGAAGATGAGAACAAGCATAATGGCATCCACAGTACCTGTTATCAGGCAAATTCTTTCTGTTGTGGCTGTAAAAGGACACCATGGGTAACTTTAAATGAGATGTCAGGCACATGTAAAAATTTGTAAAGTTAAGATCAGTGAAATGAGAAATAGAAAACCTAATCCAAAAGAAATGAACTAATACAATATGACCTGAAAGTGGCACGGAAATCTGCAATTTGCCCATAAAAGAGAAAGCCAGGAAAGGAAGATAGATTTTTACACACACAAATGTTTTGAAGCAAAATGACTGTGCCCTTCAATATGAGAAAAGAAATTGTTTATGTATACAAAGGTGTGGATGACGTGATACGTTATTAAATTCAATACAAGCTTTACTGTAGATAGGATCTTTCCTAACTGCATAAAAAATTTGTTTAAAAATGAGCAGTTGCAAATCAGGCATAGATTGTGGTGAACATTAACATAAAGTAACAATTTCTGCATATGATGAATGATAAGTTTTCACTTATCTCTCATCTTGCAGTCAACAACAGTGACTTTCCCCTCTAATCATGACTGAAGGTCCTGTGTTTCCACATACCGAACAGAAGATTTTTTTTCCCTTGTTGTTACTGTACTTACAAAAATCTGTTCACCTGAAACACTGCACTCCAATTCCAAACAACAAAACCAGTCAAATGAGTCATTACATCTAAATATATGGCTGACTCAAACCAAACTTTTAAACATGACAGGTACTAAAACATTTATTTTGTACTGCTACATATATTAAAGCTTTAACAATCAGATTTCTTTCATGGAACTGATTTTTCCATATTTTCATATTTGAACAAAGGTGACAACTCAAACTTTTGGTAAACTGCCTTTTTTGGTAACTGAATACTGAATTTGACAAATTTGTATCAGCATGCTCATCTGCAGAATTATCAGCATGTAATATGCTGCTGCAAAGAATATGTTCAACAAAAATTCAATGGAAGGCTGCAGCGCTAAAAAAATGATTGAATACAAGGTAGTGATGGAGAGTGAGCAACTCTAAGGTACGCCAAGTCTCACTGGAAAAAAAAAGAAGAGCTTTCATGCAAAATATGCCAATGGGTGTGATATGCAGCAAACCTACAACTATTCCATGCAGTGTACTCACTGGTAATTTTTAGCAGTATAAAAATTATTTTCAGGGTGAAATACACCAACAGCAGCATTTTTTGTTCTACCACATACTTACTGCATCCTGTACCTGACCTACCGGCACCCAACCTTTCACACATATTGTGTCCACAGATGTCCTGAGAGACATGTAGTTTCTTGTGAGTATGATGCTCTTATAACAATTATCTCCCTTTAAGTGCAGCATTAGAGCAATTCCCACATATAACAAATAAAGGGGAAATTAACATGAATGTTGTAAAGGAATTATCACAGCATTTACCCACTCCATGTTGTAGAAATGGGACTATAGTAAAAAATTACCAAGATCGAATAATATTTATGATACTGATCATCCTACAAATATGGGAGATCCTTGTGGTAATGAAAATTGGAAAAGTTTGCCATTAAACTGTAGGAAAAATATTCCAAAGCCAAGTCTATATAAAATGGAATAATTATTTCAAATCGCCAACTTAGCAGTCACTGAAAATTAACAAAAATTGCTGGGGAGTGCAAGCATCTTGCCAAAGTCAACAATTTTTTAAAAAGCATACGCACAGAGTGAATTTTTGGGTAAGAACAGAATTAGGTCTTGAAATAAACAACAGTAGTGACTTTTTTTTTCTGCAGTGCTTATATTTGTCAACAGTCGAGCTCAAACAGCTGCATTGCATTACTTTACAACATGCAAGTCTCTGCAGAGATTGCACAGGAGGAGAGGTAACGACTGGCTGAAGCACAGTCAGGTCTTAATGCACACTACGACAGCTCATTTGATAAGAATGTTTCAAGAACAGGTAAGAGATAAAGTTGGATAGTAAAGAGATGGAATCTGTCCAAAAGTTTCGTGGAACTTCACACTTCAGTGTAGAGTGAAAGAGGTATACTATACTATATTCCAAAAATAAACATTTGTTACTGGACAACAAACAGTAAATGTACCCATGTTGCAAATACCACACATTTCTCTACCTTTGCATAACCACCACAAAAAATTCCTAAATATCTCAAGCATAGAAATCTGGCAATTCACTGACCACTGACAGTTACTTCTGCTTCTTTTTATACCAGTCATTCCTTCCGGTATAATTTTAGTACATCACATAATTGGTTTTGTGTGGATTCATGTGCTGTATATAACTTTAATTTTGTTTTCTTCTCCTTACAACAATTCACACTGGGCAGTTTTTAAAACTTATCGCCGTATTTGTGTTATTACATTATATTGTGTAGTGAATGGATATTTCAAATTTCACATGTCTGGTGGGTGTCAACTATGCAATAACAACAGTGTGTGGCTCGACGGCTGACTGCAAGTCTTTCAATTGGATGCCACTTCTGTGACGTGCATCATGCCTTTAATACAAACCCAGTTATACTACCAAGGGAAGGGACGTACAGCAACTTTGACTCTGAACCATTTGGTATTTCTAACAACTCTTCACATCATTGAGAAGTGAAGGTTAGATTACAGGCAGAGTGAAAATTTCCACAGTCCAGCTGTGATTTGACCCAGAGACCCTTTCTAGTCACACTCTTTACCACCAGACCACCGGGCCCGACGTCTGTGAGGTGAGACGGTGAGAGGTCACACATATGAATATACATGTTATACTGTTTGTTGAGATTTGTTTCAAATAGGTACTAGTGATTGACTATTTTCCCATTAATAGAAAAAGAATGCAAACATGGAGAAAGTTTTGAAGAAATTTGCATTATTTCTCTTCAACATTTAGCATCTATGTACTTCAGCACTAATGAATATTTCCATTTCATTAAAATACCTTTTTTCTCATAACACACAGATAATCTGAAGCAGATCGTACAAAATACAAATGAATGTATCTATGTTTTTTTGTTCATCACCTGTGCGTTGAGATACCATTTGTCCTATTACGATGAACCTTTGTTGAGTAGTTGTGTGCACACATATGAAGGATAACAGAAACAAAAATGGGTTACCATAGAAGCTTAAATCAGGAATTACAAACAATTTCAATCAAATTTTGTGTATAAGCGACTCCTCATTTGTATAAAATGAATGTGGGGTAATATATATCAACTACTCGTGGGTTGGAGGGTGTGGTGGCAGGTGGATGAGAAGATATGACATGCAATAAATTTCATAATGATCGATATTGGAATCGAATCCACAGTTTCCAGGGTCACTTGACCTCTTGATGATAGTCGCAGTGATTTATCACCTCTAGAGCTGTGGCCAGGAAAAGTGGAAAGACAACGAAATTACCTCTACATTGGCTGGAGGAATTTCTCCTTAAATTGGCACATGTATCACTTACTACCTGGAGAAATTTACTGTGACAAACCTCTGGTGCTCCTACAGCTGGGGGGTCTGAGTGGAGTAAAAAAAGGTTACATAAGAGCAAAAACCAGGAACACCAGGAGCAATTTCAACCAAATCTGGTATCCACATGACTCATTTGTATGAAATACTGTGGTAATGAGATACCGCTCCTACCACAGGTGGAGGAGATGACAACGAGAAAGAGTGGCTTTCCATTAAGTAGTTGATTTTGAATACATTAAGCACAATATGTCTTATTTGCATTGTTCAATGTGTTCACCAAATTGTGAGAATGAGAACTTCAGGAACCAATCATTTTGCCGTCCTGTTTCAGGGCTACAACTACACAGCTCAATGCTCAATACTACACATACTCTCCGAAGTCACATGGTTGGTTAGTTTCATGTTCCTTGCATCATTTGTATGATTAATCATAATTATGTCGAATGAGTCATTTTACATTCACACAACACATTCATTTGTGAAAATTGCTGTATGCTGATCATCTACTTTTTCTTTCTTTGCTTCTTTAGTACTGTTATTAACAATACCTACTGATCATCTTTCACACATTACAGAATAGGACGAGTTGTCATGATGAATTTTTTTCAGTTTCTATTTGAAGTGAACTCTGCTGCTGTCAGACATTTTATATCATTGGGCAAAAAAAAATTGGTCACACCCCTTTTTGTGCTAAAGACAATCTTACAATGGAGTAATGATTGTCTTTTTTCCTTCTGGTACTGCAATTACATATCTCATGGTTCCTTCCAAACTGCAGTGGATTATATACAACAAATTTCATTAGAAAATAAATATACTCTGAGGCAGTAGTCAAAATATAACTTATTAAACAGATGTTTACAAAATTTTTGTGGGTGAGAACCATATATGATTCTTACACCACATTTTTGAGCAATGAACATGTTCTTCCTTAAACTTTAATTACCCCAGAACAATATTCCATTTAACATTATTAAATGAAAATATGTCAACTTACTGATCTGTCACCCCCGAGATTTGCAACGACTTAAGTGCAAATGTGACTGACCCAAGTTGTTTTAAGAGCTCCAACTCTCATCAATATGAACACCCAAAAGTTTTGACGTTTCCACACTATTTATTATTTCCTCACTGTGTTACACTTATCGTTGGTCAAGTACCGCTAGATGTGCAGAGCTGAATTTGTTATACATTTTTGACAATTACAGATACTATTTGCAGAAAACCACTCAATAATACTTTTAAGAACATTATTTACCATTTCTTCTGTTGCTTTACATACATCTGAATCTATTTCAATACTAGTGACATCTGCAAAACTAACTAATTGTCATGGTTGGCAGGAGAGCCAACACCGTGTTCCTAGAGGAGGCCGAAAGGCACGTGTTTTAGCTCACGCAGGCTAGCGTGAGGTCTGGAACCGGACCAGGAAATTAGAATTTAGAAACAACGGACGTAGCTGGTGGAATACATAACTTTAATCCATTAATGATGCACGTCGCTCGTGACAGTAAATGATTCAATAGCAATAATAACTGATAATGGCACCTGGCTAGGTCGTAGCAAATACCGTAGCTGAAGGCTATGCTAACTATCATCTCGGCAAATGAGAGCGTATTTATTCAGTGAACCATCGCTAGCAAAGTCAGCTGTACAACTGGGGCGAGTGCTAGGAAGTCTCTCTAGACCTGCCGTGTGGCGGCGCTCAGTCTGCAATTACTGATAGTGGCGACACGCGGGTCCGATGTATACTACCGGACCGCAGCCGATTTAAAGGCTACCACCTAGCAAGTGTGGTGTCTGGCGGTGACACTACACTAATTCTGCTTGTTGTCGTTAGACACAAGGTCACTTACATATTTTGAAAACAATAGTGGATCAAAGATTGAGCCATGTGGTACCCCCATATGTTCTTTCTCACCAGCCATAAGATCCTCCCACACTTACATTGGTTGAATTATTGCTCATAACTTTCTGCTCTATTTCAGTTGAATATGATATCCACTTGTTTGCTATAGCAGAAATTCCATAAAACTTAAGTTTATCCAGGAGAGTATTGTAATTCACGAAGTCAAATGAATAGACCACAAAAAAATACTAGCGTGTGCTATTTTATTTAATGCTAGCAAAATTTTGCAAGTGAATGTGTGAATGTCATTCTCAGTTCAACTCTTCTGAAATAAAAACTGAGTTATTGAGGATATTATTCTCACTTTGGTGGAACACTATTCTACAATACATAACATCAAAAATTTTGGAAAATTCTATCTGTAGGGAAACAAGGTGGTTGTTAGTGACATCCCCCCTAACGTCTCTCTTATTAGGGGGCAGGGGTTAACAAGGGCATATCTGAAACTATCTGGAAAACTGCACTGGTGACTGATGAATTACAACTTACATATATCAGAAAATACTGTGCTTAATATGGAAACAACCCTTTAGAACTCTACTGGAACACAATCAAATCCAGATCAGCTTTTATTTTTGAGAGAATATATATGAATGCTTGTGTCTGTGTATGTGCGGATGGATATATATATATATATATGTGTGTGTGTGTGTGTGTGTGTGTGTGTGTGTGTGTGTGTGTGGGCAAAACACACACACAGAATTACTAGCTTTCGCAACCGATGGTTGCTTCTTCAGGAAGGAGAGGGAAAGACGAAAGGATGTGTGTTTTAAGGGAGAGGGTAAGGAGTCATTCCAATCCCGGGAGCGGAAAGACTTCCCTTTGGGGAAAAAAAGGACAGGTGTACACTCGCGCGCGTGCGCACACACACACACACACACACACACACACACACACACACACACACACACACACATCCATCCGCACATACACAGACACAAGCAGACCAATGGTATTAGTAGGTGCAAAGGGTAATATGAGGTTAAAGTGAGAGTAAAGAGAGATTTATATAGGGAGAGATAAAGGTGTGAAAAAAGTCGAAAAAGTGTTGGTTTGAGATGAGCTATGTTGATCATGTGCTGAACTTAGGTTGGTGAACAACAATGGGTGCAAAGGTTGGGTAGTTATGTTGTCTCCAGATCACGTTAAAGGGTGGGGAAATTCAAGAAAATTTCGAAAAAAAATTTTTCGAAAAAAGTTTCGAAAAAATAATTTGCGAAAAAATAAAATTCGAAAAAAATTTTCGGATAAAATCTCGAAGAATATGTGTATAAAAGTATTCAAAGGACTGGTTATGTACTGGCAGGTTATGATGATGAGGCTAACAATTGTTTGATGAAGAAATAATAACGTGTAAACCTGTGGGAAGCTGCTAAAAAATGATCGGTTTTGTGGGAAAAACGGGAATGGAAATAAAACGAAAGTTGTTGGAAAAAAAACTGAGATGGTTGTGTAATGGGTGAAAGGAACTGAAGCTGTGAAATAGTATTCACGAGTTTACACGAAATGTTTGTAAACTTGGAACAATGGATTTTATAGCAGCGGTTATGTTGAAAGCGTTGAAAATTTTAGGTTATGGTTTGGAAGTAAATTACGTATTATTGAGTATAATTAGGCAGGATAAAATGTATGGTAGATTACGGAAAAATGGAAGATGAATACCAAGTGAAACTTCTTGTACAAACGAAAAGAGAAAGTAAGACGATAGAGAAGGTTTCGAAATGCAAACAGAGACAATAACAAACGTAATTGTTGGGTTCAAATTAATGATGATGTACATAAAATAGAAAGAAACTTCCACATGGGAAAAATATATTAAAAACAAAGATTCCAAGACTTACCAAGCGGGAAAGCGCCGGCAGACAGGTACATGAACGAAACACACAAACACACACACAGAATTACGAGCTTTCGCAACTGGCAGTTGCTTCGTCAGGAGCTGCTTGTGTCTGTGTCTGTGCGGATGGATGTGTGTGTGTGTGTGTGTGTGTGTGTGTGTGTGTGTGTGTGTGTGTGTGCACGCGAGTGTACACCTGTCCTTTTTTTCCCCTAAGGGAAGTCTTTCCGCTCCCGGGATTGGAATGACTCCTTACCCTCTCCCTTAAAACCCACATCCTTTCATTTTTCCCTCTCCTTCCCTCTTTCCTGACGAAGCAACTGCCAGTTGCGAAAGCTCGTAATTGTGTGTGTGTGTGTTTGTGTGTTTTGTTCATGTACCTGTCTGCCGGCGCTTTCCCGCTTGGTAAGTCTTGGAATCTTTGTTTTTAATATATTTTTCCCATGTAGAAGTTTCTTTCTATGTAAGTTAGCTGCTGAACATACTCTGGATTTTTCTCTTTAACTGTTTGCCCCTATACTACATCTAACAATGATTATTAAACAAACTGGCTACCTGTGACAGGTCATTTATAGCCCTTCCATTTAAACTAATAGTGATGTAATCCTTATCTCATTTTACTACATTCCATATAGTCATATGCCTGTAGTCAGAATTACTAATTTCCGGCATAATGTGCATGTTCCTTTATTTTTTTAATAATTTTTCTAAGTAATTCTGAATATCTTTTGTAGTGTGCAACTACTGCAGGGCCTTTACTTGTTCTTGGCAACAGATATGATTCCCTTTTCCTTCCACGAGATACTTTAATCCATCTAGTGATCCATGATTTTTGTATGTCGGTTAATGTCCTTTCTGATAACTTACGTTACAAGCTAATTTCAAATAATGATATGAATTTATCATGGAATGGATTAAAAAGTTGAAACTACAGGTTGGAATATCAGCAATATTATGAAAAGGAGAGATTGCTACTCACTGTGAAGATGAGACACTGAGTTTCAGGCAGGAACAACGAAAAGTTGTGACACATTTGAGTTTTCAACCAAAGCTGTTTCACAAAGTTCTGAAAATTTGTAACAATATTTGTCCTGGAATCATCGATTATTCCAACTAATTTCCACTGAGGAGTATCCATAAGACATTATCTTGTTTATCCTAACTAACTATGCATCATAAACAGAGAGCATTTGCTACTGGGCACAGAATTATTTTCTTGTTTTGAGCTTCACTGAAGAGAACATTATTTATTTGGGTCCTACTGCCTTTACTGAAATCAGATTGCACGAATCTAATAGGTTTCCAGAATTTTTCTTACCAGAATCCTTTAAAAAATATTCATTGAAATCACCACAGACTATTAATTGCTTGCTGCTGTCCGACATCACAGTAGAGACTCCATATTCCTCAGACAGTTCCGAATTTGCCAGTGTAGATAGAGAGATGGCAATTCTGGGGATATAAATATGGCAATTCGGTATTAATTCTCAAGCACACACTTCTATGTGCTGACCACTACAAAATCTACTTGTCTTGATGTTTTTGAATTTATGAATGTGACAACTATTCCTCTTTCCATGTTAGTTCTACATGGGTAAGTTACTCGAGTGTAATCTTTTATAGTTAATTTCTCCAATCTTTTAGTCATGTGCTGGCACAGAATGCCTATCTTTTCAGAGATCTCTAAATTTTCTAAACAGGCAAGAAGCTGTTCTACCTTATTACTCAATCATCTAATATTCTGATGGTGTAAGCTAACCTTAGTTTTCTGTGGTTTTTTGAGCATTTTGTGGGGCTCTTCTTCTGTTTTAAATTCTTTCACAACATTGAGCCTGATTCCCAACTAACACAAAAAAATCTACCCATCCATGTGACGGTGGTTCACACACATTTTCTGCAAGAAGTTCAGGCAACCTATCCTCCATCCCCCAATTCAGGTGTAGACAACGTCTAATATAACCACATCTCCCAATTGTAGCAACAGGCACTGTACTCATATGAGATGTCATTTCATTCAACAGCAGCCTGCTCACTCTGTGTTCACACAGCTCACAGCTGTATAATCCAAGGCTGATCATGACACTGCAGGACCTCCACAAAACTCTCACTTTTCTGTGAAGTTGCTATTCCTATTCCATCCATGTCATCCTAAATGCTGCAATTTCTGTCTTCACCCAGGCTGTTTCCTGCTCCGCCTTCTACGGTCACCTGAGCCTCTATCAAAATCCACACACAAATGCGTCACCCAGCTAAGGCCACCACTTTGTTTCACAATACTTGTGAACTGGTACTCTGTTCCTAATTTGTCCTGTACCATTTGACCGACACCCCAGCCACAGTTGCTTCCTGGCAGCTAAACGTCCTTCCTAATCTCTTATTGCCGACCTACACTTAATTCCTTTGATATAAGTCTGCTGTGACCTACTGTGACCTATAACTTATCGCTGGATGAAGCTTTCCCCCCTCCTACTTCAGGCAACAAGTCAAGCTTATTAGATACTGTAAACTGTAACGTATTTGAAGTTGAAGAGATGTTTTCCCTTCAACTAGTTCCCAATATTTTCCCTCCTCCAACTTACTCAGTTCAAATTTCACTTTATCTAATTCAGCCTGAAGAGCACAAATCTTTGTTTCATGTACAATGATTCTCTTGTCTTTTTTGCAAAGCCTACAGCTTCTTGGGACAGCCTCACTGATCACCCATTCAATTTCCCACTACAACTGCCAAAGTGGAACTCCAACCCACAATCTAAACTTACAATGCTCTGTCTGACTACCTAAGGAAACATCCATACTTATCATGCATTGCAACATGGACTAAACATTTAAAAGCAGAATTAAGTTAACACACTTTACACTACACTGATTTTTGTTATTTGCAAGACACAAAAATTAGGCCTACAGGTTAGTGCTTCAGGTGTATGATACAATGTAAAATGCTGGTTATTTCCATTGAAAACATGAACTCAGCATTCACTAAACTGCAGACTGTATTAATTAACTTGTTCACAGTAAGATAGAACTTTTAATTACTATTTTTCATGAGTATTACTTGATATGGGGCATGTTTACTGTCACCAAAATACAGACAGCTGTGCAAATGCAATGGTATGTAATAAAATGAATACAGGGTCTCAGATCACAAAATCTTCAATTGCAGTACCTAGATGAAAGAGGTATAAAGGAACAAACATATGTATAAAATATACTTCAATCACTCTTCCCTATAAATATTATCTGTTTTTCCACTAGTAACACAGATCCAGCTACAGACAGGTTCTAGTGTCACTAACTGTGTGGAGTATCTGACAGTAGTCAGTGACAGCCCCTTTTTCTCAAAATTACAGTCAATTACTGACAGAATTACAATAACTCCTCGGACTTGCATAAAGCCACCGCTACTGCACTGTCAGGCCAGTGCGAGCTACAGCTACAAGGGATTGGCTTGAAATGCTGCAAACTGCTTAAACGGCCTGCAATGCAGGCTGTATAAGATATAAAGCTGATATGGACAGATTCCTTAGGATCAAATTAATGTTTGAGGAGTGTGGAGGGAAATGCAGGAGGTCAAACAGAAAATGTAGCTCACACTGAATGGGTGCTGGAGTCTGGCAGCTCATGCTCGAGTCTGTTGCGGCCAGGCAGACTGTGTCATACCAATGCTGCAGCTGGGCAGACTGGGCAGCGTGGTAGCTTGCAGCTCCTATCACTGTGACAATGTGTCACTCCCAGAACCCAAATGGATATGGAGCAGGTAACACTCACACATCTTTCAAACTTTCCTGCATGCTTGTAATGAAATCTTGTAAGTTATATGGAGTGATGATATTCAGTTACCCAATGTTGTCCCTGAATTTTAGTCGTAGCCTCTACACAGTGCCCCGTAAACAAAATTTCCACTATGCCAGACAATTCATCCAGCAGTAGTGTGTGTGTGTGTGTGTGTGTGTGTGTGTGTGTGTGTGTGTCAAAATGTACATTTACTGTACATCATAATATAACACGACCATACAGGCACCTGAAAATGGTAGTGTTGCCAAAACAAGCTACACTAACTACTGTTGAAAATAAAAGTAACAAATAGAAAACATGCGAGTTTTGCAAATTAAGGACATTTGGCACCTCAACAAATTCCTGTGTTTAACAGAGATAAAATTAATTTAGTTATTGCGTTAAGCTGGTGATGTGACAACTATTGTTACCACTTTTTCGTTCAGAAGCAAATCTTATCTCTATTTTAAGATAATGAAATACAAGTTCTGAAAATATAACTATTCCTAACCATAGTATGGCCGACTATTTTTGAGAAGTCCAGTTTCCATGGCCCTCTAAATATGAGGAATTTTTATTTTCTGGCTTCTTGACACTGTTGCAACATTCTACATCTAAAAGTTAAAAATTGCTTTTGTCTGTCAACCGAATATAAGTTGCACACAATGCATTTTGTTATACAAAAGCCAAGTGTTGACACTGATTAGTAACGGATACAAATCTTATCAAAGTAAATGTTTCAAACTCAGGAGTATAATGTGCCCTGCAGATTAAATTCAACATACTTACACCATAAACACTTCACTAAAAGCTTCGTCAAATAATTGGACAAATGATTTCAGAACCAACTAGCTGTTCTTGCTAATAAGTGAAATATTATGAGGATTTTCAACAAATGATGCAATGGATGCTGCAAACCAATTGAAAATAGAAACTGATCTGCCACTTTTTACTACGTGAAACGAAAAAACTGTAAGGATGATCAAAGAAACTGCCATTTCTTTCCAACAAAAGAAGGAGTAGCAAATGTAACAATGGAGATTCACAAGACACTTATAACTGAATATAACAACATGGGATCAAAAGTACAGTAAGAATGGAATCAAAATTCGAGTGGCAAATGCTAAGAAATGGTGTACAGAATATTGAAATTGAAGTCGAGTACTAGGAAGAAAATGACAATGACACTCCAAATGGTTTGAATGGCTCTGAGCACTATGGGACTTAACATCTGAGGTCATCAGTCCCCTAGATCTTAGAACTATTTAAACCTAACTAACCTAAGGACATCACACACATCCATGCCTGAGGCAGGATTCGAACCTGCGACTGTAGTAGTCACGCAGTTCCGGACTGAAGCGCCTAGAGCCACTCTGCCACAGTGGCTCGAGAGAGAGAGAGAGAGAGAGAGAGAGAGAGAGAGAGAGACTATGTATTTAATATAATCACCAGAAAAATAATTTCATAATGTGTTGTACATTGTAAATGTCTGCACTACGTAGTAATTGAAACAAAATGGTTTACTTGCCACAATGCTAATAAAATAATTCTCACCACTTCATTGTCATTTACAAACTAAACAAACAAGATTGTTTTGTACAACAATAACACTTACTGTAATACTTAATCCAATTACTACTTGCTATCACAATTTTTATGGTTCTGGGCAGTGATCAAGTCTACCTGCGTTGTTAGTTACAATAGTATATATATGTATATATATAAAATAGAAAGAAACTTCCACATGGAAAAAATATATTAAAAACAAAGATTCCAAGACTTACCAAGCGGGAAAGCGCCGGCAGACAGGCACATGAACAAAACACACAAACACACACACAGAATTACTAGCTTTCGCAACCGATGGTTGCTTCTTCAGGAAGAAGAGGGAAAGACGAAAGGATGTGGGTTTTAAGGGAGAGGGTAAGGAGTCATTCCAATCCCGGGAGTGGAAAGACTTCCCTTAGGGGGAAAAAAAGGACAGGTGTACACTCGCGCGCGCCCACACACACACACACACACACACACACACACACACACACACACACGGGTGGGTGTGTGTGTGTGTGTGTGTGTGTGTGTGTGTGTGTGTGTGTGTGTGTGTGTGTGTGTGTGTGTGTGTGTGTGTGTGTGTGTTTTATTCATTGTACCTATCTACCGGCGCTTTCCCGCTTGGTATTTATTTCTGCTAATGCATGATTAAAAATGGCAAATCAAAGTTGACCATTTTTAAGCTATTAAGGCCATGAAGAAATTCATTTCTAACACACCAGAATGTCAATTACTAAAGTTAACTATCATACAATGCATTTACAAATTAAAAAATAATAGTAAGTGCTCTGATAACTGTTGATAAAGGTTTTGTTGGGCAGTAAATGTGGATTAATATTTAATTGCTTCAATTGTGCACACTGGCAGTAAGTGTGCAACTACTAAGAACCAAAAGTATGTAAAGAAAGTAAGTCATTAACAACTAACTGTACGAGCCCAGTACTTACACATGTTAACATTATGCTTTAATTAAAGTCTGAAATAAATAACCATAGCAAATATTTTAAAAATCAGTAGAAATGAAATGAGACATTCACTACAGTGTTGTCGAAATGTGTCAATATGTGAGACATACGGATTCTTGCTTACCATCTCACCAAGCATCCAAATAAAAACATGAAGGCACACTTTTCCCCAAATAACTCTCTCTCGTATTTGTAATACACTCAGGATATTCTAGTACAGTGACATATCTAAATAGGTAACAATATTTAAATATCAAAGCCCTTTTAATTCCGAAAACCAGAACAAACTGGGGATTTACACCCACTGAACGAACTACATCTGTTCGTATCTTCTTGCACTCCATTGAATTTATTAGTTTATGAAATTAATATTCATGAGATAGACTACTTTGAATGCAATTCGCATACAACTCAATGATTTAATCATATCCATTATATACAACAAATTTTGATTTCGCCATCATTGCACTGTATTTAAGAAAGCTGTTGAAGAAATCCCCTTATCACTGTGCAATATGAAAGCTAAGGTTCTCTATGGAAATCTTAGATTGAATTACTTATTATTTTTGACATCTGCTGTAGAGAATCTCCAGAATACTTTCCATGTCATTCAGAAGCAAAATATTAATTATTTATCATTCACATGCACCGACAAATCAATATTTAAGTAAGACACTCCGGTCTGTTCCTGTCAATGCAGGAAACATTCATTCACTGCTGTCTTCTATGCTAAGTACCGCAGCATTATAGTAACAGATTCCACTAAATCTAATAGATCCTTTGACTGACTGATGATTTCATTAGGAATCATCTGTATTTTCATTAATCATGTTGTTGCACTCATGGTGAGTGATCAATCTGCTCCAAGAGAAGAAATGAGGAAATATTTTACTTTGTGATAGCCTTGCAACAGATCCGTACAGGTCGGTGTTTTCAGTGTGTTTCAAACAATGGAATGTCCGGGATGGAACAACAATACGGAAAGGGTAGGGTAGATTGCTTCTCACCACAAAGAGGAGGCACTCAATTGCAGGCAGATGCAATGAAAAATAATGGCACAAGTATTTCAGGTTTCGGACCTTAGTACCTGGTGATTATGGCCGTGTATATGCCAGTTGTCTAAATGTGTGTGCATGCATGCATGCGAGTTTTCTACTTCTGAAGGTCTCTGTCCAGAAGCTGAAATACTTCCAGCACAATTTTGTGCTGTGCCTGTTTGTGACGCAATTCGTCCTCTATACAGTGAGCAGCAATCTATCCTTTCTGTATTTCAATGTTAATACCGAATTCCGTTAACGAATCGCCTCACTTCTTTTACAGTTACTGTGATGTATATGACAAACATAATCCTTCCTGACAATGAATTAATTCATACGACACGGTAAGTATTTCCCTAGCTGCTGTACTAATATTGAATTCTGCAGAACTGTAAAGTAATATGGAAAATGTAGTATGCCACACAATTTCTGAAAGTGTAGCATTTCTGAAAGCAACATAGATTTCTTAAAAAGGTTCTGTTTTTTCTGTATTTCAGTACCCTACACTTATCTAAAAATCACAATCACCACAAAGTGCCTTGTACGATACATCACTCTTATAGAAATATTTTCCTAAAGAGTGTAATTTGATCAATAAGTCAATCAACAAAAAAGTCCTTAACAATATTGCCATTTACTTTACACTACAATTTGTTTTATAATATTAACTCAGGTTTTAAACTGGTTCTGCAAAGTTTATTCACTGATGCAAATATATGGTAGTGGTTATACGAGTTTATTTGGATGAGCTATCATTTTAAGTAGTGGTTCTTCACCTCTAATCACATTTATCTCTCTTTTACTTACAACTATGGCAACACCTTTTTATTTTGTTACTTTATATCTTTACAAAATATGACCACATTAAATAAGTTATGCTACATCTACACATGAGCAGCTGTGCTTTTATTCTTAATTAAAATAACTTACTGTTCCATATATAAAACAGTCCTAATTTCATCCACTACCACTACCCCAAAATCATTCTTTACGAGCCTTTCAAGAATTCCTCACATCCAGCATTGCTTCACAATCCTTCCTCAGGTATCTACGACATGACCCCAACCTGTCCTCTGCAGAAAACCAGACTTTGCATTCCCTAAGAGCTGATGACTCCATCATCATCCCAGCAGACAAAGGATCTACCACTGTGGTATTTGACCAACCTCAGGCCCTTCACAAGGACTAACAACTCAATCCATAGAACTTCTCACCCCACCCAAAGCACACACCCCCACCTTTTACCTTCTTCCTAAGATACACAAACCCAATCATCCTGGCCATCCTATAGATGCTGGCTTCAAAGCACCCATCGAACGTATATCTGCCTTACTTGATCAGCACTAGTAACCCATAGTATGAGGACTTCTCTCTTATATTAAAGACACCAAGCGTTCCTTAGACCGTCTGAAATCCATGCCTGCCCCACTCCTACCACACACCCTGCTTGTCATGACTGATGCCATCTCCCTCTATATCAACAACCCCCTGTACATGGTGGGACTGCTGCTGAAAATTTCCTTATCCACACCCGCCCAATTCGAAACCTATGACATTCTTCCTGCTCATCTTAATCAACTTCATGCTTACCAACAACTACTTTACCTTTGAACGGCAGATATACAAACAGATCAGGGGTGGAGCCATGGTAAATAGGATGGCTCCACCTTTTCATGGGATCCTTATGAGTGCAGCCCATGGTACCTTCTCCCAACTAAATTTCACATGGTCCTATTCCAAGAACCATGCCACTGTTGTTGATGTTGACCTCGTCCTCACCAAGGCAAGTTACACACTTTTGTACACATTAATCCTACTAACAAAAAACAGTGCTTTACATTTTGACAACTGCCATCCTTGCCATGTCAAACATTCCCTCTCATACAGCCTTGGCATTCGAGGCAAACATTTGTTTGGTGCAGACACTCTACAGCAATACACCACCATTCTCATCTCAGCCTTCAATGGATGTGATTACCTGACCAGCCTAGTTCAAAAGCAGATTTCCCAGGCCATCAGATCAAATCTTGATACTGCTGATCCCTCCAAAAGGTCAACTATGTAGCACACCAATTGTCACTCGGCATTATCCTGGTCTTTAACGTATTGATCAGTTGCTTTGTCATGCCCTGAAATGAGATCCACTCTGTCTCAGATTTTGTCCACCACACTCAGAATAGCTTTTGTCACTGTGCCAATCTCCACAATATCCTTGCAGACCCTATGCTCCTCCTGCATTCATCACCCTACCCTATGGCTCCTATCCCTCTGACATTCCCCACTGCAAGACTTTCCTTATGCACACTCTTACTACCACCTATACCAGCCCTGTAATTGGCAAAACATACTATTAAAAGGAGAGCCACCTGTTGTCATTTTAATGACAACTTATACCAGCTGTTAAATAAACAGTGTTCAGGCCTTTTACATCGGCATGACTACCACCCAGTTATCAGTGAGGATGAAAGGACATGGCCACAGGATGTATACCTGCAACACAATACTGTATTGCAGAGCGTGCTCTAAAACATGACAATCTTTATCCCGGTGCCTGTTTCACCACACGCGCCATTTTGATTCTTCCCCCAGACACCAGTTTCTCTGAACTCTGCAGGTGGGAACTAGGGCTACAACATGCCCTTGGTTCTCACCGCCCATCTGGCATTAAGTTACATTAATTTCTTACGTATCAGTATTTCTTCACAGTAACTATTTCTTTCTTCACTCCATTTTAGTTTTCTAGATCTTTATTTTTCTGACCTGTTTTTCGCCATCCCCTCCCACCTCTCACAGACAAAATGCTTAGCTTTTCACTCTTATTAACTCGTGCACTACATTTTCTCAGTAATCTCCGTTTGCATATTACCCTGTCTTTCAATTTTGAGCTCGCAGCTTTTAAAATCTTGTCTGGTGCAGTCCCCAACAATCAATCTTTCCTTCTCATTCCCCGTTAGTCTACCCTGATCCACAGTTCTGGGTAACTTCCGAAATCCACTCCTCTTCCTAAACCTCTGCAGTCCTTTTCCTTCCCCTTCAACTCTTCTGCCAGAGGAAGGAGCCACTGGTTCTGAAAGTTTACGTAAGTATAACCTCCTTTTCTGTGTGTGCTCTCCTGCTACCACTTGGTGAGTAGATTTTTTTTAAAAAATCTATTCAATTACATTTTATTATTCCATATTTTTTTTACAAATATTAATTCCTTGTCCTATTTCCATTTTCAATCATATACTACTGTTAATGACAGTTCCATAAGCTTTGCCCCTTTTAAGGGAATAAGCTCTCATAATTTTGCTTTTGTAAGGGCCTGTGAAATGCCAAGGGGAGGTTTTCACCTAGTAAAATCGAACAATAATGACGACTTTTTGTAAGATGACAAATTTGCATTCTTGGCACAAAGAGGCAATTTGCTGTTTAGAGAGCTAAGCAAGAGGCACCAAAGCAGTTCACATGTTGTTTGCTGGTCTGTGCAGCCAACAGCCACAGACTTCCAGAGGTTATCACTGCTTGAATGCTTTCAGTTTGTTCCTGATTTTTATCATTTCTGAGTTTATTGTAGTAACTCAAGCTTGTACAGTAAACTTATGTGTACAAATAATTAGAAGAAATAATAAGAAGTAGTTCATGACTATTTAAATAAATAACACCGCCATACGTTTGGTTTTAGGAGAACATTTTAACAATAGTAGAGGACTCAGCTGAGCAGGTTTGAAAAACTGATCAGCAGAAAGAAAAGAGCTACACAGAAATTACAAATAATTCAGAAAGGAGAAGGAATCTTAATTCATGAAGACAAAACAGACTAAAATAATAACAGCCCTGGAAATCATGATATTACTAGTTAGAGAGTATCAGCACTATGTGGTAGTGGCGACAGAATGGGCAAGTGTACTTTGGAGGTGGCAAAGAGCAGGGACACTACAGAGCAAGGTAGAGCGGTAAGGATTATTTTATTATGCAAATAAAGTTGCAGCTGCTAGGTTCGCAAACAGGTGGAAAGGAGCTATGAAGAAACGGGAGTTAAGGAAGAAGGGGGCACCCACAAAAAATTACACCACAGTTTTAAGGAAATTTTGATTATTGTAAGTTTGTTTCTGCAGAGTTGAAAGTTGCCTACACTGTAGAAAACACACATGATAACACAAAGTTATTGCATCAACTGTGCCTGCAAATCCATGTTTCTGTTAATAAAAAAGCAAGCTTTAACACAAGTTTCAAAGCACAAGTTTTCTAGGGTATGACGTGGTTAATTTTCTGTGTACATGAAGCATACTCACAAAGTATATACAGTTTTGGAAAAAACCCGAAAAACATTTTTTTTTCATACAAAAACACGTTTTTACAAGAAAGGACACTTCTTAATCTATCTTTTTACATAGCTGTTACAATGGATCAGGTCACACTGGGAAACCAACTTTTATCTTCCCTCTTCATAGAAAGATGCCGCCAGTGAAGAAAGTCACTGTTGAACACTGTTTTTGCATTATTATTGATGTGAAAGCACCTTCCACCAAAATCAAAGTTGAAGTTCAACAATAAATGGTAGTCAGATGGTGCGAGATCAGGGCTGTACAGCGGGTGACTGAACCACTGCCAACCGACTTTTTTAAATAAGGACACCAACAGAAGGGGGGACATGTGTCCTCATGAAGCAACACAATGCCTTGACTGAGCATTCCATGCCTTTTGTTTTGAAGTGTGTGCCAAAGTTTATTGAATGTTTCACAGTAAAAAATTGAATTGATCAGTCACAACTCTGGTATTCTCATTGTGAACCATCTGTTTTCATTAATTTTCTCATTAACTTTCTCAACCAAACCATCATCGACAACGAAAGTTCGCCCACATTGTGCTTTGTCATGAACACTGGTTTGTCCATAACTGAATTATCACACCCACCTTCTCACCATTCTAACAGTCACTCCATTTTAACGATAAATCTCTACAGATTGACAATGGATTTCAGGTGGCTTAACATTCTTTACATTCCAATACTGTACTTCAGAATGCACGTTACAGTAGGTGAACTCAGAGAAAGTAAAAAAAAAATTTTTTTCCCCATTCTGAATGATCACTAACGAATGTAAACACATTCCAGCTGTTAATATTGTCAGTGGAATGACAATGAACCAGAGAGAGATGACAACAAACGTGCAGAACTGCAAAACTAGTGCTGCAGTGGCAGTAGAAAAAAATGATAGTCTCCGAACATACCTCCTATTTTATATAAATTCTTTGCTACTTTTAATATAAACATGCAAGATTTAATTACTGTGCTGAGAATGGGGGGGGAGGGGGGGGAGTGTGAGAGGGGATGGGGGGAAGTGTTAAGTGAACACAATATTGTAAGCACATCAGCTCTTCTAAAAGAAAATGCACACTATAAAACGCAGAAGTTGGAGTTTTTCTCTCTTCATTACCCAGATTAGGTCTGCCAGTTAAACACCTGATTCACAAAAGTATGAATTTATATTGACTGTACTTTCTGGTTGTAATGAGAATATTCCTAAATTGTCACCACATTATTTATTTATCTATTTAATTAACATTACAGAGTAACCCACCTCCTTGAAATGCAAGGTGGGTCAGATGCTTCTGAATCTAATGGCAAAGACTTCTCATTTTACAATTTTATTTGTATACAGTTGTTAATTCTTTTTTAATAACATAAAGAACATGATATATAAATATTTCTCTGAGGTTACAGTGAATTGAATGTTTAACAACTGTTACAATGGTTCCATATAATTTGTTATTACCTAGTTGTTGAGAATATAATTTATATAATGCAAATGCCAAAAATTAAAAAAAGGAAAATGTAACAATGTGTGTGATGAAAATATTTTGTAGTATTTAGAGGGAAGTGATATGCTGTATTTGGATGTGTAATACAATCCAAGTAGCATGTTGGTTAATAATGGCCTATTTCTACCTATTTCAAATGAGGTGGTTTCGGTACAACCTCAAAGTACTCTCACCTGAAATGGTATGTGCCAATGTATGTTTACACAGATTATACAGATTAAATGCTGATTGAGCACTTCGATTTTAGCTTTACATGAGAAACACACTTATGTTTGTAATTTGCTAGTAGAAATAGAATATAGTACGTCACTACTTGAATGCATTATTCCTTAAATAACTTAATACATTTCTGATATATAAAATTCATTGATTGTAGCTTTGAATAGGAAGAGAATATACTTATGTCTGCACGCAATAAGATGAGCAATAGTAGTAGTAGTAGCAGCAGGGTGCATTTATACAATGTGTGCTAACGTCAAACATTGGTTGGTTGGTTGGTTGGTTGATTGAATGAATGAATGAATGAATGATGTTGGGGAGGGGACCGAACAGCGAGGTCATCAGATTAGGGTCCATACCAGCATTTGCCTGAAGCGATTTCCCTAAACCACAGGAAACCTAAATCAGGATGGCCAGACTTGAGTATCCAGCATGGTGGGCACTCCACCGGTTGGAGAATGAGGAGAGAGGATAATTGGAAAATGGTTACTGTCCCACACAAAACACACATTACACAGGAGTTAGGGAGTGAAAAATGAATTAGTAACTGCAAAATCAAACAATGGAACATCAAAGGTGGTATAACAACAATATGGAGAGGATATACTGATACTCACCAAATAGCAGACACATCCGAGTCCTAGACAAGTGCAATGAAAAATTACTGCTACACACAGTTGGTCTCCATGAGCCGGGGCCTGACTATGTGATTGCATCTAACATGGGCAACAATGCAATGTGTGTGTGTGTGTGTGTGTGTGTGTGTGTGTGGGGGGGGGGGGGGGGGGGGGAGTAAAAGAAAACCCGGGGGGGGGGGGGGGGGGGGGAGTAAAAGAAAACCACAGAGATAAGCAAGAAACAGATAGAAGGGATAAAAACAAGAGCGCAGATGGCCATGGCTGGCCAACCACGAGAATAAAAAGGAAAACCCAGCCACTCTACGATAGATTAAAACATCCAGTCTACAAGCACTAGAGTGGAGAACGCAAAGGGACAAAGCGCATGCACGAAAAATAATATAGAACGATACAACCCACTGTCAAGTACGAAACATAAAACTAAATTAGCCAATGAGGCATTATCAGCTAAAATTAACGGCAACGAGTCCAGCAACTGAAGAGTCCATCACAGGGCAGCCAAAGTACAGCTCACCAAGATATGGGCCACTTTCACCCAGGCGCCGCACCAACACTGAGGTGGGTCACCACAGCACAGGAGGTAGCCGTGTGTCACCCAAGCGTGGTCGATGCGGAGGGACAGAGAACCATAGACTCCCTGGGAGAGGTCTGCGTGTACGTCTTCCACACATTTGTAGTCTCCTTAATGGCATGCCGTTTGTTGTGCGTATTGAGGTTATGCCATTCCATCTCCCAAAGCCACAAAATCTTGCGGCGTAGCACTGAACAAGGGTCAGCTGCAGAGAAGCGGTTTCCACGTAGCCTGTTTGGCTAGCCTGTCGTCAAGTTCGTTGCCTGGGATTCCGACATGACCTGGCGTCCAGACAAACACCACGGAATGGCGAGACTGTTCCAGGGCATATTCATAGGTGGACTCCTGAATGGTCGCTACCACTGGATGACGAGGGCAGCACTGGTCGATATCTTGTAGGCTGCTCAAGGAGTCAGTACACAGAAGAAATGACTTCGCAGAATATAAACGGATGTGTTCAAGAGCACGAGATACAGCCACCAGCTCGGCAGTGAAAACACTGCAGCCATCAGGCAAGGAATGCTGTTCACTATGTCCTCCATGGACATAGGCAAAGCTGATGTGATCAGCCATCGAGCTATCGGTGTAAACTACTTCATGGCCTCCGTACATGTCAAGAAACGAGAGTAAGTGTCAGCAGAGAGCTGTGGGGTTAACTGAGTCCTTAGAGCCACATGACAGGTCCAGGCGAAGCCGTGGCCTAGGTGTACACCATGGAGGTGTACGTGAATGGACCTCAAGTATAGGTGATAAGGCAAGGACTCCAGTTCGGAAAGAAGGGATCGGACACGAACTGCAATTGGAAGCCCTGACCTGGGACGTCGATGCAGGAGATGAACCACCATGGGTGGGAAAAGGAGATGGTAATTCAGATGTGCAGGTGAGGTACGAATGTGTGTGACGTCAACTGGTCAGCAGTTGTGCATGCCTAACCTGCAATGGAGGGACTCCAGCCTCCACCAGGACACTGTCACCGGACTCATCCTAAAAGCTCCTGTCACTAGGTGAATGCCACAGTGGTGCACTGGGGCGCGTAAACACAATGCTGAGGGTGCCGCCGAACCATAAACCAGACTCCCATAGTCAAGGCGGGATTGAACAAGGGCTCTGCAGCGGTGTAGAGAGATCTGAACCCCAGTTGGTGTTGCTCGGGCAGCAGAGGGCATTGAGCTACTGTCAGCACTTACGCTTAAGCTGACGAAGGTGAGGAAGCCAAGAAAATAGGGCACTGAAAACTAGTCCTAAGAATCAATATGTCTCCAATACAGTGATAGGATCATAATTAAGGTAAAGCTCTGGTTCCAGATGAACGATATGACGCCGACAGAATGCATCACATATGACTTTGTGGCCTAAGACTGGAAGCCATGGGCTAGAGCCCATGACTGCACCTTTAGGATGACTCCCTATAGGCGCCACTCAGCAACACCACTACTGGAGGAGCAGTATGAAATACAGAAGTTGTCTGCATATAGATAAGGTGAGACAGACTGTCCTACAGTTGCTGCTAGATCATTAATAGTCATTACAGATCCCTGCGAGACCCCATTCTCCTGGATATGGAGGGAGGGGGGGAACTATGGGAGGCACCAACTTGGACACGGAAAGTACTAAGCAACAGAAAATTCTGGATAAAAATAGGGAGTGGGCCTCAGAGACCTAACCCATATAATGCGGCAAGGATTGATGTTGCCAGGTTGTGTCATGTGCTTTTCGTAAATCAAAGATGGAAACCAGGTGTTTGCATCTGGAAAGGGCTGTTCAAATGGAAGACTCGAGGGACAGAAAATGGGAGAATTGTGGTGTCAGGGGGCTACAACCAACAGAGTACATGGCGGCCCCTCCACAATGGACTGGCTGCCATGCTGGACATCAGGTGCAACAAGGCGAACAAGTCCATTATCGTCAGTGTAGAAAACAATACTGCACACTTAATGGAAAAATATGCACCCAGGAGTGTGACCTCACCCAACAGTTGGAGAATTAGCAGAAGTGAAAAATCCACATTGACAAAGGATGCGACAGGTCTCAACGCATGACGGACATGATGCATCATGTATGGCACCCTTCCCCAATTGGCTCGCTTTTCGCGACAGTTTTGAAAAATGGAGGTCAACCCTACAGGGGACCATCACATAAAGGCCAAAATGTTTGAGACACTAGTTGCCTCTTACAACAGACAGGAATACCTCAGGCCTATTGTAAACCCCTGCCCCGAAGGGAGTGAGAGATGCAGAGCTGGACGGAGGAGCGGATGACTGGTAGGAGTATTTACGGGATGCAAATTGCGGTTACCACTGGAGTAGGAGCAGGAAAGAGGAGAGGTAGGTGAAATGCAGGGACTAGCGAAGGTTGAGATCAGGGAGGTTACAGGAATTTGATGGTTAACCTGTCTTCTGGTCATAGTTCAGCAGTGGCCACTCATGCATACAGCTCGTCAGTTGAGAGACACACAGAAAGCAGCATAGTGTTAGCACCTTTGTAGATAACATTGCAGCTTTCAAAGGTAGCTCTGCCTTTCATGGGATAGAAGCAGCCTGAGACTAAACTGGAGTAGGTAGTAGTGGGACGATATATTGGACAGGTCTTCCATCTAGGTCTATTGCAGGAATATGAACCATGACACAAGAGGGCTGGGAGAAGGTGCGGATTTGGGCTGGACAAGGATATTGCACAGGTTCACTGTGTGGCAGATTACCACTGTCAGAAGGGTGAGGTGGACATTCATCACTTCAGGGCGTGATAAGGAGGTTGTCTAAACACTGGTGGAGAATGTAATTCAACTGCTCTAGTCATGGACGGTACCGAGACACGAGAGGAGTACTCCTTTGTGGCCAGACAGTGGATATATGGGAGGTGGTAGGTGACTGAACAGAGAAAGCATGGGAAATCTTGCTTCTGCACATGGTTGGGAGGGTAATTTTGATACGTGAAGGCCTCATTGAGACAATTAGAATAGTAGGGAGAGGGATTTCTTGTCCCTACACAGGGCATATACACATGGACAGGAAAATAAAATTATGGATTTTTCCCAGACTACCCAGTTAAAAATATATTTTTCCCATGTGAAAATAGTTTTCTGTGTTGAATGACACTATACTTTAATCGTGAAAGTATTATACAGGGTGTAAATTTTAAGCGGACAAACCAGAATAACTCTAAAGATGAGCTTCACACAAAAAAATGTGTGGAATCTAAAGTTTATTATTTTCGAAGGGGGACATCTGCTGGTGATAAAATTAGCCTGTCACCCCAGCCCCCTGGGGATGGTGTGGGAGCTAACTTTAAAATTTCAAATGGGAACCCCCATTTTTTATTGGGGAATCATATTCTACATAAACTACATACATTTTGTCTTAAGCATTTGGTTTGATTGTTGGTAGTTGGCACTGTAATTCAAGGAAATCTGTCCTCATTTTTGCATGGAAAATGGTTACAAATAAATAAAAAATACTTATTTACTTAGTAAATTTTGATTCGCTAAAACTAAAACTCTCAGTCTCCTCCCATAGGGTGGGGTTTGAGAGAGAGGAATTAACGAGTTTTACAAATGTTGACCCAAAAATTTTTTCTGCAGATTCGGATAAGTTTTGTTTGTTTCGTAGTCAATGTTTGTAAAATTCTAATTACTCTCTCTCAAACCTCACCCTATAGGGAGAGTTTTAGTTTTGGCGGATTAAAATTTATGAAGTAAATAAGTATTTTTTATATATATGTAATCATTTTCCATGTAAAAATGAGAACATGGATTTTCTTAAATTACAGCACCAACTACCACAAATCAAAACAAATGTTTAAGACAAAATGTACGTAGTTTTTTTATGTAGAATCTGGTACTGCAATAAAAAATGGGGGTTCCCATCTGAAATTTTTAAGTTGCCTCCCACCCTACCCCCAAGGGGCTGGGGTGGCGGGCTAATTTTAGCACCAATAGACGTTCCCCTCGAAATTAATCCACTTTGGATTCTACACATTTTTTGTGTGAAGCTTATTTTTTGAGTTATTCTGTTTTGTCAACTTAAAAATTTACACCCTGTATACCGGTATAGAATTTCCCGACACTCAAGGAAATGAAACCCAGCAAAAAACAATGCATTTAGGAAAGATCTTCGATGGGCGACAATGTGTACACTGCATATTTTGTATAAATATGAATGGAATGGGAGGCAGTTGTCTAAATGGAGGTATGTTTGTGGTTGGTACGTCAGAGGATTTAGGTACTGATGCAGCCATCACTGAGATGAAGGTCAAAATCAAGGATGACGACTTGTTGGGTTGGGGAGGACTAGTGAGACAAATAGGGGGACAAGGTGTTGAGGTTCTGGAGGACTGTGGATAGGATATCTTCAGCCTCGCTTCAAATCACAAAGATGTCTTTAGTCCAGATTATAAAGATACCATTAATGAATCTGAACTGACTTGTCTTTCACAATCTTCCTGCCGATTTAATTATTCCTGGTCCTTCCAAGTGACCACACACCCTACCACAATACTGTATATTTTTCTGTGCAACATGTAGCATGTTCAAATCTGTACTGAACCACCCACCCCTCTGTCTGTTCCCTTATTCAGACAAACAAACAAACACCCCTCATCAAACCCAACTGCATAGTTACAAGACCTGCTAGCCCCCCTCTCTTCCTATATCCACCCACCAAACTGTGTCCCATTATCATCAGCTTTTTATTTATTTTTATCTTTGTCCTCATTGTATTTTCATGTAGATATCATTTTGGTCTCTCACTGTAAGGCCTCCTCCCTCCCCGAGCTGCTGTACTTCATCCATTTTGTGACTTCTCTCACATATCTTTACACATTTTTTATGCTCCACCATGTATCCTTGCTTCTATCTGAATCAATACAGAAAATTTCCCTCTCCCTGGCTACAATCCAGTCCCTCACAAGCTTCCTGCAGTGTTGCCTAACTCATTGAATCTATCAAATTATTCTTTTATCTGGCTATAACCCCTCCTTCCACGATGATCTCCATCCCTTATTCAAACTGTCTTTCACCCTCACAAATATAGTCCTGCTAAACTACACCCCTAACATTCACTGCATCCCTACCTTCTACATAACCCTACCACCTCATTGTGACTCGTTACTGTGCCCCCAACGAGAAAATATCTGCTCTCATGAACCAACACCTCATAACCTACTCACCTACATATAAGACACCACCATTCCCTCCACCAATTCTCAATAGTCCCTATTGCTTTAGCACATGGCACCCTGCTCACCACTGTTGCTGCCACCTCCCTCTATACTAACATACCCAATGCCCATTATCTTTCCAATAGTGAACACTATCTTTCCCCACACCACACTGACTCCAAACTTACTGCCTGCTTCCTGATCACAATGAACAACTATATCTTCAGCCACAATTACTTCTCCTTTGAAGGTATCACCTATAAACAAACCCATGAAGTCAGTAAAGAGAAATCCCAACATTCCAGAATCCCAAACCCTCACCTGGTTCAGATTAACTATTTTATCTCCACAATATGGTTTGAGGAAAGTCTACCCCATACACATTCTTCCACGACATTGACCCCTTCTCCTCCATTCACTTAACCTTGTGCTAGTGAGTCCAGATTGCCACAGTCCTTATATTGACCTCTACGTCAAGGAAGTATCAGCCGTTGAACATGATTTATCACCCCTTGCCCTCGATGATGACATGTATTATTAAAGTTTCTTGCGGTCACATATTTAGGAACTGTCAACATTCCACTAGCAGTTTATGGGCATCGTCTCACCTTGCGCTGTTTGGATGCTGAAAGAGAATGGATTTTTCCCCCAAATTACTTAAATAACTCAGAAGAATTCCACACTGAATTTTTGTATTAACTCTTCTTAACAAAACAAGCCACTACTTCCATTCACAATAACTTCCAGTCTTCAAAATGTTGTTATGATTGACTGATCTTTACATCATCTTAGCTCAAACAAAATTCAGCTGACAGTTATTTTTCATGTCACAAGCTTACACTATTGTGATGACAACCCTTTTCTCTGTGGCTGCAAAACACCTCTGAACTGTGATATTAAGGAACAAGTGGCCCCACAGAAGGTGGGGACACTGACTTGCTGTCTCTACTTGTAAATGTGATGTGCCTATATCTTATCACACTTGCATGTATCACAAACCGTTCCTCCCAGAGTGGGATGTCCAAAACTTAACTACTAATAAAATAAATTTTTTTCAAATCTCGCAAGCACCTTTCATTACTACGAAGGATCACGAGATGTGATACATGCCTTTATGAAAAGTGACATGACCCTCCCCACTACATCAGTACCTCCATCCACATCAAACCTACCAATCACCAACAATACCTCCAATTCAATACCTGACACCCATTCCATACCAAGAGGTCACCTCCATACAAGCTAGCCATCCATTTTCACTGCACCTGTAGTGAGCAGCAGTCCCTCTCCCTATTATTCTAAGGTTCTCACTGAGGCCTTCACATATCAAAATAACCCTCCCAACCTTGTCCAGAAACAGATCTCCCATACCTTGTCTTTCCACTCACCTATCACCTCACATATACCCACTGTCTCGACCACAAAGGGTAAGTATCTTTCCAAGTAATGAGCGTGTCGTATTTGCGATGCTTTCTACAAAGGAATGTCAATAGCCAGGATCACACCCCCCCCCCCCCCTACAGCAGTAACTCGCCAACCACAAACGTAAACAATATCCTTGTCCATCCTTAATTCATGCCTGCCCCTACCTTTTGTCTCTTAGCCCACTATCACATACTGCAGTCCAGTCACAGGCATCTACTACACCATCAAAGACAGGGCTACTTGTGAAAGCTACAATGTGATCTACAATCTAAGCTGCTAACACTGTGCCATTTTGTGTGTGTACAGGACAACTAATAAGCTGTCCATATGCATGAAAGGCCATCTCCAAACTATGGCCAGAAGACAGCTAGGCCACCCAGGTGCTGAACATGCTGCCCGACATGAAGTGCTTTACTTAAATAACTGCTTCACGGCCTGCACCATCTAGATTCTTCCTACCAACACCAGCTTTCCTGAATAGCGCCGGTGTATCCTCCCTGGCCTCAACCTTTGCTAGTCCCTGACTTTCACCTCTTCTCACCTCCCATGTTCCCACTCCAGCACTACACATTCCACCAACACACCTAACAGCACTATCCTGTCCCCACCATGTCCCTGCAGACTGCCACAAACAGCACATCATCTTCCACCACCTCCCCTAACCTGCTATTCCTCCGCGTCCCTGCCCCAAGCCGCCTCCTTACCTCAACCATCCCAGCAGATTGCTTTTCACATCAGGCACAGTCTCACGCACGCGCGTTCTATTTCAGAAGGACTTTATCTGAAAGCAATCTTTTTAATTGTGCCCATCTGTGACTCAATGTCTCTTCTACAAGGTGATTAGCAATCCATCCTTCCCACACTATTAAGTGAGAGGTTTATATTGGAATACATACTATGTGCTGTAGTGACATGCAGTCATTCTGTAGTGTGTAATGGATACACACATAGGTCAATGATTAATTGGTCTATTTGGCAATTACTGTATTTTTTTGAGCAGCTGCACAGTAGGTTGTCAGCACTGAAATCTTGCACAATGAAATGGTGAAGTCAACTGCTCTGCTAGGCCCTTTTCAAGTTATGAGATTTCACAGCCCGAAGGAAAACAAAAAATGGCACAACATTTGCTAGGTGTTGGTCAGTATGTGGAACATTTGTTCACTTAAGACAATGTAGCATCCCAATGTAGAAACACAACATGCTGTAAGCATTTGCCTGAAATTTGTGAAATAAAAATGTTGTTACTTATGGAGGGATAGTGACCTATTGGGAACTTCTTTCGATGTGCTGCTGAAACAGTAGGATACACTGATATTGATTGTTAGGTGACAGTAGTAACATTATAGACCCAATGTAGAAGTGGGAGCCATTTACAGATGTTAGACATAGGTTTATTGGGAAGTGTACAAAGAGAAGCAACCTGCAGTGTTCATTTTACAGTTTTTCATGGACATGCTTATGTGAGTGGTAACATGTCTACATTCATTTCTTTATAATCAAGTAAAACTGGATTAGATCAGGATGGTTGTAGCCACTGAGGCAGGTTTTACCTCAAGCTTTTTCTTTGTTTCATAAGCAGTTTCAGTTCCTGAGAACAACTCAAGTAGCAGATGAGCACACTAGATTTGTGCTGCAATGCCTGTAACACTTTCAGTCTCCAGCTTATATCTGACTGAAAATAAGTTTGTCCTAGGAAGGGGGTCCTGCAATTAGTGTCGTCTGGGGATGTGAGAGAAGACCTGTCATTTCTCCACCTCTGCCAACGGTGCGCTTTTCAGTGGTTGTTGATGTTTATCTATGCCTTTACATTTCATGGCAATCTAGGTGGTCAGAACATTCCTTTTAAAATCAAGACTAAGGGCACCAATGTCCACTTATTTGGTACATGCTGGATAAACAGGCAACATGAACACCTAAGCACTCTAAATTTCACATATAATCAAACTGTGGCTGGAGACCCAAATGAAATATAGATCCTAATGTCATAGTTACTCTTATGAGTTTTTGTAATCAGTATGTTTAATATGGTCTGCAGTGCCTTAAACTATCATTTTACATTTTTGTCAATAAAGAATTAGTTATCTTTTTTTACAGCTACGACTAACTTTTTTTTTATGAATTTGACAAAGAGCAGTGATTTAGTTATCCTAAAGGATTCTCCATCTGCTTAAAACACACAAATACTAATTAAGCAAATTCCCTCAACTTCTGGCACACAAACCTTCTCACGGCATTACCAACGTGAACTGCTACAATGCTTTGTAGCTCTGCCCAAAATGAGGAAAGCACTTCGCAGCACAGAAAGTTTACTGCTCAAAAGGACATGTGACAACTGCCTCCCTCTTCATACCTGGGCTACGGACAAAGAGGGTTAGTCCTCACAGCTTTTTAGCACAGATTACGTACAATGTGTCTTTACTCCAAGATGAACTTAGTCACTCATCCGAATGGCCGAGCAGAGAGTACTCAAAAGTTTACTATTATTAAACAATCTGGCACTCTACAGATCAAAGTATGGAATATTAGATCATTAATCTGGTAGGTAGGTTGAAGAATTTGGATACAGAAATGGATAGAATGAAGTGAGATAGAGGGAATTGGTACAAACAGTTAGGTTTCTGATCATGTGAGTGCACATGATTAACAAAACAAAAAATGGGTAATGTAGGAGTGGGTTTCATAATGAATAAGAAAATAGGAATACAGGTAAACTACAATGAATAGCATAGGAAATCCCGTGTTACAGCTACAACAGACACAGAACTAACACCCACGCCAGTTTTACAAATATAAATTTCTCTTAGCTTTGCCGATGAAGAGAGAAAGAATATATGAGGAGATAAAATAAGTTATACACATCGTTAATAGAGGTGACAATTTCAATTCTGAATTGAAATATAAAAGTAAGAAGATAAAGAGATGGAAAACAGTAGAGCACTGACATTTTAAAATAAGTGAGGGGGGGGGGGGGGGGCTGCCTGGTAGAAGTTTGTAGAGCACTATTTACTCATTGCAAACACTTGGTACAAGCAACTGCGCTAATGTAGAAATAATCTGACCTGGATGAGTAGAAACAACTAAACATCACTGAATGTTCAAGAGGGATATTAGCCAACTATTGACTGAAGAAAGAGAATGTAATGCAAGAGAAGACTAGTCGGTAGCTTTGGAAGATGAAGTAGTGAAATCAGCATGCGATCAAATAGGTAAAAATACAAGGTCCAGTAAGAATCCTCGGTTAAAACATGAGATGTTAAATTTAACTTATGAAAACGACAAAATTTAAAGAAACCTTTAGAGAAACTTGAAGCACAAATATGAATATCAAGAGGTCATATGGCAAGTTAGTACTAAGCAAAGGAAAGATTGAAAGGTGGAAGGAATGTATGGAAGGTCTTTACAAAGGAGAGAAACTTTGAGGACAGTATTGTGGAGAAAGAAGAGGAAGGGGATTAAGATGATGACGGGGAATATATTGTGAGAATGCATCAAGACATGACAACATATCTGGAGCACAGCATTCCTTCAAAACTACTGAGATACTTGGATGAAAAATCTGAAAAAAGGGAAATATTCTCAGACTTCAGGAAGACTGCATTAATTCCAATTCCAAAGAAGGAAGGTGCTTACAGGTCATGGTTGTAATACTGGCATGAATTATCTACAAAAGGACAGAATGACTGGTAGAAGCCAGAGAAATATATGAAGCAATACCAACACTTGTAATTAAGACTGCAGTAAGATAAACCTACATTTATAAGGTACAGAAAGTTCTGCTTGAGAATTATGGATTATTTTGGAATAAAGGAGACGACTCGCCAAAAGGCAGAAGCGCTGCATTGTCAATAGGTACACAAACAATAGTTACACAGCTTTGCTAGCTTTTGGAATGAACTTCCTCTTCCAAGCTACACACACACACACACACACACACACACACACACACACACACACACACACACACACACACACACACACCTGCCCCTCTACACTGTGCTCACTCGACTGCAGGGAGAAAGACGTGCATATTAAGGCGATTTTTATATTGCACAGTCAATTTAAGAACACTTTAAAATTCTGATGCTATTGATGAGCAAACAGTAAAGGAAAATTTGGAGCAAGTTTGAAAAGTAATTATGGTTCAGGGAGAAGAAATAAAAAGTTTTAAGATTTGCAAATGAAATTGTCACTTAACCTACTTTGATTCCCTAAGGAATCATTGTGCATGGCAACTGTGGACTATTATACGGAAGGGCTCAACCGAAGCATCCGATCCCACCCGTCAGCTTTGACCCGTGACTTAAGGCTGTTGTTGTGTGTGGCGTCACAACGGCGCGGAATTTAGTTTGTGAGAGGGGCGTCTTTGTAGGTGTCGCTTTGATGTGATCGGTGGCGCTATCTGGTGTTGTGTTAGGTGATGTTTTTGGTTTAGTTTGCGAATGTGCCGTCGTGTGTGAATTTTGGTAAATTGCTTTTTTTTATGTCTTTGGTAGGTATGGATATGACTGACAGGGTCAACAGTTTTTGGTTGTCGGCTATGATGGGGGACAGTGTGTTGTCTCTAATAAAATTTCTTCACCTATTCGGATTTTTTGATGAAGTCGTGAAGTGTTCAGTATGTCGTGAAGAAATGAGGCTTACTTAAAGTTCCGGCGTCTCGGACCAGAGACGGCTGTATGTGGAGATGTCTTAAGGATAACAGGTCAAGGGAAGTGTTCGATCCCAATGTGTGGCTGTTAATGTTGGTATTGGTATCGGGAGAAGTTTTTGAGCGATATAGGTCAAGAGAAGTGTTAGGTCCTAATTTAAGGGATCGGGAGCTTCTGTTGAGCTATATAGGTCAAGGGAAGTGTCCAATTCCAGATGGGGAGTTTTGTGATGTCATTTTTTTTCGTCATTTTGCGTGGTTTTGTATGGGGGTGGGTGTCTTAATTTGTTTATATTTAGTTTGTCCCCACCCAAAACCCCCCTATTTCCCGCACTTGTCCCAAAAGTGTCATTAGGCTTTTTGAGGAAAGTGAGAGTGTGTGTGTGTGTGTGTGTGTGTGTGTGTTTTTCGATGTATTTTCGTCCTCATAATGTGTACGTAACTACTTTATATGCGCCATATTGGAATTGTTGTTTATGGTTGTTACCGCCATATTTGTGACGTCATGGGTCAAAGCAGATGGGCGGGATCGGACGCTTCCGTATTGCCTACGGAAGGATAGGAACACGGCAATCAGTCACAAGCCCAATGTTGTTGTTGTTCTCCAGATTTCATCTACAAATAGCCATCTTCAAAGCATGGCTATTTAGAGCTGAAATCTGGATACAAAGGAATAATAATAATAATAATAATAAAATGGGATTGAGATTGACTGCTGAGCTATTCTTCCTTGTATTAACAAAGCCCTTTCAGTATCAGGTGATCAGAATTGACAGTGTCTTGAAAATAGGTTACAAGATGGGCGCCAACAAAAGTGAAACAAGGTTAAGGAAGTGTAATCAAATCAAATATTCTTGGTAAGATTACAAGGGTGGTTTTAAAATTTCCAGAATACACTTGGGGACTCTGCTCCTTCATAGTCAACTGTTGCCAAGTGGACAAATGAATTTAATTTGGTCGGGAGAGCTTAGATGATGATCTGCGCAGAGGTTGGCCAAGATGTGTCACTACTCCAGAAATCATTGCAAAAATGCACTAAATGGTCATGGAGGATCGCCGATTGAAAGTGTGTGAAACTGCTCAGATTTGCCAGATGTTATCTGAAAAGGTATATAACATTTTAACTGAAGAATTAGAAATGAAAAATTATCTACAAGATGGGTGCCATGACTCTTGACACATGCCCACACACGTGCCATTGCCATGGCAAAATTACACGAACTAAGGTATGAATTGTTGCCACATCTGCCTTATTCACCTGATATGGCTCCGTAAATTCCACCTCTTCCCAAAACTGAAAATTATTCTTGGCGGACGAAGATTCACTTCAATCAAAGAATTGATAGCCAGAGTTGACAACTATTTTGCAGGCCTGGAGGAAATCATTTTCGAGATAGGATCAAAGCACTGGAACATTGTTGGACCAACTGCATTAATCTAAAAGGCGACTACACTGAAAAATGAAAAAAAAATTTCGGTGATGTAAGTACTTTTTTTCTGTTCCATAGCGAGAACTTTTCAAACCACCCTCTAACATTAGGACGTGAAAAACAAAGTTGTAAACAACTTTTACCACTTGAAGAGCAAAATATCACATGATGGCACAAGTAAAGAGGATATAAAAATGCAAACCTGCAATTTAATTACCATTACATTTGTTGTACATGTACCTCATCAGAATTATGCTAAGTAACGATCAAGTAATCGAATTAACATTTCAACTGCTAGAAATGTATATATATTTGTACGATCTGTATACCACCAGTGCAGTATTTTTACAGACAGTGATAACTAGTATGAGATACAATTTCATAGTCAAAAATGCTGTTTTTCTAGTGTCCCACTTTTGCCTTCTAGAAATACAACCACCTGTTTGTTAGACATTTCATGCTGATTTAATGTTTCTTCTTGATTCATCTGAATGTCACCATCCCATTCTAAAGCTCATTAAGAGCTGCTAATGTTTTAATACCATATTCTAACAAATGAACAGTGACCGAATTTCTCACTTGCTACCCATCGTTAGTCTCTCTCAACCAAATAAAATATTTATCAGGGTTCAGAATCAATTTTTTGTACAACATTTTCACTTTTCAATGTTACCTTTAATTAAAAATCAGCATTAATGTTCACATACAGTAGCCATACATGCACGAGTACAGTTATTACAAATCTGTTCAAATCCAAGAGTTTGTTAGATGATGAATTTAATGTTATTTCCTCCTGCCCTTCATAAAATTGTCAAATTTTAAGCAGAGCAATAGACTGCTGTTTTGGATAGTTTATAATTTCTCACGTATCCCTTGCACTTGTGCTGCACAAGTCAAATGTCACGCAGTTGTTTGAACAACATCAATATTGTATCAAGCACTTTGGCAAATCAGGAAATCTCGAGCCGGTTCAAATGCAAATAATATTCTTTGCCCACCCTTGCCCTTCCCCAGTCTTCAAAATAAATCTACAAGTGACCTTAACTGCCATAGCTTCATCTGTATAAGACAATCCCTATCTGCTCTACTAACAATGTACAAATATTGACCTCAGCAGCAACAGTTTAATCAGTGATTACCAGGCAGCCCTGTATTTTTCAAATGATGAATTTAGGAAAAGAATCTCATCTTATAATTGGGTAAATACTGAGAAAAAGAGACAGAATATCGTGACCACGTTAGTGGGACCTGAATTGGGAATTCTAAAAGTGTACCGACTTCAATGATGGAAAACAACCAGCCAGTGAACAGACGAACCAAATAAAACCCTGATCTCGCAAGCCACTGTACCACGCGTGTGTTTCTGCTCGCTGTTATGCCATAGGGCACACGGATTAGCATGGATGCTTAACAGTGCCACTGGACATTCTTAACATGGCAAAAGGTTACTTTGTAATTACTGATATATACTGGTAATGGCAGATGGCAGGGTATGAGTACTTCAAACACCACCTAAGGCAATGAAAAAAGAGGTTTGTCTACAAGAGACGAAATGAAGAGAAATTCCACCACTGCTACAATGGAGTTCCAATTTAGATATGATCTGAAAAGATTTAACAAAAACAATAAAAAGTGTGCCAAGACAATTTAGCTTCTTTCAAAAGCACTCTTGAATGGAATAACTGAATAGGGATGAAAAAATTAGTGTCATAATTTCAAATGTTCCCAGATAGCAACCTACACAGGAATTTTAAATCACTGGATATGGTCTCTAGGAAGCATTTACTTTCTTTCGTAGAGTTTAGTAATTGTGTTCAGCAGTTTGACATCATTAGTTAGTACCAAATGTCCCATATTGAAACCAAGCTTTCTCTACAAAATAATCATGGAAACTGGAACTTCCAATGAACAAAGACAAAATACAGGAAGACAGATTCGCATTTTTGCATGTAGCAATGAACATATTCCCATTTAAGCCAATACATCATACCATTTCCCATTATCGACTTAATAAAGGCTACCTCATAAAACTTTTAGCTGGAACTATTTGTGCGCCCGATGTATCAACATTACCTGGATAAAAGTCATTGGCCTTCGACATCTTAACTCTCGCACCCGTATCCTTCTGCAGCTGAGCTATTGTCTCTCCACCCTTTCCTATGATAGCTCCAGCAGCAGTGCTTGGTACCAGTAATTTGAAATGGTAAGTGCCGTCCCCACCTGCAATGAAAATCTGTATTAAGTTAAGCACTGAACTAAACTAGCAGTAACAACATTTGACTGTATTTAAGTCACAAATTGTAATTATCAATGATGCAACACTCATATTACTAATAGCAAATATTACTTTTTAAATGGTTTGAAACTTACACTTGTAAACAACTTGTCGCAGTTCACATTGGGGAGGAGGGGGGGGGGGGAGGTGGTATTTGCATGTCATGCAGTAGTTACATGAAGATGAGTAGACTAGCACATGAGAGATGAAAACAGCTGCAGGTCACATTAAAATTAACTGACAATACATTATCAGTGACAATGTACACACCAATGGCGTTAGCTCCACTATATGGTTCCTAGCAATAAAACAGATTTCAAGTTCAAAAACTTTCTCATCCATGTTCTTGTTTGAAACCATGACTCACCTATTAAAGAACTCACCTCCGGTGCTTACATGGTGACTGGAAGCTTATTTTGGATAGTATTTAATGGGAACATCAACAATTTTCACTGGTAGAGGTCTAGATCATAGCCAGTGGCGTACTTACATGTCTCATGCAACAATTACTGTGAGGTATGGCAAGTGAAAGGTGTGTCAGCTGATGGTTCTACACAGCTAATGGGTGAGTAACAGACATACAACAGGTTTTGAAACATGAGAAAGGAACATTGTCACAGCCTCAAATCAATATACTAAGACATCAGAAATTTTAACAAGTTCGCAAGAAACAGTCAAACTTTGTGATGGCCAAGATTACAACACTGATAGATACTCATTTCATTTGGAGAACTACAAGCCCATAATTTGTGACATATTTGGAATAAAATTAAAACACACACAAAATTTTTGTGACAATAGTGAAGAAGACAATTGTTTCAATTTCGGTGCTAGAAATTCAGCTCCTCTATTCTCACTTATCATTGGTTATGTGAAAGTACCATTCCATTGGCTATGCAAAACTAATGTGATGCCCACTTATGTGCAATTGAGAAACACAGTGGCACTGGTCATGTTCTAGACTTTAGCCATTTTCAACTCCTGTTTTGTGAGCTGATCTAATACTTTAGTATTTGCAATTCTCTTAGCGTAAAGCATTTCCTTTTACACATGACTGAAAGGGGAAGGGTCTGTGTTGTTTTTACTGTTAGATAACAATTTCTAGTTTCAATTTTTCAAATGGAGAACTTCCAGTTGTTAAAATTCCGACTGGTATTTGGTCTTATGTAACATGACTGATTAACATGGGCTGAAGGAAAACTATTAGTACAAAGTGATTGATTATGTATTTTATGTCTCTACAGAAATAGCCAACATTTTAAACCAGGTGACTATCTCAAAGGCATCCTTGTCAGTATGGCAGAGTTTTACATGAACAAATATAAAATATGGGAAATTATGTCTTTTCATGTTCACTTAAATTGAGAGGGATTGGGGAAGGGAAACCCAGTAGGCCTAATCATGATTGACTCAAACACATAATTACAGATTCCCTAAGAGTACATACTGCCCCGAATTTCATTGTTATGCAGGACAGGTCATTTTGTCCCTTAAAGGGACAATGTTTGGGAAAATTTGTTTCTACAAATAATCTAGCAAAGTATCTTCAGTATTCCTGTGTGTTCTGTTAGTAATGTAACTAGAATTATCACAAGTCACTAGAATTCTTTCACAGATATCAAGCACTAAAGTTCACTAACATTTGCTCTGCATGCAAAAGGCAATTTGTATAATTTAAGTAGCCTATCTGGATGTTAGCTTACTTTGCAAACTTCCATATATTAAAATGATGTGGAATAATGCAGTACAGCAATTAGATTGTCATAAAAATGTGCTGCATGAATAATGTGTGGCTCAACATTTTCAACACAATCATTTTCAAATCTACACGATACCTAAGTATACCACGATTTTACACTTTTGTACATTTTGAAGTTAGGCCTATCTTGGGTATCAAAATGAGCCAGCTGAGTACTGTATCTGCTTATTTCAAATAAAGTAGGCTAACACGTTATGCCTGAAAGTGATTTCATTTAACAAGTATGTTTACTTGTGGAATTTGTCTTTACAAACTGCGTACTGTATGAAAATAATAAAAGGAAGATTAATGTCTAACATTTCAACAAAGAGGACATTACCCGGTGGAAAAAGTTCAACTGGACAAGGATGGGGATTAAACTGTCCTATTTTTCTCTGCGTACCACCTTAACTTTAACCTTAAAACAGTCAAAAGAAATCTAAACATTTATGTCTGAACCTAGGTTGAACCCAGTTCTTCCCAAATGACTGCCACTGCAGAACAAAAATAATAGCGTCAATGTTAACTCATGAGTGCAAGACAGCAAGCTATGTAGTAATAAAGATATTTGACCAACTCCCTTGTCGATTATGGATACTGAAACAGTTTGAAAAGCAACGGAAATCAATCTTCGATCACTTTCTGAACAGAAACACTAAATTTAAATGTTGACCAATTTTAATGAAAAGCCATATCATGCAAAGCACCAGTATTCAGTAACGCCGGAACCTACTTGCAGATGGTGAAAGCACACACAATTGCTGCCCACAAAGAATGCTGAAGGGCCATTCAATGGAACGAGATTTTGTTACATCTGTAACACTTCCTGTTGCTTTGTTTAGTGGTCAATGAACACAGCCTGCATCATCAAACCTTCGCTGTATGTTGTTTATATTCACGAGTGTGTTTCTTTTTCCATTAACACTCTGATGTCAACTGAACAAATGATACGTCCATAACACTGAATGACCCCAAAATCTTACTGCTGTGTTGAAAAAGGAACGCCTGAATGATTATTATACATGTAATACAACATATGTCATCTAAACTCGTTAACAATAAGACATTTACACGACATAATACGATAATTGAACATCTTCAAACGAGCAAATTAGATGATGTGCATACTGTCACACAATAACTTCGTATCCATAAACGATTAACCAGGTTTCCTGCAAAACAGAAAAACTTAATACATAATTAACCGAATTCTGATTTTATATGCAAGCTGCAAAGCGCTATGGTACATTCTCTTAATAAATTACGTCAACCTATTTACTGGGAAAAACAGTATCTAGGCTGTCATTCCTGCCCAAATATTTTTCATTAACTGAGTGTGCTAAGTATATCTGCTTAAAACGTCACTCCCACGAATTAAATTCAAGTAAATGGGACATTTAATAAGAGTAGTCTGTTACGGCTGAGAAAGATTATAGAAAATGAGCTGTGTAATATCGCTAGTTTATACATTTCGACATCATCTTCATAGAAAAAGTACCTGGCGGAATGCGTACATAGCACTGCACACGTGCCCCAGAAATCAACTGTGTAATAAAATTAGACTTCTGGTATTTACTAACTATCTGTTACCTCCTTCGGTAGGCTCCATAACACGCATGTCATCAACAGATAAATTGTGTGTGCGGAAAATCGAAACAATAGAAGAGAAAATACGAAATCATTTGATAAAAATCAATAACAATTCATTCTCTCCAGTGCGACCGTCACGTCTTCACTGTCACGTAACATTTTATTGCAAGTCACCAGCCAGCCATCATTATGACAGCATCGTTGCGCTACAATTTTCGACAAATAACATTATTTACGGGCTAAACTGAAATATTACATCGAAATATTAACTTCTCGCCATCATTTTTCCATCATATTTTCTTTTAATAACTCACTTTTTCCATTGAAAACAGAACCGTATTGCGCACATTTCTCCATTACTGCCACCTCAAACGCCAAAGTGGAACCAACACATAGCAACAGTATGGCAAAACTTATGCTTGACTACTTATGAATCTTGACAGCTTAGGAACTATTAAGGACGATTAGGTTACCTCCGGCATAGTGCGATTTCTTCGTAACCCCATTTTCAACATCACCATCGAGCGGCCTTTTCCTTGAATCTGGTATTTCTGGGGATGGACACGTATCCATACCCGTGTCAGCCGCCATATTACACTGCGCTGCATTCCCGGCATGCAAATCGAAGCACTGTTCACTTTTCACATTTCGCATTCATGATTGGTTGTGATTCCATTTTTCCGGCCTTCCCCTAATTAAAGTATGTGTAGAGGTAATTGCAATAACTGCAACAAACAATGAAACATCACAGACGAATATAAATTACATAGTTGGGTGCACTGCTAAATAAAGTTACATTCTCAGGCTCACATCCATACAACAAAAACATAGTACGTTGGAGATAACATTGGCTTTACTTTCCTCCCTCTTTAAGTTGTTTCTGGAAATTTCATAACAATGACAGGACATTAAGGGCTAGTCTTCTTTCGTGAAAAATATGCACCACCCTCCGTTTTCCAAACAGTCAGGGCTAGACAGGCTGCAATTACACCACAAACAAACTCAATGTTACTATTGACGTACAAGTACCTATTCGAGGACGGACAAGTAAGTGCACATGTACGTTAATGGCACTTTTCATTTTTTGTTTTATTTCCAAGAAACTGATCCTAACAAATAAAAGAAAATTATAGAAAAAATCATATAAAACAAGAACGAAACACACACACGCTGTGCGCTTAATGAAAAACTCGAGTTATTTATACATCTTGCACTTAACTGAAAGTAAATCATAACAACGCAGGCTTTCACAGTCAGTGTTTACGCCCATGGTGATTTTTATGCCTATGGGTGTCTGACCGAGGTCTAAGCCATGTTTCTCTGATTAACATTTTCTTTCTTAATGCTGGAGATATCCAAAGAAATTACAATACCAGTAGTTTATTTTCGAACTGAAATAAGTTCAAAAGTTTATAAACTGTATAATTCCTTCAAACGCCTAAATATTGGCCACAGAAACACGTCTTGTCTATTCCGGTGAAAACTTATGCGAATGCTGCCATTTGAATTGCATTTCAGACTCTTTCGATCTTAATATTCTGCCCCGTTGCATTTACGTGTGAATTCTTTTCTTTGCGCGCATGACTGCAAGACGATTTAGCATCGACACATCGTGTACTATGTGTTTTATTCCCTTTTCTTTTGGTACATATGTTTTGTTAACGAAAGATATGCACAAAAGAACTCTATAGGAGAAGGAACACTTAAATCATGAAATTAGGTAAAAGTTTTCATATGAATTACTTTGTAATTTAGATTATCTCTTGAAATGTTTTTAAATTATTCAGTTGTGGAAACAGTTTTTTCATTCAACCATTGTTGTGATACAGTTTTACAGATATTCTATGCCTCTGAAGGTAAGACATAAAGCAGTTTCACACCCAACAGATAACTTCACTGTGCTTTCCTAAATGTAGTTGTAGTTTTATCTATTTAGAGGAGTTATACTGATGTACAGATTGGCTTGGGATTTGTATAATAGAGGCTAACAATTTAAAATGGAGTTGGTACTGCTGGTACATTTAGTTGTTAAAAATTCCCCCCATATGATAATTAAGTTTTGGAAATTCCAGACTTGTACTTGATGGACAGCTTTTACCACTTTTTGTGGTCACAGAAGGATTAGCCTATAAAAGAATTCCACATCTTAGACGAATGTGAAAGAAAGGATATTACGAAATAAGGAAGAATTTTTCAGGGATGCAAAGTGCACATCAACACAAAAACAAGTCACGCAAATATATTCTGTATAGAGATTCATATTAATTTCGAATCTAGATGTATATCGATGAGTTTAAAAGAAATGCATTCATAGTAAATATTGGATAAACCGAAAATAATGCTCATAGCCTTATCGTGATTAGTAAATGACTCATTGTCTTGCAACAAGATATTCAATGATTTAAGGAACTGTTGTTTCACATATTTTTAGAATCAAGTAATATAGTGATATATTCGTAAAGCATAGATTTATGTGGTATATTACTAGTTAGGTCATTTACGAATATTATAAGCACCAGGATCCAGGCACCGATCCTTATTGAAGCCCCCAAGTCATATTTAGAAAATGTGACTTTTCGTTGTTGTAGGTAAAGTTTTCTTTCTTCTTACTGAGACAGATTTCAGAAGATAGAGTTCCAAGTCCTTCATAGTGTTAAACCTTACTTTTTAAAGTAATTAAAGATTTGCAGAATCAAAAGCCTTTAGTGTGGCTTCAGCAGGTAATTTTGATTCAAAAGAAATTTATTTACAGTAGCTGTGACTATTAATTGTTGTGACCTGAAATTGTTAGCAAAGATATTATTGACAAATGCAGTTATATTTGCAGTTATATACAGTACTCAATTATTTTGGGAAATGTAAGAACCAGAGAAACTGGACGACAATTATTAGTAAAGTGTGTATCACTCTTTTACGTAAAGGAAAAGCCGTTATCTGCTTTAGTCATTCTGTAAAATGCGACAAACGAAGATCTAATTTATTAAAGTCCACAGATGACGTAATATTTACTCAATTTCACGTTAAAATATAACATTTGACCTATCATAATATCTTAAGATATTGAATATTTAATTTCTACCATTTATTTAATGTATATATAAATTGGTAGAAGATGTCACTGTGTTTGCAAAGTAATGTAGAAACTAATTTGCATACACAGGGACAAAGTGAGGTTTGCATTATGATAACTGTGTGTTGGGAAACTGGCCTTTGTAACATTAATAAGAAATAAATAAATATCATTTTTTACTTTTCACCATTATTACTTCTATCTAATTCTGTATTAATAATACTCCAAGCACTATTACACTTACAATGAGGGTTTTTAATTTTGTCTTCATTTGTTGTTATTGTGGTCTTCAGTCCTGAGACTGGTTTGATGCAGCTCTCCATGCTACCCTATCCTGTGCAAGCTTCTTCATCTCCCAGTACTTACTGCAGCCTACATCCATCTGAATCTGTTTAGTATATTCATCTCTTGGTCTCACACTACGATTTTTACCCTCCACGCTGCCCTCCAATGCTAAATTTGTGATCCCTTGATGTCTCAGAACATGTCCTACCAACCCATCCCTTCTTCTGGTCAAGTTGATCCACAAACTCCTCTTCTCCCCAATTCTATTCAATACTTCATCATTAGTTATGTGATGTACCCATCTAATCTTCAGCATTCTTCTGTAGCACAACATTTCGAAAGCTTCTATTCTCTTCTTGTCCAAACTAGTTATCGTCCATGTTTCACTTCCTTACAAGGCTACACTCTATACAAATACTTTCAGAAACGACTTCCTGACACTTAAACCTGTACTCAATGTTAAAAAATTTCTCTTCTTCAGAAACGCTTTCCTTGCCATTGCCAGTCTACATTTTATATCTTCTCTACTTCGACCATCACCAGTTATTTTGCTCCCCAAATAGCAAAACTCCTTTACTACTTTAAGTGTCTCATTTCCCAATCTAATTCCCTCAGCATCACCCGACTTAATTCGACTACATTCCACTATCCTCGTTTTGCTTTTGTTGATGTTCATCTTATATCCTTCTTTAAAGACACGGTCCATTCCTTTCAACTTCTCTTCCAAGTCCTTTGCTGTCTCTGATAGAATTACAATGCCATCAGCGAACATCAAAGTTTTTACTTCTTCTCCACGGATTTTAATACCTACTCCGAATTTTTCTTTTGTTTCCTCTACTACTTGCACAATATAGAGCCTTTTGTTCCCTGTATTTTACCCCTACCACCTTAAGAATTTGAAAGAGAGTATTCCTATCAACATTGTCAAAAGCTTTCTCTAAGTCTACAAATACTAGAAACGTAGGTTTGCTTTTCCTTAATGTTTCTTCTAAGATAAGTCATAAGGTCAGTATTGTCTCACGTGTTCCATTATTTCTATGGAATCCAAACTCATCTTCCCCGAGGTCAGTTTCTACCAGTTTTTCCATTCATCTGTAAAGAATTCGTGTTAGTATTTTGCAGCTGTGACTTACTAAACTAATAGTTCGGTAATTTTCACATCTGTCAACACCTGCTTTCCTTGGGAGTGGAATCATTATATTCTTCTTGAAGTCTGAGGATATTTCGCCTGTCTCATACATCTTGCTCACCAGATGGTAGAGTTTTGTCAGGACTGGCTCTCCCAAGGCCGTCAGTAGTTCTAATGGAATGTTGTCTACTCCCGGGACCTTGTTTCGACTTAGGTGCTGTGTCAAACGGCTCACGCAGTATCGTATCTCCCATTTCATCTTCATCTACATCCTCTTCCATTTCCATAATATTATCCTCAAGTACATCGTCCTTGTATAGACCCTCTATATACTCCTTCCACCTTTCTGCTTTCCCTTCTTTGCTTAGAACTGGGTTTCCATCTGAGCTCTTGATATTCATGCAAGTGGTTCTCTTTCCTCCAAAGGTCTCTTTAATTTTCCTGTAGGCAGTATCTATCTTACCCCTAGTGAGATAAGCCGTACATTTGTCCTGTAGCCATCCCTGCTTAGCCATTTTGCACTTCCTGTCGATCGCATTTTTGAGACGTTTGTATTCCCTTTTGCCTGCTTCATTTACTGCATTTTTATATTTTCTCAATTAAATTCAGTATTTCTTCTGTTACCCAAGCATTTCTACTAGCCCTCATCTTTTTACCTACTTGATCCTCTGCTGCCTTCACTACTTCATCACTGAGAGCTACCCATTCTTCTTCTACTGTACTTCTCTCCCCATTCCTGTCAATTGTTCCCTTATGCCCTCCCTGAAACTCTGTACAACCTCTGGTTTAGTTAGTTTATCCAGGTCCCATCTCCTCAAATTCCCACCTTTTTGTAGTTTCTTCAGTTTTATTCTACAGATCATAACCAACAGATTGTGGTCAGAGTCCACATCTGCCCCTGGAAATGTCTTACGATTTAAAACCTGGTACCTAAATCTCTGTCTTACCATTATTTAATCTATCTGATACCTTCTAGTATCTCCAGGATTCTTCCATGTATACAACCTTCTTTCATGATTCTTGAACCAAGTGTTAGCTATGATTAAGTTATGCTCTTTGTAAAACTCTACCAGGCGGCTTCCTCTTTCATTTCTTAGCCCCAATCCATATTCACCTACTATGTTTCATTCTCTCCCTTTTCCTACTCTCGAATTCCAGTCACCCATGACTATTAAATTTTCGTCTCCTTTCACTACCTGAATAATTTCTTTTATCTCATCATACATTTCATCAATTTCATCATCATCTGCAGAGCTAGTTGGCATATAAACTTGTACTACTGTAGTAGGTGTGGTCTTTATGTCTATTTTGGCCACAATAATGCGTTCACTATGGTGTTTGTAGTAGCTTACCCACACTCCTATTTTTTTAATTCATTATTAAACCTACCCCTGCATTACTCCTATTTGATTTTGTATTTATAATCTTGTATTCACCTGACCAAAAGTCTTGTTCCTCCTGCCACCAAACTTCACTAATTCCCACTATATCTAACTTTAACCTATCCATTTCGCTTTTTAAATTTTCTAACCTACCTACCCAATTAAGAGATCCGACATTCCAGCTCTGATCCGTAGAACGCCAGTTTTCTTTCTCCTGATAATGACGTCCTCCTGAGTAGTCCCTGCCTGGAGATCCGAATGGGGGACTATTTTACCTCCGGAATATTCTACCAAAGAGGATGCCATAATCATTTAACCATACAGTAAAGCAGCAAGCCCTCGGGCAAGCCTGTAGTTTTCCCTTGCTTTCAGCCATTTGCAGTACTAGCACAGCAAGGCCGTTTTGGTTAGTGTTACATGTCCAAATCAGTCAATCATCTAGACTGTTGACCCTAAACCAATGAAAAGGCTGCTGCCCCTCTTCAGGAACCAAACGTTTGTCTGGCCTCTCAACAAATACCCCTCCATTGTGGTTGCACCTACAGTACAGCCATCTGTATTGCTGAGGCACGCAAGCCTCCCCACCAACAGCAACGTCCATGGTTCTTCATTTACTGCACATTTAAGTGAACTGGTTTCCGGATCTGTACTGTCTTTTGAGATTAATGTGAACCATAATTTAAGACACAGTACTGCAGTGATTGGTTTATATTAATGTAAACTATTTTATCACTCGAATGAGATTTTCACTCTGCAGCGGAGTGTGCGCTGATATGAAACTTCCTGGCAGATTAAAACTGTGTGCCCGACCGAGACTCGAACTCGGGACCTTTGCCTTTCGCGGGCAAGTGCTCTCGCAGGAGAGCTTCTGTAAAGTTTGGAAGGTAGGAGACGGATACTGGCAGAAGTAAAGCTGTGAGTACCGGGCGTGAGTCGTGCTTCGGTATTTTATCACTATTATCACTTTTAACCATATTATGACATGACAGATCATATTTAACCATCTTAGTTTCCGCAAATATCAGGTTTTGTCTGCATGTGTCATGTGTTTATTTTTAATATATTTTGTGATCATTGATCAGCAGACATTAAAAATTTAAGAGAATGTGCTGACAAATTTGCTTAAGACATCCTCAATATTATTGGAAGCATGGATAACATCATTCCAGTTGAGCACATTCATTTTGCCTCTTAAGCTTTTAACACTTTCATTATTTAACAACTAAAAATACCAACTTCATTCGCAACCTACCTTTGGATCCTTAGCTGTTAGTTTCGCCCATATAAGTTTGTGGTCTTGCAGATGGTCAACATTGATTAGCACAAGTTTGTTTACAAGTTTGTAAAAACGTGTAATAAAATTATCAAGGTAAGATAGATTCTTCGTTGGGTTGTATTTCCCACAGTGAGGTGACACGGTCTTAAAATACCAAGCAAATTAATTTTCCTGTACATCTTTTTAATTGTATCAATTTTTGGCATATTTTCTATTTAGAGACTGTGTTTATCTAAACACAATGTTAGTTTCATGACAGCTGCATGATATACACTTTCAAAATACGAATAACAAACACCAGACGCAATATACTTTAAGCCTACATCACTGGTCATATATATATCAATGATCACCGTAACCTTGGCTGGGTCTGCAGTAATCTGTAACTAAATGCATGGCGGCACACACACATTTTTACATATTCTTCTCTTAATCAATGTTTGTTAACATACAAAACCGGTCTCTAGTTATTCTTAATTGAAATACCAAGAACATCACCAATATACTTTAGAGATCAAATATTTCTCTATAGAAATATAATTCAGTTTTCATCATGTGGCTGTTCATGCAATCTTGAGGCACATAGAATTGTTGGCACCACACTGAGATTCGATGAGAGAAGTGGAGTGATATAACTATGTTGTAGGTTTTACAAGAATCTGCAGAAGAAAGCTTTATTTAAAAACATATTTACCTTATGTAGATTTCAATCAAAAAGCTTATTTAGTCTCAATAAAAATATTTGTCAAAGAGACAGGACATAATGTTCTGCCAGTTTGCTATTTGCCAAAAAACATTTAGTTTCTTCTGTGTGAAAGAGGTTATGGAGCATCATAAACTTTTGTACCATCAACTGCTGCATCCAACCAGTGGATATTAAGAAACAACTAAAGTTTTTACATCCTATAACTTTCAACAGATGAGATGATATCTGTACAGCATTGGATGACAGTAATGAAACACATGTTACTGATTTAATTTTTAGAATTTCGAGGTAAACCTTATTTACAGTATAACATCAAAATCATTTATGGTATATGACTTTTTAAGTATGCTTTTTCAGTTAAACAATGGTAAAATACCATATGTTAGAGAAATGAAGCAGAAGTATGTGTACCAATAATCATTCCCCTCTTAATCCGATTTCTGAAGGTGAGGTATTTAAAGAAAGTGGTGACCATTTTTTAAGCTTGTTTCTAACCTATATTTTTCGCATGACGCAAGCTGAGAATAACCAGCAAACATTCTGAATAACTGCACAGCACTAGCTTTTCCTACTCACTTCTTTTGATACATTTTCATGATATTCTCCATAATTTGATAAAACATCAAATAATTCTTTATTATTAAATAGCAGTGATATTTCGCAGCTTCAAACAGGTGGCACTAGTATCTATGCCCAGACAAATTAACTGGTATAGCAGTAATAAGTTATATTCACAATTCCTCATGAAAAAGCTTATCTATTACTGAAAACTGTATCAAAATCACTGTGGTGGTTCCTCAGGTTGGCCTTCACACCAGAGAGAAAAATGCAGTGGTAGACTTTTTTTAAATTTATAATTTGTTTAGATTATGGCTCAACTAAAGTTCTTTATGATTTGATAGTGACTGGATAATAGCTACATTTTATAAACAGCATATTATGAATTTATTTGATATATCTCTCAAGGAATCTCGGTAATAGCTCCACAACACTGCACTAAACTGCTGCAAAAGATGGAATAAAACATCATTATTGTCACTTTCTTCAGCAACACACATTTCCAATATGAGTGGCAATAATTGTGGGTGGTGCATCATTCAATATGCTGTAACATCAATACGTTTTTAGTCCAAAATTATATGGTAAACCTAAGGTAATTTTTTCTCTGAAGTTTTGTAACAAAGAACAGCTGATCTCAAAGTGAAAGAAGTTTCTTTTAGAAGACATAGTTGATATATTTCTTTAGTTATTAATGTGATTACAAAAAGGTCTGAATTATTATTTTAGGGTCTCTTGTGATGATTTGGGAAATGGAACTAGACCACCAATACCTTTAAAATGTTAGTAACAGTTTACCTTGTAATTTAATAGGCAATATCCCGCTTTCATAACACAAACAGTGTTAGGCAGTGTAGTGATTTTTATTGGTAATACAGTCTGCAGACTACGTTTCTACAAGCTTCATATCTTTGGTTAATGTATGCCTTGACTCCTTCCATATCCCTGAAGGTTCTCTTGCAAGATGCGACGTACAAAGATTGATGAATCAATATGGAGGATATAACACAGCACTGAAAACAGACATTTATAAAAGCCACGTGTATCTAACTTAAAAGTCATTAATGGTGACAACACTAAATTTAATCAACATTTTGGTGAGTCACTGTGTAAACCATTGTGAGATGCATCGAAGAGCACTGTACCAGTTATTAGAGCCTTTTCCCTTTCCATTTATGTTGGGAGCGTGGGAAGAAAGATTGTTTAAATTTCTCTGTCCTACTGTAATTATTCTAATCTGATCTCCATGATCTCTATGGGAGAGATACATAGGGGTTTTAATGTATTCCTAGAGTTAACATTTATAATTGGTTTTATGAAGTTTCTAAGTAGGTTTTCTCGGTATATTTCGCATCTATCTTCAAGTGTATGCCATTTCAGTACTTTCAGCGTTTTCGTGACACTCGCCCAAAGATCAGATAAACATGTGCCGTTTGTGCTACCTTTATTTGTATCAATTCAGTATCCTCTGTTAGTCCTACTTGGTATAGGTCCCACAACTTGAGCAATATTGTTCTAGGATGGGTCACATGAGTGTTGTGTATGCAGTTCTTTTATACTGATTGCATTGCCGTAGTGTTCTACCAGTGAACTGCAGTCTGATACCTGCTTTAGCTACAACTGAATGTGGTCGTTTCATTTCATATCTCTACAAATTGTTTTACTCAGGTAATTGTATGAGTTATCCAATCGCAACTGTTACTCAGTGATAGTGTAGTAATAGGATACAATGTTTTCTCGTTTTTTGAAGTGGAAAGTTTTACATTTCCGAACATTCAAAGTAATTTTCAGGCTTTGCACTAATTTGAAATCTTATCAAATTCCGAGTAAGTATTTGTGTGGTTCTTTCAGACACTGCACCATTATAGAAAACTGCCTCATCTTTGAAAACTCTGAGGTTACTGTTACCATTGCCCATGAGGTCATTAATATACATCATGAAAAGTAAGGGTACCAACACGCTCCACAGGGTACAAAAAAGTTACTTATACGTCTGTCGATGATTCTCCATTCAAGATAACATGCTGCATCCTCTCTACCAAAAAATTCATAGGCCCAGTCACAAAATTTGTTTGATATTCCATGAGATCTGACTTTGGTAATAGGCCTATGTGTAGTATTGAGTCAAATGCTTTTCTGAAACCAAGAAATTTTGTATCTGCCTGGCTGCATTGATCCATGGCTGTCAGTAAGTAATGCGAGAAAATTGAGCTTGGGTTGGGTTTCATGTGATCAGTGTTTTCGAAATGCATGCTGATTTGCATAGAGGAGATCATTCTCTTTGAGATACCTCGGTGTTTTAGCTCAGAATATGCTCTAAGATTCTATAAAAAATGGATGACATAGATACTGGACAGCAGTTTTGTGAATCACTTCTGCTTCTCTACTTGTAGATGAGTGTGACCTGTGCTTTCTTCCAATTGTTCATGAGAAATCTACAGCTCCAAGATGGCGCCAGTAGGTCTGTTTACTGCCATCTCAGTCTTAGTTAAAAAGCAGTTTTGTAGTAACTCTCCATGCAAGAAATGCAAAACCCCAGTTATTAAATTCATTCTTTGTGTGCAGTGCTGCTCCTTGGCTACATGAAAGTTTTGCAAATGTGAATCTGAAATTTGTGAATGACAATATTAGTTGGTCACTTTGTGATTGTGTTCGTAATGAACATGTAGGTCTTCAGAACGTGGTAAAACAAAAAAAAACAAATGATGAAGTTTCTAAACAGTGACATCGAAACTCTTAAAAAAGAAGTAATATTCGTCAAATATGAAAACACAATATTCTTTAATGAAAAACTGGTATGGATTTGTGATAGAAAACAGGCACAAAAACAGCCGAATTCAAATTGCTGAAGTTGATTTTCAAACCGAAGAAACTGATACTGATAACGAAATAAGGAGTAATGAAAAACTGAAAACATGTTGAATCTATAAATAAATTTAAATGGACGCAGTAAAATCGAAAACAAAGCAAGAAATTATCAAGTAAATGACAAACGAAGCACTGGAAATTCCAAATCAAAGTCCCTTAATAATTTATGAGTTGTCAATTCAGCTAACGAAAAAACACAGGCGACTAAAAAGGAGAAGAACATCTGACACTATGCTAACATTGGCTAGGGGTCATGTGAGGCCCTTTGCTTCCTTCTTTCGAGTTGTCAAATTTGATTCATCATATTGTGGTTGTTTTGGAACTATAACTTGTGTATTGAGACAGTATGTCATTTTAAGGAAAAGGGACAATGTGAATGTATCACTGTTGCTACAATGGACTTGATAACACATAGTCTGTAAAAGTCCTAAGAAATTTTAGTATAGACATCTTTAAACTGGTACTTTGTGTATGTTTCCAGTGATCAGGTGAGCTCAAGACGCACTGTTGTGGATGGGAATTAAGTGGGTGCAAGGCTAGGTATACACAATTCATTTTTATCCTCATATTTGTAACACATTCTAGGAGTTCCTTAATCACGTAACAGCAACGTGTTCTGCAATATTCGACATTATATATCAGTTCCTTCATTTTTATAATTTCCCCTCTAATTAAAAGACGAAAGATGAAATTGCTGCAAGTGAAGCAACCAGCAATGACATTATATTCCTTCTTGTCTCAAATATTTGATTGTTTTTTTCGCAAGTTGTCAAGATTCCCTTGGGTGTGATTAGGCTTGAATCTAAGAGTACAGCTCAAACTGCTCCAGTTAAACCAGTGGCAATTATGTTTACAGTCTTGCACGCCATCAATACTTCGCTGTTTATTTGGAATAAATCGAGATTTTTGGTGGTGTGGTTAGGTAGGGATCTAAGTGCACAACTTATATTGTTGCGAATGAAACGAGCACAATCGTATTTATAGTCTTGCTTGTTACAAATATTTACCTGCAATAGAGTTACACTTCCGTAAATTTTTCGGTGAAGATATAGATTGCACCCCAGGAGCGAGGGACGTCACATGACTGCTTTCCGACTTCAGCCGTGACAAACAGACGTACTTCTGATTTCTAGTCAGTTGTGAAAAAAAAACCAGTATAGGTGAAAGTAAATGCAACGGATATTCCGATAAAAAGCGAAACAAAAAGTTTTTAACGCCTGGAAGCACAAAAGATTTTACTGTATGTGGACAGCCACAGGCAAAAGCCCTTCTGTTATCTTTCATGACACCTTATCCATAGAATATTCTTTATACTTTGTATTCCCTAAAGTTAAACCGAAAGTGACATTAAGTAATGTAATCGAAACAAATAATCTGAAATCGTGCGTTGTAATCATAGGTTGTGCCAACGAAATTCGCAAAAATGAGAGCAAGTCAGCACTCGGAGAGTACAGAAAGTTCTTGTCAGAATTGCAGAACGCAGATGTCACTATAATAAGTACACCAGCTCGACATGATCTTCCTCAGCTGTCATACATTACTAGAGGAACTGAGCGCTACACTACAGAGCTACAGAAACTGTGCAAACGTTAAGTCCTGTGCACCTATTAGATATAAGCAAATTGAAGCATGAAGAACTTATGAGGTACAGACTTCGCTTAAACAGAACTACAAAGCTAAAGTTAATCAGATAGCAGGATTTAATGATGAAATTCACAAAACCATGGACTGAATCACCCTAGATTATAACAAGCAGGTCTTTTTTAGGTGCACAAAACAATAGGAAAGTGTTGAACCGAAAACCACAGATGTGAAACAACACTGTTCACATTATGAAGAGACAGATTTAGAAGTGATTAAATTCTCATTATAGTGCAGTGTAAAAGAAATGTTTAATAATTCCACAGATTCATAATCCCTTATTCCAGAGTTTTATGAGTTACACAGAATGAAAGGTAAACAAATAAGAACAGTACTCCCAAGGAAAATACACCTTAGTGGGAAATATCTTAGAAATAAGTTTAATTTGCTGCAAGTGTTTGTGTATGAGGATTCATCACGTGTTAGTAATAACAGCACATGGACTGAAAGTCAATAAAATCATGCATTGCAAATTATTATGTATTAGCAGTTAATTATTGAAGGCAACAATAGAGTGAGTGTGGTGTGGCAACATTCGTTAGTGAACATCTTGCATACAAAAAAACATTATTTCTTAAAGAATACACTAAAGAAGGAACAATTGGAATGGCTAGTGTTGTAGTCCACATAAACGCTCATTCAAGTGGAATAGCTAAACATGAAACACAAAATCCATTTCACTGTGCAACATATTGAGGATGGATCATTTCCTTATTCAGATATTTTGATCACTAAATAATACTAAGCAAGAATTCGATATACACAGGAATGTAACTACCAACGATCTGATCATTCATAACAACTCTAATTATCCTCTCACATACAAAATGCTAACCATCAGGTCATTCAGCTATATAGGATGTGTAATATTCCCATGTGTGAAGAAGCCTTAGAAAAAGAATGCAGACTCATTCATTACATAGCGCACAATAATGACTATCAGGTTAATTTTGTGAATAAAAAATATTAACAAAGACATTTATGGCATTTAAATCTCCAAGATTGGCGATCTTTTACAGAAGCTCGAAATTTAGTGTAGATTTCAATGCAATATACTTCCGAATTTTTCAGCATCGTTTGGTTAGTCTATTTATGATCTATTTTTATTTTAGGTTTCCTCTTTTATTATGGCTTTATTATTTGATCCGTTTTTCTCCTTGCATATCACTGTATGCTACCGCCACACGACTCTGTTCTGCATTATTTACCTCTCTCAATGTTGAATTTGTCTAATTAAGCTGTTGTTTCATTAATTACTTTCATTTTAACTGAAGATTTTCAAACTCAAAATTTTAGACACTATCAGTTCTCTTAAAGTTTTTATTGTAGGATTCCTTGCTATCTGTAGCATTTCATTACCTGACTACCACTCCTTCAATCAACATTTTATTTTGCTTTGACTGAGACTGTTGGTCACCCAATTTAATTGTGGTCTAGAATTTATATGAACTGATTGTAAGTACTCTTATCCGCTATTGCTACATCCTTTTTAACTTGGGATATAAAGAATATTGTAATTTCATTTCCACCCCCCCCCCCCCCATTTTTTACTTAGACATTCGCCAGAGGATGCAATCATAAGCTCCAAAACTGGTCATTTTAATAAATGACCATTTAATGGATGTTGCAGTTCTTCATTTGTCAACAATAATGTGAGCTTAATGCAACATTTGTTAATGGCAGAAGGGAATGGATGACAGGCTATTCGACTGCATGGAAACCGACTTATTAGCCATGTTCGTTGGGTTGGATACCCATTATAGAGCGAAGACTGAGTAAGATAATGATAATGAGAAACATATTTATTATTACAGTGATGCACATGCAACTATGGCTGGCAAAAGAACCACCTTCCAAGAAGATTTTGCTAGTGTTAAGAGTATGGAAAAATCTAGTGATAGTCATTGCCACCACACTCGTAAAACGGAGAATGCAAAGAACAGCTATACATTTCTGTAACTATGAACAGGTCTGACTGTCTTGCTTGCAAAGATGTTAAACACTTTGGTCTTCCTGATACCTAAAGGAGCCACCCTTTTGAGCATACTTAAATCATTACCAATTATATATATATATATATATATATATATATATATATATATATATATATATATATATACACTCCTGTAAATTGAAATAAGAACACCGTGAATTCATTGTCCCAGGAAGGGGAAACTTTATTGACACATTCCTGGGGTCAGATACATCACATGATCACACTGACAGAACCACAGGCACATAGACACAGGCAACAGAGCATGCACAATGTCGGCACTAGTACAGTGTATATCCACCTTTCGCAGCAATGCAGGCTGCTATTCTCCCATGGAGACGATCGTAGAGATGCTGGATGTAGTCCTGTGGAACGGCTTGCCATGCCATTTCCACCTGGCGCCTCAGTTGGACCAGCGTTCGTGTTGGACGTGCAGACCGCGTGAGACGACGCTTCATCCAGTCCCAAACATGCTCAATGGAGGACAGATCCGGAGATCTTGCTGGCCAGGGTAGTTGACTTACACCTTCTAGAGCACGTTGGGTGGCACGGGATACATGCGGACGTGCATTGTCCTGTTGGAACAGCAAGTTCCCTTGCCGGTCTAGGAATGGTAGAACGATGGGTTCGATGACGGTTTGGATGTACCGTGCACTATTCAGTGACCCCTCGACGATCACCAGAGGTGTACGGCCAGTGTAGGAGATCGCTCCCCACACCATGATGCCAGGTGTTGCCCCTGTGTGCCTCGGTCGTATGCAGTCCCGATTGTGGCGCTCACCTGCACGGCGCCAAACACGCATACGACCATCATTGGCACCAAGGCAGAAGCGACTCTCATCGCTGAAGACGACACGTCTCCATTCATCCCTCCATTCACGCCTGTCGTGACACCACTGGAGGCGGGCTGCACGATGTTGGGGCGTGAGCGGAAGACGGCCTAACGGTGTGCGGGACCGTAGCCCAGCTTCATGGAGACGGTTGCGAATGGTCCTCGCCGATACCCCAGGAGCAACAGTGTCCCTAATTTGCTGGGAAGTGGCGGTGCGGTCCCCTACGGCACTGCGTAGGATCCTACGGTCTTGGCGTGCATCCGTGCGTCGCTGCGGTCCGGTCCCAGGTCGACGGGCACGTGCACCTTCCGCCGACCACTGGCGACAACATCGATGTACTGTGGAGACCTCACGCCCCACGTGTTGAGAAATTCGGCGGTACGTCCACCCGGCCTCCCGCATGCCCACTATACGCCCTCGCTCAAAGTCCGTCAACTGCACATACGGTTCACGTCCACGCTGTCGCGGCATGCTACCAGTGTTAAAGACTGCGATGGAGCTCCGTATGCCACGGCAAACTGGCTGACACTGACGGCGGCGGTGCACAAATGCTGCGCAGCTAGCGCCATTCGACGGCCAACACCGTGGTTCCTGGTGTGTCCGCTGTGCCGTGCGTGTGATCATTGCTTGTACAGCCCTCTCGCAGTGTACGGAGCAAGTATGGTGGGTCTGACACACCGGTGTCAATGTGTTCTTTTTTCCATTTCCATTAGTGTATATAGTTCCACCCACCCCCACTCCTCATAAACCATGGATCTTGCTTTTGGTGGGGTGGCTTGTTTGTCTCAGCGATACAGCTAACTGTATTATAGGTGCAACCACACTGGTGGGGTATCTGTTGAGAGGCCAGACAAATGCATTGTTGGTGAAGAGGGGCAGCAGCCTTTTCAGTAGTTGCTGGTGCAACAGTATGGATGATTGATTGATCCTGCCTTGTACGTCAACCAAAATGGCCTTGCTGTGCTGGTACTGTGCATGACTGAAAGGAAGAGAAAATTAAGGACTTAAGTTTTCCCGAGAGCATGCAGATCTACTATATGGTTGAATGATGATGACACCCTCTTGTGTAAAATATTCTGGAGGTAAAACAATCCCACAGTCAGATTCCCAGGATGGGGCTATTCAGGAGGATGTTGCCATCAGTAGAAACAAAATTTACATTCTATGGGCTGGGGCATGGAATGTTAGATTCCTCAACTGAGCGTATTGCTTACAAAATTTAAAAAGGGAAATGGATAGGCTGAAGTTACTTATAGGGGGAATTAGTGAGATTTGGGGGCAGAATGGACAGGACTCCTGGTTAGATGAAAACGGTTATAAATACAAAATCAAGTAAGAGTAATGCAGGTGTAGGTTTAATAATGAATAGGAAAATAGGAATGTGGGTGAGCTACTGTGAACAGCATAATGAACACATTGTGATAATGAAGATAGACATGAAGCCCACACTCACCACAATAGTACAAGTTTCTAAGCCAACTAGCTCCATATATGATGAAGAGATTGAATAAAAGTACGGTGAGATGAAACAAATTATTCATATAGTTAAGGGAGACAAACATTTAATTGTGATGGGGCACTAACATTCGATGCTAGGAGAAGAATGAAAAATAGAAGGTGAATATGCAGTGGGGGAAAGAAATAAAAGAAGAAGCTACCTGGTAGTATTTTGCACTCAGCATAATTTAATAACTGCTAACATTCCGCCGAAGAATCATGAAGTAAGGTTGTATACATGGAATAGACCTGGAGTTTTCATATTGATTATATAATGGTGAGACAGATATTTAGTAAAAATATTTTAAATTTTAAAATACTTCCCAGGGCAGATATGGACTCTGACCACAATTTAGTCATCATGATTTAGATTAAAACTCAAAAAATTGCAAAAAATATAGGAAATTAATTAGATAGGGCCTGTATAAGTTGAAGGAAACAGAGGTTGCTGAGAGTTTCCAAGGGAACATCAGACAACAATTGGCTGAAACAGGGGAAAGGAATTCAGTAGAAGACAAGTGAATAGCTTTGAGAACAACAGAGGTTCAAATAGGTAAAAAGATAATGACTTGTAGAAATCCTTAAATAAAATTGAAGATGTTGAATTTAACTGATGAAAGGAGATAGAAAAATGCAGTAAATGAAGCAGACAAAAGGTCATACAAACGTCTAAAAAATTAGGTTGGTAGGAGAAGCAAAATGGCTAAGCAGGAACTGCTAGGGACAAAAGTAAGGATATCTCACTAGGGGAAGGATAGATACTAGCTACAGGGAAATTAGAGAGGGCTTTTGAGAAAGGAGGAGCAGATGCATGAATATCAAGAGGTCAGCTGGAAAACCAGCTAAGAAGGGAAAGCTGAAAGGTGGAAGGAGTATATAGAGGGTCTATACAAGATAGAAGAAGACAAGGTTATAGAAGTGGAACAGAACACAAATGAAGATGAGATAGGAGATATGATACTGCAAAAAGAATTTGATAGAGAAGGAAAAGATCTATGTCGAAAGAAGGTTCCAGGACTCGATAATGCGAGCACCATCTATGACAAAACATTTCCATCTGATGTGCAAAATGCATGAGCCAGGCGAAGTACTGTCATACTGAAAGAAGAGTGTAATAATCTCAATCCCAAAGAAAGCAGGAACTGACAGATGTGAAAATTACCGAATTATCAGTTTAATAATTCATAGGTGAAAAATGATAACAAGAATTCTTTACAGAAGAATGGAAAAACTGTTAGAAGCAAATCTCGGGGAAAATCAGTTTGGATTCTGGAGAGATGTAGGGAAATGTGAGAAATTACCGACCCTGTAAGTTATCTTAGAAGATAGATTAAGGAATAGCAAATCCACATTTATAGCATTTGGACACTTAGAGAAAGCTTTCGACAATGTCGGCTAGAATACTGTCTTTGATATTCTGAAGATAACAGGCCAAGATGCAAGAAGTGAAAGGCTATTTATAGTTTGTACAGAAAACAAGCAGGCAGTTATGAGAGGCAGGATTCGTGGAAGGAAAGCAGTGGTTGTCAAACACGAGAGACAGAGTAATCACCTACCCCAATTCAATTCGTACATCGAGCAAGAAGTAAAGGAAACCAAAGAAAAATTTGGAGTAGGAATTAAACTTCAGGGAGAAGAAATAAAGACGTTGAGATTCGATGATGAAATTGTACTTCCGTCAGAGACAGTGAATGACTTGGAAGAGCAGTTGAATGTAATGGATAGTGTTGTGAAAGGAGGATACAAGGTGAAAATCAACAAAAGCTGCCCTAACAGTACAAATACAAAACAATGGAATCAGGTTTGAGGACAAGTGTTAGATAATTGTTACCTCCATGTCAAGTTTAGGGGGTTGATTGGGATTTTCAGGTCATGTATGTGTATCATTTAGCCATTTACCAGTCAAAACTGTGATTATTCTCAAGATGTGACATGAAGGATTTCGTGATTCTCTCCACATCGTGGAAATAAAGCTCCATATGGAGAGCAAATTTAAAAAAGATTAAGGATGGTATGGAGAATGAGATTCAAGATTCAAGACTGATGCCTGTAACTATATCTCTACTCTTACAGATCGCCACATAGTGCAATACATTGATCAAGTGCTCGTGATGTCACGTCTGGCCATGACTCTTAAAAACTTAGATTGCGTATTGACATTACGGATAAACATCGTGAGACATGATTCATTGGCTCGTGATATTTTCGATTTGTGTTTTAAGCGTTAGTGCAACAACACAATAGGTAATGTTACATGTGTCAGAGGTCCACCACACTATGCCCATATCAATATACTGTCGTAAAACTCCCATGAATACCTATCATGATTGATTTCACCTATAATTATTTACCATATACATACCCCATTTTCGGAAACGATTTGGATTTTCATGTACTTTTTCAATGTGTGTTACTCAACAGCAGGTCAGTGCATGGATTTGCTCGTCAGCCAAAGATCTATCGTAGCTTGGATTAATAAATGTGGTATATCATTAAAGTGCAGTCCTAAACATTACACAGAAAATTTCGAGTATAAGAGGAAATCCTCACATACAAGGAAATGTGGACATTTTCCAAGTGAAGTGCCACATTTACCGACTTACAGGAGAAAAAAAAGTAAAAATTTAGTAATGTTGTACAGACATTTCCTCTCAGCAGTATCAGGAGCAGCAGTTATTCTATTATTAGTCGATTTGTACATTGTCTTCAATGAAATTGTTGTAGGTAGTACACTGTCGGATTTATAACAATGCATTGAGAACCAGCAGAGGAGAATCTGGGTTAAATCTTAATGTCTGACACACAAACTGATGATTTTATTGTAATGATGAGTAATGTAGAAATGTTTTTGTGATTAAATAATGCATTTGTTTAACACTATGTACCGTCATACGTTTGTTAGTAAAATACACTCCTAGAAATGGAAAAAAGAACACATTGACACCGGTGTGTCAGACCCACCATACTTGCTCCGTACACTGCGAGAGGGCTGTACAAGCAATGATCACACGCACGGCACAGCGGACACACCAGGAACCACGGTGTTGGCCGTCGAATGGCGCTAGCTGCGCAGCATTTGTGCACCGCCGCCGTCAGTGTCAGCCAGTTTGCCGTGGCATACGGAGCTCCATCGCAGTCTTTAACACTGGTAGCATGCCGCGACAGCGTGGACGTGAACCGTATGTGCAGTTGACGGACTTTGAGCGAGGGCGTATAGTGGGCATGCGGGAGGCCGGGTGGACGTACCGCCGAATTTCTCAACACGTGGGGCGTGAGGTCTCCACAGTACATCGATGTTGTCGCCAGTGGTCGGCGGAAGGTGCACGTGCCCGTCGACCTGGGACCGGACCGCAGCGACGCACGGATGCACGCCAAGACCGTAGGATCCTACGCAGTGCCGTAGGGGACCGCACCGCCACTTCCCAGCAAATTAGGGACACTGTTGCTCCTGGGGTATCGGCGAGGACCATTCGCAACCGTCTCCATGAAGCTGGGCTACGGTCCCGCACACCGTTAGGCCGTCTTCCGCTCACGCCCCAACATCGTGCAGCCCGCCTCCAGTGGTGTCACGACAGGCGTGAATGGAGGGATTAATGGAGACGTGTCGTCTTCAGCGATGAGAGTCGCTTCTGCCTTGGTGCCAATGATGGTCGTATGCGTGTTTGGCGCCGTGCAGGTGAGCGCCACAATCGGGACTGCATACGACCGAGGCACACAGGGGCAACACCTGGCATCATGGTGTGGGGAGCGATCTCCTACACTGGCCGTACACCTCTGGTAATCGTCGAGGGGTCACTGAATAGTGCACGGTACATCCAAACCGTCATCGAACCCATCGTTCTACCATTCCTAGACCGGCAAGGGAACTTGCTGTTCCAACAGGACAATGCACGTCCGCATGTATCCCGTGCCACCCAACGTGCTCTAGAAGGTGTAAGTCAACTACCCTGGCCAGCAAGATCTCCGGATCTGTCCTCCATTGAGCATGTTTGGGACTGGATGAAGCGTCGTCTCACGCGGTCTGCACGTCCAACACGAACGCTGGTCCAACTGAGGCGCCAGGTGGAAATGGCATGGCAAGCCGTTCCACAGGACTACATCCAGCATCTCTACGATCGTCTCCATGGGAGAATAGCAGCCTGCATTGCTGCGAAAGGTGGATATACACTGTACTAGTGCCGACATTGTGCATGCTCTGTTGCCTGTGTCTATGTGCCTGTGGTTCTGTCAGTGTGATCATGTGATGTATCTGACCCCAGGAATGTGTCAATAAAGTTTCCCCTTCCTGGGACAATGAATTCACAGTGTTCTTATTTCAATTTCCAGGAGTGTAGTATAGACAAATCCAGCAGCTCACAGACGATTTCAACAGCATGCATAAGCAGCGTGATAAAAAATGTTTTGAGCGTTTTTAATATCGCATTCATACTGTTTTCAGTGGCTGCTTTGTACAGCACACAAATCTCACCATGCATGGGCGACTATATGGGGCTACCGTCTTTTAAGAGAGTTATCTGTCAGAGGCAGGTGCATACATTCTGTAGGCGAAAGAGATCCTGGATCCTTAACTATAGCGGCACAGATTGATGATACCCCATTTATCAGAATTGTGTAGGATGGTTTCCCAGCAGTTACTCAGAGCCAATCAGCGCATGTTGTCTGCAAGGTGAGATTATGGCTTTACTTACCCCAGGTAGACGTCTAACATACATGGTGAGTCAGCAGTGTCTGATTCTTTTTCAATTTATAGTACACAGTAATATTTTAAGATATAGCAACTTCTTTTATTTCGATAGATACACAGTGAATAACAGTTTCGTCTTTTATGTTAATTTTGACAGAAATTTATTATTTATGGAAGATAATACCCTTTAAGTACGAGACCTCTTTTTTGCCAAATTTATCGACCCTCTGCGCCAAGTTTGTTATCTCTCCAACATATTATGGGGTATACCATGATATCTCTCACTCAGTGGTATCTTTTAATTGAAGTGCAGTACGTGGCTAAATGATGTAAACTTTGTTCTTGAGGAAGCCCACAAAAAAAGTCACATGGAGTAAGGTCTGGAGAAGGAGTTGGCCAGTGAACATCTTCTTTGTTTGATATCACTTTCTTCAGTACTTCATTACTTCAGACATACACACACTGGTACGTTAGCTACCATACCATAATGCTGAAACCAAACAGCAAGACGATTTATGCCGTGGCACTGGAGTTTCTGGACGAGAAATGCAGGTAATATGGTCAAATAGCCCTTGGAGTTCATATTGATGGCTCTCCCATTTTCTAAGACTAAGTAAGGCCCTATGATACCACATTCCTCTAATCCAGCCCACACTGTAACGCTTCCACAATGCAGTGGGTGCTGGTGCAGTTGAGGAGACAGTTGTCTGGAGACCAATCAAGATAGTTTGTTTATTAAAGCTGTCGTTTAGGTAAAAATGACACTCATGTAAGATTCAAATCACAGTCGTGCGTTCTTCTTCCAATATCTTTTTATTACTTCAGCAAAGCCTTTCTTTCTCACGAAATCTTGAGCCTTCAACTCCTGAACAATCGCAGTTTTGCAAGGATAAAAATTTAGACTGTGTAAAATGGGTCGAACGGGCTAATTTGATAAGCTGAGAGACTCTGCCTATCATTTTCCAGATTGGTTGGAGCTCTGTTGAATTTCATGGCGCACAGGTTCAACGTTTCTCATGTGACATGGCCTCTTTGCACTGCCTCCTGGTGTTTTCTTCGATGTAGAACCTGTCTTACAAAAGTTCTTAATTCACAGCAGAATGATATAATGGGTTGGAATTTCACCATTATGCGGAACATTGAATTCGAGACAGAACTTCCTTCGAGAATGGGTCACAGACTCTGCATTTGTAAAGACTGTCTTTACTACGAACGCACGATGTTGTGCAGTCCACCTCTCTATTGCAACTAAACTAATGGTGAAGGGGAAAACAATAATTCTTTGGTTCCCTGCACATCTATGGAGAATCTGTACGGTTATTACTGGTAATGAAGGGATGAGATCTTTGACTTATATCCTGGTCATCAACTAATAAATGAAGGGAGGTAGTCCTATTCCCAGAATATCCTTAAATTAATTGGATTCTGGTATCTTGTCTGTGAGTTCTCTGTGAAGTAGAGTCTGAGTTTACACCTCAAAGTCCCTATGCTAACTTGGGACAGAGAGAGGCAAAAACCTCCAAATTTTCTGTTTTTTTCATTATTTCGGTTATGACTACCAAGCCACGCATTTTTAGAGGAACACACCTCTTTCAAAGACGAAGAGGTTATCTTTCATGTACATTTCACAGGTAAACACTATATTTGATCCAATAGTCAATGAAACAAAGTGGTTCAAACATAGAATAAATTCCGCAGTTTATTAAAAATTGGAGCAAAACACAGGTTTTTAATCTATTACTTTCATTTGTGAACATGTCTGTGCAAGCTTTGTTAGGTGCATTACATGTTCCTAAAGTAGATGTTCTTTTCTTTTCAGCTAATTTTCGTTATAGCTGTCCATTGTCTGCCTGTGCACTGTGCAGCTGCATGTAGTGAGTATATATTTATATAACAGCTTGTGAGAGGATATAAATTGGGATTTCTACCGAATTTTTCAGAAAATTAAAAAAAATGGTGCTGTTTCACCTAAATATCGTAAAAGATATAAAAATTCAAAAGAAAATGCAGTTTGCCACAGAGTCTGATTTTAATAACAAGAAAGTGAAATCGATCTAAAGAAAAATGATGGTCGTTATTTTAAGTGTCTTAACGTTTTTTCGAACATTTTCATTATTTTTCATGCTGTTTCATCATCTTTCAAGCATTGTTACTAGTTTTTGTGCAATTTCACTGTTAACTTCGAATGTTTGTTTCATTTGTCCTAATATTTCACAAAGATTTCAAGGAAAAATAGTGAACCTTTAAGCAAAAACATCCAAAAAATATTTCAAATAAATAATATTCAAACTATAAAGTCAATTACATGATATTCCTTATAATCGCCTTGTTTTTTCGTTCCTTTTCATCTCAGTTTCATATTTCAATCTTCAAAAATCGAAAATCCCACCCACTTATTAGTTTCAAATATTTGTTAGGCAAGATAATTTTACATTTATTATTGAGTACAATATAAATTTTTTCTCAATATTTTGTATTTGGGTAATCACATCCAGTAATGTTATATAAAACATCTATTTCCATCTCATTAATTTTCTTAAACAAGTTTGTATTGTTTACATTGTTAGACTTCTTAAGAAGAGACTCCATATACATATAGAAAAAATATTAATTATTAAAATTAAAATTTATTCATCACAGAATTAACATTTTTTCTCATCAATATTTTGTTTGTTATAAACTGTCTCTAAAACAACAGCAAAAAGTTTACACAATTTTATATAGTTGATAAAGTAGCTAATACGATAGGCAATAATTTTCAGGATTTTGAAGTTGAAGATAATAAGGAAAAAACCTAGTCTTTGATGATGAAGTTAAAGAATATAATAAAATATTAGGAAAAGATGATAATGTTAAAATATATAAAATTAAGAAACAATAAAAATTTCTCAAAGCACCTTCTATGTTGAGCAACATATGTTAAATTCTTTTTTTCCATACATAATTATGCACTTAAGTATATCAGTTTGTATGCTTGCATGAAAACTTGCACATAATTTCATTGTTGTTTTTTGTATCACCATAATTATTTTTCTATGTATCATGTTTATGGTATAGTGAGAATAATTTGTTATACAGTTATATCGATTTATATCAGCATCTGGTTTTAACTGTGTAGCGCATTTAAAATTATGAAATCAATAATAAGCTTTCTAATAATTATCTTATGGCTCTAAATTCCATGTTTCTTGCATAAATAATTCATTTTTTCAATTTTTCAAATATCATACATACATCTTGAAATGAAACAGTCTCAGTTGCAGAATCCTTTTATTTATAGGAAATGACTTGCTTCTTCATTTTGGGGGATCATCAGATTGACTTTACAAGTTAAACTTCGTCCTACTAAACCAACCTCGTGAAACAGTTTGTCAGTTGTTTTGCAAGGTCGGTTTGGTAGGACAAAGGTTTCACGAGGGCAGCTTAGTAAGATGTAGATTAACTTGTAAAGTCAATCTGATGATGCCCCAATAGAGCGAAACGTCTTATTTCCTGTAAATAAAACGATTCTCCAACCGAGACGGTTTCATTTCAAAAAATTGATAAACAGTTGCTGTACCAGGAGCCCAGCATGGAGTGGAAACATTTTTATCATGCAGATAATTTAAACATGTGTATGTAATGATGAATCGATGAACTGATTATTTTTGTGGTTAAATTGAAACATAACAAATATAAAATAAGGCATATTAAACTCCACTCAATTTTAATAATTTTTATATCTACTTTAGAAATTTCTTGTCACTCTATGCTGTTACCTCTGTGGTCTGTAATTCATAAAAAGAAACCGGTGTCTTAGGATTTTTCAACATAGTTTCTGATTGTTCAAGCTTGTAATTTGTTAATATTTAACAATTGGCACTCGAATTGCCATATTCTCAATTAAAATATCACCTCATTTTGGTAATGAATCTTTTATTTTGGCCGCAGGATAATTACAACTGGCCCTTCAAAAATGATGTCATTTGAACTCGAGCTCCAAGTAAAAATTACAGTAAAATCTGCTTCCCACGTTACTTCTTCATAATCTTGAAAAATTCTCCGAAAATTTCCTGTGGACACAGCACTTCATTTTTTTTGCTCCTTATATTGCTATCATTGACTATACGTTCTTCCATACATATTTTATCAGCACGAAACGAAGTTAAATGTAATAAAACTGATGAAGAAATAAATGGATGTTTGATTCCAGAAAAAATATATGTGTGCACAACGGACCACCAAACAAAACATCTGCTATCAACTGCTTTAGGTACAAACAGCGGCAACTAAATGGCCCCTTCCTTGGCCACATATTAATTTATTAAACTGTTATTTTTATATAATTGAAGCTACATTTGATTTAGTCACTGAAAAAGTTTAGCACGACTGCATTCAAATTTTGCCTGCTAGACTTTTTAGAATGGAAATGACAGTTGAACATGACCTCTGAAGTGCCTGTTTAAGATTCCTTGTAATGACTGTTATTTATAATAAACTCTTAAAACATGGTACAGATCTATTACTAAATGAAAGTTAAGTTCTGTACTTAGAACTGTCTATGGGAATTACAAACCATACACAGGGACATTTGCATTTCAAATTTAGTTTTTAATTAATATCTTGAAAACCAATAGAGGTAGCTTAATCAAGTCTTATAGTTAATATTTTATATCAAACTGAGGCTACATAGGAAAATTCATTTTTCTGAGTCTAAAATTTTAGCGACCCAAATTTTAGGAAAAACGCGAAATTTGGCCAAAATATTGCTCTGGTCAAGTTGAGACTTGTAACATTTGATAGTAGCATGCATCTGCACATTCTGAAGAATTTTTGGCTTTCTAGCTTCATTATTTAGCACCACTGATATTTTTCTCAAAATAATATATTTAGTGGGACAAATCCATTACATTATTCTGAGACTTCACAATTTTAATATTAATATACCAAACCATACACTGACTAAGCTTGGAAAAGTTATTTTAATTTTTAAATTCATTCTTAGGTTATGGTGCATATTTTGTATGCTGCAGGCTGCATGTGGTGTTTGTAACAGTGAACTGGGCTAAGTCCTGGAACACTCGCTCACCTCTGTATATCTCTCACAGTTATACAGCTGTTGTTTTGTCACATCCCTAATGCCTATTCATTCTATTATTATTTTTATAGATGTTCTTAAGTTGTATCTATACTTTAAAATTATCGAATTTCACTGAATAATTTTTTAAACAGTTTTATAAAACAATAACTTTTAGAGTTTTTAAAGCCCTTAAATTTTTTTAAAAGTTTAACGATTCTACAGCAGACACTGCTGGCAGATCAGTTTCATTGGCCTAATAAATGCATATGATGTTCCTCTTTTAAGTCATTAAATGTTCATGAGTTCCTTTAAGTTACCATAACTTGTGGGAATTATTAACGAAAACATTTGTCAACTGCCACTATTATTTTTCATATATTGATTTTCAAAAAATGTTTTTGCACTTTTTATCCCAGTATTATTTGTCCTCCATCATCATTCATGTTACCTCCAAAAAACCACCAATCCTTTGTTTGAACACATGCATTATCAGTGCATGCACGAGCCATCTACAGGAAAGTTTACTTTATGGCCATCAGTAAGATACAACATGCAGCAGTGTCCCTTGTTCGCAATTGCGTATAGACCAGAAAGTGGAAAGTGCAGTTTTCAGGTTTTGCTTTTCTGTCAATAGGTATTTACTTGAAGGGTTTGGTCCACATAGACTATCCCTACATTTTGTGGCAACTATGCTAGCAACAAATTAGTCTTAATAGCGTTTCATTTATTTTCATCTTACAAATGGATCGCTGTGGTATAATTTATGTAAGACCCATCCACAATATTGGAATCCAGCTGCTTTATTGCATGACACACCACCTTTTAGTGATGTTTTGTTCTGATGGACAACAAATGTTGGGGACAAAATTCCAGGGTTATGAGCTCTAATGTTTTAGTTATATGAGTACAATTTTTTTAATATTTTCGTATAAAATTTTTAATAGTTTTTCATTTTTTAAATATTAAAACAATTTTCTGAAACTTTATCATTCTAAAGGATGTCTTAGCGTTGTTATTCCTTCTGGATTTATTTTTATACCCAAGTTCACCAGAAGAAATGAAATGGAAGTGATCTAAAAAAATAAATGACTAAATATAGCTAAAGTGGTTTATTCATACTCAAGATAAACATAAATATTAAATATAAAAGTAATCATTAAACAAAAATATAAATGTAAAACATAAACACATGGTAAAATAAATAAATCTTTAAACTTTTTTATCCCAATTAAATAATGGGAAAATATGATCCATAAGACATAAAAAATCTAAACGAAATGGAAGAAAGTTGAAGAATTAAAAGGAGAATTTCCAAAATGGTAGAAAAACTGAGAACCGAATATATGAATTATAATAAAGAAGCTCAATCTATTATTGAAGCAGCCAGAAAACGTAAAGAAGGAATCGAAGAAAGGGTGATAATACGTTAAAAACTACTGAAGAAAACAGAGAAGTTGAAAAACAAATTGTTCCTTTTGATAACGAAGCTTATGTTTGTCAACAGAAGGAATAGTTTGAAGATATATGATCAAGTGATTATACATTAAATGAATCAGAAATACTAGGTCTATTAAATAAAGATAAAGAAGGAGATAGAAATCGAAAAGAACAAAATGTTTAAAAAATGTGTATAAGTGAAAGAATGTTACACAATTATGAGTACAAAGTTGTAGGATTAAGACCTGTTGGTATGCTTAAATATATTGGTGATTTACAGACAAAATTTGATGCAGTGGACAGTATGAAGGTATAGATGTCTTCCTGAATCTTCTAATTATAGAACATATTACTATAGATCATACAGATTAAAATTTTGGTTATATCAGTTTATCAAATTATGCAAATATATTATTTGCTCTAAATTCTGATAAGAATCCAAATAAAATGAAATCAGGTAAAGGAAAGGTCAAGGAGAAAACAATTGAAGAAATGGTTAAGAAGCATGAGAGACCATTATCAATGTTTGACATTAAAATCTAGTTAAACAGTTTAAAATGAAACATTTTCATTGTGTTTCTATTTCTGCAGACGTATCTAAAAAGAAAAAATTCAATGAGGATGAGTTAATTTAGAAACTTTTAACACATTGGTACACATTGGATTTGTTATTATCAACTAAATTAAATAAAAGTTGTATTTTATTCATTTCATGGCAATATACCAAAACAACTAATTAAACATTATGGTAAAAATGAACTATTTTACAATATTGGAACAATAGAAGATTATCTTGAAGTTATATGCGGTTATTTAAGTTTATTTGTGCTAAAGCGATTGTCACATAATAATAACTTAAATGACAATTTTAATCTTTTAAAATACCATTTTTATACAAAATAAACACGTAAAGTACTGTAAGAATAACACTACAAAATTTAGAAAAAATTTAAATAATTTTTTATTGAATTGTGTACTATTTTTCAAGTAAGTTTTTAAAACAGATGTTGTTTCATTTGGATTAGATGATTTGTGGCATGTAGATTTAGTAGAAATGACATCTGGGAACTTGAAAGGAATTTAAAGAATAAATAACGAATATAAACATTTATTAACTGTATTTTTTTTCAAAATTTTCTTAGACAATTGCAATTAAACATAAAACAACTTTTAAAAGGTCATGATTTTAAGAATGATAAGAAATCTGCTAACAGATAACAGAAAAAGATTTACAAGAAAGAATATCTACAACTCATGAAAAATATAATATTAACCTTTATTCAACTTCTATATTGACAGAAAAAAAATGTTGTTAGAATTTTTTCTTGAGGGTAATTATAAGTGTCTTCTCTACTTAAAATGTGCCTGAAGAATGTAACCACTCAAAAGAGTTGACAATAAAATTGAAGCCAAAAGCGGCAGACAGTGTCAATTTTTATTTAATGCATATTGTGATAAAATATGTATTGGGTATAAATATTACAAGTGACAAACTAACATACACATTTAATTTTATCCCCAAGTATTTCTTTAGTTAAATTCAGTTTATGAATTTTCTTATTTATTTAATGATCATTATCATATAAAATCTGTTCAAAAATATCTTCTTATTATTTTATCTTTATTAGGATATACTGATAACATTTTTTAATTGTTTTATTTCTTCTTCACATAGATTATCTAATACCAGTTTATTCATTATATTGCTGATAACTCTAGTTGTAATTTCTTGAGATATATTCAATTGATGTATTTTCTGAAGAGATATCAATATGTGGTCATTAGTTTTCCCCTAAAGTTACCATAATTTAATTCTAGTACAATAAATCACTCTCTCAATCAATAAAAATATCTGAAGTGCATCTTATAATATAAATAGCCATCTTATATAAATCTTTGTCTTCTTTCGTGTATGTGATTTAAAAGCTGTTTTAAGCAATTCTTCAGTAACATAGTAATTAATAACAACAGTTTTTTAGTTTTGCTTTTTTAAGATAATAAAATTATACCTTATAATTGTGGTTCATGTATAAATATTGAACATTTATGCTTATTAATACCTCCAAATAGAACAGGTTTAAATTTTCTAACATATTTTTATCATGAAACTTCCTGACAGATTAAAATTGTGTTCAGGACCTCTGCCTTTACCAGCAAGTACTATACCAACAGAGCTAATCAAGCACAACTCACGACCTGTTCTCTCAGCTTTACTTCCGCCAGTATCTCGTCTCCTACCTAGCAAACTTCACACAAGCTCTCCTGGGAACCTGCAGAACTAGCACGCCTGGAAGAAAGGATATTGCGGAGACGTGGCTGAGTCATAGACTGGCGGATGTTTCCAGAATAAAATTATCAATCTGCATATGAGTGTACACACATTAACACTTATTATTATATCAAAATTCTTGTTAATGCTGTCTATGAATGACTACATTTACTAGAAAAATGTTGCATTAGAAATGTAATACTCTTAAGAAAAAATAATTTTCTGACACAAAATTTAAGATTATTAAATGTTATTTTATCTAATATATCAACTGCATCTTACAATACCTTTGAATACATTACAAATCTTGAACGTTTACTACTATTTAAACTATTCTTACCTATAAATTTTTGTCTGTTAAATGTAAGTGATTAAAACTGAAAAGTGTAAAATCTATTATACTGAGAAGTCAATTGATTGTTTCAATTTGCTGAAGTATACAAAATGTTGCTGTAGGACAATATGTATATAATGTTTTGATGGGTATCATAGAAAACTTTATAACGTTAAATGTATTCTATGTCTATGTGCAAAATGTACTGCCAAATATTTAGAAAATGTTTCCATTGGTGAACAGTCACAGGTATTACAATTGATGGAGTATTATGAACAAACTGAGTGTGATTACACAACGTAAATGTATTAATTGTCAATAAATAAAAGATTTTGATTATCTTAATCAAAATTTTACATCTAATGATAAACACACAAGGAAAAGTAAAGATTTTATTTGGGAATATAGCAAAAGAAGATATACACAATTATCAGAAATAAGTTCAAAATTTATCAAAGTTAACCAATAATGTCTAACATGTCAAGAAACTAAACAATTTCATTATTTTTAATAAAATCCACCATTTAAAGACAATGATACAAGTAAAACTGTACTCTATGAACAATTAGAAATCTGGTGATCGAAATGCATATATTCATATATACATTAATCCTTGTTCCTTAGATCATGAATATGAGATGTCATAATGATATGGAACATGTCACATTAACAGAACTTTTCTTTAATCGAAATAATTAAGTAATTAATTTTTTTAACAGTTACAACTTTATATATAAAAAATCATCTATTGAGTAGAAGGAGTTGTCATTCAGAAATTCTTTTAATTTTTGCGTTTAAATGTTGTTTATATATCTGTCAGACTTTTAATGCTATTTGGAAAAAATCAAAAGATTTTTGTGGCAATATAATTTTCTGTGCCAAAGTGAGATTTAATCTAGAATAGTGAAAATAATCCTTTCTTCTAGTGTCATAGCTATGCACTTCGCTGTTATTTTTGGATTGGAATGGATTATTAATGACACATTTCATAAGTGAATATATAAATTGTGAAAGTACAGTGAGGATCCTGAGTTCCTTAAACAAATGTCTCTAATGTGATCTTGTGTGGGCTCCAGCTATTCTGATTACAAGCTTTTGTACAATTAATACTTTCTCTCTTAATGATCCATTCACTCTAAGTATGATGCCATATGAAAGCTCTTAATGAAAATAGGTCTAGTAGGCTAATTTACTGATACGTTTACTATCAATATTTGCAATAATCATAATAGCATAAGTAGCTGAACCTAACCATTTCAGCAGATCAACAATGTATTTATTCGAATTCAATTTCTCGTAAATGCACACACCCTGAAATTTTAAATATTCTGCCTTAGCAAGACACTTACGCTCATAGTCTGTATTTATCAATGGTGTTAAGTCTTTTACTGTACATAATTGTGTAAACTGTGTCTTTCACAAAATTTAGTGAGAGTCCGTTTGCAGAGAACCACTTAATAATTTTCTGAAAGACATTATTTACAATTTCTTCCGCTGATTCTTCCTTGTTGGTGTGATTACTATACTTGTATTCTCAGCAAAAAGAACTAGCTTTGCATCTTCAGGAATATAAAGTGGCAAGTCGTTAACATATATTAAGAATAATAAGAGATCCAAGAGTGAACTCTGTGGGACACCATTCTTGATACCTCCACAGTTGAGGAGTATGCTGATCTTTGTGGACTACCTGTACTGTTGCTTTCAACCTTCTGCATTCTCCCAGTTAAATATGAATTAAACCATTTGTGCACTCTCCCATTCATACCACAATACGTAAGCTTATCTACAAAAATTTCATGATCCACACAATCATAAGCCTTTGAGAGATCACATAATATTCCAATGGGTGATATTCAGTTATTCTATGCATTTAATATTGGATCAGGGAAAGCACATATAGCATTTTCTGTTGAAAAGCCATTTGGAAAACCGAATTGACATTTTGTTAGTACTTCATTTCTATAAATATGGGATGCTACTCTTGCATACATTACATTTTCAAGAATTTTGGATAAAGCTGTCAGGAGTGACATTGGGCAGTAGTTGTTACTATCAGACCTATCCCATTTTTATGCAATGGTTTAATAATAGTGTATTTCAGTCTTTCAGGAAAAATGCCCTGTTTCAGTGAGCTTCTACATAAGTGACCGAGAATTGTTGGGAACAAGCTTTTAGTATGCTGTTGGAAATGCCATCAGTTCCACATGAGCTTTTACTGCTGACTGAATTTATTATTTTCCTAATTTCAGTAGGGGAGGTGGTTCGAATTTCGATTTCATCAAATTGCATTTGGTATTCCATATACTGCCTTGCATTTTCTAATGAATAGCTGGATCCTATTTTCTCTATAACACTTAAAAATGTTTATTAAAATGTTTTCTACTTCTGACTTCTTGTTAACAAACTTTTCATTGAGTTTGGTAGAAATAAAGTCTTCCTGTGCTCTCTGTTGCCTGTTTCCCTTTTAACAATATTCCAAATTGTTTTAATTTTATTATCAGATATGTTAATCGCAGACATAATGTACATACTTCTGGACTTTTAGTAACTTTTCTTAATACAGTGCAGTAGTTTTTCTAATGTTTCACTGTTTTGGGATAATTACTCCTCCTAGCTATAAGATACATTTACTTTTTTTTGTTCTCAAGATACTTTTATCCCTTTAGCAAGCCATGGCTTTTTACATGATTTCTCACAATTACATTTCATTGTTTTCTTAGGGAAACTGTTTTCAAATATGCTAACAAAGGCATCATGAAATAGGTTAAATTGTAATATAACGTAAGAATCCCTGTACACCCCATCCCATCTAACTGTGTCAAGCTTTCGCTAGAATTATGAATTGTTAAATCATTAATTGAGTGCTCTATTTTGGAGGACAGTTTGGCATTACAGTATGGAGCTGTATCATTACTGTAACTAGCTGTGTATCATCATCAGACAGGCCAATTTTAATGGTAATAGCTTTTATTTGATTAAATTTTCTTTGTTTATGAGAATTTTATCAATCAGTGTGCTGCTTTCCTATACCACCTGAATAGGAAACTCAATAACTGATGCAAAATAGAAAGAACTGAGTAATACTTCAAGGTCAAGTTTTCTATTGGACTCTTTCAGAAAATGTACATTGAGATCCCCACAAACAATAATTTGCTTTCCTCTGTGTGACAGATAGCACAACAAAGAATCAAAGTTTTTCTAAAATACTTGAAAATTTTTCAATAGGGACCTGTACACAGCTACAATTATTAAAGTACCATTATTTAGTTTAAGCTCACACGCCCATTCTTCTACCTGTTGCTCTACAGAAAAATTTCTAGTTTTCAAATTTTTCACATGGTGACAGATTTTAACATATATGGCAACTCCTCCTCTCTCCATACTGTCTGTACTTACATGTGCTGAAAACATATACCCATGAACATTTACCATTTTCTTGCCTGTGACTATACAATGTTCAGATAGGCATAGTACATCTATTCTACCCTCAGTATCTAAATCTTCTAAACCAACAAGAAGTGCATCTACTTTGTTTGTTAATCCCCTAATATTCTGATGCAATATACTAACATTATTTTTCACTGTGCTGTTATAGAATCTTGTGACATACTAGCATTATTTTTCACTGTACTGTTATGAGAATCTTGTGATATTTTAACATCTGTAGTAACTGCCTGTCTGAACTTCTCATTAAGCTTATTTTCAATCAATGCCTGACAAATCAGGTGATCTTGCTCCATATTGACCCTCCTGACAGAGCTGTTTAGTTGAGGCTGATAATACTGCATGAAAGCAGGAAACAAGTCAACTCTTGTATGGTTTTTTGCAGATTCTATTTTTACCAGTTCATACTCAATGTTGTAGGCCTGATCCCTATCAATACTGTTTCCCACTTCATCCACTACCACAACATTATCCTGCTTTGTGAAACCCTTGCACAATGATGCTACATCATCTACCACTTGGATAAGACATGCACTGGGTTTAAAAATACTTTTGATCTGGTATCTGTCACCTAATTCTTAATGCAAGATCTGGCCCACACCTCTTCCATGACTATGACCTAAGACAGAGCTTTCCTCCTACTTTCTACCTTTTTTTGTAACAGTTGGTTTCCTAGTGAAAGTCTGTTGAGTGCTGACTACACTACTCTACTTGAGCCTCTTCCTTAGTTGCCTGAGGTAGCAAGGTAAATATATTGTTTGCGCCAGTTATGAAAGTGTCAGATTTTGTTCACTTTCGGTAGCCCCTATTCCTTGTACCACTTCCCACTGTCTTCACCTATCTTCCCCCTTAACCTCATCAGTTACTCCATAGTACTAGCCAGTTCAGCTTGAAGGGCTCTAATCTTCCCTTCCTGTTCCATAATTTTCCTGTCCCTTGACCATAATCTGCACTACCCCAGAAGAGACCCATTTACTTCCCCAGTTCCCATGCCACTACATTCACTCCAATGTAACCATCTGCTGCAACAGCTGCCATTGAACCCAGTTAAAAATAATATACAAATCTTAACTCTAAATTTAAGTTTATTTTTAACTGAATTCATTTTCCTCATTTTAAAAATATATATATTTGTTTTGAATCGAATTAAATTTATCTTTATGTTAAGCTCAATTTTAATAATTTCTTTCATCTTTTTATTTTATAATTTTTAACAGTTTTACTCCCAGTTATACATTTTATTTTTATTTTCATTATCACTTTTTTTATTTTTCGAATAAGATTTTTTCTCTTACAAGTGGCGACTAAAGTGAGACAGTTCATATTCACTCAACTTCATGATTATTGTAAAAGAAATATATTTACTGGATACATAAGTTTTAATTGCTTTTATAAATAAACATCATAATATTAAGACAAATATTTTGAAATAAGTACCACAATTTGAAAATAAAAACAATGAGAAAATTTAAAAAATGCAACTAAACAATAGAATGCAATATTCTTATTTTCTACTAACATAGTTGGGAAATCAAAACAAAGAAGAACACATGAACTTTAAATAGTTAATAAAGTATTAAAAATATATTGTAAATTATTTATTTAGAGAACATTCTAAATTTGATTTATCCAAATTTCCTATTGATTGGACCAAAATAAGAAATTAGGCAAACAGCCAAAGAAAATTTAAAATTACATAATGGTTTGAAAGCCAATTTTATCAATGATTAGTGATTACAAGATGAAATCATCAGTTTCTGAAAAACAATGGAATATACATTTCAAACATTTAGTTATACAATCATGCATGAAAGATTTAATTAAATCTTAGAAATATATGAAAATAGAAATAACAGTTTGTATGATAGAATATCAAGGTTAAAGATCTCATTGGAGTCTAGGTCAAGATATTAGATTACAATTTGCAATTAATAAATATTTTCATTTAAGAGATCCATCTGATATAGAAATGCTAGAAAAAATAAAATTAAAGTATCTTGTGTTAATGTTAAAAACTATGATCAAATATGTGTTCTATGGGTTACAGCTTCAGCATTAAACCCAGTTGACAAACAAAACTGAAAAACAGATAGAATAAGAAATTACAAGAAATTTGCTATAGAGCTTGAAGGAAAGATCCCTAATATCTCATTTCACATTGCAATTGATGATCTTTTAAAAACTGCTACTAAATTTAATATATCTATTAACTTTTATTCATTTGCTGAAAAATACAGAGTATATCCATTGAACATAACTAAAAATAAACAAGATAACCATATTAATGGGGTATATTTTCCACATGGAAATAAATCACATTGATGTTGGATTAGAGGTTAATCTCGACTTATTTCATACAGATCTCAAAACATAAAGACTCGAAATTTATTTGTGATGTGTGTTTACTACATTTTAATAATAAGGGGAAATTGTATAATCACATACCTTATTATTCAATAAATAAGCTTCTATAACATAAAGTACCATGAAAAATCTGTATATAAGTTTTAAAAATTGTCAATAAGAAATGAAAGTTCAATTGTTCTCTATGCCAATTTGAAAGTTTGCTTTCAAAAATGTGTAACTATGGGGCTGATTCAGAAAAGTCATATACAAGGACATGTCGAAAACGTTTTTGTTATTAAATGAAATGTGTAAATGGATTTTATAAAAATCCAGTTTTATACTGCAGACTGAACTGTCATAAAAATTTACTGAATGTATGAAAAACGAAGCTGAAGAAACTGGTATTTTATATTCTGAAATAGAAGAAATGAAACCATTAACATCTGAACATCAATTAAGGCACAATAAATCAAAAAGATGCCTATTATGTCATTACTCACAAAAAATAATAATGATAACCTTTTTTGTTTTGTGAATAATGACATTCATGAATAATTTTATCTTAAATTGTTAATTAAATTATCTTTGGGAGCTTCATTCTTATCCAAAAACTTGAAAGACAGTTCTATGCCAAACAGAAAAGAGTCACATTGAAAATACCAAAATTGCGTCATAATTTTGAACTCAAAAGTGTAGTTGATTCACAAAACTGTTCACACCAAAATTGCTTTTATTATTTGTTAACCCTGACACAGAATATAAAACAGATGTAAACTATTAGCATAAAAACACAAAACTGCAAAACACCTTTTTCGCAATTAGAGCAGAAAACACAACCAAAATCAAACTGAGTGAACCATTGTCAACACATAATAGAACATCGTATTTTCATTAATAATTACTAATAATGAGTGTAAGCGCTATTCTCAGTCTATATGCTTCGTTCTTTTCTAATTTTATAATGGTATTAACCTGTCTCGACAGTGTCTCAACTAATAGCCAGAATAATAGTTCCAGGATGAACCTGGAGGTTTTACAGTGACTCTGACATATCAATGCAGATAATGGACTCGGTTCTCAGGGATAATGGGAAGATGATATGGGTTAGTTACAGCGCTATAAACTATTACATCATCACTAATATTTTCATTAGTTGTGCCTGTGTTCAAAATCTTGGATTAAACCATGTAGTAAAAATGAAGCCATGACCAAGAATAATTACTTAAAGGCAAACGTTAAACAGAAACCGGCTACCAGAACCTATTTTTACAAACTTGTACAAGAAGAAGCAGCAGTTGGGAGAGTGTTCTCAAGGCTTCAACATAGAGTGTTCTCAAGACTTCAACATCATAAAGCTAAATACAATTAATTTAGCTAGTTCTTCTTCGCCGTGTCCAAATTAGATACTCTAAGGTGAAGATTAGTACTAAAATTTGGCAATTTCCAAAAGATATTAGGACAGGTGACTGAAGTGATATCAGACATGTTTCTCTGACCAAGATACTGAGATACAACTACTAACTCATTCTGTTTCTGTTGCAGAAAAGGTATTTAGCATGAGATATAACGAAATATTTTAAGGTGGATGCTTTTTCCATACTTGTTACATGACGCATTGTGATAGACCTTGTTTTGGTTTACCATAAAGCATATGTCATTTAATACGAGGGCTAGCCACAAAGTACACTACTCTCAAAGGTATTGCCAAACTCTGCACAACCTCAGAAGAGCAATACAAAACAAGCTCAGGGGAAAGTTGGGCTCAAAGATCTTGCTGATTCACGACAACACCTTGGCCCACAAGGCAAATGCCACTCGTGAAGTTCTCGAATCTTTTAAGTGGGAGTTGTTTCCTCATCCCCCGTACAGTCCCGACCTGGCACCGAGCAACTTCCACTTATTCCCAGCAATGAAGAAGTGGTTGGCTATGCAGCGTTTTGATGACGATGCACAGCTTCAAGAAGAGGTAACCACGTGGTTGAAGGTGCAGGTGGCCGAATTTTACGACGAAGGAATTTCCAAGCTCCTCCATCGCTACGATAAGTGCCTTAATTGAAATGGCAACTATGTAGAAAAGTAGTATTTAAGTGTGGCTTTCATCTGTATACAATAAAAAAATTCCAATACTTTATTTATTTTTAATTCCAAAACGTAATGTACTTTGAGGATAGCCCTCGTAATTTAATGTAGCAAAGATGTAATATAAACGTGCCTACATCAAAAGAGATATTACAAAAAGTATGATCACTGTATTCTTATCTTTCCTTAAGCTGATCTCAAATTTTTCACTCTTCAGCTATCTGTCTCTTCCCACCGCGATTCTGGGTGAATGTATTGTGTGTATTTCAGAAAACAGTATATATCTGTGTAAAAGTTTTTGGAATATATCTTCTGCAATTGTACAAAGTTTCTTTATTTCTAAATTGCTTCATCCTGAAATGATTCCCTGATACACCATGACCTGCAAACTTTGGAAAACACAGCGACATTATTCATGACTGTATTATACTGCATTATTTCTTCGAGAAAGAAGAGCTAAATATCAGTCGGTTCAAAGGAGAGTTATATACCAAACAAATTAGACTGTTACAGTGATAATCGTAGTGGGAGACTGTGGAGGTGCGAACTGAGACATGTGAAATGCTTCTGGTGAAAGGATCTGCCAGCCACACATCTCTAAGTAATCTACATCATTCGCAACTGCTTTGGCGGTGCCAGGTATAGATAACTGTACTACTTAAAATATATAAAACATGTTGTAAAAATTTCCCATTGTATTATTTATCTTTTGTGTACTTTGTAACATGAAACAAATAATACTGCCAAGAGAAAGAGAGGGATGATCCCGAAAGAAGCATATGCAAGGACAGAGAATAAAATTTGTATGGAAAGTACCAGAAAAGAATTGTGAAATCCATCAAGACAATAGGAAAATTCTAACTGATAGGTTGCATGGGTGTGTTTAGTAGCACTTCACTCGTATCTAATAGTAGTAGTAGTAGTAATAATAGTAGTAGTAATAGCAGCAGTACCTCTCTTCTCACATCCTAAAAACTAGAGCATTTTAAATGTTGTAGGGTCAGTATTGCCTCACATGTTCCAACATTTCTTCACAATCCAAACTGGTCTTCCCCGAAATTAGCTTCTACCAGTTTCTCGATTTGTCTGTAAGGAATTCGTGTTAATATTTTGCAGCCATGACTTATTAAATTGATAGTTCGGTAATTTTCACACCTGTCAGCACCTGCTTTCTTTGGGATTGGAATTATTACATTCTTCTTGAAGTATGAGGATATTTCGCCTGTCTCATACATCTTGCTCACCAAATGGTACAGTTTTGTCATGAGTGGCTCTCCCAAGGCTATTAGTAGTTCTAATGGAACGTTGCCTACTCCCAGGGCCTTGTTACGACTTAGGTCTTTCAGTGCTCTATCAAATTCTTCACACAGTATCATATCTCCCATTTCATCTTCATCTATGTCCTCTTTCAACTCCATATGATTGTCCTCACGTACATCGCCCTTGTATAGACCCTCTATATACATCTTCTACCTTTCTGCCCTCCCATCTCTGGTTAGAACTGGTTTTCAATCTGAGCTCCTGCTATTCATACAAGCGTTTTTTTCTCCAAAGACCTCTTTCATTTTCCTGTAGGCAGTATCTATCTTACCCCTAGTGATATATGCCTCTACATCTTTACATTTGTCGTCTAGTCATCCCTGATTAGACGTTTTGGACGTCCTGTCGATCTCATTTTTGAGACGTTTGTATTCCTTTTTGCCTGCTTCATTTAACACATTTTTAAATTTTCTCCTTTAATCAATTAAATTCAATATCTCTTCTGTTACCCAAGGATTTCTACTAGCCTTCATCTTTTTAACTGCTTGCTCCTCTGCTGCATTCACTATTTCATCTCTCGAAGCTACCCATTCTTCTTCTACTGTACTTGTTTTCCCCATTCTTCTAAATCAGTGCCTAATGCTCTGTCTGAAACTCTCTACAACTTCTGGTTCTTTCAGTTTATCCAGAGCCCACCTTATTAAATTCCTGCCTTTTTGCAGTTTCTTCAGTTTTAATCTACAGTTCATAACCAACAGATTGTGGTCAGAGTCCACATCTACCTCTGGAAATGTCTTACAATTTAAATCTCTGTCTTACCATTATACAATCTATCTGAAACTTTCCACTGTCTCAAGGCCTCTTCCACATGTACAACTTCCTTTTTTTGATGATTCTTAAACCAAGTGTCAGCTATGATTAAGCTATGCACTGTACAAAGTTCTAGCAGGTGGCTTCCTCTTTCATTCCTTATCCCCATTCCATATTCACCTACTACTTTTCCTTCTCTTCCTTTTCCTACTATCGAATTCCAATCCCCCATGACTATTGAATTTCCATTTCGCTTTACTATCTGAATAATTTCTTTTATCTCATCATACATTTCGTCAAACTCTTCATCATCTGTGGAACTAGTTTGCATATATACTTGTACTACTGTGGTAGGCGTAGGCTTCGTGTCTATCTTGGCTACAATAATGCGTTCACTACGCTGTTTGTAGTAGCCAAGATCCTATTGTTTTATTCATTATTAACCTGCTCCTACAATACCCCTACTTCAATCTGTATTGCTAACAATGTAGTCACCTGACCAGATGTCTTGTTCCTCCTGCCACCGTACTTCACTAATACTTACAGTTGACGAATAAGTTCGCGAATATTACAAGGAAGCTTAGCCCAGATTCTAGTAGATCTACAATTTCCGCATCGGGTGAAACGTACCTGAACATAATCAGATACAACACAGCAGGTGTCAAAATGATTCTCCAACACTGATACAACTTCTGAAAGTGATGATGAGAACTCTTAATGATTTTAGAAATGAACAAACATAAAAATTTAATGAACAAACACAAAACCTTGATAATCTAACACAAAACGTTAATAATTTATCATAAAAAGTCTAAGATTCTTCAAAACAACAAACAAAAACATTTAAGATTTTTTAACCATGTGAAACAAAAAACTGAGGAACTTTAAAATGAACAAAATGATATTTTAACGATCTAAGAAAAATATTGTGCACTGATCTGTAAAATGATTTAACATGAAAGTTGTATAAATTGCGAAAATAATTAAAAGTATAGTTATTCACAGATCTGTATCAGGAAATAGATGAGGTAGGTAAAAACGTGTTGGATGTCGACAGTGCTGTTTCGGGGTCAGGTGTCGAACTCGGGACTCCAGATGGCAGAGCTGAAGCCGTGAACCACTGTGTCGTATTTCGTCAGGAGGCCTAGCAAGTTCAAGAGCGTCAAGGGGCAGTGCAGAGTGATACAGAGGTATTCGGTAGCATTTCTTTATTCAGTTAATTTACAGTATTCGATGGGTGCAGCGTAACGTCAGCGTGAAGCCTGTGAGTCCAGCCGGCTCAGCAGACTCCTGGTATGCCGACAACACTGCTGCCATCATCAAGGCCACTGTGCTGGAAGTCGGCCACGCTCGCCCGGTCGCTGCCCGTCGAGGCGTTGCGACTGGCACAGCTCTGCTGCCCTCGATTCCAGAGACTGCTACAGTCCCTGGTCCTCGTCGCCCTCCGCCCTGTTTGGCCTACTCTGTCCGACCATGGGATTAAGGTGGATGTACTGGTCACCCATGGCCCTCAGGCTGCTGCTGCTCCCAGGACAGGGTCGGACTGGAACCCGCGCCCTCCTGGAGGTGGTGCCGCAACTTGCCGCTAGTGGTGCTTGCCGGATGGCAACGCCTGCTGCCGCCCCTGGCGCTGCCCACAGCGTACACCTCCCCCAGACCCCAACACTCCAGGTGGGAAGCGAACATGGCCCATAGACTGGAGTGTAACCGAGCCCCTCCTGGATTTGCAGGAGACAGCTGTCACTTCCCTCTTTCAGGCAGACCATGTGATCTCCAAGTTCCAAGCTGCCATTCCATCCCGCCCCAGTGTTGTGTCCTTGGGGCGGAATATAGCCTGAACAAGTACATAGAAACAAAGTACAAGTTTAGCTGAACACTTGTAGCATTGCTGCCAGACTGGTCCCTATAAGTGTAGACCAGCACAGGTCCATCCCCATGCTCGACTGAACTGGCACTCACTATGTCAAGCCAAAATTGCCTGTCTGTTTATACTTGTTTTTCCTCTCTTCTGACGTAGTATCAGAGAGAGACAGAAACTATGGCAGGGATAAATTCCCGCATGTCAGCCACTTACAAATTGCCACCCGTGACTTTGGCCTAGTGCCCTCCCTCATACATCGCAATAACTTTAAAGCAACGCTGCAGTTTCCTGCCTCGTTGTTGCTCCACTCAAAACAAATCGTGCGTGCAATACTGTCATCGCAGCTCTGTGCCCGCGAGTGCCATGTTTAGCTTGCCTGCCCTGCTGGCTGCTGCCTGTTACCACATTCACCCCAGTGGCCCCAGATTTCATCGCTCAACTGCGCCTTCATTGAATTTTGATAACATTTCCCTTTCCCTCGACCAGTAGTCCAGTGAAACTGTCAGAAAAAAACCTGTACCTTGCAAAATGTGGGGTAGAAGATTTTATTTTTTTAACTCGTTCATATTGTTGGAAAGGTTAGAAAACCGAGTTTTGCCAACAAAATTTCTCTTGGGAAAACTTCCTGCAGTCAAAAAACTTCGAAAATTTCGGACTTTTTTCAGTTTTTTCAAAATATCTCAGTTTCATTTGCTCCTATGGCTTTGACGTCTATTTTATTTTTTAAAGAGCACAAAATTCTCTACAAATTTTGGTCTTGCCATTTTTTTCTACTCCCAGTATCTTAGGCGCTACAGGGCGTCAAAAAATACCAATTTTTCAAATTTGTAGCAAAGAATAGTTGGTGACAATTTCCACGATGTAAAGTTCCGTAGAAAAGATAAAGTTGTGACTCTCCTATCTGCGTTCAATTCTGTAAAAGCTGGGAGCACTAAAATTACTCCTGTTGATCCTTTAACTCTTTTCCAAAGGATTTGTTTAATGAAAGAAAGTGAACAAGAGTTAAAAGCCTTTCTGAAATATGAACTTCCTCCTTACCCAATGTCCCTATTATCAGAAAAAGGCATGCGAAACGGAACAAATTCTTCATTCTACAATGCCTTCGTTCCAGTGGAAGATGTGAAGTCAGGTGGACCGAGTAAACTTTTTGTTATTGATGGAGGGTACCTTATCCACAAAGCGACTAGGACTCGAAATGTTTGCTTCATGTCAATAGCCCAAAGCTATGTTTCTTACCTGCAACCTCAATTTGCTATTGTATTTGATGGGTATCCATGTGAGGGAAACAAATGTAGCACAAAGAGTGCTGAGAGGTTTCGTAGGTCCAAACAACATTCTTAGGTTGACGTGGTTGAATCAGAGATGGTGAACCAAATCCCTCAGGACAAGTTCTTGCACAACGAACGAAACAAGATGCGTTTGATCGCACTTCTTAAAATGGAATTTCTGGAATGTAGCATTGAAGTGCACCAGGCACAAGAAGCTGCTGACGTTATAATTGTAACATCTGCCATTTCAAGAACCAAAGATTTTGGAAGTGTTGTCATTGTAGGAGAAGATGTTAACCTGCTTGTGCTCATGACCGGTTTGGGGCAAGGCACTGAAAACTTATTTTTCTTAAAGCCGGGAAGAGGAAATGCAGAACACAAGTGGTTTTCCACTGCATCTTACAAGTTTGACAGTGAATATATTCCGTTCTCTCACGCCTTTAGCGGATGTGATACAACATCTGCTTTTTTTTCTCAAGGAAAAATTAAGTGCTGCAATACTGTTGCGAAAAATGAACATCTAACCTCAGCACTTTGCACATTCAATAAACCACATGCTACCGTGAAGAAATAATAACTGCAGGAGAACAGGTTACTATCGCATTGTATAGTGGATGTTGTGCTTGGCAGGAGAGCCAACACAGGGTTACTAAAGGAGGCCGAAATGCACGCATTTTAGCTCAGGCAGGCTGGCGTGAGGTCTGGAACATGACAATGGAATTAGAATTGAGAAAAACGGAAGTAGCTGGTGGAATACTTAACTTTAATCCATTAATGACGAACGTCGCTCTTTATGGTACATGATTCACAATATCAATAGTACGTATACTGGCGCCTTGCTAGGTCATAGCAAATAACGTAGCTGAAGGCTATGCTAACTATCGTCTCGGGAAATGAGAGCGTAGAAGTCAGTGAACCATCGCTAGCAAAGTCGGCCGTACAACTGGGGCGAGTGCTAGGAAGTCTCTCTAGACCTGCCGTGTGGCGGCGCTCGGTCTACAATCACTGATAGTGGCGACACGCGGATCCGACGTATACTAGCGAACCGCTGCTGATTTAAAGGCTACCACCTAGCAAGTGTGGTGTCTGGCAGTGACACCACAGTGGAGGTGTTAGCAGTTCCCACACACCAGACCATTTGCGGTACCAGCTATTCGCCAAGTCTGCCACAAAAAGCAAACTGAATCTTGCACGGTTGCTACCTACACAAGATGCTGCACAACATCATTCGTTGCGGACTTACCAACAAGCCCAAAGTTGGATGGGAAACTGGGAACCTCCTGAGAAATGGGGCTGGAATCACAGTGATCACGGTCCAATACCCGTTATAATGAGCCAAGATCCAGCACCTGAAGCACTTCTTCACATTGTTTCATGCTCATGCAAGCTGAATTGTGGTGGAACGTGCTCCTGCAGAAAAGTAGGTTTGAAATGTTCGTCAATTTGCAAGAAATGTATTGGGGTCAACTGTGAAAACGTGCCAAAAGTTTTATATGAAGACAGTGAAGAAGATGTTATGGAGGATGCCGAGGAAACCGCTGACGAAACCAACGAACTTGCTGAGGCTGACTCGCTGTTTAAAGAAGAGGTCAATCTGGGATCAACTCTATGTACAGACCCTGAATCCGTAACTCAAGGTATTTCTGGTGACAATGAGGAACCTGGCCCATCAAAACGTTGGTACTGATGCTCATATATGTCTCAAGTGCGCTAAAGTGCGATATTACAAGTATTACACACCCAGAAGGGTCAACATTTTTTAGTAACTGACAATGCATCTTAATTGTAGCAAAGCTACTTATTTTTAATGTCAGCTGTGTGGCTTTTATACACGAGAATAATTAACATAATTCGGTTGCCTATTGCAGCTAATAATAGTTCCTGCGACAATTTATTGTGTGTGTGTGTGTGTGTGTGTGTGTGTGTGTGTGTGTGTGTGTGTGTTTATGTCTGTTAATGAAGTATTTTTATATTTATAGTTTTACAAATACCAGGGCTGAAGTGGCTCATAGTGAGCTTCAGGTAGTGATGTAAGAATCACAATAGTTTGGTGTCCGGCAATACTCACATTGCATACAGAGAAATTGAATACCTGTAAGTGAGGTGGTAAATTCCAACTTATAACGTGATGTATAATGTATTTATACTACACAAACAGAAACTGAAAAAATAGTGTTAAAAATAAGGTATCTTGCCACTATGCTCAAAATTTGAAAAATTGGTATTTTTTGAGGCGCTGTAGCGCCTTAGATATTGGGTGTAGAAAAAATGGCAAGAATCAAATTTGCAGAGAATTTTGTGCTCTTTAAAAAAGAAAATAGATGTTAAAGCGATAGGAGCAAATGAAACTGAGATATATTGAAAAAAATTAAAAAGTCGGAATTTTTCGAAGTTTTTTGACTGCAGAAAGTTTTTTCAAGCGAAATTTTGTTCGAAAAACTCTGTTTTCTAAGCTTTCCAACCATATGAACGAGTTGAAAAAATAAACTCTTCTACCTGACCTTTTGCAAGGTATATCTACTATTTGACTGGACTATGGGACTGACACTTGCACAGCAGTGCACAGGAGGAAATGGCAGACAAGCTGAAAAACGTGACACATAAATTAAAAAGCAAGGGGTTCAGTCAGAAATTAATAAAAGTGTAAAGGAGATGGAAGAGATTATTACTGAGTTACAAACATTATGTAAAGACTTCTCTGAGAAAGTACAGGAACTGTCTGTAGAACTAAATGATTTAAAGTGAAGCAGTAAGTTAGTAAAGGAAACTGAAGAAGGAATTTATAAGGATGTAAATAATTTAATGGAGAGACTCAAATTAGGATTGCAAGATAAGGATATGATACTGGCACAGAATGTAGTGCAAGAGCATGAAACCTGTGTAGAAGGGTCGAATGGGTAGTCAACGAAATAGAAAATGAACTTGTTGCGAGGACTGAATCAGGTTTAAATGCAGCAGGAGAAAATTTGCATAACAGTTTAACTCTTGGTGCTGATATCACAAAGGAGCCACTGTTTGCTAGCAATCAGGTGCCCCATCAGGAAGAATATGGGATTGCAATACCTATCAGCCATTTACCGTTACATCTTCAGCCAGAGAGTAAGGGGAGTATAAAATGCAACTGGCACTGCCAATTTCAGTAGCAGCTGCACTGGTATACACGAAGTATACCCATATGCAGCCTGACGACAGTAAGTATCTCCTGTCTTTGTGCTCTTCCACCTGACGAAGGGTTACTCTGTGATAAGCAGTTTCCGATTTTTACTAGAGAGGGTAAAAGAACGAATCCTGTGGTATTCATCAGATCCGTCTGTGAGGTGTTACCATGCAATTCGACCAAGGCACAGAAGAACATGTTTGTTGTGGGATACACCAAAGGCAATGCTTTAGTATGGGTAGCGGATATGGCCAAGTGATGCCATAATTATGAACAGTTTCAGCATGCCTTCTTGGACAGATTCTGATCCATATAGTCCAAGGGAGGTCAAGTCGAGAGGCATTTAACTCAGCACCATTCAATAGTAAACATGGGGGACTACAGAAGTATTTTGAGAAACATTTGAACAAAACAAGGTATTTAACAAAACTAGTCTCTCACATGAATGTACTAAAAATACTCAAAAGTCGTTTACCAGCACATATCAACGAAAAATTGATCACAATACCCGAGAACAATTAGAATACTTCTCATCCATTCTGAACTCCATTGACCTGATTTATAAAGAGAGGCAGTCGTAACTGTAGAACAATAATGTGCAAACTGAACCTCCATAAAATAGTGATCCCCAAGGAAACAAACAAGATTTTAAAGGAAACCATAACCCTAACTACAGTGGACTGGGTTTCAGACAACAGGTTCAAAATGTAATCCCAGCAGGCGCTAATAACGGATATAGTAATTGGCAAGAGCTGACCAGTGGCAGATAGCCAGGCAGTCCTCCTCCTGGAAGCTACAACCAGTGGAACAACAGTTATGTACTTAATTAGTGGGCACACAAGACACAAACTGGAGAAGTCAAGACCACACTGTGCGTTTGGTGGAAGTTGCCCAGAATGAAGAGATTACCACCTCCCCCCATCCCCACTGACTAATCAGGAAAACCTAAACAGGTCACAATAAGCCCCCATTTGCAGACCAAGGCAAGGGATGAGGGCATAAGATTAATTCCTAATTATTTTCTGAGATATGACCAAGAAGTAGACATCAAAGAGGACTTGTATCAGGAAAATGAGGACAATTTTGAATAGAACATGAGGGAGTCTGTACAGTCTGTAATAAATGCACGAATAGCTGATTCATTTATGGACATTGTGCTGTATACAGGTGAACTGACAAATGTAATCCCACAAGGTTTATTTAATGAATTATAAAAGCAAACACTCATACCCATCTTTCCTGTGCAGAACTGCCTAATCTTGACTGCAGTGGGATGCAAATTTAAAGAGATGAAACTCCAAGCGTTACTATCCGTTACTACCGAAAAATTTTCTTTAAAATGCATTTATCTAGTGGTGGGAAAGCTTGTAGTTATTTGTCTTATTGGTACGCAAACTTCTGACAGTACAAGGTACAGATTGACATAAGGCAGAGAAAGTGTTTCTTTACAATTAACGAACTAAGGTTATAAGTAGATTTACACAGAACCAATGCAACAGAAAACAAGCCTCTGCCAAATGCAGATATTAGATAACAAATGTCTTATTGAGATGTGTTGTTCTGCGATGCACAAAAAGACAAAGAACTATATGAAAGAAGTACAGATCTAGGACTTGTAGAAACAAAAGTAAGTGAATTTGTCTTTCTGTTGGAAGAACAGATCCAGGAGCAACAGGGATTAATACTTCTGTATGCACATGTATTTCAAAAGCCGTTCTGTAGTCCTATTTTAGCTGTAGCCAAACCTAACGGTAGTCTCACGCTTCTACTCGATGTCCAGATTATAAACAATATCATTGTTCCTGGTAGGACATGTCCTAACAACTTAGAAGAATAGTTAATAAAGTACCACAAAGTCAAATACCTTACCTTAATCGATTTCAAGGCATTGTACTGGCAGTTAGCTCTCCATGAAGACTCTAGTAAGTACACAGCTTTGGTGTGTGGGAGCAGAAGTATAAATTTTGTGTCTTGCCTTTCGGCTTAAATGTAACCTCAAATGTTTTCATTTCAGCGTTGGACAAAGTCTTATGTCCAGAACTGCTTCATAAAGTCACTGTCTTTGTGGATGGCTTGCTAGTAGCAACACCTACCTGGGAAGAACATTTGCGACTTTTGGGGAAAGTACCATTCCAGATCACTGAGACAGATGGCCAAAGACACCTAAGATAATTAATTTTGCAAGCAGAACTGTTAATGTGAGTGATCATATTCAGTAACTGAGCTCGAAACTCTCTCTATAATGGAGACTTTTAAGAAATTTGAGGGGAAAACACATCAAAGTCTACTGTGACCACTAAGCGCTTTCTTTTTCTGTTGAAGTGCAAATTGCAGCACAGAAGAATATCCAGATGGCGTCTTTACTGGCAGGAATTCAGTTTGGAGACAGTGCACGGTAAACAAAACATAATTTCTGACGTCTTGTTGAGGCTATCCCAAAGGTTAAATGAATGCTTAAACCTCACTGAACAGAATTCTGAAATCCATGTCCTACTTTTGCAAGAGAAAACACACCAACCCTATTTTAAAAAATTGTAATAACCTGAAGCAATTGGAAGCAGAAGTTCCACGCTGGAAAAGGTAACACCCAACTATGTGAAGGAGATGATGATAATAACTTGAAAATTATTTTATACTATTTATCAAGGTGTGCTATTGCATTGACTGACAACTAACCAAGATCGGTGGTGTGTATGTTTACGTGAAAAGTTTGTAGATAAATTCATTATTTACACCCACAATGTATGGGGTCCTAACGGTGTTTCTAAATGCACTAACAAGATAAACATGTACATTTATCACTACATCCCCAACATGCAGCTCTGACTTTTCCAAATAATTCGAAAATGTATTACTTGTCAGAAGACCAAACACTCCAACAAATAAAAATTAATTGATCTGCTTCCTAGCAAGTTAAAACTGTGTGCCAGACCGAGACTCGGACTCAGGACCTTTGCCTTTCACGGGCAAGTGCTCTACCAACTGAACTATTCAAGAACGACTCACGACAGTCCTCACAGCTCTACTTCAGCTAGTACCTCTTCTCCTACCTTCCAAACTTCACAGAAACTCTCCAGCGAATCTTGCAGAACTAGCACTCCTGAAAGAACGAATATTGCGGAGACATGGCTTAGCCACAGCCTCGGGAATGTTTCCAGAATGAGATTTTTACTCTGCAGTGGAGTGTGCAGTGATATGAAACTTCCTCCTGGCAGATTAAAACTGTGTGCCAGACAGAGACTCGAACTCGGGACCTTTGCCTTGTGGGGGCAAGTGCTCTACAAACTGATCTATGCACGCACGACTCACGACACGTCCTCACAGCTTCAATTCTGCCAGTACACCGTCTCCTACCTTCCAAGTTTATAGAGCACTTGCCCGCAAAAGACAAAGGTCCCGAGTTCGAGTCACTGTCTGGCACACAGTTTTAATCTGCCATGAAGTTTCGTATCAGCGTACACTCTAATGCAGAGTGAAAATCTCGTTCTGCTTCCAGCAGTTGAATCATCAGATGCTGTTGATACTTATCCAAAAGGAAAATGGGGCAATAAATATGTATTTTGCCTTATATGACGCTTTTCAAAGCATGTTAAGTTGTATGCAGTGAGGTCAGTGACCACTGGTTCTGTTATTAGAAGAACTGCAAACGACAAATGCCTGAGAGTAGGGAAATCGCAGATACTGATAACTGATAATACATCGTACTTGAGAGGCAACAGATGGAAGGAATCCATGACTACAAATAAAATTAAGCACATGCTGGTATCACGACTCCACTCAAAAGCAAGCCCCATATGAAGAGTGTTTAAGGAATTTAATAGATTTATTCGCTGCTAGACACCACAGAAACATACAAAATGGATCAAGCTCGTCTTACCATTTCAGTAAATCATTAATAATTTGCCACATAATTCGACAGGTTTTGCACCAACCAAATTAATATTATGGAACGAAAAATGGACGAGTGGGGAAAACCACTGCTTAAAATACCCAATAGAAATATGTCATTTGAAGAAAAAATACCTAAACCTTGGTTAATCCAGGAGAAAAGACCGAGCAGAGAAAAAAGTCCTATGACAAAAGATGACAGCCTAGTGTACAATTACATATAGGACAAGAAGTATTGTTGTGAATGCACCCAAAGTCCACCAAACATTGAAAAGTTAACTGGAAAAGGCAACACTTATACACTGGCCCATTTGTAATTACACAGGTACCTCATCCAGGAACATATTGACTAGCTTACCCTATAAGTGGAAAGGACAAGGGCATCTACACACACAAGGATATTTGTATTCCACTGTAAATGGGTCTGACAAAAGGTTAAACCAACTCATGAAGATACTGTGTTTAGTATAGTAAAAATATTTCACTATAAATCATGAAAGATGTTCAGTTAGTTTGAGAATGAGTTTCTCTCTTGTTATTTATATATGTGTAAATAGAAAGGCAAGTCATTATTTACGTAAGATATTGTTCGCTGGCAAAAGGATGTTGTGAAATAAGTAGCAAGCTGAATGTAATCGCCATGATGCAAATACACTTCTAAAACACATACACCTTCCAACTGTAAATTGATGAACGTGATGGAGAGAAATAAATGGGGTAGCATTACGAGAGGCAAAGCATAAACACAGTGGAAATTTGTATCACAGGACAGTTACCTTGGTGTAGGCAAAAAACAATTTCAGCACACTGCTTGACACACCACATGCTCATCTGACGTTAGTATCTTTACATCAAGTAGAATGTATGTGAAAGATTGTGAATATAAATTGATTACTAAAATAAATCTTGAGGTCTACACAATAAGAATAAAACTGGTATAGGAAAAGAGAGCTATGGAAAGGAAATATTTACAAGGAAGGAAAGAAAATGTACTAATTATGGGAAGATATCTACTCTCTAAGTTACTATTTATAGTGTATACACAAAAAATTTACATTATAGCAACACACAAAATAAACTATACTATAGGAAATCTGTATACAGTGTGAAGAAATAAATAATTCTAGGGATATGTTCAAGCTCTGAATAAGATACAAGAGGGGGTAATAACACTATGACTCATTGAAGTAGTAGATATGTTGTTAATATTTTCGCTCTCCCAAAAAAGGGTTGAATTCCGAGACTCTGTCAGAAAATAATGAACTAAAATATTTGCATACTGAATGAAAACACATATATTACAAGTGTGAATGATACATTGGTTGTCTTGCAGCAACTAAGTACTCAGTTTATAAGTTAAAATTAATGTTTTTTTTACAGGGAATTATGCAAGGACATGTCCTAATAATGACAACATAGAGAATTTAAGTAGCTGGTACCAAAAGTAACGAGCCACACCGCAGCATGAGTACTTATTTGTTTAATACGTGTATGACTGTGATAGTATGAATGTTATGTGTGAATATAAAGAAGTTATAGTATGTAAAATGTTATAAAATGAAGTCAAGGTCCTGTACTACCAAAGGATAAAAAAAGGGGGGTTGGACCACAAATTGATGATAGCAAGTAACAAATATGAATGCCGAATATAAATGTTCAAGACACAGATACACATGATCACAGTTTATCTAATGTCCTTTCATGAACATTTCTTTTGGCACAACTTCCATAGCAAAGTGTTTACACATATAGATACTATAGTACAAAGGAGTTGTATTCCACGAGGAAAAGTATAAATTAAGTACACTGAAGTACAATCATTACAGGGCCTTTTAAGCAGAGAATATTAATAAACTTGTATGACACAATTATGTTAGAACTTTACCTCTAATGCTGCAAACTCAGAGTAAATATTTCGTTGTAAAATAGAAAGAACTGTTCATGAAGAATTTGCTCAGTTATTGTGTGATGTTTGGATTTCAGCAGGAGATGATAAAAGCTTCTTTCCATTTGTTATCAGAAGTCCCTGTAAATTCAAGGACCACATCCTGGTAGAATTGAGAGAGGTATGGCTAAGAGTAGTTGTACTTGCGTGTAGTGGAAATGTGAGTGTGAAGTTCTCTATTCCTTTTGATTGCAAATATGGAATTACAAATGTTTGTGTTAAATGAGATGATGGTAGCAGTTCATGCATGTCATCAAACAGCATATATGTTTATTGTTTTTTCAGTACTGACATGTGAAATGTTTTGCAAATTATTCATGTAAAGGGAGATTATGCCATGAGTTTAGAAGTCAAAGGGAGTACTAGTTCATCATAAAAATTGTAAATTTAAATGACTGATTAATGATGAGAATTAATCTGAAATAACTTGTCACAGAAAGTTTTTCTTACGAATTTTAAAGGCGAAAATGACTTCTTAAATGTTATTCACTTTTATTTAAATATTGTTACGCAAACATCGACAATTATGTGATAAATTCATGTATAAACTTATGGTATATAAGTAAAAGGTACTAGACCCCATTTGTCAGTTAATATTAAAATGTCACTCATGTGTAGTTATAAGGAGCAAATTTATATCATGTATTAATTTCTTTATGTAACTTATGTAAAATTTTACCCACTTGTGGAAGACTGTATAAGAGAAGGGTGTATAAGATATGTGAACTTAAAAGAGACTTCAAGAAAAACTGTCCACATGTCATATGTTTAGTGCATGTTGGATGAGGAATACACACCCCTGTCAAACAGTCCTCAAATTTATGTGTGCCTACAATGCCGAAAATGTTGTAAGTGTCCTATGTAGTGGTGTTGGACGCCAAACGTTACTATGAAGGAGGAATTAAAGCAAGTAATTTATGGACTTACCTGGAATATGGTAAGATCTTGACATGATGTCAGTGATATGGGATGGCATTTTGGGCACCACTATATGTGACAGACTACATGGTCTATATAACCATTGTTGGAGCTTTATGGCTTCTCCATCAAGGTAACAAACTTTTCGACGAAACACACATCAATGTGCACTTATCCTATGTAGCTACCCTCTGGACAGTATAATGATGTGCAATTCGACATTGTCTACAAAATTATAGGTCCGAGGTTGAACTGTTCTCCACAGTTGCACCAATGGCACTACAAGGTACATGCACAACGAACACCACTTAACGTGTGTAGATGTAGCCATGCAAAGTATGCAAGGCGGTTATACATCAATAATGGAGCAAGGTCTCTGTCGTGTCACGATCTCTCAGAACCTGAACCTTTAAAGTTCTGTAAATTTCATGTGAATTAATTGTAATTTCATTAAAGCTGACATATGTAGGGGGTAAATAAGATATGAACTTGGGTACAAATAAAGGGATTTCATCCCCAGCCGTGGTCCAAAGTAGTTAAGTGGTACTCCAATATGAAATTTGATCACTTATGTCGTGTGTTTGTAAAATGCAGCAGTACTGCATAATGCTGCCATCCAGTAATCATGGACAACGCCAGTATACAGTAGGAGGAAGTTTTAAAATGCACCAGTACTGTGTAATGCTGCCATCCAGTGATCATGGAGAATGCCAGCATACAGTAGGGGGCAGTTGTAAAATGCACCAGTACTGTGTAATACCGCCATCCAGTGGTCATGGAGAATGCCAGTATACAGTAGGGGGGAAGCTGTAAAATGCATCAGTACTGTATAACACTACAATCCAGTAATCATGGACAAAGCCAGTATACAGTTGTGATGGAGTTTATTTTGTTTTAACCATAAAGTACGTCATTTAATAAGTATCAGAACACTGTATGGGGCAAAGATGCAATATATACATGTCCACACAAAAAAGAGATACATATGAAAAGAAAGGTGAACATTTATCCGTACTCTAGTTCACCTTTAGCTGATATCAAATTTTACACTCTTCAACGATCTATCTCCTCATGTCTACAATTCAGGGCGGACATATTGTGTTTATGTCAGACAACAATATATATTTGGGTAAAGGTTTTTACAATACGTCTTCTGGAATGGGAGGCAATTTCTTTCATTTCTAAATTGCATCATCCTGAAAGTGATACCTGGATACACTGTAACCTGCAAACTTCGGAAAACACAATGACCTTATTTACGATTATATTATACTGTGTTCTTTATCCTGGAACCAGACTGTGCACCCTTTTCTTCAAGAAGGAATAGTTAATATCACTATCTTCAAAGGAGATTTAATGTACCTATCAAATTTAAATTCTTACAGTGGAAATCGTAGCGAGAGACTGTGGAAATGAGAACTTAGTTGCTTAAATTGGTGCTGGTGAAAGTATCTACCAGCCACACACCTCAACATAAGTCACATTATAAGCACCTCCTTACGGCGCCAGTTCTTAAACACCAGTAAAATGCAAATTAAAGATGGACGCCACCATGAACAGAAAAAACAAGATAGATGTCAGATTCAAGAAGCAGCTGTTGTAGAGTGACACCTAAGTCACAAACGACTTTTATTTTTGTAGTTTGTGTTGTGATAGTGGAAACTTTTATCCTTGAAAATATGCTTTAGTATCAGCATTTTGCAAAGAGTGCGCAACAACATTTTTCAAAATCACGAGTCCTGCCGATGAAGTAGGACAAGAATCAGTTGAAAAGGTGGTACAGTTTTCGCAAGAAAATGTAGAGACAGTGTCATTTGACCAGTCAAATGTAGATCAGGTAGATCATAATCAAGGGGAGCTAGGCTGAAGAGAAATCAATCTACAGGGGAATTAGCAAAGCATTTCAATGAAAATATCTCCAATATTAATGCTATTCACCAAACAATTATTCAAATTACTACAGAACTTACCAAAAGTTTCACAAGATAACAACAGAGCCTAAGCTGATCTCAGAATTTAAACAAAGCAATCATAGATACAAATACCACAATTGAAACCACAAAGTTTGACATAGTTACTTAACTAGTCAGTCACATTAATAATTTTAAAAGGTGTTATGTGACCATGTGGTAGCTGTTTGCAGCATTCTAGAGAAACTAGATGAGTAGGATGTGTCTCATAGAAAAGAAGGATGTCAACTTAGATTCTAGACTGACAGTTGTAGAACAGTTAATGAAATGGAAAATGACTGAGTTAGTTGAGATGGGTAAAGTTGAAGTAGGTGCTGTATAAACCAAATGTAAGAGTGAGGTTCAAGGTCTTAGGCAGAAAACATGGGATTTAGTGATACACGTAATAATAAAATAGAAAAAGTTTCAAAAGAAGTCTCATAAAAAGAGAAAACAATTTTATAAGTAATTGATATCAAGATATCAAATTTGTGTGCAAATGTAAATATACAGAACAAGTGCACCAATTACAAAAGCGAGCATGTTCCAAAACATTCTTCGATATTGGGTTTTCTACCTGGTCAAACGTGGCGGTGAAAAGCTTTCCTGGTAATAAAGATTTTCGTCTAGTAGATTTCATGCAGTATTGTAAAGACAACACATTTTGCTGACTCTTCTTATGTGATTAATCTGACAAAAATGATTCAAATAGCTCTGAGCACTGTGGGACTTAATATCTGAGGTCATCAGTCCCCTAGAACTTAGAAATACTTAAACCTAACTGACCAAAGGGCGTCACACACATCCATGCCGAAGGCAGGATTGGAACCTGAGACCGTAGCGGTCACACGGTTCCAGACTGTAGCGCCTAGAACCGATCGGCCACTCGGGCAGGCATTCTGTCACCACTGTCTAAGAGTATTAAGTCTGACAAACAATATTTAGACTGGATTATACTAGATGTACTATTTGTTCCAAACGATTCGTATTGAGGAGGTGTTCCAGGATGTGGAAAAGAAGAGTACAAAATAAAGGTTTACAAAGAATAACAGCTGTTGTAATGCACCTTCAACATATCCTAAGTGAAGTGGTCCTCATGGACGTGAAATAGCTCAAAAAATCTTAAACATGTTTTCACTTAAAAGAGAATGACAGTTTTCACAAAACATGTACCTGTTCAACACACTAAGGTGCATGTGATAATTCTAAGGCAATTGTAGCCACACATCACCAGAAGAAAAAATCATTTTATAAAACTTATTTACAATGATCTCATTACTACACTGGATTTGTACAGCAGTCAGATTGTACATAATACTTGCATTAATTAGTATTATTAATATCATATACATATCAGTTAGTTCTGCTGAGAAATTCATCAGTGGAGTGGGAGCTGGCAACCAATAGATCCCTTAGGGTCTTCTTACACTGAACTTTGTTAGTAGTAAAAATATCTATGGCTGCTGACAAATTATTGAAAATGAGTATTCCTGAATAATGGACACCTTTCTGAACCAAAGTAAGTGACTTAAATCTTTGTGGAAATTGTTATTATTATTATTTCTAATACTAATGCCATAGACTGAATTGTAGATTTCAAAAAGAGACGTAATTTTAATGACAAATGTCATTAATGAATAAATATATTGTGTAGCAGTAGTCAGTATCTCCAGTTCCTTAAACAGGGCTCTGCAAGGTGTTCTTGAGTTCGCAACATATGTAATTCATATTATATGTTTTGGGCTCAGAAAATTTAGCTTGACTTGATAAGTTACTCAAAAAAGTAATTCAATATGACACTGTAGAATGGGAGTAAGCAAAGTATATTAATTTTTTAAAATTCTTATGTCACCTGTGTTAGATAACAGTCGCACTAAAGGGAGAGATCGGTTAGGATTCTTCAGCAGTTCTGTGGTATGACTCTGACACTTGAATTTCTTACCAAGCTGTAATCCAAAGAATTTCACACTGATAATTTCTTCTATTTGATTTCCACCATGTTTTAGGACTATACGGGTGTGAAACCTCTTAGAAGTTCTGAACTCCATATAGTGTGTTTTTTCAAAGTTTTGTGACATAGAATTGGCAGGGCACCATTTATTAATGTCTATGACAATTTCATTGACCGATCTTTCTAAGGCTATATTTGATTTGCTACTTATTGCAATGTTTGTATCATCTGCAAACAAAACAAACTTGGCATCTGGTGATGATACTGATGAAAGGTCATTGATGTACATGAGAAAAAGTAAGGGCCATAAGTTGGAACCTTGTGACACACAACACATGTAACTATTTCTCAATTGGATGATGCCTGATAGTTTAATTCACTTTTGTGCCTAAAATGTGCCAATCGCTTCTAGGTGGTGCAAACTATGAGACCACTTACAGAATAGATGCCATGTCTTTAACTATGTTTTCACAATTTGTCTACTGGAGCGATAAGAAAATCCAAAAGTTGATATGTAGACCTCCCTGTCACTCAAGTCTCAGAAAAAATTAGAAACTGTGTTCTGTTGACATATATGTGGCAATTGTTAACCTGGATTACAATGTATGTATTGTACATAAATTTTTGACCCTAACGAGTACGAGTAAGGAGAGTTTGGTTTCAGACATCACACTACAGCGAAGGAGTAGAATTGCAGAAAATACACAAATATTCCTTTATGAGACTTTGAGGGCTTAAAAATTGCGACGCCATTAGTAGCAACAGAGATGCTAACAAGGTCCCCGCCATCGCCCTGAAAGAAAACATTTCAGTACAAGAGTATATTATAAAAGGGTTCTGCTGATTTCACTCTTTCGCACACCAGATCACAGGCAGATCAGTAGAAGGAGTCTCCATCTTCCTCAAGCCATGCCTAGGATTAGTAAAGGAAACAATAAGAGATGAAAACACTATTATTGTTAAAACAAATCGGATCGATATAATGGGCAAATATACTGAACCACAGAGGATGGCATTAGATAAAATCGAAAGAATAACTGATGTACTACACAAACAAAAATCGACAGAGCAGTAATCACTGCAGGCGACCTCAATGCAAGAACAGACAAACCAAACATTATAACAGAACTGATCCTAGAAACGCTTGGAGAAGGACGATACAGAGTGATCAACCCAACCTGAAAACCTGCATAGCACTCAATGGAACCAGCATGATAGAATCTTTGTTACTAAGAGGCGAAGGCATAAAGGTAGTAAACCAAAAAGCACTCTGGACATCAGCAGTCGCACTAATAATAAAACATGTGCCAGTCACAACAACTTCCGAGTTTAACAGCCATAACCAACAACCTGGCCAAAGTCAAATAGAATATCCTAGAAATTAGATATAGAGGAGTTAAAAGAAAGCCTAGGAAAATAGAAAAAATAAGATGTCTAATAGACCTACACTGGGTAGTGGAAGAAGTGGAACTATGCTCAACGACTCTGCAATCCTGTGAAACAAAAATAAAAGATAGGAAATGGCAACCGTGGTTCGACAAGGAGTGTTATTATGAACAGCAGAAGACGCTGTCAGCACTATGCGAAGCCAGAACCACAATGCAACAATATGACCTGTCACAATATGCCACGCAGGGAAGGTCATACGAAACACTAATAAAGAAGAAGACGCACTACGTAGAACAAGAGGGTATACATCGAGCATTTGTATCTATGATTGCTTTGTTTAAATTTTGACGTTCAGCTGAGGCTCTATTATTATCTTGTAAAACTTTGGGTAAGTTCTGTAGTAATGTGAATAACTGTTTCGTGAATAGCATTAATGTTGGACATATTTTCATTAAAATGTTTTGCAAATTCCCCTGTAGATTGGTTTCGTTTCAGCCCAGCTCGCCTTGATTATGATCTGCCTGATCTACATTTGACTGGTCAAGTGACACTGTCTCTACATTTTCTTGCAAACACTGTACCACCTTTTCAACTGATTCTTGTTCTACTTCATTAGCAGGACTCGAGATTCTGAAAAAAGTTGTTAATCTTTGAAAAATGCTGATACTAAAGTATATTTTCAAGGATAAACGTTTTCACTATCACAACACAAACTGAAAAAATAAAAGTGGTTTGTGACTTAGGTGTCACTCTACCACATCTGCTTCTTGAATCTGACTTCTATCTGGTTTTTCTGTCCATGGTGGCATTCATCTTTTTTTGCTGTTTAAGCATTGGCACCGCAAGGAGGTGCGTATAAAGTGATTTATTTCGAGGTGTGTGGCTGTCAGATACTTTCACCAGCACCATTTAAGAAAGTAACGTCCAAAATCCAAGACCACGAGTAATAAAAGGAATCTCCATGGACACTTGGGGGACATGAGAAAACCATTTTGAAGCCATCATAAACCTCCATCACAAAGAAACAGCCTATGAATACAGTACAACTGAAACAATGGGAAGCCACACCGCTGTAACAAGACAAGAAATACGCCAAGCAACATCAAAGGCAAAAAGCAAAAAGGCTTCAGGGGCAGATAGCACATACAGGGAAGCGCCAAGAAACTGGTATAGGTATGCGGATTCAAGTACAGAGATATGTAAACAGGTAGAATACGGCACTGCGGTCGGCAACGTCTATATAAGACAACAAGTGTCTGGCGCAGTTGTTAGATCGGTTACTGCTGCTTCGACGGGAGATTATCAAGATTTAAGTGAGTTTGAACGTCATGTTATAGTCGGCGAATGAGCGATGGGACACAGCATCTCCGAGGTAACGGTGAACTGAAAATTTTCCCGTACAACAATTTCAGTAGTGTACCGTGAATGTGAGGAATCCGGTAAAACATCAAATCTCCGACATCGCTGCGATCGAAAAAGATGCTGCAAGAATGGGGCCAATGACGACTGAAGAGAATCGCTCAACGTGACAGAAGTGTAACCCTTCCGCAAACTGCTACAGATTTCCATGCTGGGCCATCAACAAGTGTCAGCGCGAACCATTCAACGAAACGCCATGCCGAAGGCCCACTCTTGTACCCTTGATGACTGCACGACACAAAGCTTTACGCCTAGCCCGGGCAGGTCAACAACAGCAACATTGGACTGTTGACGACTGGAAACATGTTGCCTGGTCGGACGAGTCTCGTTTCGAATTGTATCGAGTGGATGGGCGTGTACGGGAATGGCGATAACCTGAGGAGTCCATGGACCCTGAAAGTCAGCAGTGGACTGTTCAAGATGGTGGGGCGTCTGCAGTTGGAGTGTATGGGACCCCCTGATACGTCTAGATACGACTCCGACAGGTGACACATACGTAAGCATCCTGTCTGATCACATGCATCCATTCATCTCCATTGTGCATTCCGACGGACTTGAGCAATTCCAGCAGGACAATGTGACACCCTACACGTCCAGAATTGCTATAGAGTAGCTCCAGGAAAACTCTTCTGAATTTAAACACTTCCGCTGGCCAACAAATTCCCCAGACATGAACATTATTGAGCATATCTGGCATGACTTGCAACGTGCTATTCAGAAGAGTACTGCAACGACTCGTACTCTTACGGATTTATGGACAGCCCTGCAGGATTCATGATGTCACGTCTTGTTGCGACACTAGCGTGCTCGCGGGATCCTACATGATATTAGGCAGGTGTACCAGTTTCTTAGGCTCTTCATTTTATACAGAACACATCAAGGAATCCTATCGTGTGATGGAAGACTACTGGATGAAACTATTTAACAACTACATGAGCTCAGAAAAATATCAGAATAACGGAGAACGTCGATGATGAAAATTCTTTTCAAAGGGAAAGCAGAAACCTGCAACACGGACTCAAATAGTGGCATATATCCCTCGAAAGCACATATTTCGAAAGTGTAATGGAAATATCAGCCAGAAGGCTTACCGTTGAAGTAGCTGCCCAGATACCAGTTCAACATCACGACAGCAGACATCACAAACACCATTATGGACATCCCAGCAACACTCATACTTTATGCAGACGTTATTAGGCTCAGAAGACAAAGAAGAGCTACGAATGGTGCTAAACAGACTCGCTTCAAGGGTAATGGAAAATGACCTACAAATAAACAACAGAAAAAGCAAACAGACGACTTTAAGAAGAGGTGGTAAACTCTCATCAAAAGACCTTCAAAATAAATCGCTAGAACTAGTACCGGAATTACTCTGCAAGCAGGATTGACATCATTCTACGCCCATGTGAAAGAAAGGCAATAGCAGTAATGTAAGCAAGTTACAACATCCTACAGCCTCAAAAATTCCCAATAAAAACGTCAATGACGCTATTTAAAACGGCCATAGCACCAACAGTAACTTACGGCATCTTCATAATCTGCGATACACTAAAAGTCAATGGCATCATTACATTAGAGAAAGACAAATCGCGCTATACGAAACGAACCATGGGCGCTGGGAAGACAGCGCCTTCAAGACTGGCTTACGTCTTACAAGTTAGTGAAAGAAACTTTCATAGAAGACACTAGACTGCAGATGCTACCGCCAACACCAATGCCTACGAAAACATACGCCAAATAATCGTAGCAAACCACAATTCTGTCTGCTCAAGCGGTGACAAAGTGATGGAAGAGTGGAAACAAGCAAATAACTAAATCAGACATGTGATAGTACGATAAGCAAAAAATGAATTTCATCACTAGTTTTGCCAAAGCAAGCGATTCCATCAGACGAATGAAGACAGCATACGTGAAGTGCTTTTTCAATTTCTCCACGCGTATTTCATAACGAAATAAATCTCGGGTAAACAGCACATCACATCTCTTCGGCAATCGACCTTGTTGCCATCATCAGGTGTGCTCATCAGCACGCCTAATGATGGCAACAAGGTCAGCATACGTGAACTTTGCAATGAAAACTGCATAAGATACCACACAAAAAACTGCAGAAAAAACAATGCCAGTAATAAAACTACGACTAGACTAATGTACCTCAATTTTGTGATTGTATTTGCTTTTGTATTTATATTGTATTTGGACATTGCGCCCATTTTCATCAATAATGAATAAGTGTTATACTAAAGCTGAGGAACCGTACTATATAAAGAAATATCTGGATACCAGTGGAGAATACAAAACGACATAATTTAATACTGAAAAGGCATAGCCGACTTCCTTTCCCATCTTTCCCTAATACTATGGGATCGATGAGCTAGCTTTTCGGTCCCCTCCACCGAATCAACCGACCGACAAAAATCAGCAAATGGAGAGTAGACATACATTTGGGTACAGAAAAACAATGGGTCCAAAGACGTTTCTACATTGTGAAAAATCTATTTATAAACCTCAATTCCCATTTGGGTCTGCTTTAGAAAGGACGGTTAAATAGTATCTAAATGTATTTGCTTCAACATTCAGCATCTGTTAATGCAAAATCCATTTGAAAAATTTAAAAATTTATGGAATGACTATATATAACAATCATTTGTTTGCTAAAGCAGTAAAAACTTAAAAAGTTATATACGCAAATTCTGCTAGAATATTGGGAAAACTAAGTGGAAAATGTGGACAGTTAAGTTACTGGTACTGGTATTGGTAATACCAGTAAATATTGTAATTGACCTAAAAATTCCGACACACATACAGAAAAATGCTCAGAGGACATACTTAATGAACAAACAGAAATTAAACATAAAAATTCTCGAAAATTTTATTGACATTATAAAAGAACAGAAATTAAACATAAAAACATCTGGAAAATTTTAGTGACATTACAAAAGAAAAACAATAAATTGTCAAGACAAACACAAAACAACAGAGTTTTCATTATTTACATAAAATCCTGGTCAAACCTCATAACACTCTCACTGAAAATTAAAGATAACAACTGACCTTCCACGATATATAATTTCAATTGTAAACATACAGTATCGCTTGAGCTGCAGCTGTCAAATAAACGTCAAATATAATTTTACCGAGACCACACAAACAAAAGTGTACAGAAATGACGTGATCATATCATAACAGAAAGACAAATGATACTTCCGTTCCAAGATGCAATAGGACCGCGTCGTACCAGCTAAGACGTAAGCATAACAAGCCAGATGTAGACACAGAAAGTAGCATAGACATGAGGAATAATTTACCTGCACAGGTACACTTGATAATGGCAAAAACGCCGAAACGACCTTTTCGTATAACTTTGTAATCACTACGAGTAAATACATCAATAGTGCAGCAGGAAACTGTTCCAAAAATAAAATATGTCGTTCTTCGACCTCATGCATGCTGCGGGACCATTAGAAAGGAATTTAAATTTGTTTCCACAAATTACAGGACTGTTTTTGTGACTGTATTTCGGCGACTATAATATGACCTAGTGGACTACCAAGAACGATTACGGAAGGGACGATGTGCAACGAGATGTTGTGTCCTGCGAGTGGAATGTAAAATTCGTTTTGTATGTACATAATGAACAAAAGGTAACTAAACCAATTTTGAGTTTAGCGCATCAATTTCTCTTATTGTAATTAACACTCGTCCGACTTCGAATATAAATATCTTGTAGTGAAGTCGAAGTAGATACTCCGTGCGAATTGGAGTGGGTGGAGGTTATACTTAACAGCCGTTAAGTTAATAATTGGCTCCTTCTACCGACCCCCAGACTCCGATGATACAGTTGCGGAACAGTTCAGAGAAAGTTTGAGTCTCGTAACAAATAAATACCCCACTCATACGGTTATAGTTGGTGGGGACTTCAACCTACCCTCGGTATGTTGGCAAAAATACTTGTTCAAAACCGGTGGTAGGCAGAAAACGTCTTCCGAGATTGTCCTAAATGCTTTCTCCGAAAATTATTTCGAGCAGTTAGTCCACGAACCCACGCGAATTGTAAATGGTTGCGAAAACACACTTGACCTCTTAGCCACAAACAATCCAGAGCTGATAGAGAGCATCATGACTGATACAGGGATTAGTGATCACAAGGTCATTGTAGCTAGGCTCAATACCATTTCTTCCAAATCCATCAGAAACAAACGCAAAATAATTTTATTTAAAAAAGCAGATAAAGTGCCACTAGAAGCCTTCCTAAAAGACAATTTCCATTCCTTCCGAACTGACTATGCGAATGTAGACGAGATGTGGCTCAAATTCAAAGATATAGTAGCAACAGCAATTGAGATATTCATACCTCATAAATTGGTAAGAGATGGAACGGATCCCCCGTGGTACACAAAAAAGGTCCGAACACTGTTGCAGAGGCAACGGAAAAAGCATGTGATGTTCAGAAGAACGCGAAATCCCGAAGATGGGCTAAAATTTACAGACGCGCGAAATTTGGCACGTACTTCGATGCGAGATGCCTTTAATAGATTCCACAACGAAACATTGTCTCGAAATTTGGTAGAAAATCCGAAGAAATTCTGGTCGTATGTAAAGTACACAAGCGGCAAGACGCAGTCAATACCTTCGCTGCGCAGTGCCGATGGTACTGTTATCGTCGACTGTGCCGCTAAAGCGGAGTTATTGAACGCAGTTTTCCGAAATTCCTTCACCAGGGAAGACGAATGGAATATTCCAGAATTTGAAACACGAACATCTGCTAGCATGAGTCTCTTAGAAGTAGATACCTTAGGGGTTGCGAAGCAACTCAAATCGCTTGATACGGGTAAGTCTTCAGGTCCAGATTGTATACCGATTAGGTTCCTTTCAGATTACGCTGATACTATAGCTCCCTACTTAGCACTCATATACAACCGCTCGCTCACCGATAGATCTGTACCTACAGATTGGAAAATTGCGCAGGTCGCACCAGTGTTCAAGAAGGGTAGTAGGAGTAATCCATTTAACTACAGACCTATATCATTGACGTCGGTTTGCAGTAGGGTTTTGGAGCATATACTGTATTCAAACATTATGAATCACCTCGAAGGGAACGATCTATTGACACGTAATCAGCATGGCTTCAGAAAACATCGCTCTTGTGCAGCGCAGCTAGCTCTTTATTCGCACGAAGTAATGGCCGCTATCGACAGGGGATCTCAAGTTGATTCAGTATTTCTAGATTTCCGGAAAGCTTTTGACACCGTTCCTCATAAGCGACTTCTAATCAAGCTGCGGAGCTATGAGGTATCGTCTGTGCGACTGGATTCGTGATTTCCTATCAGGAAGGTCGCAGTTCGTAGTAATAGACGGCAAATCATCGAGTAAAACTGAAGTGATATCAGGTGTTCCCCAGGGAAGTGTCCTGGGACCTCTACTGTTCCTGATCTATATAAATGACCTGGGTGACAATCTGAGCAGTTCTCTTAGACTGTTCGCAGATGATGCTGTAATTTACCGTCTAGTAAGGTCATCCGAAGACCAGTATCAGTTGCAAAGCGATTTAGAAAAGATTGCTGTATGGTGTGTCAGGTGGCAGTTGACGCTAAATAACGAAAAGTGTGAGATGATCCACATGAGTTCCAAAAGAAATCCGTTGGAATTCGATTACTCGATAAATAGTACAATTCTCAAGGCTGTCAATTCAACTAAGTACCTGGGTGTTAAAATTACGAACAACTTCAGTTGGAAGGACCACATAGATAATATTGTCGGGAAGGCGAGCCAAAGGTTGCGTTTCATTGGCAGGACACTTAGAAGATGCAACAAGTCCACTAAAGAGACAGCTTACACTACACTCGTTCGTCCTCTGTTAGAATATTTCTGCGCGGTGTGGGATCCTTACCAGGTGGGATTGACGGAGGACATCGAAAGGGTGCAAAAAAGGGCAGCTCGTTTTGTATTATCACGTTATAGGGGAGAGAGTGTGGCAGATATGATACACGAGTTGGGATGGAAGTCATTAAAGCATAGACGTTTTTCGTCGCGGCGAGACCTTTTTACGAAATTTCAGTCACCAACTTTCTCTTCCGAATGCGAAAATATTTTGTTGAGCCCAACCTACATAGGTAGGAATGATCATCAAAATAAAATAAGAGAAATCAGAGCTCGAACAGAAAGGTTTAGGTGTTCGTTTTTCCCGCTCGCTGTTCGGGAGTGGAATAGTAGAGAGTTAGTATGATTGTAGTTCGATGAACCATCTGCCAAGCACTTAAATGTGAATTGCAGAGTAGTCATGTAGATGTAGATGTAGATGTAGATGTAAACATGGCACAGTGCATATACGGTGGTTGGATGAGACAAATGGTTCAAATGGCTCTGAGCACTATGGGACTTAACTTCTGAGGTCATCAGTCCGCTAGAACTTAGAACTACTTAAACCTAACTAACCTAAGGACATCACACACGTCCATGCCCGAGGCAGGATTCGAACCCCTCGGCCACCTCGGGCGGCTTGGATGAGAAATTATTAATGACCACACCATACTGTGTAGAATCTCCTCTGACAGATAGAATAGCCCACACTATCCTAAGGATCGATTAATACTTATCTTGGACATACGTTAATGTGAAACTTCCTGGCAGATTAAAACTGTGTGCTGGACCGAGACTCGAACTCGGGACCTTTGACTTTCACGGGCAAGTGCTCTACCAACTGAGCTATGCAACCATGACTCACGACCCGTCCTCACAGCTTCAATTCGGCCAGTACCTCGTCTCCTACCTTCCAAACTTCGCAGAAGCTCTTCTGCATACCTTGCAGAACTAGCACCCCTGGAAGAAAGGAAATTCATCTACATCGACAATTATACTCCGCAAGCCACCCAACGGTGTGTGGCGGAGGGCACTCTATGTGCCACTGTCATTACCTCCTTTTTCTGTTCCAGTCGCGTATGGTTCGCGGGAAGAACGACTGTCTGAAAGCCTCCGTGCGCGCTCGAATCTCTCTAATTTTACATTCGAGATCTCCTCGGGAGGTATAAGTAGGGGAAAGCAATATATTCGATACCTCATCCAGAAACGCACAGTCTCGAAACCTGGCGAGCAAGCGACACCGCGATGCAGAGCGCCTCTCTTGAAGAGTCTATCACGGTTACCAAATAACCCTGTGACGAAACGCGCCGCTCTTCTTTGGATCTTCTCTATCTCCTCCGTCAACCCGGTCTGGTAAGGATCCCACACTGATGAGCAATGCTCAAGTATAGGTCGAACGAGTGTTTTGTAAGCCACCTGCTTTGTTGATGGACTACATTTTCTAAGGACTCTCCCAATGAATCTCAACCTGGTACCCGCCTTACCAACAATTAATTTTATGTGATCATTCCACTTCAAATCGTTCCGCACGCATACTACCAGATATTTTACAGAAGTAACTGCTACCAGTGTTTGTTCCGCTATCATATAATCATACAATAAAGGATCCTTCTTTCTATGTATTCGCAATACATTACATTTATCTATGTTAAGGGTCAGTTGCCACTCCCTGCACCAAGTGCCTATCCGCTGCAGATCTTCCTGCATTTCGCTACAATTTTCTAATGCTGCAACTTCTCTGTGTACTACAGCATCATCCGCGAAAAGCCGCATGGAACTTCCGACACCGAAACGGAGACATGGCTTAGCCACAGCCTAGGGGATGTTTCCAGAATGAAATTTTCACTCTGCAGCGGAGTGTGCGCTGATATGAAACTTCATGGCAGATTAAAACTGTGTGCCAGACCGAGACTCGAGCTCGGGACGTTTGCCTTTTGCAGGCAAGTGCTCTACCATCTGAGCTACCCAAGCATCACTCACGACCCGTCCTCACACCTTTAATTCCGCCAGTACCTCGTCTCCTACCTTCGCAGAAGCTCTCCTGCATACCTTGCAGAACTAGATGGGAGAAAACGGTTCAAATGGCTCTGAGAACTATGGGACTTACCTTCTAAGGTCATCAGTCCCCTAGAACTTAGAATTACTTAAATCTAACTAACTTAAGGACATCACATACGTCCATGCCCTAGGCGGACTGTAACGCCTAGAACCGCTCGGCCACCCCGGCCGGCTAGGTGGGAGAACTAGTTCTTTTGCAGCTAAGTTGTTCTGGTAATTTAATTTTCGGCTAGCTCTTAATTCGATTCAACAGAGTTCATCTTGACATTGCACACGAAAACCAATTCACTGTTTCGTGTGTGCACTTTCACCTTCACAGTATCCAACCACTTACAACACAACACAGTCACCTAACTACAGGTAAATGAAACCAACTACACTGGTGCACTCTCCTGTTAGGAATACAAAAGGATTACTGCACATTAAAATCCAAAACTTAATATACTATAACTCATTATAGGTTTTTCTGCCAGTGTAACTGTAACATATACTGACGTCCAATTTAACTTTACTATATGTCGAGTGAATTTTCGTATCTGACGAGTTTGTTACCACCGAATGGGATTGACGCCAATTACTATGCGAATGGAGTGTGTTACCATCTAGTAGCATTGACGTAGACTTGTTGAGTGGTAAGGCCTAACTGTGCACACCACGACCTGTGTATACTGTTTATCTGAACCACATGTCTGACCCACAAGGCAGTTATGTCATGCCTGTCGTGTATGCAGGGGAGCTCCTTAAAATGTGCTCAATTGAAAGTGTGCTAGCACCTCTGATGCCAAGTTTCACAGAGTCTACAGGGTTAGAAATATGGCATAGCATGGTAGATTTAAGTGGCGTACATTTCAGATTACTGCATATATAGTACACTTAACAGATTCAAAGAAAAATAACCAATAAATCCGCAAGGCATTAAAAAAAGTGTGTGAAATCTTGTGGAACTTAACTGCTAAGGTCATCAGTCCCTAAGCTTACACACTACTTAACCTAAATTATCATAAGGACAAACACACACACCCACGCCCGAGGGAGGACTCGAACCTCCGCCGGGATCAGCCGCACTGTCCATGGCTGCAGCCCCCAGACCGCTCGGCTAATCCCGCGCGGCAAGGCATCAAAAGTTTGGGTGTTCACATGGTCCTCTTACACAGCAGCCGCCTTTGCCTATCGCTGTTTGATGTCAAAGTTCACAACAGACATCTGCTCGACAATCCCCTGCAACACAGGTAATCGAAGTCATTACATGCTACCACAACTAATGGAAAATGCTTCATTGTTCTAATAACACATCGAAACTGTCGTGAAATAAACAGCGCTCGTAATTATTTGCTCACAATGCAACACATGTGCTGGGGAAAATCTTCGCTCCAAAAGATTGCAGAGTGGCGGCAGTTGAACGTGCATTCTCCTCGATGTACGGCTGGAACTAGCAAAATTATAGGCACTTCTACCTCCCCTCATCCACCTCTCTCCCTCCCTCCTTCCACCTACGGTGGGGACACAGCTTTTTCCCACAATAACTGCTAGCACACGGATTCTCTGTGGCATATTGCTCTCCCGTAGAGATTGGGTTAGGAAACTTACATGGAGGTTGTATGTCTGATGGTGGACAAATATAACCTGCACTAGTGGCGTTGAAATTACGGACCAACTAGTAAAACGGCTAAAACTGATTGCGCTATCAACTGTGGTGCATATTACAGTACATTGACCCATATCAACTGTGTGTTTCCCATCCCATCCCATCCGTCCACTGGTATGCTGTTGATTACCACTTGAGATGGAGAGAGCCTTGGCAGAACACTGGATACATCACTGTGGAGCATTGGATGAAATGTAGAGATCATCACCTTCAGACAACAGTTCTTTGTAAGTGTTCCTCAATGCTGCAGATGTGTCCTATTTTCATATGTCTTCCACATAATTTTTCACAGATAAGGTAACAGTACCTTTTTATATTTCTACTACCTTGTGCATGTTGTGAAGAGCACATTCCAGTGACGATCAACATTGGAACAGTTGTCATGCACATGACTGCAAAATGAGGAGCCAATGCTCTTCGAAATGGAACACTGAGACATCTGCTACTGTAGAAGAAAGGATTAACTGTGTAGGTCATCACTTTCAGACTCTCTACAATGCCGCAAATTCTTCCAGTTTCCATATGTTGCGATGTCTTAGACATTTTTGTCGATGAGTAACATCACCTCTGTGTTTTATTTCTATCGTCCTGTGTGTTGTGGGAGCTCCATAGTTTACACTATGCGATGTTCAGCTTTCTGTGAGAGCCAATGGATCGAAATGTGTTAATTTCGGTTTAGCAGCTGACACAGACCTCAAAGTCATGGTAGAAAAACAAAGTCTATGACAGTGTACAAATCTGATCTCATACACTGCTTGGATATGTTACAGCCGAAAAAACAGGGTATTAAAGTGCTTATGAGGGGACAATACAGTACACTCTTATGATTGATGGTCTGTTGGATATGATCTTCCTTCAGGATAGTCAACAAAACTTTACGCAGGTCTGTGCAAGGTACTTTGATCGATAGGTGCCTGCTCCAGTGGAGCAGTATATGCATATGCAATATGCTCGATATCAACATGCAGATGTTATATATATATATATATATATATATATATATATATATATATATATATATATATATATATATATATATATATGGTGTCCCAGCTATCTTGTCCATCCAAAATATCTCTGGAACAATAACAGCTATTGGAAAACGACTTTCACCGGTGTCAATGTAGGGCTGGAGCCCATGAATGTAAATATTTGGAAACATTCTAAAACGAAAGCATATGTGTTTTTTAACACAAACTTATGTTTTTTAGATGGACCTCCTATATTTTTTCTTCATCAATCAAAAGCATGACAAAGCATACACAAAGGCGTTGATTTCATCGCAATATTCCCATTACATCCCGAGATATTGAGACGCGAAGTTGACGCTTGAAACACCCGACATGCGCTGCTAGCGCACGTTCTGAGGCTCAGGCGTGAACCCCAAGCTGCCCGTAATCGCGATGTGATTGACCTGTGTAATCACACCTCCATACTTATCAAGAGATCCAAAACGAATAATACGGTCTGCTGCCATCAACTCTCATAAGCACACAATGGTTTCCCTCTTGCAGGCTCAGGCGTGAACCCCAAGCTGCTCGTAATCGCGATGTGATTGACCTGTGTAATCACACCTCCATACTTATCAAGAGATCCAAAACGAATAACACGGTCTGCTGCCATCAACTCTCATAAGCACATAATGGTTTCCCTCTTGCACGTTTTACGCATCTACGTACACAATATGAACCAGTACCGATCGGTGTACACCCGTCAGGTTGTCTTATTTATCCTGCACACCCAAAATAAAGTTTATCTGATGCGTTATATGACCCATTGTGCCTGTCGCGCAGGGCCTGGCTCTACCTAGTCAAGTGTCCAACGTAGTTCCCACTACTGCCACAGTTACCACTTCGCTTGTTTATGATTTGCGACCCATGCAAACTCCTGTACTCCACCACCCTCCGAGCATCCCATTTGTTGTTACTTTGGCGTGCAGTACACCGCTTGCCAGTGTAGTCGTGCATCAGAGTAATCTAGTGACGGCACGGAGGTAGTACACATTGTGAATAAACGTTGTGTTGTGGAACTTATACTGTACAGTATAATGTACACACATGAAGATATGGTAGGAATGTTGCTGATCTATGGAGAATGTACGTTGACGGGAAATACGTTATGAGATTGCTTGTTTGTTCATAGTGCTGTTAGCGAACATTATGATTATTAAGTTAATATGTCTGTTTTCTACCCTACTCTTCATACCTGTACTGCACCCTGTTGTAGGTGAACGAAATGCTGTTCAGGCAGAACGACTGTACAGAAGACGATTCCCTGACAAGCCATCGCCTTCGCACCGCATGTTTGGTCGTCTCACATCTCGTCTACGTGAAACGGGAAGCTTAAATCCAAGACCTCGACATCGTCCTAGGACACGCACAGATGAACGTGCTGTGCTCGCTACCATAGCTGTGAATCCGCAAACCAGCACACGTCAAATTGAACGTGAAGTTGGTGTTTGCACAGCGTATTCTTAAACGTCATAAATTTCATCCTTACCATGTTCATTTACACCAGGATCTTCATGGAAATGACTTCCGCAATAGGGTAACATTTTGTCGGTGGGCTCAGCAAAAGCTTCTGACTAATCCATTTTTTTTTGCAGATGTTCTCTTTACCGACGAGGCATCATTCTCCAACAAAGGAATTGTCAATATGAGGAATATGCATTATTGGTCCGCAGACAATCCAAAATGGCTCCGTCAGGTAGAGCATCAACGTCCGTGGAAATTTAATGTTTGGTGTGGGATTATTGGAGATACAATTATCGGACCTTTCTTTATAAATGGCATCCAAAATGGCAGACAATACTCCAGATTTATACGACACAATCTTCCTGTTCTCTTGGACAACGTACCTCTGAACCGGAGAATGGTCATGTGGTATCAGCATGACGGATGCCCTGCACATAACGCCTTACGAGCACGACGACTTCTGAACCGTACGTTCCCTGGTAGGTGGATTGGACGAGGTGGCCTTCCCGATCTCCGGACCTTATACCGCTGGATTATTTTCTTTGGGGAGCAGTGAAGGATGCTGTTTACCAAAATGGACCAACAACACCGGAGGACATGAAGCAACGCATTATTGATGCTTGTACAGCCATCAAAGAGGAAACAGTAGCACGAAGTAGGGCATCCTTCATCCGCAGAGTGACCCTTTGTTTACAAGCCAATGGGCATCACTTTGAGCATGAGATGTGAACGCTATGTTTAGTATGTAGTGCTGGTATCACAGTGGAAGTTTCTACAAAGGGCCATTTTACCCAGTGATGTTAAGAAACATTTGTTTGCAACAATTTGTCATTTAACGCATTAGATAAACATAACAGTGATAATTATGTGATAATAAAACTAATTGGTTAAACTTGTTTACATTCATCTTCTATGTCCTACCTGAACTTCCCAAATCAAAACAATTTTACCTAAACAACGGTAAAACTTTTAGTCCACTTGCTCGTTTCACTAAAACCATCAACATGAATTTTACTATTACGTGTGAATGATTAACTGTCACTTGTGCTAGATCTACAGTAAAGTAAAGTTTTAACATTGAACGGCATTACCTTTTTAGTAACGGATTAACGATAAGCGAAGTTAACTTTCTGACTAACGTTGCGGTACACAGATATGTTACATAACCGCATCACCCCTAACCTATGGGGTAAATACCTGCTGGAATGTACGACGTTAATGCAGGATGGCAGCAGACCGAATTATTCGTTTCGGACCCCTTGATAAGTATGGAGGTGTGATTACGCATGTCAATCACATCGCGACTACGGGCAGCATGGGGTTCACGCCTGAGCCTCAGGACGTGCGCTAGCAGCTCACGTCGGGTGTTTCAAGTGTCAACTTCGCGTCTTAATATCTCGGGATGTAATGGGAATATTGCGATGCAATCAACGCCATTGTGTATGTGCTTTGTCATGCTATGGATTGCTGAAGAAAAATATAGGAGGTCCATTAAAAAAAACACAAGTTTGTGTTAAAAACACATGTGCTTTCGTTTTAGAATGTTTCCAAATATGTACATTCTTGGGCCCCAGCCCTACATTGATACCGGTGAAAGTCGTTTTCCAACAGCTGTTATTGTTCCAGAGATACTTTGGGTGGACAAGATAGCTGGGACACCCATATCGGAGGAGAGAGATAGGGTAAAATCTTATAGGAGGCTCTATTACAAAACAGGCTCTCACGATTTGTTTCGTAAAGCCCAGTGTGATATAGCATCGTACTGGTAAAACTAGGCCTGCCCTAGTGTGCAAAACAACAATATCCTCTTGAATTGTAGCTTGTTCTTGTTGACTGTAAAATGATTGCGTTTTTTTTTCAACATGTGAGCAAATGGCTTGAAAGATCGTATTCTCTAATGTTATTTCATGTGCCTGAAATGTTCGTAATACAAACGTGCAAGAAAGTTTATTTACAGATACTGATTTGAAAGCGAGAGACGCTCTCAGGTCATGTAATTTTCTCGCTTTTTCTTTAGCCCAAAGTCGGTTTAGAAATAACGTGGACGTTCTGCAGTGATTGGTAGTTTTCACAGCAAAATAGTGGAAGTTTTTTTTACTGCCTGTCGAATCTCTGGAACAGTTCTGAAGCGAATGCCACCAAGTGGTTCGTTCATATTCAGAATCAAATCAAAGTCAGAAGGACTTAAGTCCGGGGAGTGTGGTGGATGATACAGTACTTCCCAGTCCCATCGATCGAACAGAGCAGCCACAGCTTGCGCTGTATGCGCCCACGCATTGTCGTGCAAAGTGATCGATGGGTTGCGCAGAAAGTTTCGCCACTTCTCTCACGAAGCTGGTCGCAGGTGATGCTCCAAAAACGAACAGTTAATATTGTGCACTGACGGTCTGCCGTGGAGGAACGTAATGCGTTAGGATAACACCATCACAGTCGCACACGAGAACCACCATAACTAGAACGCTACATCTGCACCATCAACAGAACAGGCTCTGGTAATAGTATATTACGCCTTGCACATCGCTGGCAACGGGTTCTACACAGCGCTGGTGACTACTTTGAAGGACAGTAACAGGTTCAAACATGTAACTATTTTGTATCAGTTGTGGATAAACTGTTGCCACTATTAAAGTTCCAGCCCTCATAATAATGTTTGAATGTTGTACATGTGACTATCAGAGAAACAGTTCTTTGTTTATTCCCTGTGTCTATTGAATGACGAAAACAAACATTTTCCTCACACGAGGCGCACCGGACAGAGGAAAATTTCATGCAGTCAGGCACTTCGCAGTAATCAATAGTTTTATTTAGACAAAACTGGGATGGAGTCACAAATGGTGGAGGCCGTTGTTCTGCATATTGCGCTGCATACCAGGCATAATTCATCAAATTCGTAAAGAGTGGCAAAGAAAAAGGGTAACGCACAAATGACTGGAGTTTAAGAATGCTGTTTCGCAGATAAACCTGAACTGCGAGAGAGGTATCGGAAATTATGTTGTCTGATAATTTCCTGAAAAATGCTTTCCACTGTAGAAAAAATTCTTTATCGACAGGTTAGATCGCACTAGTAGTTCCAGTCGGAATCCACATTACATCTACAGATTTTTCGTCGTCCTCCACAAAAACAGAGGCGCCGTTATATGCACACCATGAATCCAACAAAAGCAATGAATTAGCTTCTGTAACTGGTAGGAATGCGTTTCCGAACGAAATGTTGAAAATTGTTCTTTCCCATTTTTCCAGATTTTCGAACGTCGATTACAATATTTCTGCAACTAAACAGTCAATTTTTTTATTTTCGGTCCTAATTTGCCTTGCGGTTCTTGGAGACAGATATACAGCTGCGGAAACTGTAAACCATTCGTACTTATCACTGGCACTATCGTATATGAATGTGTCATTCCATTCACTGATTGGGCAACCGACTCCGTCTTTTTTTCACCCCGAAATGATAAAGTGCGGTGTGCACATATTTCTTTCACGAAACATGACTGATTAGCATTATAAACAGCAAGTTTCGTCTTTACGTCAGCTATGAATTTCTCTATAGCATTGTCTATCACTGGCAGCTGCTCTACACGTTTACGTGATGTAAACTTGGTAATTTTGCGACTTCCTATTCTGTACGATTTCTTTAACTTGCGTAGCCAGATCGACAAAGCCTGGAAATTAGCAGCGTTCATGTCAGATGCAATTCAGAGGGCCCAGTCTCGTAGATCTCCATCGGTAACAAAGCATAGCCTTGCACGAGCAGTTCTAAATCTTTCGAACAGTTATTCACTCATATGGTTTCGGGTTTTCGTTTGGCGCATATTACGTACTTCATGTAATTCATTTGTTCAGTTCACGCTCCAATTTTACAAAACGAAAACGCCTTTGCACATTGCGTAACTTCAAGCGTTTTTTCTCTTCTTCGTTTAACCAATGTTTTACTGCCTTTTCTTTGTCGCTGAAAGCTGTTACAGTATGTGTCTTTTTTAACCTTGGAAGGCATTCCTCTTCAGAACTCTTACTGGCACAACTGACGTCGTCCGAACCACAATTCATGGAATCGTCACAGTTATTCTTCTAACGTATCCACAATTACAAACGAAATGTCGATATCATTCGGACGAACGTCACGGAAATCAACTAACAAATGACACATATATACGTCCTCGGCTGGAAATTACGTTCTTCATATTTCATCACTGCTAAATTTAGAACATTGACTGGATTCCACATTACTGTGAAACTGGAAGAAAAAAAGGTACTACTAGCAGGCATGCCTTACGAAAGCACAATAAATACCAATTCAGCTTTATATGTATTGTCAATACTTCCCAGTATTGCAAAAAGCAACTGATAATTTCTAATAGACGTTACTTGAGTGGCTCATTCGGGAGAATAGTAACTGTATACTGTAATGTCAGAAAAAACTATCAACGAACGGTAACCTAAAACGTCATTTACAAATTACATCTGCATCTACATCTACATCCATACTCCTCAAGCCACCTGACGCTGTTTCGCGGAGGGCACCCTGAATACCTCTATCGGTTCTCCCTTCTATTCCAGTCTCGTATTGTACGTGGAAAGAAGGATTGTCGGTATGCTTCTGTGTGGGCTCTAATCTCTCTGATTTTATCCTCATGGTCTCTCCGCGAGATATACGTAGGAGGGAGCAATATACTGCTTGACTCTTCGGTGAAGGTATGTTCTCGAAACTTTAACAAAAGCCCGTACCGAGCTACTGAGCGTCTCTCCTGCAGAGTCTTCCACTGGAGTTTATCTATCATCTCCGTAACGCTTTCGCGATTACTAAATGATCCTGTAACGAAGCGCGCTGCTCTCCGTTGGATCTTCTCTATCTCTTCTATCACCCCTACCTGGTGCGGATCCCACACTGCTGAGCAGTATTCAAGCAGTGGGCGAACAAGCATACTGAAACCTACTTCCTTTGTTGTCGGATTGCGTTTCCTTAGGATTCTTCCAATGAATCTCAGTCTGGCATCTGCTTTACCGACGATCAACTTTATATGATCATTCCATTTTAAATCACTCCTAATGCGTACTCCCAGATAATTTATGGAATTAACTGCTTCCAGTTGCTGACCTGCTATTTTGTAGCTAAATGATAAGGGACCTATCTTTCTATGTATTCGCATCACATTACACTTGTCTACATTGAGATGACATGCTGCGTTCTCTTATCTAGGAACTCCTCAATCCAATCACACAATTGATCAGATAGTCCGTATGCTCTTACTTTGTTCACTAAACGACTGTGGGGAACTGTGTCAAACGCCTTGTGGAAGTCAAGAAACACGGCATCTACCTGTGAACCCGTGTCTAAGGCCCTCTGAGTCTCGTGGACGAATAGCGCGAGCTGGGTTTCGCACGACCGTCTTTTTCGAAACCCATGCTGATTCCTACAGAGTAGATTTCTAGTCTCCAGAAAAGACATTATACTCGAACATAATAGGTGTTCCAAAATTCTACAACTGATCGACGTTAGAGATATAGGTCTATAGCTCTGCACATCTCTTCGACGTCCCTTCTTGAGAATGGGGATGACCTGTGCCCTTTTCCAATCCTTTGGAACGCTTCGCTCTTCTAGAGACCTACGGTACACCGCTGCAAGAAGGGGGGCAAGTTCCTTCACGTACTCTGTGTAAAATCGAACTGGTATCCCATCAGGACCAGCGGCCTTTCCTCTTTTGAGCGATTTTAATTGTTTCTTTATCCCTCTGTCGTCTATTTCGATATCTACCATTTTGTCAACTGTGCGACAATCTAGAGAAGGAAGCACAGTGCAGTCTTCCTCTGTGAAACAGCTTTGGAAGAAGACATTTAGTATTTCGGCCTTTACGATAGGGTTGTGTCATGTTTTCTGTTTACAAATGCACCGCCGACGTCGGCTCTCAGTGTTGTGTGTGTGTGTGTGTGTGTGTGTGTGTGTGAGAGAGAGAGAGAGAGAGCTGCGCGTTCGCAATTGCTACAGCACAAGTAGGGGTGTACATTTCTACTGCCACCTGGCGCGCTACCCAAATTGTCAGTTTTCAGCTATTTCTTTTAAATACTTGCAGTACCTCTTAGCTGCTAAAATTTTGACAGAGCATTTCTTTCGTTGTCTTCTTTCTATGTAAAAAATTTCAGGGTAAGTTTCGACATGCCTTATTGGACCTTGTTAGAAAGGAAAAAACGGTGGATGGACAGAGAGAGCGGGGAGTAGCAGACGGACAGATAGATGGGCGAGAGAAGAGGGACAGAGAATTGTGCGTGGAAGAGGTGGAGAGAAAAAAGAGGGAGAAGGCGATGGACAGAGATGTGGGGAGAAGGAGATGGACAAAGATGTGGGGAGAGGAGACGTACAGAGAGGAAGAGACTGACTAATAGAACTGAAATAAATACATACACGGGAACGCCGGGTACTGAGCTAGTAGGACACATTTCGCTAAAACAGGCTGAAAGTATGCTACATTTGTTGGCCAAGTTTTCTGCTGTGGTGATGTTTCCGTCGCGCTTCGTTTACATGGCGGTACATGTAATAACTGAAGTGTGGGTTATCACATTTTGTCACCTTCCAGCCTCTTTCCGAAAACTTCCACTGTAAAGGTTAACAAGTTGTGTGTTACCCCCCTGTCTAGTTCCTCCTTCTCATGAAATTCACGTTCGATCACATACTGGACAGCGTCATGAAAGAACTCTCTGACGTGTACTCGCCATAGACTGCGTCTGTCTGTGGAGATCCTGAAACGTCCCCTTTGAAAAATTGTGCATGACTGTGCTTAAACTGACACATATTATTTTTAGCGCAACGCAATCTGACTTTCAAAAATCCCTACAAAAGAATGGCCCTGACTAACATTAACCTATACGTTTCACATATCACTTACCTCACAAAAATCTTCGTTACTCGAACTACTACAATACAGCGAGCACCACTACTGCCAGCTAAATAACAGATTCAAACTACGGAAGGCACTAACTACTGATAGGTATAGTTAGCAAATGAAAGATTTTAATAGAGAACAAATAATGTATTTACCTTAATAGTCATAATATATATATCAGTTCATGACATCCATTCTTACAAATTTCATAACTCCACCATCTCTCTCCCCACATCCACCACTGCTGGCGGCTCACCTCCAACTGCGCAATGCTACACGCTGTTAACATGCAGCTGCCCAACACTACAATGGCAGACAACAATGCAAACCAGCCACAGACTGCACATGGCACAGCCAGTGATTTTAATACAGAGCGCTACGTGGCGGCGGCGTTACCAATAAAGAAAACCTAAACAGCCTACTTACAAGGCCCCCATGCTCCCCACAAAAGAATTTACAAATTGTTTTGGGCAGCGGCCAATACAGATTTGAATTTTTTTTCCATAATTACAATAACAAAGAAATGAAATGCACATACTTATCGATACAATGTTGGTCAAAAGCTAAAATTTTCTCACAGTCCGTAAAGACAGTCCTGATCATTCATCAAAGTAAAATTGCAGTGTTTTTCTCAAAGTCTGAGTGGTAAAAGAAAATGCACACGGAAATAGTGGATTTCCATGCAGTCTTGAAGAAGTAGTGTTGTCCTTCCAACGGAAAGACAGTGCTGACCGTTGACATGCAGACAGGTAATGGGCCACAACAGAGCAAACCCACAGCAGAGTCAGTCGAAGTTTTGAAGAATATTGGTAGGTAGGTCAACACAGAGTAGACCCATTGTAGTCCTGGTAGAGATTAAGGTATTGGTGGGCCACCAGAGGTGCAGACCCACTGCAGTCCTTGTAGAAATAATGGTATTGGTGAGTCATCAAAGGTGTAGACCCACTGTAGTCCTTGTAGAGATGGCTAGCAGCCAACTGTTGCGACTGTGCAGGTGTGCAATTACCATCGAAGAGTCTTGTGGACAATATAGCAAGTCCATAAACCACCACTTGTGCACTCCCAAATTTTTTTTTAATTGTCCTTAGAACAAGCAATGCTATTAACCAGTCCCTTGCTGAATTATCAACACACGTATAAATACAATCAGTCCCTACTCCTCACATATTGTCCATATACTATGACCAACAGAAATGTGTGGGGTGAAATGAAACTTAATTTGAAGAACTGGTGTCTATACAATTATAAGTTTAAACATAAAAATACAATTACAAAGGCACAAAATAAATCATTAAAGAACATAACAATACAGATAACATTTGTAGTAAAACGGGCTTTACGAAAGAATCAAAATAACAACTACATCAGTGTTACAAAAATTATGACATAAGTACATACATAAAAGATCAGAATAACTTTTGAAACATCAACTTCACATATGAGCAACAAAACAGAACAGATAAATAATGTCTAAACATCTTTACAAAGTAAATAACATATTATCAGAAAAATTCTACAACGTAACTCTCATTAGATAAACACATAAAGACAGGAAGGACACAAATAAACAAGGGTACACAAACACATAGTGGGATAACACAAGGAAAGGACAGGGTTTGTTTTGAGTGTAACATTTGGTACTGCAGTCCAACCCAAAACTTCGTTCCATAGATCGTCCCTCTTATTTCAACATTTGCTCCAGCCAAAAAAAATCCTATCCAAGCATGCTTTCTGTATTTATATGTTCACATATTTCTCACCTCATTATTTATTTTCCATCATCTTACTCCATCATTTATTTCCAAGAAAATCCTACCTAAACCTGTTGTCCCTAAACCCTACTTTTTTGTTCCTATCCTCTTTCAAAGTACTTTTTTGGCCAAACCATTTTCTTATAGCTTCTCAATGCATTCCTTCCAATTCATCACAACCCATTCTCTTATATAGTCTACCCCCTCTTAAGCTAACTCAAATCTACTGAGCTCAGATGCTAAACTAAGGGACGACGCAATGCAGCAGCACAAAACAATTAATACAAACAGTAATGACAAAAAAATGGCAACTGGCAAAGCAAGCTACAGTAAATATAAATTACAAAGCAATGCACCATTACAACTGATATGAACTAATGTGCAGCAACAAGAAAAGTAAATCAGTAGTAAAACTAGCTTAACAGAGTAATACAAAGTGAAATTTAGTAGCACTATGCCTGGCAAACAGCAGCAGCAAATACAATAACTTATATCTAAACATGACAAAGGTCAAGCAGAAAAAATATTACAGTAAAGACAACAATGCAGAAAAGAGAAATGTCTTTTCTCATATTAATATCTATGTCATTAAAGTGGTGCGCCACAAAACTAATTCTACAAAAGATATTACCAAGTAGTTGAAAAGAAAATTAAGTATGCAGTAACTGTTATTAATCCCTTCTTATTGTTCTTTCCTTTCCAACTGCTCCTTTTTCGAAGAACGTGGATCATAAAATGATTATTTAATAGATCTGTTGACAGAAAGTGTTCACATTAGCAAATGCATTTAATTTTATTTTATAAAACCAATGCTGCAACACAGCTGGAAAACCAGATATCAAACGAAATAAGCAACTATGAAAGGCAAAGCATAAAAATATCATTCAATAGTCATGTGACATTTCATAAGTTAGTACAAATTCTCTCAACTCGTAGAAAGACGCTTGTCATTATCAGGTGTGCAGATGTAAGAAAGTATCTTTCCAAGTAATGAGCGTGTCGTTTTTGCGATGCTTTCTACAAAGGAATGTCAATTGTGAGGATAATGGCCTCTCCTTTTTTTTCACCTAATGGCTGTCTTTTGTCAGGTGGCTGTCGCGCAGCTGGGTGCCCACAACACATTACGTGCAGGTGGTCACTTAACTTTCTTACCGAAATATTTACGACAGCAGTTTCCGCTACAGTGACAGTCTCATATAAAAATTTCACAGGTCGAGAATTTGAGTTACACATCTGTAGAAACAAAATCCTTTAAATAAAATAAGTGTCCAAAAAATTTTCGCCAGCATAGTGAGACATTCATGCATATACACACATTTCATAACTCTTAAAGTACGATTCTCGGTTTCCAACATCCTTTTTCACAAACCAGACTCCCTAACCAATACTCATTCCTTACCTTATTCGTCGACACTTCTTGAATATTTCATCATAACAGATATGTAGCATAATCAAATAAATCATATAGCATCAGTTTATTGATCATAAACATACCGTAACAGCATAATACACATAGCCATCGTAATAATATCATAACACCTCAGTCAAATTCTCAAAATCGTCGTAGCTTCCTCCAATAATTTTAAAACCTAAAAAAATTGTTTGCTGATGTCAAAAGTGTCATCTGCCTCGAACGTACTTTAAAAATCATGATCCCATACCAAATACATCATTCAGAGCTCTCATAGTATCACAATGGTTCCGAAAAATATGAAGGGTTCACACAGCACAGCCAAATTCAATTTCATAAGTGTAAAGTTATCCAGCTGTGTAATTGCGTAAACATCTGTCACTGACATAGCAAAAAAAATGTTTGTTTCTCTGTTAAATAATCAGATAGCTGTCTAATTCTGTGTTAGAGAAATATGGTACCGATGTGTAAAGTTGTATAAGCAAATACCATATTAGCTAGGGCTCCTTGTGTTTGCCACACACATGGTACACAAAGCAAGCGTGTACCCCCTTGAGGATTAATGTAATTATACCCTCAAGTGTTACAGATTACAGCAATGGAATGAAATGTATCACAGGAAACTTTTGTAATTCAAAAATCTTGAAAAATAAATGGTTTGAGTACAAAATTAATCACTCAAATGCGTGTCCTGTAGCGCTAAACTGTGCGTCTTGTTGTAAGATAATCTCTGTGGAAGTGTCGTAGTTGCCGTCCTCCAAAAGCTAAGTTCTGCAGAAGTCAATGTACTTATCTCATGATAAACAAAAGTGAAATGCTTTGCGTATAGATATCGTAGTTACTACGCTTATTGCCGTGATGAAGTAAGTACTGTACTGTAACGTATTGTTGTGCTACAGAAAAGGCTGTCTCATTGTAGCTATACCACAAAGTTACTACTAAAACATGTCTTCCTTTCCAGAAGAATTGAGAAAAACTGTGCAGATATAAAACAGATACACCGCAAAAGCACAATGTAAATTCTGTCACACATTAGCGTCGTGATATAATCGTGTATCTATCAAAGAAACCAAATGCTAAGTCATCTTTAATCTCACAGAAAGTACTTCAAATAAAGAATGTCTTTTCAACTAAACCTAAATGTTGCATTAAAATCTCATTAACAGTATATGTTCTAAGTATGTAAGCCTTATAGTCGTTACGTAATCGTGCAACTAACAAGCAGGAATGTACAAATAACAACACTGTGTCGTCTGTTCACTATAACAACGCATTCGTAATTTCTGTTTAAAAATGTTCCCTAGGTTCTAGACTGGATAGTTAACTTCAAAACATTGTTGCATGTTAACAGTTTCTCAGTGTGACAAATTGTACTAGTAGCGTGAAGTGAAAAATTGTATGGCAAAGACTAAGTTAAAAACCAGATTATCTCTCAATAAACGGTTTTACATGTGAAATATGGCGCAATCCTTTACTCTTCATAGTACTCAGTGTTTCAACTTGAACGCAATTATCATGCGTTATACGTCGGTAAAGAATACTGGAATTTTTCTCAAGGTTAGGGTCTATGTTATTTTTCTCTGAGCCAGCCGGTGCACGCGGCTGCCTGCGGTGCGAGTCATTGTGTGTCTCTTTGTTGGCGCGCGTCGTTACTGGGATTAGGAGACCTAACTTCTACAAATTCACCTTGTCGAGAGGGCCCTGCTCTGTTTGAACCCCGCCAGTTTTGATAAACTTCAGGTCTGTCGTTATGATTATATCGTCTGTCGTCATGTCGGTAGATTCCATAATTTCTTTCTTGTCCGTCACGTGGTGGAGAATTTCTCGCTGAGTCGTAACTGCGCGCTGGATCGTTGCGTCTGAAATTATTCTGTCTCCCGTGATAATAACAGTTCTGGTTGCCATATTGTCTGTTTCTATGATTGTCTCTGTGATAGTCACTACTACGGAAATGTGATCTTTCTCTCTAACTATTACTCTGCCAGTGGTTGTCATATGGGTGGTGTCTGTTTTTTTCACGATTTGTGTTGTAAGAATAGCCTTGTCGTGTCCAGTTATTAATTTTTTCATCGCTGAATTGCGACGGAAGTGACCTGTAATTGTTGTGCTTCTGTTTTCGCGTTGCGCGATTGTCAGTGTCAATTTCTAATTCTTGTAAGAGTCCCTGAAAAGCTTCAATGTCGTCTTTGCAACGTCCTGTAAAATAATATGTCGTAAATGCTCAGGCAATTTGATTAAGCAAATGCGGATGAGTTCTGAGAGGCTGTAAGGGTTTGAAAGATACTGATTCTTATGTAACATGTCTTCAAAATACACTCCTGGAATGGAAAAAAGAACACATTGACACCGGTGTGTCAGACCCACCATACTTGCTCCGGACACTGCGAGAGGGCTGTACAAGCAATGATCACACGCACGGCACAGCGGACGCACCAGGAACCGCGGTGTTGGCCGTCGAATGGCGCTAGCTGCGCAGCTTTTGTGCACCGTCGCCGTCAGTGTCAGCCAGTTTGCCGTGGCATACGGAGCTCCATCGCAGTCTTTAACACTGGTGGCATGCCGCGACAGCGTGGACGTGAACCGTATATGCAGTTGACGGACTTTGAGCGAGGGCGTATAGTGGGCATGCGGGAGGCCGGGTGGACGTACCGCCCAATTGCTCAACACGTAGGGCGTGAGGTCTCCACAGTACATCGATGTTGTCGCCAGTGGTCGGCGGAAGGTGCACGTGCCCGTCGACCTGGGACCGGACCGCAGCGACGCACGGATGCACGCCAAGACCGTAGGATCCTACGCAGTGCCGTAGGGGACCGCACCGCCACTTCCCAGCAAATTAGGGACACTGTTGCTCCTGGGGTTTCGGCGAGGACCATTCGCAACCGTCTCCATGAAGCTGGGCTACGGTCCCGCACACCGTTAGGCCGTCTTCCGCTCACGCCCCAACATCGTGCAGCCCGCCTCCAGTGGTGTCGCGACAGGCGTGAATGGAGGGATGAATGGAGACGTGTCGTCTTCAGCGATGAGAGTCGCTTCTGCCTTGGTGCCAATGATGGTCGTATGCGTGTTTGGCGCCGTGCAGGTGAGCGCCACAATCAGGACTGCATACGACCTTGGCACACAGGGCCAACACCCGGCATCATAGTGTGGGGAGCGATCTCCTACACTGGCCGTACACCTCTGGTGATCGTCGAGGGGACACTGAATAGTGCACGGTACATCCAAACCGTCATCGAACCCATCGTTCTACCATTCCTAGACCGGCAAGGGAACTTGCTGTTCCAACAGGACAATGCACGTCCGCATGTATCCCGTGCCAACCAACGTGCTCTAGAAGGTGTAAGTCAACTATCCTGGCCAGCAAGATCTCCGGATCTGTCCCCCATTGAGCATGTTTGGGACTGGATGAAGTGTCGTCTCACGCGGTCTGCACGTCCAGCACGAACGCTGGTCCAACTGAGGCGCCAGGTGGAAATGGCATGGCAAGCCGTTCCACAGGACTACATCCAGCATCTCTACGATCGTCTCCATGGGAGAATAGGAGCCTGCATTGCTGCGAAAGGTGGATATACACTGTACTAGTGCCGACATTGTGCATGCTCTGTTGCCTGTGTCTATGTGCCTGTGGTTCTGTCAGTGTGATCATGTGATGTATCTGACCCCAGGAATGTGTCAATAAAGTTTCCCCTTCCTGGGACAATGAATTCACGGTGTTCTTATTTCAATTTCCAGGAGTGTATTCCACAAGACTGGAAAATTCAGATTGTTCGAAATGTTTCATCATAATGATGTTATGTTTTACTCGGTCTTGTGTGGCTTGAGACCAATATGCTGAGAGGAAGGCATTATAAAATTCTCCTTCACTGTGACAATCGTGAATAACCGATCGCATTCTTACAGCTGAGTCATTCTCTAAGTAGCCACACATAAATTCTAATCTGTGCTCCAATGACCAGTTAGGAGGAAAACAATGAGAGAATTGATGGAGCCACGCTTGTGGATGAATGTCGTTGCCAGAATTCTTAAATGTTGTGAATTTATGTGTAGTAATGAACAGCTTATAGTCAAAATCATCATGTCGGCGAGTCGCATGTCGGTCATTGTTACATCGTTTCGGCGGTTCCATCTCAAAATTCAATGCGCCTTGCCAATCTCTTTCATAATTTCTGAAGTGTCGTGTGTTATTATTTTGTGGTTGTTCTGTATTTCTATGTCCCTCTTCTCGTACTGGAGCGCGAGTGTCCTCTGAAATATGTAATTCTTGTATTACTTGAGCCAACTGATCTTGTACTTCGCGCATTTCTCTTTTGTACTGTGTGTTGATTTGATTTTGATTCTGTTTGAATTTTCTAATTTGTTCATACTCTTCAGTGTCAGTGAAGGCTACAGGTTTTGTGTCATTCAGATCATCATCTACCTTTGCAGATAAGTTAGTGAAGTGATCTGAAAGTTCGGCTACTTTATCTGATAGTGAAATTATTTCGTCTGTGTGTTTTTCTGAACTAAGTTTCAGAGTGTCCATTTGTGTTGAAATCGTATCTACTGTGTCCTTTAAGTTTTCCTGAGTTTTTGCAAGTTGCATAACCGAATCGGTATATGCAACTGAGTCAATTTTAGCTTGCAAGGTCTCATGATTTTCATGAACAATAGTTTGCAGTTCTTTTATGGCTGCTTCGTGATTCTGTAATGCATTTTCATGCCGCGAAAAAATAGGTTGAAAATGCTCACAAATTTGTGTTTTTACGTCATTACAGACTTTTTGATATTTCGATTCAATGTTATGTAACTCATTAGTTAAATCTTCACGTGTTTGTTCAAGCGTGGTGTCTAACTTCCGAAGATTTTGTTCCATTGTGTCTAACTTATGAAGATTTTGTCCCACTTGTTTCTGATTTTGTTCAAGCGTTGTGTCTAACTTTTGAAGCTTTTTCTGTGTTTGTCTCTGATTTTGTTCCATTGTGTCTAACTTTTGAAGCTTTTGCTGTGTTTGTCTCTGATTTTGTTCAATTGTGTCTAACTTTTGAAGCTCTTGTCCCATTTGTTGCATTAATTGTAATAACAATGCACTGGTGTCTGAAACATGTTTCTCAGTGCTATTCGGCAATGCATTTGAACCGGCAATATTCGCAGTTTGAAAAGCAGAAAATGTGTCTTGACTTATTTGAGAAAACGGTGAGGACGCAAAACCTGAATCTACAGTATTTGCAAGAATGTGTCCTGTCATTTCGGAATCCTGAGGCGAGCTGTTGCCGACCGATCGATCGATAATGCTTCCCTGTTCACTAACTGTTTCACTGTCTACTCCATTGTTTGCAGCCCGCTCCATTTCCCTACGCACAATTACCAAATTACTACTTTGAACATTAGTTAATTCATTACATGGTGGCGCTAACACACTGCTTTCGTCTTCACTGTCATTTCTCAGTTTAATTTTGAGCCTAGTATTACGTTTTTCACACGCCATTATTGTCACAATATTTCACACGATAACACAGAAAAGCACAATTTAAAGAGCACGAATAAGAGAACACATTAACGTAGCACTGAAAATGATACCTCGTTAATTGCAAGCGCAGCTCCGAAATATTTGCTGCAAATCTACATGCATGCCACAACTGTTTTACTGTAAAACAATGAGAAACTACAACTACAAAGGAAATTCTCTCTATTATTACGCGCTAGCAATAAACAAAAGCTACACTAATTACACAAACTACAAGAAAAAATCAGAAGATTCCAGTGAGGTATCCTCGGCTAAGGGTTGACATATGAAACATCCCCTTTGAAAAATTGTGCATGACTGTGCTTAAACTGACACATTATTTTTAGCGCAACGCAATCTGACTTTCAAAAATCCCTACAAAAGAATGGCCCTGACTAACATTAACCTATACGTTTCACATATCACTTACCTCACAAAAATCTTGGTTACTCGAACTACTGCAATACAGCGAGCACCACTACTGCCAGCTAAATAAAAGATTCAAACTACGAAAGGCACTAAGTACTGATAGACATAGTTAGCGAATGAAAGATTTTAATAGAGAACAAACAATGTATTTACCTCAATAGTGATCAGAAGTCATAATGTATATAGCAGTTCATGACATCCAGTCTTACAGATTTCAAAACTCCGTCATCTCTCTCCCCACATCCACCACTGCTGGCGGCTCACCTCCAACTGCGCAATGCTACGCGCTGTTAACATCCAGCTGCCCAACACTACAATGGCAGACAACAATGCAAACCAGCCACAGATTGCACACGGCACAGCCAGTGATTTTCATACAGAGCGCTACGTGGCGGCGGCATTACCAATAAAAAAACCTAAACAGCCTACTTACAATCCATACTGCAGCATACAAGTTGCACAGGTTCACAACACTCGAATGTTTTAAATACACACACACTGCAGATTTTTGAGGTGTTAACTTCAGGGTAGAATCCTCACACACGTCGACGATGGATGCCTCTAGAATGCTTGTTTGAGCATATGTGTGGAAGTAGTATTGACCCAACGAGGAATTGTACTTTATTTCCTTCTGTCCGAAACGTACTTACAGCGAAATTAGGTCCTAGTTACAGAATAATACTCTCATCTATGATGGGGAAGATGTATTTTCTGATGTCAATTGATATGAATTGTTTGGTGTTTTTCTAAAACCGAGGCGGACCCGTTAAGGTTATCGTTTAGCGTTCATTCGCACAAATTTGAACCCGTAAAAGATGAAAGGTTACCCTCTAACCTCCTTGCCTAGGGGCGCCAGATGGAAGTTGATGTCGTCAAGCCTTGAATGAAAACTGCGCAACGGATAATTGGGCAGGGGAGCTTGAGAGCGCTACCTAGAGAGCGTGCCCTGTCTGTACGATACTAGGCAAGGGGCTGGAGGGCTCACACGCTGATGTGTGGGTCCCTGCATTCTATGTCTTTTATTTTCAATGGATTCCTTTAACTTGACTTCTATGTGATTTTTGGGGTGTTAAAGATTGATGACAATTGATTACCTATTTATTTTAAACATTATCACTCGACTTAACAGCGATTGCAACAATTGTTCCAGTTTACCGGTATTACAGCCGGCCGGTGTGGCCGTGCGGTTCTAGACGCTTCTGTATGGAACGGCGTGAGCGCTACGGTCGCAGGTTCGAATCCTGCCTAGGCCATGGATGTGTGTGATGTCCTTAGGTTAGTTAGGTTTAAGTAGTTCTAAGTTCTAGGGGTCTGATGACCACATAGTCACATAGTGCTCAGAGCAATTTTTTTTTAACAGATATTACAATTTTACAACTTATAGCTCGGGTATATTATATACTAATCTGCACTCACATTTCTAAGGGCAAGACGGAATTGCGTTGGCCAAATGTATGTCACCAAAGTCTCCCAATATTTTACTTGGGGTATCCACTATGTGAGAAGGATAACGGGCAAACTGGGGACCAGATACGTTAACACAGGGGGTCAAATTTCCGGAATTAAACGAATATATTCATTTCCTTACACAATCCGAAGCTGAAAATAAAAGAATTAGTGCAAATATTCAAATACCTCTCTTCCACGCGTGAACATCGAGACAGACGCACTGAGGGCATGTCTGCTCACTTTCCTGTCTTCTCCTAGAGTACCGCGGGCATCCGGAGGTCTTCCTGGGCCCCAGTGGAGGGGATGGTCGAACCACTTGGCCGTGACCAACCTCTCCATCCCAAATCTTGGACACTAGAGCGTCTTTGACTTTTACCTGCCTGTGCTGTTTCTCTGATCCCCTACCCAGGCGTAAGGTTGGCACTACTATACTACAGAACTACTTCCCAACTAAGATTTGGAAAGGTGTGAGGAGGATTAGGAAAGTTCATGTGCAGATTCGCATTCACGTACAAGAAATGCATAATACAGGACAATTGGCGGTGGAGCCGCCTCTGTATTTCGCGTTGCGAGCGAGCAGCGAAACCTACTGCTTATGGAGCGGAAACAACTGTACCGTTTCAAAGAGAAGAGTAAGATTGCGCTTTGTTACTGTTGTGGGCTGCTTAAGTTGTTTCGATGCAGAGTTGACACTCAACTCTAAGGCCTCTTTCAGATCGTACGATTTTGACCTGGCGGCACAAAACCGTCCGACTGTAGGTGTGAGGAAATGTATGGTAACTGTCACGTTATACGGAGACGCTGAAATGTCGCTGCGGTCTCGTGCTGCTGCTGTGTCTTGTTTCTGCACTTGACGCTCGCCTTCGGCTAGGTCGATACAGAGGCCTGTGTGACTAAATGCATGTAGCCGGCCGGGGTGGCCCTGCGGTTCTAGGCGCTACGGTCGCAGGTTCGAATCCTGCCTAGGGCATGGATGTGTGTGATGTCCTTAAGTTAGTTAGGTTTAAGTAGTTCCAAGTTCTAGGGGACTGATGACCTCAGAGCCATTTGAACTAAATGTATGCATTCATATTGGACGGCTTAGAGTCGTTCGGCATCGGCAAGGTCGTTGCAGTGTCCCGTTATTCATTTGTGTTTGTTCTTGCTTACAGAAAAATGTTGAAGAATGGATGAAACTGATTCCGAGGTTTTCATAACCTTGGTGAAATTGAGACCTCGTCTGTCGGACAAAACTCTAGAGGTGTCTAATGATCGTATTGTTACAAAGAACGCTTGGCGGGAAGTTTTCTCAGCACTGAAGAAACATTTTGATGTAATGGAAGACATAGATAAAAATGCCTTATGTAAAAATTTATTTAACATTAAACTTTATATATTACAAATCAGTTTTAAACAGTATTTATTTTACGTTATAACATTTATTTTAAAAGGAAGAAGCTTGTTAATTTATATCTTTGACATCTGCCATGAAATGCTTCCAGTATTTGTCACAAAATATTTACAAAGCGTGTTCCTTAGGGCGTTGGCAGTCAGTCCTCATCTTATGTTAGCATCTTGCGGCAAGTCTTCCAAACCAGTGATGGATGTGGTGTCCAACTATAAATTCACCTCTATCGCGTACAAAACTGTGCAAAACAATGCAAACTTTGTCCATTTTTACTGCAAAGTCGTGAACATTTGGAGGGCTAATTTCAATAGTGGTACAAGTCCATTACCTCCACTTTTCTGCTTATAATGCTTCTGAAATTAATGATAGAAACAAACATAAAGAAAGGTTCATCTCTAGCAAGAAACCATATGCTTGGATATTTCTAGTATCTCAACTGCAGATTTTTCAGGGTTCATTTAACTTTAGGACTCTGTATCTCAAAACGAACAAAAATGGACATGTACCACTATTGAAATAAGCCTTTCATTTAAAGATAGGTGAAACAACCGCCACTTATTGGTGATGTTGCCAAACGCACATTCCACATATCTCCTCGCTCTGTGCGAATGGTAATTAAATATTCGTTTCTCAACTGTTAAGTTTGTTCCCCCAAAATGTCGGCAAACGTGTGTCTAGTCCAAATGCTGCGGTTCCCACGAAAAAGTAGAGTACTTTTGGACCCTCCGTACCAGGCAGACATTTGACGTCTGGAAATTCCAGGGAATTACTTTCTATTGACTTCCACAAACTGGACCGTCTGAGAACTGAAGAGTCACAGTCTTTGCCATAACTTCCTGTGTCGACATAAATGAACCTGTAGCTGGAATCGCCACAGAAAAGTATTCTTTATAATTAAATGACATTCATCCGCTTTAAAATGGGGCAGTAAGATGTTTTCTATCCACCGCTCCTAAGCAATGAGGGGAAATTAGCAGTAAGTTCAAATGCAGCCGTAATTGCTTCCCATACCTCTTTGGTCGGTCTTTGTATACGTTCTTCCCGCAGTAATGACTTATTTGCTGTGCATACAACATTAACTAATTAACTTGCTGTAGAAATCCAAATCCTGTGCTGTAAATGTAAGTCAGTGAAGGAACAACTCCTTGCCACATACCTAAACAAAAAGGAAATAGAAACTAATAACGTTTAGCTTACAGCGGAAATTTTTTTGTTTCAGTTTTTCTTTTTTGTTACAAAGTTAAAAATTTTTCATAAAGCAGTGTTTTCTTTTGCTGTAGATAAAGAAGTAATAGGAGATGGGAAGTCTACGAGACTCGTTTGTCAAGTCAAACATAAAAATTCGAGATATCAAAAAAAAAAAAAAAAAAAATGTGGCTCAGCAGCAAAGAAAGTGAAGAAGTATGTATATTCTGATCAACTGCAGTTTCTTAAAAACAAAAAGGACTACATGGTGCTTGGGAGATGGAGGACAGCTTTCAGTTGGAACAAACTGCCAGACTGGAAGAAGATACAGAAACTCAGGGCTCCACTGAAAATATTGTGAGAATCTTTCTGAGGCATTTGATACACCATATACACAACTCACATTCTGAAGCAACCGTCATACAAGCATAAAATAAAGACAACCTGATGAAATCGAAATGAAAATATTATGAGCTCTGGAAGAAGCCAAACCATCCACCGAAATATTTACACTTAGTCTCCAGCCGCATCTGGAAAAATTTGGTGGACAGGATTATCTTCTGTTTCAAACTGGAGTTCTCAAAGTAAGAGGAAATACATATGAAAGCAAAAAGGTATTGACAGCTCAGCCTCCTCCATTTACCCATCATACACCTTCCATGACCTATAATGATCAGTCTCAAGCTTATTCTTATTCGCCTAGAGAAAATCTATCTCTCATATCCTCTTGAGATTCAGCTTCCTCCAGCTGCAACAAACCCAACATTTTTCCGGTCAACAGTTACAAACTTCTGAAGGTCACAGTTCTTATCAACAGAAAAAAGTGCCATCACCACACCCCTCGTCTTCATGTTTGGGGAGTCTGGTGGCCAGCGGAAGTGTTTGAACTCAGAAGAGTGTTCCTGGAGTCACTCTGTAGCAATTCTGGACGCGCCCAAGTCCGTCGGAATGCGCAATGGACATGAATGGATGCAGGTGATCGGACAGCCTGCCTACGTACGTGTCACCTGTCAGAGTCGTATCTAAGTCCCCCATCACTCCAACTGCACACTCCCCAAACCAATACAGAGCCTCCACCAGCCTGAACAGTCCCGTGCTGACATGCAGGCTCCGTGGATTCATGAGGTTTCCTCCATACCCGTACATGTCCATCTGCTCGATGCAATTTGAAAGGAGACTCGTCCGACCAGGCATCATGTTACCTGTCATCAACAGTTCAATGTCGTTATTGACGGGCCCAGACGAGGCGTAAATCTTTGTGTCGTGCAGTCATCAAGGGTACACGAGAGGGCCTTCAGCTCCGAAAGCCCATATTGATGATATTCAAATGGTTCAAATGGCTCTAAGCACAATAGGACTTAACATCTGAGGTCATCAGTCCCCTAGAATTAGAACTACTTAAAAACTAACCTAAGGGCAGCACACACATCCATGCCCAAGATAGGATTCGAATCTGCGACCGTAACAGCAGCGCGGTTCCAGACTGAAGCGCCTAGGAGCGCTCGGTCACAACGGCCGCCTATTGATGATATTTCGTTGAGTGGTTCGTGCGTTGACACTTATTGATGGCCCAGCATTGAAATCTGCAGCAATTTGCGGAAGGGTTGCAAATGGGAACTTGCAGTACAGAAAATGGCCCAAGGATCACCTGTGTGTGTGTGTGTGTATGTGTGTGTGTGTGTGTGTGTATGTAGTGAGTGAAGTGTTATGAAACAATGTGTGTATAGTGTGTGCAGTGACTGATAGTGAAATATGAGTGAATAGTGTGGCATTACATTATTTAATGAGTTATTTGTAAATAAATTATTGTATACCAGGAGTAAAATCTAATGATTGTCTCTAACTAGAAGTCTGTAAATATATGTGTATACGAATTAGCTTATTGTAAATTGATCTAAGCTTGTAAATACTTTGACATGTCCTATATCCTTGTAAAAAGAGATCTACGGATGAATAAAACTACTACTACTACTACTACTACTACTACTTCTATCACGTTGAGCGATTCTCTTCAGTCGTCGTTTGTCCCGGTCTTTCAGGATCTTTTACTGGCCGTAGCGATGTCGGAGATTTGATGTTTTACAGCATTCCTGTTATTCACGGTACACTCGTGAAAATGGTCATACGGGAAAATCCCCACTTCATCGCTACCTCGGATATGCTGTGGCCCATCGTTCGTGCGCCGAATGTTAACACCACGTTCAAACTCTCTTAAATCTTGATAAGCTACCATTGTAGCACCAGTAACCGTTCTAACAACTGCTCCAGTCACTTGCCTTATACAAGCGTTCTCGACCGCAGCGCCGTATTCTGCCTGTTTACATACCTCTGTAGTTGAATACGAATGCCTATACCAGTTCCTTCGGCGCTATGGCGTATATGTGTAACATTCCGTGGTCATTCACACCGTTGTACCATTATCTATATTGATTCCGTATGAGAATGGAATATGAATAGCATTCTGTTGAAAACTTGGCTGAATGATGAGTACTTTTCATCAGAGTACATGAGAATGTTTGTGGGTATGGTCCTAGAAATAGCGCCGCATTAGTGCTTTAGTGCAGTTCCGTATTGCAGAGACGTAATATTATTCCTGACAATGGAATATACCCACGATCGCGTGCTACTAATTGTTCATCTACAGCTGTGGACGCGGACGATGTCCTCTAGGTGGCCGTGACGTCACACAATGGTCGGGCGGTTAGCGCCACACCGCGTCACACCAACACCGACTCAGAGGAAGGCCTCGGCGCTTGTTCGTGACGTCACGTCAGCTAGGCACGGCGAACGCCACGTCTGTTGCAGGCATACTCATAATAGTGGTGTCTCCCTCGCTGACAAAGGAAAATGTGAAGCTATTGTTGTTGACCAACACACATTGTTCTGAGAGATTTCTGCAAAAAAATGGTTCAAATGGCTCTGAGCACTATGGGACTTAACATCTGTGGCCATCAGTCCCCTAGAACTTAGAACTACTTAAACCTAAGGACATTACACACATCCATGCCCGAGGCAGGATTCGAACCTGCGACCGTAGCAGTTGCGCGGCTCCGGACTGAGCGCCTAGAACCGCGAGACCACCGCGGCCGGCGAGATTTCTGCAATCAATTAATTGTGCAATTCATTACACTTCTTAACAAATAGTGTACTCCTGAACTTCAATTTCGACCTGTTTTAAGGATTGGCATAGAAAAACAACTTAATGGTCCAGCAGCAACAGAATTCGTGGTTCTTTACCTTATTTGCAAATCTGAGGAAGTTACGTTTGTACTGGGTTGCTTTTACAAGAATCTGAACATATTGTTGCTCTTCTTTAGGTATCTTGGTTGAGTATGGGGTGAGGAGCACTGAATGTTAATGAAATAGCTTGCGATTGTACACGTTGGGGGAGGGAGTGGGGGATAGAAGAAGAGGCAAAAGAGAGATACTTGTTTTATCAAATAATTTTTTCATCTTACAAAGTTTCTCCTTTCAGTTGCAAGAGGGGAATATTTATCCTTTCTAATGTGCACGTTTGTTTAAGCTTAGCAGTATTTTCGATGTATGAAGCTATTTTGTTTCCTGTTTAGATTTCCTTTCGTTGAAAACGACTGTAATCTAATGACTGGCAACAGTTGGACATTTACACATGTAAATTAGTTCACATTTCCAGTGACGATGTCAAACGAAAATAAAAAAATAATTAAAAGAAACGAGTTGATTGTAAGGGGGTTGGGGTAAGTTTCGATAACAAAATGGATAAAGTAAATATAGTTTCTTGAATGTAAAATTTCCGAAGCTTGCAATGGGGCAAAGCATCTTCTCATTTTGATCTACGTTTGTTTCGACGGGATTCAGTAGTACAGAACTGTGATCTTCATTTGTAGCTTTAAGTAGTAAGAAAATCTTTCATGCAGAATCGAAAACAATAGCAAACAGTTTGTCCAAAAATGAGAGATTTACAGTGATACGCACGCCCAGGCGTTTCTGCCTGCAACAGACGTGGCGCTCGCCGTGCCTAGCTGACGTGACGTCACCAACAAGCGCCGAGTCGGCCGGACGCACGCACAGTTGCACACCGCAGCCGCCTCTGCTGCCGGCCGACTCTGCCGTCTGCCCACTCCGACGTCACGGCTCTTGTGTCAGCGCATCGACGGGCGTCTCAGCAGCCAACAGGCTCCTCCATTCCCACTCAGAGGTCCGTACAAACTCACCTATGTAACATAGGTAGTTCACCTCTGGAATCGACAATTTCGAGAATTTTTGCTTGTTATCGTTATCGATACTGGCAAGATATCAAAATATCTGACACAAATGGCTGTACCTCTTGACTACGTTGAGCATAAGCTTAAATTTTTTACACCATCAACGGACTGCGGGCTTTAGTAGGCCTATGTGATATAATTTTCAACTTGATGCGCCTACCCGTTCCTGAGAAAAATGGGCCTTAACCGACAGACAGACAGACTGTCGGATAACAAACTGTTAAATGCCAGTAGGACCCGCGCACTTAGTGTTCTGTACACATTTAACTATGTATATAGACAGTTCATTCATTTCGAGAATTATCGATGATTTTTGTCTGTTATCGACATCGATACTGGCAAGTGTTAGTCCTGGGGATCCCCAGACTTCCGGGAAAGTTTTAATTTCTTGTTTGAAGTCGGACAACAAATGGATAAAGAATTTTTTTCGTGTGATATCATTGCAAATCAACAGTTTTATAATTTTTTCCTTTACTTGTACCGTGAAACCTTGCCTCCTGCCAAACTTCATGATTCTAGGTCAATGAGAAGTGCCCCATAGATTTTGATGAGTGAGTTTGCGATTATCAATATATGTGACATAAATGGCCATATCTTTTGATTGCACTGACTTAACAACCTTAAGTTTTGTACACCGTCAAGAGACTATAAACCTTAGTATGTGATATAAATTTCAAGTTTTTCAAGTTGATACCTGTTCCCGAGTAAAATGGGTCTTAACAGACGGACAGACAGGCTGTTAAATAACAAAAATAACAAAAAATATTTTTTCGTGTGATATAATTAAAAATAAACAATTTTCGTATTTTTCCTTTACTGGTATTGTGAAACCATATTGCCTGACAAATTTCTTGATTCTAGGTCAACAGGAAGTACCCCATAGATTTTCATGCGTGAGTTTGCCAGCATCAAGATACAGGGTGACAATTATGGAAATATATGAAATAAAATCGTCATACCTTCCGACGTTCAAATTGCATGACTGGTCGCGGGGCATGATGGGAACTAGTATGCGCATGTATGCTTTGTTTTAGAAACGAAGCCCACTTCCATTTGGATCATTTAGTCAATAAGCAAAATTTGCGCAGTTGGGGGACTGAGAATCCGCATTTCGCAATCGAAAAGTGTCTTCACCCTGGACAAGTGACTGTGTGGTATGCAATGTCCAGTCACGGAATAATCGGTTCGATATTCCTTGATGACACGGTGACTAAGAAATGGCAGATGAAGTTTTTGGGAGACGATTATCCAATAAGACCTTGATTTCGACAGCATGTGATTCGTGCAAGGCAGAGCTCGACCCCATCGAAGCAGTAGAGTGTTCGCTGTCCTGGAGGAGCACTTTGCGTACCGCGTTCTGGCTCTGGGGTATTCAGAGGTCACTGGCATGGGCCTGGATTGGCCGCGATATTCCAGAACCTTCCAGAATCCATCCATCCTCCTACATACTCTCACGGCGAAACATATCAGCTGATACATAGCATAGGTCCAAGTCTTCAGTCTGCCAGCTGGGGCTAATGGTGTAGTAATGGAATGTAGCCTGCAGACTTTCCCAATTGTTTCCATAAAAACATTCCTATCCTACAACACAAACACAGGGTAATAACTGTTTAAACACCCTAATTGCGAGGCAAACTGCTGCAGAACTCTAGGTTGTGGGCAACTGTTCAATGCTGCAGACACTGCAGCCAAAATCTCTGTACGCTACAACTGTTAAAATTCTTAAGACCTTACATTCATGTTTGAATAACATAAGGTTGACATTAAATTTGAAGAAAACAAATTATTTTGGGAAGACGATTCAAAACCGAGATCTCCATCTGTCACTGGACGTAAATGGGTTAGAAAGGGTACGATAAACAAAATTCTAAGGAATGTGTGTTGACCAAGACTTCAACTGGAAAGACCATGCAACTAATCCCTTGCAGAAACTCAGTTCTGCATGTTTTTCTCTGAGGATTATTTTTAAAGTTTACTCATCTGATGGTGCCACAATGGATTATTTTGGTTCCTTGTAGTATTAGTAGTAGTAGTAGTAGAAGTAGCAGCAGCAGCAGCACCTTTATTCGTCCATAGATCTCTTTTTACAAGGATATAGGACTTGTCAAAGTATTTACAAGTTTAACCCAATTTAAAATAAGCTAATTCGGAAAAACATACATTTACAGACTTCTAGTTAGAGACATTCATTAGATTTACTCCTGGCATACAATGCTTTTTTTACGAATAACTTATGAAATAATGTAATACCACACTGTTCACTCATACCTCACTATCAGCCACTGCACACGCTATACACTTCGCTCACTATGCACACACACACACACACACACACACACACACACACACACACACACACACACACACGCACGCACTGGCGATCTCTGGGCCATTACCTGTACTGCAACTTCCCATTTACTATCGTGAAAACTGAGTCAGCATCTCTCTATAATAAGTGAGATGTTGAGTTCAGAAAGAGGAAACGGTATTATTATTGTACTATGCATAGCTTGGTGTATGTATTTCTAGAAAGGAAAAAAGAAGGAATAAAACATAATGTTAAGGTGTTATGTGGAATGTTGGATGTTTTATAATCTTTATTATTATTCATTTGTATAACATTTCTTTATCAAACCCCTACTCTGTTTTATCTAAGTAATCCTTCAATGTATATAATGTATTGCGTAACAGGTAATTTTTAGCTGTCTTTTTAAATAAGTGTACTTTTCAAATTTTTTAAATCTCTTTTTGTAATTTATTGAACAATTTTATTCCTTGGTAGAAAATGCTGTTTTGAGGTTTATGTTTATTTTTTCTTGGTAAATGTAAATTGAATCTAGTTCTTGTTGCATGGTCATGGACAGAGCTGTTTGTGCAGTAATTACCAATGTTATTTTTAATGTGTACAACTGACTGGCAAATGTATTCACATGGAGCGGTTACAATCCCCAGTGCTGTGGACAGATCTATACAATGAGCTCAACTAGTAATTTTGGTTATTATTCTTATGGCTCTTTTCTGGAGTTTGAAAATTGTGTTCATATTTTGTGTGTTTGTTCGCTAAAGAAGAATGCCATAGCTAAGAATTGAGTGTACATATGAATAACATGTAACTAAAAGACACTGCATGTTACACACTGATGATAGGATTCTAAGGGCATAACATGCTGATGGCATTATGTTTGCAACTACCTTCGTGTGTTCACACCACTTCAACTGAGTCAATATTCGTCCCTAGAAATTTTGCATTTGTTACACAGCCTATAGAGGGGCCATCTACATTTAATTTAACATGGTCATTTTTCTTCTTCAAACTGAAACTTTTGGCATTAATTTCTTTATGTTCAATATCACTTTATTGTTTTTGGCCAATCATAAACTTCCTTGAGAGTTTCATTTGATTTCGCTGCAAGGAGTTCTCTTGCTTTCTCAGTCACTATAATACTGCTGTCATTAGCGAAGAGAATTTTTTCAACATCAGTAACACTAATGGGAAAGTCATTGATGTATATCGGGAATAGTATTGGTCTAAATATGCTACCTTGCAGAACCCCTATATTAATGTATTTTGGTTCTGGTAAGTGTTTTATTAAGTGTTTATATCTATTTGAAGTATTTGTTATCTCTATCCTTTGTACCCTATCTGCTAGGTATGATCCAAACCAGTCATTAGCTACCCCTCTTATTCCTAATGCTTCCAATTTATTTAATAGAATCTTGTGGTCGACTGTATCAAAGGCCTTAGAAAGATCCAAAAATATGTCTGTGACACACTAATCTTTATCAAGAGCATCAAGTACAACTTTTGTGAATTCTACTATGGCTGACTCTATATTTTTGCCATTTCAGAAACCAAACTGTGATTCGCTTAATAGATTATATTTATGCAAGTAATTCATTAATCTCTCTTTCATAATTGGTTCTAATATTTTTAAGAGTGGTGACAGCAGGGAAATGAGTTGGAAATTTTCTACGAGGGTCGGTCAAAAAGTAATGCCTCCCATTTTTTTTCTACTTAAAAAAATTAAGTTAAGTGAAAAATTTGAATTTGGCGCCATTCCTCAAACCTTCTTCTGCAATCCACTGCAGTAGTAACTTTCTGTGTCAACAGGTGGCAGCACAGCAGATGTTTGTAAGATGGCCGACATCGATGTTCGTTTGAGACAGCGTTGTGTGATTAAATTCTTGAATGCAGAAGGTGAAACGCCCATACGCATTCATGAAAGACTGAAGAAGGTGTATGGTGTTGTGACAGTGGATGTCAGCACTGTTAGACGATGGGTTCGTCGTTGTAAGGAAGCTGAAGGGCAAACACCGTTGACTGACGAAAAGTGGAGCGGCAGGCCGGTGAGTGCAGTGACTCCACACAACATTCAGCAAGTTGATGACATCATTCGTGGTGACCGTCGGGTGACTGCAGATGAAGTGTGTCGCATTATTTCTCTTAGTAAAGGCAGTGTGATCACGATTATTAAACAATTGGGATACTCAAAAGTTTGTGCACCGTGAGTTCCAAGAATGTTAACCGATCAGAATAAAGAGGCAAGGAAAACAATAGCCTCCCAACACTTGCAGCGCTTCCGTTTGGAGGGACATGAGTTTCTGAAAAAAATTGTGACCGGGGACGAAACATGGGTGCATTTTTTTGAACCCGAATCAAAGAGGCAGTCAATGGAGTGGCGTCACACAAGCTCGCCGAGGAAGAAAAAATTCAAAACTGTGTGATCGGCAGGGAAAGTTATGGCAACAGTTTTCTGGGATACAGAGGGTGTGATTCTGGTTGATTTTTTGGAGCAGGGATGCACAATAAATTCTGTTCAATACGTCACAACCCTCAAAAAACTTAAAGCACGTCTTCAGCGAGTTCGCCCAACAAAATCAATGGCAGATGTTCTTCTTTTGCATGACAATGCAAGACCACACACCAGTCGTCACACCTCTGACGAGATTGTCAAAATTGGATGGGAAGTTTTGCCTCATCCCCCATACAGCCCTGACCTGGCACCATCAGACTTCCATCTGTTCGGGCCACTAAAAGAAGCTCATCGTGGGATTCATTTTGAAGATGAGGAGGCCGTCAAAACATCCGTGCCTCAATGGCTTAGGAAGCAGAGCTGTGATTTTTACCGTGCTGGGATACATGCCCTTGTTCAAAGATGGACCAAAACTGTAGAGATGGGCGGAGATTACATTGAAAAATGACAAAATGATCCTCAATGTTGTGGTTTTCAACCTACGTAATTGCATTTAAATTTCCTGACAATTAAACGTAGAAAAAAAAATAGGAGGCATTACTTTTTGACTGACCCTCGTATGTCTTCTACATTACCTTTCTTAAGCGAAGGCACAACTCTTGCCTGTTTTAACTGCCCTGGAAATGTCCATGATGAGATGGATTCATTTATTATATTTGTTAAGGGGCCTTTATAAGCCTTTTGCATTGTTTCAGTATACACATTGGCACTTCATATAAGCTTACTGACTTTTTATTTTTCTGCTTTTGAACAGTTTTATTGACTTCATTCTCTGTGGTTGGAAGTAAAATCATCGAATGTAGTGCAACATTGTTTATAGGTGTTATATTTGTTTTTGGGAATTTTTGCTGTAACTTCTCTGCAATGCTTGAAAAATGCTCATTTACATAGTCTGCTAAGTATTTTGGATCATTTATTATCTTATCTCCCTCCCTCAGCAGTATGTTATTCTGTGTTTGTTTGTCTCTCTCCATTTTCTTTTTTTTATAACGTCCCAGACTGCTTCGCTTTTATTCTCTCAATTATATATTATTTTTACATTAAATGGCATTTTTGCAGCAATCAGCACCTTCCTATAGATCTTTTTGTATCTATGATAGAAATTTAAGAATTGTAGATCATTGTGAATCTTTCTCATGGAACTGAGATGTTTAAGTATTTGAGAGGATTTCTTAATACCTGCTGTTATCCATCTGTTTTTGTGAGATGTTGATACAGACATGCATACTTTTGGAAATGCGTTTTCAAAGTTCAATTTAAACAATGGGGAGAATTTAGAGAACTTCATATTCACATTGGTTTCCTTATACACTTCAGTCATCCCAGCTTTGTTTTGCTAGTTCTTTTGAAAATCTTTTATTTTGGTTTCTGATCAATGTCGTTTGCAGGCCTGTAGTTTAGGGAATGATTCGATGCCTGAATCTGTTGTTTTTCGACAGAGATGGTCTGATAGTCGAAGATCTTTTACAGCTACATCATATTTTTCTCTGTCCATATTTGTGGCCACATGGTCAATTACTGATGCAGTCTTTGTAGTAAACCTTTTTACACTATTGACCAATAGTGACATGCCAAAACCTTGAAGGATATTTATGAAGGCGCTGCTGGATTCATTTATGATATCAGTGTTGATGTTAATGTCCCCACACATAATTATGTTGGCCTTTGTACTTGAGACTTTTCTAGAACTTTTGTTGATTTGTTGAAAAAAGTGTCCACACTACCACTGGTAGATCTATACACACACACAAAATGATTAATTTCTTTGTGATATCAAGCTCTGTTAATTCAGTAGCTGATATTTCAAAGTGTTTGTCTTCGCTAACTGCACTGAGGTCATTTCTTGATTCGAACTGTGTTCCCTTTTCTGATACACATGCATGATTCTCCACCCCTTGAAACAGTTCTGCAGTGAGAGTTTGCCCTTTTATACAATGAAATACTACATTTTTTATTTCGGTGTCTCTACACCAGTGCTCAGTAACACAAACTACTGTGCAGTTTAAAAACTGGAGCTCAACTTGTAATATTTGTGTTTTATTTTTTACTGATTGCATGTTTTGATGGAGGATTGTTAAGTCTATGAAATGCCCCATGTTACTCTTTCCAATGGTTTGTTTTTCTTTGTGACATCTGGTATGTGTGATATTTGAAGCATTAAAATCTGTTTTGTGAGTTACTGTTTCAGTATTTTTTTAAACTGTTGGAGATACTCTTTAGGCAGGGGAACCTGTTGCCTGGATTTATCCTAAAAAAGAAATATTTTTCCTACACATGACAACAGGTATTTGACCATGTGTGGCCTGAGAATCACCCCCTATACTTTCATGAATCAGCTGTACCAATCTTCCCTTCCCAGTCCTATTTAGGTGTAGGCCATGCCTAGTGAAACCCCATCTATTGGTAGTCCCAACGCGCACTAGACAAACATGAGCAAAGTTGGCTGCCATCAGAGCCATCCCTAACCCCACACAGATTCGCCTCACAGCTCCATCAAGGTGTGGTTGATCATGACGCCAGATCAGCTCAGTAAAGTGTACGTTGGTGCCATGAGTGAGGGAAGCTATCTTGTCCAGGTAACCAACTATGTCATATGACGCATCCCTGTCCAAACTGCTTCCTGCCCCACTCACTAGCACTACATGGTCCTCTTTTGTAAAGTCCTTACATAAAGAATCTAAGTCCTCTATCACCTCGCCCATGACTACTACCTAGCAGCAGCACTTTCTTCTTCCTAACGCTTTGTACATTCGTAGGCTTCTTGGCCTCGGTTGAAGTGTGCTGCATATGTCCTCTCTTCTTCACTCTACTTTGGTAATGGTAGATACCTGTTTTTGATGTTTAATGATAAAGCTGTCAGATCACGTTCTCTTTCTTCCTATCCTCCTACCAGCTGCCAGTTCCCAACCATCCTCCTCCCCCCTATCTCCCCTGATCATTATCAGTTTCTTCCTTGCTTCCTCCAACTGTGGCTGAAGGGCACAGATTTTCCTCTCCTGTTCCCCAATCAAAATGTTCCTACTGCATACTCTGCAGTTCCAGGAGAGAGCCTCTTCTGTTATCCCAACATTCTTCCCTCTGCATATCCTCCCCGCCCCCCCTCCCAATGAAAATATTTCGTACAAGATTGGCAACAAATCCCTCTACTCACTACCCTATAACAGCTCCCACATTTATCACTCATGGTCAGTTTCGAACGATGGTTAAGTTTAAAGAATTTTTTTAAGTTGTCAAGAACGCGAGATTGGCTGTGTGTAAACAAAAAACGACACAAAGGTCTTATGTGTGGTGGTTGTTGTTTTTGTACTGATTTAGAGATACAATGACAGAAGAATGGATTTGTAATTACTTTGCTTTTAGAGAATTTACGTTATCAAGCGCGTTTAGTCAGGTTTTTAAACGTTTATAACTCGGAAAATTTAGGCCTAGATCTGTTTAACTTGTAAACAATGAGAAATGTGTTAGTTAAATACGATTTAGAAACGTTTAATTACACTTTTATTGCGGCAATAGACACTGACGAAAGTAGTAGCTGTCTTTTTTAAACAAATTTTGCAGTATCAAGAAAACTTGAATAGAATTTGTTTATGTCACGCAAAATTTCGGGTTATGTCAGGATTATCGGGGCTTCAGGTAACACCAAGTTTTTTTTAAAGAACAAGGTGTGCTGGGACGCTAATATTCACTTGCGTGACAAGAAAGGACACTACAGCAAGTATACAAAACTATGAAAATTTAAATTTGATACTATTTCCTCTTAAATAAGTTCTTTTAGCGTCTGTGATCTCACTCGGCGGCCCTCTTGAATTATCCAAGATGGCTTAGCTTACGGAATAGTATTCTGGAGTAAAATTAATAGTCGATTAAATTAAACTTTTACATTACATAAAATGGCTATTCCCAATCTTGTCACGTAGCTAGGCTCGAGATCATTGCAATTTCTGTTTGCTTAATTTACCCTCTTTGTACATGTACAAATCTGTGTTGGTGACAGGAGCTTTACACGGTGACTTGCTAACCAACTCCGATTATCTCAGCAACTGCGCGTTCCTGCATACAGAACAAGTGAGAACAACACCTACTCAGAGACGTGACAGTCACTTCGGTGCCATTCTTCAGAGTGCACTGTCAACATACATAAAGAGCTTGGAGACGAACACAGCTTTCAGGCCAGAGTTAAAATAATTTCTCGTTGAGAAGTGTTTCTTCAACGTAAATGAATATTTCATCTTGTAGGATTACTAGGACCTTATTCACTGTTGGGTTCTTTTGATTCTATTAACTGATCTACCATCAGTGCTGCGTTTGTCTTTGCTAAAAAAAAATTCTACTGTTGGTTTCCTGTTTCTTCTGTTTCGCGTGCAGTGTGTATACCTCTGCTAAGTAGGGATTGGGTGCTAGCCTAATTGTGATGGTAATAGCGTCACCAGGTTGTCATATGTTCGTGCACCGTATTTCTTAGCAATACTACGTAATGTGCTGGCACGTTTTATTTTTTTAGGGATGTTTTACATCAAGTTTCATGATTCGCCTGCATCACTGATTGTTGCAGTGTTGTGTAATTTGTTCATCTGTTTTCATTTTCTCAGTAGTGTTGTTATTTTCAAAATTTTTTGTTCATGTATTTATTTATTGCGTATGTTGCACTCACAATATAGATGATGAATTTTGTGATTCCTCTTCCATTCATGTACGAAACGAGGTGGCTATTCCAGTCTTAATGCATTGGACTCGCATTCGGGAGAGCTGGGGTTTATTACCTATCTGGCCACCCTGACGTGGATTTTCCATCGTTTCCTCTTGTCGCTATTTGAATGCTGGGATGGTTCCTTTGCCATGCATAGGCCATGGCAGATTTCCTGCTCTATCCTCTCCTCATTCTATCTTATTTCGTTATGTTTTATGTGTATATACTATTTCTTCAATGTTTCTAATATGTCTGATATATTGTAGTAAATGGTCTATGGGCAAATAAATACATACTATAAATAAAATATGTTGAAAGACGCCATGTTATACTTAGGATGTAGATAAGTTCTGCCATCTTGGAGTTTTTAATTTTCTGACTTTTAACTTAGGACAACTGGGTTAGTTCTGTCCTCATGTTGTTTTCAATTTCCTGTCATTTAAAACATAGGGCAATAGGTCTAGTTTCTGCATCTCCGACTGTGTTATCAGAGGGGTGGGGGAGTAATGGGGGTGGAAATCTGGCAAAGCTGCATAATATAATAGGAAAAGGTAACCACGTAGGATGTTCTGAATTAGGCAATTGTACACTACTAGTAGGGAGTGACTGTCAGAATAGATAATTCTGGGATCACGGACCAAGAGGATTGTGATCAGTATGGAGATCTGGCAGGAATGTAATTTAGATGGAGAAAATTTGGATCCTAATCTTTGTCACGCCACCAGTTTAGTTGCATGATGGGAAAACATAGTGTACTTAGAAGGAAGAGAGAAGATAGTGGTAGAGTAGTTATCGTTGGAACATGGAATCTATTTAACCTTTGTGAGTCTTTGCCAGTGACTCCTGTGACACAGCAAAGAATATCAACTGGAAATTAACTGCCTTTAGATTTTAAGCCATACCGTATACCACATAATCTGCAATCGTCGATGGAAGAATTTATTATCCAACGATTCACAGGCAGTATAAGAGAGGAAAGTATCAGGTCCTGGGAAGCACCAGTGGTAAGCTTCTCAAGCAAAAGTATGAATGGGATGAAGAAATATCACTTAAATTGTGAGTAATGGTTCCTTAATAAGTAGACAGTTACAGTTTCTTGCCAATCCTGAATACAATTGAAAGATTCTATCATCTGGGGCAATATAGCTATTTTCCTACCATGGATATGCGGAGTGGTTCTCACCAATCAGAAATGGCACCAGAATTTCGCCCAAAGACAGTACTTACGGTGCTGTCAGGAAATTATCAGTATTGTCATATGCTGAATGGACTGAAAAACGCCCCACCTGCATTTCATCTCCTCTCAGAAGGGGTAGTGTGAAGACTGAAATCCAGATAGTCTAAGGTATGTTTAGGTGGCATAACTGTTTTTGTGTAGAACATGGAAGAGCATGTATTACAGGAGCACTAAGGGAAATGTTTAAGCATTTGAATGCATCACACTAAACACTCGGTGTCACTTTACACTGGAAGAAGTACAGTATTTAGGCCTTGTTAGTAATCAGGAGGGACTTCAGACAGACCGCTGGATAATAAGAGCCATATGATAACTTGCTGTAGTCTTCCTTGGGCCTGGAAAATTACTACCAGAACTTTTAACCAAACCTTCCAGAAATAACTGCCACATATTGTACTATTGAAGAAAGGTTGTAAATTTCACTGTTATTTGTACGGGAGAAAATTCATTGCCATAACATATCATGCAACATTGAGATGTCTATTAGGACCGAAACACCCATCCTGTCAGTTAACACACTAGGTCATAAATCTCAGTTAATTTGACTGTGAGGTGACACATCGACCTGGCAAGTTACAAAAAAATTATGCTGGCCTGAGTTGCAAAGTATGATGACAACAAATAGCTGCCACATAGGAGAAATGGCAGAAGGTGCAAGCCACTGACACAGGCTGCAAGTTATTTGCAATACATCCACAGTTCATTGTGACTAACACAGAAAACAGAGCTAGTACTGTGATACCAGTTACGTTGCAAAATGAAGTGTTAAAAGAGGTGCATACTCATGTATCAGCACAGCATAGAGGTTGTAGAGCAACAGAACGTTGTGTAGTCAAACAATATCTTTGGTTAGTTGCTGCAAGGAGAAGTCGTGCATTGTTGCAGCTGCATCATTTTGGCAATTTTGACTGAGATGAAGTGGGGCTGCAGTGTTTATCTTCAGCACGCCCACGAAGCAGTTATCACAGATTCAGCTAAGTGAGAAAAGCCATCCAATTTGCACGACTATTTACATATATAAGCCGACTTACGAATTATCCTTTGTGAGAGGCCGCGGGTTTAGTGAAGCAGGGGATACAACCAGTCAGCTTTGACCAATGACGTCATACATTACTCCTACTAATGTTTTCACTTCGAGCCATAGATAATAAAACAGTTCTGTGTTCCGGTTAAGCGCTATCATCGCACATTAAAATAATTGAATGTGATTTTAAAAGAGATCGCTACATATTGCTGAACATATTCTTCGTGTGCAATTATTAAATTAATTGGTTGTTTCTAATTCATTCGGTACTTAATTTTATTCTTAGTGATACTGAGGTAATTTGGACTATTAGTTTCTTATTTTAGAACAATTTTTGGGTCTAGTGAAGCAGGGGATACAACCCGTCGGCTTTGACCAATGACGTCATAGATAGTAATGTCTTCACTTCGAGACATAGATATTAAACAGTTCTGTGTTCCGGATAAGCGCTATCATTGTACATTAACATAATTATTCGTAATGATATTGAGGTAATTTGGAGTATTAGTTTGCTATTGTAGAACAAATTTTAGTGTCTTATTTTCGTTTATAGAAATGGATTTGTCCGTTTGTGGGTATGTAATTTTCGTTACTGTCTGTCTAGACGAGCCTCGGTTATTCCTCGAAATTTCCGTATGGTAAGCTCACTTTTCCATTTGCTTCTTTCACTGCTTTTCACAATTTTGACATATTTCACTGTTTTATTCCACCAATATGTGTATTTTCGTGTTGCGAAGTACGTAATAGAAATTTCTCAGCTGTCGATCTTCTTTCGTTTCCCCGTCCTTCACTTCGCCTTTACACTGACGACCCACCTAAAATTTGTATGCCGTCCTTCACTTCGCCTTTACACTGACACTATATATGTCAATTGGCGAGCAAGATACAAGTGTTGCGTATAGCTATACAGCTCAAGTAACGAATGGGATACTATTAGCGTCCAAGGCAACAAGAAAACTGTGCCCCATAGTGAAGTACGGGATGCAAATTGTATATGTGTCGTCTTCTTGTCTCCGTGTAGTTCAATTGAGGTACAAGTTGCAAATGTAACGTAGGTCTGTTTCCACCTTTTCGTTACGAGTGTACATATATCGAGGTCGACGGAAGTCTGGTATAGATATGTTACATACGTAGGTCTTTCTGTCATCAGTAATACTGATATGTACGTAAGAAAAGACTGTTAGTAATAGCGGAGGCGAAATAAACAACACATCTACAATTTGTATCCCGTGTTCCACTTAGTGTTTACTGAAGCGGAGGATACATCGTTCAAGTGAAGAAGAGGACAGTAATGCTAGTGAAAACGAAGAAATCGGCTTACGACAAACTCGTATTCCGTACTGTACTTAAGCAACACACTTCGAATGAGCTTTTAATTTGTATCGGGTGTTTCATTTGCGGTTTAGTGAAGCACGGGATACATAGCTCAATTGAACAACAGGACAGCAATGCTAGCTGAAACTAAGAAATCGACTACGCTGAACTTGTATCCCGTACTGCACTTAAGCAATACAGTTCGAAAGACTTCCGATACAACTGACATACATGTAACGTGATGTATTCTTTGCTAGTAATATATTTCATTCATTTCTTTCCATTGTATTTTGCGGAGAAATATCAAGACACAAACACGCGATATCGTTAACGTGATAATACTACTGGCCCTTATATATGTGAAGTACAGTTTTTCTCTGTTGCATTCCTTTGTTTCTGAACATTCTTCTCAGCTCTTTCATCTTTGTAATACATGCTCTCTGGCGAATTCTGACGTCATTAGTCAAAGCCGACGGGTTGTATCCCCTGCTAAACTAGACCCCAATTTTTAGTATCTCATTTTCGTTTGTAGGTATGGATTTATCTGTTCTGATGAACCTTGATGATTGACGAGAGACTATGGGCGAAGACATGTTGGCCACGATTTTTTTTTTTTTTTTTTTTTTTTTGCAAATGTGTGGTCTCATTACTGAGTATGTTCGATCTCGTGAGTGCGGCGAACATATGCGCCTCACAAGTGTATCTCGTCGCCGTACTCACGACTTATTCGTATGGCGCTGCAGAAGAGATAGGTTGTGTCGGTTCATTAGAAGAGAGACGTGGTTCGAAAAATGTAAGCGCGCCTTGAGAGACATTATGAAAATCATTTATTGTTGGTGTTTGAGATATCCTTTGTGGCTGTGTGTGCATGAATGTCGTGTAAGCGTACAGTTGTGGATTGGTATTCTGTTTGTAGGGATGTGAGTGGGGAGAACATGAAATATAGGGGGCCGTTGGGAGGCCCGGATGTTATGGTCGAAACTGACGAATCACATTTTGGCAAAAGGAAGTACAATTGGGGGGGGGGGGGTATCCTCCGGTGGGATTATGGGTGTGGGGGGGCAGTAGTTTCAGGTCATGGGCATGACGATGTAGTGTTCAAAGAAGTAAATAAAAGGAAGGACGTTTTGGTCAGATTAACTGAAGATCACGTTGCAGAGGGTTCCATTGTAATTTCAGACTGGTTTTCTCCATGTGGGGATTTAGGAGAAAGGGGTTACCAGCATCTCGTAGTAAATCGCAATATTGAGTTCAGATCATTATCCACAGGGGCTTGCACAAATAGTATAGAGGGTTATTGGTCAGCTGTGAATTCACTTGTAGGGAAGGGGAAACGCCAGATTTCCACACTTCAAAGTCACCTAGACGAATATTCATGGAGACATAGTATTCCCCAAACATATTGCCCGTTTAAATGTTTTATTAAACATGTTGAGCAAATGTACCGTCCGAAATATATTAGGTAATTTTACATTAGGATGGGGGGTGGGGGGGGGGGGGGTGAATGAGTGTGTGTGTGTGTGTGTGTGTGTGTGTGTGTGTGTGTGTGAGAGAGAGAGAGAGAGAGAGAGAGAGAGAGAGAGAGAGAGAGAGAGTGTTTTCGTAATGTGGTGTTTGATGTGTATGTGGGTATGTGATTTTTGTTGATGTCTTTATAGGCAAGCTTCGGTTCTTTTAGGAAGTTCTCGTCTGGTAAGTTCACTTTTTCATTTTCTTCTTTTACTGCAATTGAATATTCTCACGTATTTCATTGTTGGATTACACCAATACGTATGTTTTCTTGTAGTTCAGTACGTAATCGATATTTGGCAGTTGTCGGTTTTCTTTCATTTTCCAGCATTAGTATCACTACCAAGGAACATAAATCACTACGATTTTTTTCGAATCTGTACTAGCAATATTGAAGGCGAAACGGCCGACACAACTGAAATTTGTATCCCGTCCTTCAGTTGAGCGTTACACTGACACTACATATTCGAAAAGAACGACATATGTAACATTGATAAGATTTACCAATTATGTCAACTGGAGAGCAGGATACAAATGTGTATAGGTGTATAGCTCAAGTAAAGAATGGTATACTATTAGCATCGAAGGCGAAATAAAAAAACTGTACCCCATAGTGAAGTACGGGATACAAATTGTATATGTGTCGTCTTATTTATTGCCTCTTCGCGTAGTTCAACTGAGATACAGGTTGCAAATGTGACGTACGTCCATTTCCACGTTTTCGTTAGCAGTGTACATATATATAGGTCAACGGAAGTACGGGACACAAATATTATGTACGTAGCTCGTTCTGCCATCGGTAGTACTAATATCTACGTAAGAACAGCGGAGGCGAAATAAACATTACATGTATAATATGTATCCTATGCTTCATTTGGGGTTTTGTGAAGCAGGGGATACATAGTTCAACTGAACAACAGGACACTAATGATAATGAAAACGAAGAAATCGGCGTACGTCAAACTTGTATCCCGTACTGCACTTAAGCAGTACAATTCGAATGAGGTTCGAGATACAACTCATATATATGTGACGTAATTTATTCCGTGCTGCCAATATTTTCCATCCATTTTTCCCTTTAATTTTCGCGTAAAATAATAAGAATACAAACACACGATATCCTTAATGTGAGAATACTACTGACTTTTATATATGTCAGCTATATTTTTCGTCTCTCGTATTCCTTTGTTTCTGAACATTCTTGTCAGCTTTTTCGTCTGTGTAATAAATGCTCTCTGGCCAATACTGATGTCATTGGTCAAACCCGACGGGTTGTATCCCTGCTTCACTTGACCCGAGACCGCTTGTCAGACAGGGCCGATTCGAAATTCAAGATCCTAACATTCTAGTGTTCAGGTCGTTTCCACATAATCTTATATTGATCGTGTCAATACTCATGTATATCGTGATACGAGTATGCTGTGTATTTTCGAACATTTGCAAGCACCACGAAAAACTTATTATTATCATCAATTGTAAACTTAACTTGTGCATTTTAGACAACATATATATTATCTGTATTTACTGTAATTTAACGTTGTTGTCGAATTTGCGAGCATAACGTAAAAAGGATTTAGTGAGAAACAGTAGATTTTGTAGCTACCAAGTTTTTCTGGTGTACGAGATAACTCATTTTTTGGCTTCCGTTCTAAGAGGTTACTGGTAATACTTTCAGCATAACAGTCCTACCAATTAAGTTGAAAGAGAATCAGAAAGCTTCATTTGAAGTTTTTTTTCTGTTCTGTAAAATATCGCATGAGGCACAATGCAGCTCCACTGTGTGCACTGTTCTCGGGCATGGGATGAACTAGTTGCTGTTCGTCAGCAGCCGAAAATCTCCCTGACTACTTTTGCGGTTGTCGTCCTCTTATGTTTCGTCACGATCATCTACTATGACTGTCTGTCACGATAACTCAATACACTCTTTCATTCACGTTTCGACTTAACGATAATGTTTATTCACTTTCCTGGCATGCAGAATAAATCTCTGGTACAGTGCCTTGTGAAACACGGAACACCTCGGCTCCCTTCGTTACGGAAGTACCTACGATACTAGAACCAGCAATTTGCCCACGTTCGAATTCACTTATCTCCGACACTGTTGTGACCAGTACTGGTACTTGAAACGTACTGAGAGCGCTGAGAAGGCACCATCTGTAGTCAAATACAACAACGCCACCAAGAAGAATGTGGGATGTTCTACCCATCCCGCTAACCAACAAATGCGAGGTGCTGTCTTTCAATGAAACCAAGATTCAGCCAGTGGAACTCAGTACACATGTTGCGAAAAGTGTTGCGTGCTGTGTCAAGGGGCAGAAAACAGAAAAGGGTAGGCTCCATTAATCGTCGACAGTTCAAACATATTGCAAACAGTGGTACCCCTTAGGGAAATGAAGGAACACCAGATGGACCGTGTGTAGGACCCGGGGCGTCATTATGTTTAAGAGGCGATTTTGAGAGAACAGGATGTAAATCATGGTGGACGTTGGAACAAACCATGCCTGTCGTCCAGGCTCCGAGGTCATTTTTGGATCACCCAACGATTGGCAGAGGAGGTTGGAATTCCAGGCTTGCTCACAGAGTTTCAAGGAAGATAACTATCTGCAGCGTTGTTCCCTGGTTCTCAGTCGAGTGGAATGCTTGAACCATAGACTTTAAGGGTTCTGTGACAAGCTAAGCCCTGACTTCCTTGACTTACCCCATAGGGTTAAGAACTGTAGGGTCCACCTACATGGGTTAGGTATGCACTACTGTTCAAGTATGGTGTGCACACAAGGTTTTTTTTTTGTTTTAGAGTAGGAGACTCTTCGTGCCATCCAGGTAATAATAGCTGTAGAAAACCAAGAATCATTAGTGCACGTTCTAGAGAAATACTCCCCACATGTGAGAGTGTTTATGTCCTGGTGGTCAACTTCCCAAGCACTCAGAACAAAGTGCCAGAGTTTGAAGCACACCTAACAGGCAGTGATGCTCATCCAGTACTAGGTACATAAAATCTGTTAAAACTAGTAGTTGACAGTAGTGAGATTTTTGGAGAAAATTTGAGTGTATACAGAAAGAATAGACTCATGGGAATGGAGGTGGTATATTTGTCACAGAAGACAAAAACTGAAATCCACCTAGATAGAAACTGAAGCTGCATACAAGACTTTGTGGGCAAGATACAGGATCAATTGCGCACGTACAATTATAACTGGATGCTTCTGCCTCCGACCAGACTCATCTCTTAATGTGCTCAAAAACTTTAGAGAAAACCTTAGTTTTCTAGTGTTTAAGTCACTCTGTCATACTGTAATCATTGGAGAAGACTTCAAACATCCGACAATCAACGTGGATAATTACAGCTTTGTTAGTGACGAGCGTGACGATACATTCTGTGAGACATTACTAAATGCCTCCTCTGAAAACCACCAAATCCCTGCCCTTCCCCCTGTGGTGAAAATATATTGGATCTATTGGTAGAGGATAGACCTGATCTCTTTGAGGGCGTATCAGATGACCATAGGGCACTGTAGTAGCAATGATTACCAAAGTAGAAAGGGTATGTAAAATTAGTAGAAAGCTTTATACGTTCAGTAAACTAGTGTCATATTTCAAACAGTAACTTGAAATTTGTAGCTCAGGACAGGAATATACAGAGAACTATCGCTCAAGTGTAACAGAATGGTCAGCATGTGCTGGATATATATGCACCCCTTCCCTCCCCCTATGGTATACAGTCACCGTAAAGAAGCAGAGGCTATTGCATAATATGTATAAAACGAAGCGTAGGACTATAGATATAGAGATGCCGAATGAAAAGCGTCTGACTGTCAAGAGAGAAACGCGTGAAGCTTTCAGTGACTATCGCACCAGAGTACTGTCAAACTGTGTTTCACGTAACTCAAAGATATTCTGATAATATGTAAACGATGTTAGTGGTGCCAAAGTTAGTCTCCTGTCCCTCGCGGATGAGACATGAACTGAAGCTGTGGGTAGCAAAGCAAAAGATGAAATACTTAACTCTGTTTTTAAATGTTACTTCACAAAGGAAGGCCACAGAATCTTGCCCCAGTTCAATCCTGATATCACTGAAAACACGGGTGAAATATGTATTAGTGACAGTAGCGTTGAAAAACAGTTGAAATCGTTAAAAGTGAACGAAGCCCAAGGGCCCGACGGAGTCCCTATCAGATTTTATGCCCAGTTAGCAGCTGAGTTAGCCCTGTTGTTAACTATAATCTATTGTAGAGACTTTTAAGTAAGAACCGTACCCTGTAGTTAGAAGAAAGCACCTGTCGTCTACATCTACGTCTACATCCATACTCCGCAAGCCACCTGACGGTGTGTGGCGGAGGGTACCTTGAGTACCTCTATCGGTTCTCCTATTCCAGTCTCGTATTGTTTGTGGAAAGGAGGATTGTCGGTTTGCTTCTGTGTGGGCTCCGATCTCTCTGATTTTATCCTCATGGTCTCTTCGCGGGATATACGTAGAAGGGAGCGATATATTGCTTGACTCCTCGGTGAAGGTATGTTCTCGAAACTTCGACAAAAGCCCGCACCGAGCTACTGAGCGTCTCTCTTGCAGACTCTTGCACTGGAGTTTATCTATCATCTCCGTAACGCTTTCGTGATTACTAAATGATACTGTAACGAAGCGCGCTGCTCTCCGTTGGATCTTCTCTATCTTTTCTATCAAACCTATATGGTACGGATCCCACACCGGTGAGAAGTATTGAAGCAGTGGGCGAACAAGTGTACTGTAATCTACTTCCTTTGTTTTCGGACTGCATTTCCTTAAGATTCTTCCAATGAATCTCAGTCTGGCATCTGCTTTACTGACGATTAATTTTATATGGTCATTCCATTTTAAATCACTCCTAATGCGTACTTCCAGATAATTTATGAAATTAACTGCTTCCAGTTGTTGACCTGCTATATTGTAGCTAAATGATAAAGGATATTTCTTTCTGTGTATTCGCAGCACAATACACTTGTATGCATTGAGATTCAGTTGCCATTCACTGCACCATGCGTCAATTCTTTGTAGATCCTCCTGCATTTCAGTACAATATTCCATTTTTACAACATCTCGATATACAACAGCATCATCCGCAAAAGCCTCAGTGGTCTTCGGATGTTATCCACAAGGTCATATATGTGTATTGTGAATAGCAACGGTCCTACGACACTCCCCTGTGGCACACCTGAAATCACTCTTACTTTGGAAGACTTCTCTCCATTGAGAATGACATGTTACCTAGGAACTCTTCAGTCCAATCACACAACTGGTCTAATAGTCCGTATGCTCTTACTTTGTTCATTAAACGACTGTGGGAAACCGTATCAAACGCCTTGCGAAAGTGAAGAAACACGGCATCTACCTGGGAACCCGTGTCTAAGGCCCTCTGAGTCTCGTGGAAGAATAGCGCGAGCTGGGTTTCACACGACCGTCTTTTTCGAAACCCATGCTGATTCCTACAGAGTAGATTTCTAGTCTCCAGAAAAGACATTATACTCGAACATGTTACGTGTTCCTCCGTGTACAAGAGGGTAACAGAACTACCATCCAATATCCCTGACATCTATTTGTTGTAGAATCTTAGAACGATTCTGAGCTCGAAGATAACGAGATATCTCGAACAGAATGACCTCCTCCATACCAATTAGCACGGACTTCGAAAGCGTCGACCTTGTGACACCTAACTTGTACTTTTCTCACGTGACAAACGGAAAGCTTTTGACCAAGGCAGTTAGGTACAGGCAGTATTTCTTGATTTCCGAAAAGCATTTGGCTCAGCACCACATCTAAGCTTATTGTCAAAGGTACGATGGTATGGATATCAAGTGAAATTCGTGGTTGGAATGAGAACTTTTTGGTAGGACGGATTTGACTCAGCATGTTATCTTGGATGGAGAGTCATCTTCAGATGTAGAAGTAATGGTGGTTTATTCCAGGGATGTATGTTCGGACCCTTGCTGTTCATGATCTATATTAATCGCCTTGAGGAAAATATTAATAGTAACCTCACACTTTTCACAGACGATGCGGTTATCTCTAATGAAGTACAATCTGAAAGAAACTACACAAATATTCAGTCAGATCTTGATAAGATTTCAAAGAAATGTAAAGTTTTGTAAATTGCTTGAAATGTTCACAAATGTGAAATTGTGCATGTCACGGAACGAGGAAGGTAATAATGACAATAATACCAGAGAGTCAAAATGGATATCGTAAAACTCATGCAAATGGCTGCGTGTAACACTTTGCAAGAACATGAAATTGAACGATGACATAGGCTTAGTCGCGGGTAAAGCAGGCAGTAGACTTCGGTTTAGTGGTAGAATACTAGGGAAGTGCAGTCAATCTATGAAGGAGATAGCGTACAAATCACTCGTCTGACCAGTCCTACAATATTGCCCGTGCGTGTGGAATGCGCACCCGTAAGGCTGACGGGGGATGCTGAATGTCTGTAGGAACGGCAGCATGAATGGTCACAGGACTCTGCGAGAGAATGTCACAGAGATGCTTAAAGAACTGAGCTGACAGATTCTTGAAACTGGACCTGAACTGCCCCGAGAAAACCTACTTACAGAGTTTCGGGAACTGGCTTTGAACGATGACTCTAGGAATATACTACAGTCCCCTACGCATCGCTCCCATAGGGGTCGAGAAGACAAGATCAGACTAATTACAACACGCACAGAGATATTTAAGCAGTCGTTCTTGCCGTGCTCCATACATGAATAGAATGAGAAGGAGCCCTAGTAAGAGATACAATGGGAAGTACTCTTTGCCATGCACTTCTCAGTGCTTTGCGGAGTATGGATGCGGATGTAGACGTAGAATATTGTCGCTGGACACGTAAGGAGGGCATATAACAGTATATAAACATACACGAGGCATGCGCGCTGCTAGCCGAATTATCAGCATACTGCACTGCGTAGATTATCGAAGGCCAGCAAACCGTTCGGGGTGACAGGACTGGACATGCAATATCCTTTTGGCCAGAGAGCGGCAGCGAGTTGCTACGAGTTGATGATAACAGGCCACTTTTAGCGCTTCGTATAAACGATAACTAGTCCAAATCAACAAGCTGATACAGTGAGGCAAGCCATGATTCCGCGCGGGGTTAGCCGAGCGGTCTCAGGCGCTGCAGTCATGGACTGTGCGGAGGTTCAACTCCTCCCTCGGGCAAGGGTGTGTGTTCGTCCCTAGGATAATTTAGGTTAAGTAGTGTGTAAGCTTAGGGACTGATGACCTTAGCAGTTAAGTCCCATAAGATTTCACACACATCTGAACATTTTTTTTGTCAGGGATTCGTGAATTAAGAACAAGAACGCTTCACCGGCAAGCAAACGATAGAATGGAAAAAGTACACAGGCCGATAGGGAAGCAGTTGCATCACAGTGTCAACAGTCATCTTGGTGACAAGGCTACAGTGTCACTCTAAAATTGGCAGCAGATAGTTCAAAAGTCCACGACAGTACGGAGCTTTTGCCACACAGGGTAGTATACAAGTACACTAGATGCCCTCCTATTTGAGGAAGTGGATCTCAGAACAAGCGAAAACGGTACAACGGTGAGGAATTTTGCGAAAATCTCGTAAACGGTATGGCTCTATGCACAATATCTTGACACAATTGCTCTAATGGCAAGAGCGAGTGTGACAGTAGAATGCCAAGTTGCCTAAACACCGGGAAGGGCAATTTGTGAAGCTGACAAGCCCTTACACCCCAAAAGGAAAAATTAAAAAAGATTATGCTCGTTACCAAGGTCCACCCCAAGTGGTCGAGATGATTTTGCTGATACGTGTGAAGTTATAGGTGCCTACTGGTACCACAGTGGTCCACATTTGACATATTCGAATTCCTTCAGGGAAGGTTTACCGCCCTAACTGGTGTTGGTGTCCAAAAAAATCGGGCGGGGGATGAATAGGAAAGGTGGCACTACAAAGTGAGCACATCCCTCCCACGCAGTCTGCGCTTACCTCGCCGTACGTTTGCTCTAAGATAAAAAGATAGACCGACATAGAGAAAGAGCAGGGTGATTGGAGAAGTAGGCACTAGCTGTAAATACAAACGCTATGCGGTTAAATTATATCCGACGAAGTAAAGGACTTTAAGGAAATTTGTGCATCTCAAAACAAAGCAAATTTTGTTAGTTACGTGTGATAAACCATACAGGGGTAGATGACGGTGGGACATTCTGGTAACGTTCCTACATTTTCAGAAAGTAAGGCCTTCTAATGAAACCATGTTATATTCACATTTCTGTACTGTGTCGACAATGTCTGCAATACATTGTTGATGGTTATTTCAAAGTAAATATAGGGAGAAGGAAATTATAAAATGACTGTAGAAGTGTATTGTGATTATCAGTCGAACATTTCATCATTTTTATTCACTTTTTTATTCACGACAGACGACATAAACATATGTGTAATCTCTTTTTTTCTTGAGGAAAAGTTATGTATTATTTGAACATAGCTGCTAAGGTTCAGTGACCGTGTCATTTAACCTACGCCCCTTCTTTTCGATGTGCAGAATAATGCTATCCCCGATGGCTTTATGTAAGTGCCCAGTAATTAAGAGATTATCGGCAAAAGATGAATTTAGGGGACTGGTGCCGTTTTTTCTCAAAAGATGTTCTTCATATCTGATGGTGAAAGCAAGTCCAGTTTGCCATATATATTATATTGGCGATATCGATGAACCATAGACCTCGCCGTTGGTGGGGAGGCTTGCGTGCCTCAGCGATGCAGATGGCCGTACCGTAGGTGCAACCACAACAGAGGGATATCTGTTGAGAGGCCAGACAAACGTGTGGTTCCTGAAGAGGGACAGCAGCCTTTTCAGTAGTTGCAGGGGCAACAGGCTGGATGATTGACTGATCTGGCCTTGTAACATTAACCAAAACGGCATTGCTGTGCTGGTACTGCGACCGGCTGAAATCAAGGGGAAACTACAGCCGTAATTTTTTCCGAGGGCATGCAGCTTTACTGTATGATTAAATGATGATGGCATCCTCTTGGGTAAAATATTCCGGAGGTTAAATAGTCCCCCATTTGGATCTCCGGGCGGGGAATGCTCAAGAGACGTCGTTATCAGGAGAAAGAAAACTGGCGTTCTACGGATCGGAGCGTGGAATGTCAGAAACACTTAATCGGCCAGGTAGGTTAGACAATTTAAAAAGGGAAATGGATAGGTTAAAGTTAGATATAGTGGGAATTAGTGCAGTTCGGTGGCAGAAGGAACAAGACTTCTGGTCAGGTGCCTACAGGGTTATAAACACAAAATCAAATAGGGGTGACGCAGGAGTAGGTTTAATAATGAATAGGAAAATTGGAATGTGGGTAAGCTACTACAAACAGCTTAGTGAACGCATTATTGTGGCCAAGATAGATACGAAGCCCACACCTACTACAGTAGTACAAGTTTATATGTATGTAAGTTTTATGTATTATTAGAACATAGAAGCTAAGGTTCAGTGACCGTGTCATTTAACCTACGCCCCTTCTTTTCGATATGCAGAATAATGCTATCCCCAATGGCTTTAGGTAAGTGCCCAGTAATTAAGAGATGATCGGCAAAAGATGAATTTAGGGGACTGGTGCCGTTTTTTCTCAAAAGATGTTCTTCATATCTGATGGTGAAAGCATGTCCAGTTTGCCATATATATTATATTGGCGATACCCATGAACCATAGATCTCGCCGTTGGTGGGGAGGCTTGCGTGCCTCAGCGATGCAGATGGCCGTACTGTAGGTGCAACCACAACGAAGGGGTATCTGTCGCGAGGTCAGACAAACGTGTGGTTGCTGAAAAGGGGCAGCAGCCTTTTCACTAGTTGCAGCGGCAACAGTCTGGATGATTGACTGCCTGGCCCAGTTCTAAGCAAAGAAGGGAAAGCAGAAAGGTTCAAGGAGTATATAAAGGGTCTATACAGGGGCGATTTTCTTGAGGACAGTATTATGGAAATGGAAGAGGAGGTAGATGAAGATGAAATGAGAGATATGATACTGCGTGAAGAGTTTAACTGAGCACTGAAAGACCTAAGTCGAAACAAGGCTCCGGGAGTAGACAATATTCCATTAAAACTACTGACAGCCTTGGGAGAGCCATTCATGACAAAGCTCTACCATCTGATGAGGCTGGCGAAATTCCCTCAGACATCAAGAAGAATATAATACTTCCAATCCCAAAGAAAGCAGGCATTGACAGATGTCAAAATTACCGAAGTATCAGTTTAATAAGTCACAGCTGCAAAATACTAACGTGAATTCCTTACAGATGAATGGCAAACTGGTAGAAGCCGACCTCGTGGAGGTTCAGTTTGAATTCCGTTGAAATGTTGGAACACGTGAGGCAATACTGAACCCACGACTTATCTTAGAAAATAGATTAAGGAAAGTCAAACCTACGTTTCTAGCATTTGTAGACTTAGAGAAAGCTTTTGACAATGTTGACTGGAATACTCTCTTTCAAGTTCTGAAGGTGGCAGGGGTAAAATACAGGGAGCGAAAGGCTATTTACAATTTGTACAGAAAGCAGATGGCAGTTATAAGAGTTGAAGGACATGAAAGGGAAACTGTGGTTGGGAAGGGAGTGAGACAGGGTTGTAGCCTCTCCCCAATGCTATTCAATCTGTATATTGAGCAAGCAGTAAAGGAAACAAAAATTCGGAGTAGATATTAAAATCGATGTAGAAGAAATAAAAAGTTTGAGGTTCGCCGATGACATTGTAATTCTGTCAGAGACAGCAAAGGACTTGGAAGAGCAGTTGAACGGGATGGACAGTGTCTTGGTCTTCAGTCCTGAGACTGGTTTGATGCAGCTCTTCATGCTACTCTGTCCTGTGCAAGCTTCTTCATCTCCCAGTACTTACTGCAACCTACATCCTTCTGAATCTGCTTAGTGTATTCATCTCTTGGTTTCCCTCTACGATTTTTACCCTCCACACTGCCCTCCAATGCTAAATGTGTGATCCCTTGATGCCTCAAAACATGTCCTACCAACCGGTCCCTTCTTTTTGTCAAGTTGTGCCACAAAATCCGCTTATCCCCAATTCTATTCAATACCTCCTCATTAGTTATGTGATCTACCCATCTAATCTTCAGCATTCTTCTGTAGCACCACATTTCGAAAGCTTCTATTCTCTTCTTGTCCAAACTAGTTATCGTCCATGTTTCACTTCCATACAAGGCTACACTCCATACAAATACTTTCCGAAACGACTTCCTGACCCTTAAATCTGTACTCGATGTTAACAAATTTCTCTTCTTCAGAAACGATTTCCTTGCCATTGCCAGTCTACATTTTATATCCTCTCTACTTCGTCCATCATCAGTTATTTTACTCCCCAAACAGCAAAACTCCTTTACTACCTTAAGTGTCTCATTTCCTAATCTAATTCCCTCAGCATCACCCTAATTAATTTGACTGCATTCCATTATCCTCGTTTTGCTTTTGTTGATGTTCATCTTATATCCTCCTTTCAGGACACTGTCCATTCCGTTCATCTGCTCTTCCAAGTCCTTTGCTGTCTCTGACAGAATTACAATGTCATCGGCGAACCTCAAAGTTTTTATTTCTTCTCCATGAATTTTAATACCTACTCCGAATTTTTCTTTTGTTTCCTTTACTGCTTGTTCAATATACAGATTGAATAACATCGGTGAAAGGCTGCAACCCTGTCTCACTCCCTTCCCAACCACTGCTTCCTTTTCATGTCCCTCGACTCTCATAACTGCCATCTGGTTACTGTACAAATTGTAAATAGCCTTACGATCCATGTATTTTATCCTTGCCACCTTCAGAATTTGAAAGAGAGTATTCCAGTTAACATTTTCAAAAGCTTTTTCTAAGTCTACAAATGCTAGAAACGTAGGTTTGCCTTTTCTTAATCTTTCTTCTAAGATAAGTCGTAAGGTTAGTATTGCCTCACGTGTTCCAACATTTCTATGGAATCCAAACTGATCTTCCCCGAGGTCCGCTTCTACCAGTTTTTCCATTCGTCTGTAAAGAATTCGCTTTAGTATTTTGCAGCTGTGACTTATTAAACTGATAGTTCGGTAATTTTCACATCTGTCAACACCTGCTTTCTTTGGGATTGGAATTATTATATTCTTCCTGAAGTCTGAGGGTATTTCCCCTGTCTCATACATCTTACTCAACAGATGGTAGAGTTTTGTAATGACTGGCTCTCCTAAGGCCGTCTGAAGTTCTAATGGAATGTTGTCTACTCCCGGGGCCTTGTTTCGACTCAGGTCTTTCAGTGCCCGGTCAAACTCTTCACGCAGTATCTTATCTCCCATTTCGTCTTCATCTACATCCTCTTCCATTTCCATAATATTGTCCTCAAGTACATCGCCCATGTATAAACCCTCTATATACTCCTTCCACCTTTCCGCCTTCCCTTCTTTGCTTAGAACTGGGTTTCCATCTGAGCTCTTGATATTCATACAAGTGGTTCTCTTCTCTCCAAAGGTCTCTTTAATTTTCCTGTAGGCAGTATCTATCTTACCCCTAGTGAGATAAGCCTCTACATCCTTACATTTGTCCTCTAGCCATCCCTGCTTAGCCATTTTGCACTTCCTGTCGATCTCATTTTTGAGACGTTTGTATTCATTTTTGCCTGCTTCGTTTACTGCGTTTTTATATTTTCTCCTTTCATCAATTAAATTCAGTATTTCTTCTGTTACCCAAAGATTTCTATGAGCCCTCGTCTTTTTACCTACTTGGTCCTCTGCTGCCTTCACTACTTCATCCCTCAAAGCTACCCATTCTTCTTCTACTGTATTTCTTTCCCCCATTCCTGTCAATTGCTCCCTTATGCTCTCCCTGAAACTCTGAACAAACTCTGGTTCTTTTAGTTTATCCATGTCCCATCTCCTTAAACTCCCACCTTTCTGGAGTTTCTTCGGTTTTAATCTACAGTTCATAAGCAATAGATTGTGGTCAGAGTCCACATCTGCCCCTGGAAATGTCTTGCAATTTAAAACTTGATTCCTAAATCTGTGTCTTACTGTTATGTAATCTATCTGATACCTTTTAGTATCTCCAGGATTCTTCCATGTATACAACCTTCTTTTATGATTCTTGAACCAAGTATTAGCTGTTGTTGTTGTTGTTGTCTTCAGTCCTGAGACTGGTTTGATGCAGCTCTCCATGCTACTCTATCCTGTGCAAGCTGCTTCATCTCCCAGTGCCTACTGCAACCTACATCCTTCTGAATCTGCTTAGTGTACTCATCTCTCGGTCTCCCTCTACGATTTTTACCCTCCACGCTGCCCTCCAATGCTAAATTTGTGATCCCTTGATGCCTCAAAACATGTCCTACCAACCGATCCCTTCTTCTAGTCAAGTTGTGCCACAAACTTCTCTTCTCCCCAATCCTATTCAATACCTCCTCATTGGTTACGTGATCTATCCACCTTATCTTCAGTATTCTTCTGTAGCACCACATTTCGAAAGCTTCTATTCTCTTCTTGTCCAAACTAGTTATCGTCCATGTTTCACTTCCATACATGGCTACACTCCAAACAAATACTTTCAGAAACGACTTCCTGATACATAAATCTATATTCGATGTTAACAAATTTCTCTTCTTCAGAAACGTTTTCCTTGCCATTGCCAGTCTACATTTTATATCCTCTCTACTTCGACCATCATCAGTTATTTTACTTTCTAAATAGCAAAACTCCTTTACTACTTTAAGTGTCTCATTTCCTAATCTAATTCCCTCAGCATCACCCGATTTAATTTGACTACATTCCATTATCCTCGTTTTGCTTTTGTTAATGTTCATCTTATATCCTCCTTTCAAGACACTGTCCATTCCGTTCAACTGCTCTTCCAAGTCCTTTGCCGTCTCTGGCAGAATTACAATGTCATCGGCGAACCTCAAAGTTTTTACTTCGTCTCCATGAATTTTAATACCTACTCCAAATTTTTCTTTTGTTTCCTTTACTGCTTGCTCAATATACAGATTGAATAACATCGGGGAGAGGCTACAACCCTGTCTCACTCCTTTCCCAACCAGTGCTTCCCTTTCATGCCCCTCGACTCTAATTACTGCCATCTGGTTTCTGTACAAATTATAAATAGCCTTTCGCTCCCTGTATTTTACCCCTGCCACCTTTAGAATTTGAAAAAGAGTATTCCAGTCAACATTGTCAAAAGCTTTCTCTAAGTCTACAAATGCTAGAAACGTAGGTTTGCCTTTTCTTAAGGTCAGTATTGCCTCACGTGTTCCAACATTTCGACGGAATCCAAACTGATCCTCCCCGAGGTCTGCATCTACCAGTTTTTTCCATTCGTCTGTAAAGAATTCGCGTTAGTATTTTGCAGCCGTGGCTTATTAAACTGATAGTTCGGTAATTTTCACATCTGTCAGCACCTGCTTTCTTTGGGACTGGAATTATTATATTCTTCTTGAAGTCTGAGGGTATTTCGCCTGTCTCATACATCTTGCTCACCAGCTGGTAGAGTTTTGTCATGACTGGCTCCCCCAAGGCCGTCAGTAGTTCTAATGGAATGTTGTCTATTCCGGGGGCCTTGTTTCGACTCAGGTCTTTCAGTGCTCTGTCAAACTCTTCACGCAGTATCGTATCTCCCATTTCGTCTTCATCTACATCCTCTTCTATTTCCATAATATTGTCCTCAAGTACATCGCCCTTGTATAAACCTTCTATATACTCCTTCCACCTTTCTGCCTTCCCTTCTTTGCTTAGAACTGGGCTGCCATCTGCGCTCTTGATATTCATACAAGTGGTTCTCTTCTCTCCAAAGGTCTCTTTAATTTTCCTGTAGGCAGTATCTATCTTACCCCTAGTGAGATAAGCTTCTACATCCTTACATTTGTCCTCTAGCCATCCCTGTTTAGCCATTTTGCACTTCCTGTCGATCTCATTTTTGAGACGTTTGTATTCCTTTTTGCCTGCTTCATTTACTGCATTTTTATATTTTCTCCTTTCATCAATTAAATTCAATATTTCTTCTGTTACCCAAGGATTTCTAGCTGCCCTCGTCTTTGTACCTACTTTATCCTCTGCTGCCTTCACTACTACATCCCTCAGAGCTACCCATTCTTCTTCTACTGTATTTCTTTCCCCTATTCCTGTCAATTGTTCCCTTATGCTCTCTCTGAAACTCTGTACAACCCCTGGTTCTTTCAGTTTATCCAGGTCCCATCTCCTTAATTTCCCACATTTTTGCAGTTTCTTCAGTTTTAATCTACAGGTCATAACCAATAGATTGTGGTCAGAGTCCACATCTGCCCCTGGAAATGTCTTACAACTTAAAACCTGGTTCCTAAATCTCTGTCTTACCATTATATAATCTATCTGATACCTTTTAGTATCTCCAGGGTTCTTCCACGTATACAACCTTCTTTCATGATTCTTAAACCAAGTGTTAGCTATGATTAAGTTGTGTTCTGTGCAAAATTCTACTAGGCGGCTTCCTCTTTCATTTCTTAGCCCCAATCCATATTCACCTACTATGTTTCCTTCTCTCCCTTTTCCTACACTCGAATTCCAGTCACCCATTACTATTAAATTTTCGTCTCCCTTCACTATCTGAATAATTTCTTTTATTTCATCGTACATTTCTTCAATTTCTTCATCATCTGCAGAGCTAGTTGGCATATAAACTTGTACTACTGTAGTAGGTGTGGGCTTCGTATCTATCGTGGCCACAATAATGCGTTCAATATGCTGTTTGTAGTAGCTTACCCACATTCCAATTTTCCTATTCATTATTAAACCTACTCCTGCGTCACCCCTATTTGATTTTGTGTTTATAACCCTGTAGGCACCTGACCAGAAGTCTTGTTCCTTCTGCCACCGAACTGCACTAATTCCCACTATATCTAACTTTAACCTATCCATTTCCCTTTTTAAATTTTCTAACCTACCTGGCCGATTAAGGGTTTCTGACATTCCACGCTCCGATCCGTAGAACGCCAGTTTTCTTTCTCCTGATAACGACGTCCTCTTGAGTAGTACCCACCCGGAGATCCGAATGGGAGACTATTTTACCTCCGAAATATTTTACCCAAGAGGACGTCATCATCATTTAATCATACAGTATAGCTGCATGCCCACGGGAAAAGTTACGGCTGTAGTTTCCCCTTGCTTTCAGCCGGTCACAGTACCAACACAGCGAGGCCGTTTTGGTTATTGTTAGAAGGCCATGTCAGTCAATCATCCAGACTGTTGCCGCTGCAACTAATGAAAAGGCTGCTGCCCCTCTTCAGGAACCACATGTTTGTCTGGCCTCTCAACAGATATCCCTCCGTTGTGGTTGCACTTACGGTAACGGTTATCTGTATCGCTGAGGCACGCAAGCCTTCCCACCAACGGCAAGGTCCATGGTTCATGGGGGGGGGGGGGGGGGGAGAATCTGTTTAAAGCAGATAAATATGTAACTTCATCTTATTATTATTAGTGCTTACGTTATGCCTCAATCAGCTTAATTACAATTACATGTGCCTAGTGAATGTGCAGTAGCCTAGTTGCTTCTGCGGCTACTAGATGGCGCTCGTAGCAACACCATGTTTACTTGCCCACACTTTCTAACGTGGGCACCTCAGTTTTGTTGCAACCTGTGTTCACTCAGTTACGAGCAGCCCTTAGCGGCTCGCCATCTTATCTTATTTACAACTCTTCATGACGTCGCCTTTCTGGCTTTTTTTTTTTTTTTTTTTTTTTTTTTTTTTGTTAAGAATGTGACCATGTGTCTTGTAAGTATTGCCTCTCTTTCCAGTCAGTACACTCTTTAGTTTATTAATGTCTTATATACCTATTATGTTTTAGAACAATTAGTTTAATTCTGAAGACGACGCTCATAGTAGCGTCGAAACCTGGTCAATTTTGACTTAATATTTGTGACCGAGGGCTTATTTCTTCCAATGTAATGTATTATGTTGAAGAGAACAATAATAACCCAACGAAACTGGGAAGCCATCAGGCTAGTTAACTGACAAGCTTTTTCCCCTGTCGTTTCCGTTTCTGAGATGCCTTTTATATGGGCGGAACGTACAGTGTAGTGACACAGAGGAAAGTGCCGGTATAGGCTTGACGGAAGGCCTTGTCTCTGTCGTTTCTGGTACGCCTCCTCTTTGGAACGAGGAGTACGACAGTCAGACTGAGGTGGGAGAGGTAGCCGGTCAGGTAGCACTGGCTGAGAGAGGTCATGGAATGGTGCAGTGACATTGGTGCAGTTTATGGAGGAAGGCGACAATTATACACGGCGTATCAAAAAGAATCATCCAGTTTGGCACTTCTATATTTATGAAACTGATGAACATATACAATGAATTTTTTTTTATCATCGGGAAACTCAAAAAGTTTTTTATAACTACCTTTTCATAGGTGTTCAATATGCCCCCTTGAGATGAACGTCATATGTCAATGCGGTATTCAAATTGTTCCCGCACTGCAGCGATCATGTCTTGAACTACAGCTCCCACGGCCGCTGTTATGCGATGTCTCAGTTCATTCATTGCTGTTGGTATCGGAGGCACATAAACAGAGACTTTTTTGAACTCCGACAAGAAATAATCACGTACAGTCAGGTCCGGTGACCTTGGAGGCCAGTAATGTAAGGCTAAATAATTTGGTCCAGTGCGACCGATCCGTCGTTCAGTAATCCTTTGATTTAAAAATTCCTGCACTTCCAGATGCAAATGTGGCGGTGCCACATCCTGTTGGTAAATGAAGTCGTTCGAATCAGTCTCCAAATGTGGGCAAAAAAAGTCCTCAAGCAATTTCGAGATATGTATTTCCTGTAACATTGTTCACGGCAAAGAAAAATGGACCATACACCGTTTCCCGTGAAACTGCACAAAACACATTAAATTTTGGAGAGTCCCTCTCATGTCGTACAACTTTATGTGGTTGTTCTGTACCCTATATTCTCACATTATGATGGACTTCAAGAAGAATATAATAATTCCAATCCCAAAGAAAGCAGGTACTGACAGATGTGAAAATTATCGAACTATCAGTTTAATAAGTCACAGCTGCAAAATACTAACACTAATTCTTTACAGACGAATGGAAAAACTGGTAGAAGCAGATCTCGGGGAAATCAATTTGGATTCCGTTGAATATTGGAACACGTGAGGCAATATTGACCTTACGACTTATCTTACAAGAAAGATTAAGGAAAGGCAAACCTAACTTTCTAGCATTTGTAGACTTAGAGAAAGCTATTGACGATGTTAACTGGAATACTCTCTTTCAAATTCTAAAGGTGGCAGGGGTAAAATACAGGGAGCGAAAGGCTATTTACAATTTGTACAGAAACCAGATGGCAGTCATAAGAGTCGAGGGGCATGAAAGGGAAGCAGTTGTTGGCAAGGGAGTAAGACAGGGTTGTAGCCTCTCCCCGATGTTATTCAATCTGTATATTGGGCAAGCAGTAAAGGAAACAAAAGAAAAATTTGGAGTAGGTATTAAAATCCATGGAGAAGAAATAAAAACATTGATGTTCGCCGATGACATTATAATTCTGTCAGACAGAAAAAGACTTGGAAGAGCAGTTGAACAGAATGGACAGTGTCTTGAAAGGAGGATATAAGATGATCATCAACAAAAGCAAATCGAGGACAATGGAATGTAGTCGAATTAAGTCGGGTGATGCTGGAGGAATTAGATTAGGAAATGAGACACTTAAAGTAGGAAAGGAGTTCTGCTATTTTGGGAGCAAAATCACTGATGATGGTCGAAGTACGAGATGCATTCAAGTTCTAGAACCTCTGATTTTTTTCTCATTAACTACTCACCCGAAATCAATGAAACTGGCGTTACTTCTCGACGTAATCGCCCTGCAGACATACACATTTTTCACAACGCTGACGCCATGATTCCATGGCAGCGGCGAAGGCTTCTTTAGGAGTCTGTTTTGACCACTGGAAAATCGCTGAGGCAATAGCAGCACGGCTGGTGAATGTGCGGCCACGGAGAGTGTCTTTCATTGTTGGAAAAGGCCAAAAGTCACTAGGAGCCAGGTCAGGTGAGTAGGGAGCATGAGGAATCACTTCAAAGTTGTTATCACGAAGAAACTGTTGCGTAACGTTAGCTCGATGTGTGGGTGCGTTGTCTTGGTGAAACAGCACATGCGCAGCTCTTCCCGGACGTGTTTGTTGCTGTGCAGGAAGGAATTTGTTCTTCAAAACATTTTCGTAGGTTGCACCTGTTACCGTAGTGCCCTTTGGAACGCAATGGGTAAGGGTTACGCCCTCGCTGTCCCAGAACATGGACACGATCATTTTTTTAGCACTGGCGGTTACCCGAAATTTTTTTGGTGGCGGTGAATCTGTGTGCTTCCATTGAGCTGACTAGCTCTTTGTTTCTGGATCGAAAAATGGCATCCACGTCTCATCCATTGTCACAACCGACGAAAAGAAAGTCCCATTCACGATGTCGCTGCGCGTGAACATTGCTTGCCAACATGCCACACGGGCAGCCATGTGGTCGTCTGTCATCATTCGTGGCACCCACCTGGATGACACTTTTCGCATTTTCAGGTCGTCATGCAGGATTGTGTGCACAGAACCCACAGAAATGCCAACTCTGCAGGCGATCTGTTCAACAGTCATTCGGCGATCCCCCAAAACAATTCTCTCCACTTTCTCGATCATGTCGTCACACTGGCTTGTGTGAGCCCGAGATTGTTTCGGTTTGTTGTCACACGATGTTCGTTTCGGTTTGTTGTCACACGATGTTCTGCCTTCATTAAACTGTCGTACCCACGAGCGCACTTTCGACACATCCATAACTCCATCACCACATGTGTCCTTCAACTGTCGATGAATTTCAATTGGTTTCACACCACGCAAATTCAGAAAACGAATGATTGCACGCTGTTTAAGTAAGGAAAACGTCGCCATTTTAAGTATTTAAAACAGTTCTCATTCTCGCAGCTGGCGGTAAAATTCCATTTGGCGTACGGTGCTGCCATCTCTGGGACGTATTGACAAAGCACGCGGCCTCATTTTAAAACAATGTGCATGTTTCTATCTCTTTCCAGTCCGGAGAAAAAAAGTCGGAGGCCTTAGAACTTCAATGCACCTCGTAGAGAAGATACAAAATGTAGACTGGCAATGGCAAGGAAAGCGTTTCTGAAGAAGAGAAATTTGTTAACATCGAGTATAGATTTAAGTGTCAGGAAGTGTTGAAAGAATTTGTATGGAGTGTAGCCATGTATGGAAGTGAAACATGGACAATAAATAGTTTGGACAAGAAGAGGATAGAATATTTCGAAATGTGGTGCTATAGAAGAATGCTGAAGATTAGATGGGTAGATCATATAACTAATGAGGAGGTACTGAATAGAATTGGGGAGAAGAGGAGTTTGTGGCACAACTTGACAAGAATAAGTGACCGGTTGGTAGGACATGTTCTGAGCCATCAAGGGATCACAAATTTAGCGTTGGAGGGCACCGTGGAGTGTAAAAATCCTAGAGGGAGACCAAGAGATGAATACACTAAGCAGATTCAGAAGGATGTAGGGTGCAGTAAGTAGGAATACTCCTTGCAGTAGTAAGTCGTCTCGCGTAAACTGTAGTAATCGATGCAAGATATTTCCAGACAAAATTATTGTACTGCAATAATCGTACTATCTTAGTTCAATAATGGTGCCAAAAGGTACACAATATGGCACGTGTGGTGTCGTGCAAGGAACGAGATTCCAGGTCAAGCTTGGTAACTCGCGACGGAACCACAATGACGAATGACAGACGCCGGCGTAGACAAGCCACCAAGAATTTCCGTACAGCACTGCTGGATGTCGGAGCGGAGCGCCGCTCAGTTCAGCATCGTCTCACTACAGCCAGCAGTACGAGAGTTGTATTAGACAGAACTGTGTCTAATACTTTAGAGTGAACAGTACTTCGAGAGAAGAGACTATCGTATTGTACTGTATCAAGTGACGGGTTAAAGTTCAGTGGCAGCACGAAACACACATGACGTTCCTGTGGCAATGGGTTATTTCGAAGTTAAATACTTCATGTTGTCCAAACTATAAGAAAGTGATCTATTATTTTGTATGTTTTATAGTATCAATTCGGCCTCCTTCAGAAGTAAATCTAAGAAGCCACCGCTGTGCCGTCAACTGTTCTTTCGTCTGGCACAACAGAGTGTTTGCTCTATCTAAATGACACACGAAAATACATATGAAAGTAATTTGCAACATATTCTCTACTGTTCTTCTTCTCACAAGGCAAGCTACCGCCAACGTATTTCGTAATTATTGATGTAACACCGAGCCAGACGTTCGTTAACGGAAACTGTAGTGACTGGTAGTTTCTAACGCAGGTGTTATACTAATTGCATGACTGCGTGATATAAGGACCATTCTAGTCTTCACAGCTCCAATTTGATGCCAAGATGTATTTTTTTCTACGACAACTAACGTTTTAGTTTGAGAAATACAACTGCATCGTGTGAGGTTACCAGATAATTCGATGATTACTATCATGACTGCTATTATTATCTTCTTATGCTGCCACTACCCATGTGATTGAAGGAAAGGTATATGCTCTTCAATCATTTTTAGAATCATCTGCCGAAATATAGTAATTATGTAGTTCCTTCCATGTATAGGGAATACTTTTCGATTTAATGTCGGATATCTCCAATTCTTTGTTAATCAGATTAAAATTAAATTAATTGCTGAAACCTTTATTTGAGAGCAGAAATTGTGCTCCTTTCATTTATTTATTTGCGCTTAGCAACGATGCTTGTCAAATGCTAAATCTAGAGGTAAAACACTATTCAAAATGCAGGTATGTTAATGTATGCCGTTAAATGTCAAGTGTATACTTTATAGATGACTTGGTCAGACTGTTGTGAATCATATGGGAGTACATTGCTGCTGGCTAATATCTCTCTTATGTTTGTGTATCGTGTTTAATAAACTACCGAAAAGACCATATGCAGTATGCTATATAGTAATAACAATTGACTATAACTTATCATAATAACGGTATAAAAAAATGTCTGCCTTCTTAAGGCAGAATACCCCAAATCATTACGAATTAGCAAGAAAAAGTTAAAAAATCATTCAGTGCCACCCAAGTCAATGTTATTGACAGAAGCAGAAAAAACTGATTAACATGTGTGCAATTCTGTAAATGTTGTGTCTATACATCCACGGACTAGGGAACAGAGGTAGCGATAAAATGGCGGAGAGGTTTTCATTCGATATCTTTATTGATTGTTGATCTGCCTTCGAGATTGTATTCTATAGAGGAGGAGGAAGTATTGTCACCGCCAGTATTTTAACCGACAGCAAGTGCAGTTTGCAATTTCATGTACAAACACTTTACCCCTATGCTAGCAGGCATCTGCAACAAACCTTGCCTTCCTGTCGCCTCAATCGTAGATTCGTCAGCTAAACAGCGACGTAAATAGCGAAACTAGCTTCAGTTTCTGTGGAAACGAGCTTCTTGGAATCAAAATAATTCATTTGATACCTTCTATGTCATCCTCTAATGAGAGAGATATTAGTGAGTGAATTTAGAATGAAACTTTTGCACCAGTCCAGGAAGTAATTTGAAGGCCAAATTGCTGTCAAATGTATGCTGCAATGTTGCCAATTCTCCATTAGACTGCTGATAGGCAGAAGATGTCTGCAAACATGAAAAGTCTCTTCAGCTTGTAACCATAGGACAAGCCGACACAACACAAACGTGGCAGGGCCGGCGTTGGCGCTAGCGCCGGTTGCTACCACTTTGACGGGGATCTGAATTAACAAACGTAAAGGCCAGTTAGCTACCGATTGCAGCTTGAATGTCAGATATAAATATCGGGGGAATAATTTACGGGGCCCTCCTTTTAAGTTGTAGTCGTAGCAATTTTTGTTATTATGTCTTATAAGAACTGCAAACTAAGTAGTTCTAAGTTCTAGGGGACTAATGACCTTAGATGTTAAGTCCCATAGTGCTCAGAGCCATTTGAACCATTTTTTGGGAGGGGGGCATTAGGCTTTTGTGCAGGGTAAAGTAACAAGTGCCCACTGTATTGCACAACCTGTTACACACGTGCTACAGCCACTCCTTCGACAGGGAGGTGATGTGCTTTTTCAGCAAGATAATTCACACCCACAGAAAGCTGTTGCATCGCAACGTGCTTTTCGTTGTGTACAACTACCCTTGGCCAGCAGAATCATCAGATCATCACCATTGGACACGTTTCGGATATGATGAAGCGGGAAGGCACTTGTTCTCCGGAGCTTGCAAGAATCATTTGCGAATTGCAAGAAAAGGTGCGTGGGACAATCTGTCGCTGAATTCCACACGACGCCTTTACTATATTTTGCATGCGAGAACAACAGGCCTGCGTTGTCACCAGAGAGGGTACAGTGTGTACTGTTGGTATTGCTTGGATCTTTTACTGCGACATTAGTGTTTCTTTTGGCCTGAATTTGTTGTCATACACTCCTACGATGATAAAGTCTCGTCCTTGAAGGTGTTGCATTTTTTTTTCTCGGAAGTGTATAGGCCATCGACGTTCTGGCTACAGACGGGCCAATCGTAACCGATGAACCACCGTGTTACCCTCTGCCGGTGACGTCATTTGGATGCGGAATGGAACGCTAGGATTCAACACTCAGCGCTCCTGGCCATTGTCGGTTTAAGCAGACCTGGAGCCGCTACTACGCGGTTGAGTAGCTCTTCAAGAGGCATCACGAGGCTGAGTGCAGCCCGTTCCTGTCCTCCTATCAAGGAAAATCCCTGGTAGCACCGGGAATCGAACCCGGGTCCTCCGCATGGCGGTCACCCACGCTGACCACTCAGCTAAAGAGGCGGACGTCTTATAGACACGGGGTATTGTTATTCTCGCTACCGTCATTAGCTGTGTTTAATTGATACCCACTCAATGTAATAACATGTTGTAAAATCACGTGACAGTGTTATCTGAAAGTAGGTAGCAAAATGTAGGTTGTCGAATAATCGGGTCTACTGCCGGATGTTTGTGTCGCTCTGGCACAATATCTCCGCCACGTAACTCGTTGCCTTCTTCAGGTGCTACGTGAGACTGCCGCAGCGCCCTCTGGACATAAATACTGGACAAGATCCTCCAATACGGCAGTCTCAGGTAGCACCTGAAGAAGGCAACGAGTTAGGTGGCGGAGATATTGTGCCAGAGCGACACAAACATCCGGCAGCAGACCCGATTATTCCACATGTCAAGATCTCGCACGGAAAGCCTGAAGAGTTACAAAATGTAGGTTAACAGTAAAATTGTCAGCTTGCGGGCAGCTTCAAGTGGTATGGGGAAACCGTGATAAATCTATATCGACCTGGAACGGGTGCAATGAAAATCACTGCCCGGTGTGGAGCAGCAGTGAAGGCAACGGACTCACATTTTGGAGGAGCGGAGTTCATATCCCTGGCCATCGGTCCTGGTTTATATTTTACATACTTTGTCCTCATTGCTTAAACCAAATGCTCTGAAAAGGACAAGGCGATTCCCTTGACTATCATCTTCTAATCCTACCTGTACTCCGCCTCTAACTGCCTGGCGTGACGTTAAAACGTAGTTGTCTTCTTTCAAAATATAAACCGAAACGTGTCACCTCTCCAGCACGAGTCCGGAGTCGAAATCGTTGGGGACTCCTGTTCGAATCGAGAGACTGCGTGACACTCGACGATATTTTTGAGCGCGAGCAACACGCCACAAATATGAGTGCAGGGCGCCCCGTGGCGCAGCTGCGGGCCCACGGATCGAACTCGCGTAACAGGTTTGTCCGCGGCGCGGCTGGTACCACCTCTCCAAAAGCACTCCACCTCCCATAGCGAAAGCGGACCTCTGCCTCTCCTTACGCGCCGGCAGATTTTGTCGTGTCTACAGGACGCCTTGTGTTTAGTGAGGTCTTAGTGTTGTGTAAGGGAAGCAGGATATCTCGTGAGAAATGGTCGACGTCTATTACAGGCTCGGCATTATTTCTTTTGATCTATGATAGGGAACTAAACTGACGACAGTATTTCTAAAGTAACTGTATCGGCGTTCGCCAGAAACGATTCATTATGTATTAAAAGCGGTGGCTCGTTTTATTTTACAGGTTGTTGTCCCTCTGTGTAGGAGCTGTAATTTTTGATATTCCTTTTTTTAAACCAGCTAGGTAAAACAGAGGCCACTACTTCAACCACAAGTGGATTTAGTGCTCACGTACTTACACTGAGCCGTGAACACTTCCCAGTTTATTAGTGGGGGATAATTGAAAATTATTATTACTATTATCGGTGCCATGCATGCAATGGTCGCGCCAGGCGCGCGATATTGAATCTTGATCCTATCATTAATGGCGCGAGACCTGCACGACCTTGTAGCAACCGTTATAGTTCTTCATTATTCTACTGTGACACTAAGGATGGTTTCACGCAATGAAAGGGAGAATGTACAAATTAACAGTTAAGTACTGAACAATTATACAATCAAATGGGGGTGGGGAAGAAAGAATTGAGTTCAGCAGCTTGCCCCAACGCTCGTTCATAATGAGCCACGATAGCAGGAGACAAGGAATTTTAGGGACGATCGCCGTATTATCAAATGGGCTCCAATTTACTAAAGGAAGGGGTTGCAGGCATGCAACGACCACCGTCATGAATCAGCCAAAGACTAAGAAAGTTGTTACTGTGGGTGAATCGCTAGGTAGCCTCCCGTACTAAAGGAATACAACCAGCAAGACGCGAAACTATTCATATAACTTTGGCTCGCGGTCCGACTACGTTAACGAAACATGAAGGGGCGCCAGGCACTCACCACGTGGCGTAGGACAAAGGGCACAAGTTTTCAAGATAGGACGACATAAATTCTGAGTCGAATTTTACACAGGAGAACTGAAAGAGCTACTGTCGGACGAAGTGGAAATGTGAGCATGTTCAAAAATGGGACTTAACTGCTTACACACTACTTAACCTAAATTATCCTAAGGACAAACACAGACACCCATGCCCGAGGGAGGACTCGAATCTCCTCCAGGATCAGCCACATAGTCCATGACTGCAGCGCCTGAGACCGCTCGGCTAAAAGTGAGCATGAATGTATGCACTTTAGTGCCGGACTCCAAGCTTCTGTGACTAACCTACACGTCTCGCACATTATGCCCGACTGTATAAGGAAAATCCTACTGTCTTATAACACGGAAAACATTGCATAAACCGTAATTCAAGGAGCGCACATCAGTACAATGACCTATAAGGCTCCCTCTGGGCCGCAGGGCGCGAATCTACAGTGCACGTCGGCGCTCATGCTTACCGAACTTCATCTCCTGGAAGCAGCACCTCCGGTCTACGGCACGGTCACACTAGAACTGACTACTGCCCCTTTGTCCACAATCAATCCGCGGAGGGCGGTTGGGCTGAATTGGCCAATCATGGGGCCAGAATTTCACAGGGACGCGACCTGATGACGTTAAAGTTGAGAAGAAATATCAGTTACAAGGTTGGTAAGGCAGGTTGGAGAACTGAGAGCAGGAGAAACTTTGGCCACTACTGAACTTTCAAACGCCACCACGTGCTACCCTGGCGATCGGGAAGAGGATAGGAAACGGGGAGCCATCATGGCTGCTAGGAAGACTGCTGCCCTCGCCCATAAATAAAGAAAATTCTTGGCGCCAAGATCAGTGTGAGACAAGCTGTAAAAATCGTCAAATAAATCAGGCAACCCATAGAAATTATTAACATTACCTGAATTATTAGTTTACCGAATACCAGAATGCGTGGATTAGAAATATGAAATGCGAGCACTGAATGGTGAATGAAGTGCACGTCTTTCAGTATGTGGGGAATATGAATCTATTTGGCAGTACAGGATTTTGAGTGTTACACCTTCCGAATACAAGTAGGTACGGTGTTAATCGTGACATGGAATGTTATATTCATCATGCTCGTTCCACTTGACGGAAGGTGTCTTGTCATCAGATGCCAAATTTGTAAGAAGACTTTTATGATCACAAAAGAAGTTATTGTGGTACGATCTCATCAGCTGGTCTTTGTTCCATATGGAATGTTCCATTGAGTTTCTCTTTATAACACGAGAACATGATATCTGACTTTTACATATTCATTTTTACTTAGAAATGTTCACATTAAATGTTGAAAGTGTGCCCCCTGTTGTTGAATACACAATTCAGTTCGTCTAATCATACGCCACGCGCGGCTAACAATCATACAGTACTGCGGAGACACTCTTTGAACAGCCCGTGTAACTTGCCTCATTGTCACTTTTGCCGTACGACACTTGCTGATTTTTATAACAATAGCAAGAAAACATGTTACATGTTTTGATGTAATGCACACCGTAACACAATTCTGAGGGTCAGATTTTCGAAACCCCGTAACTGTCTTCCATTACAATGCAGAAGTTTGAAATTTGGCTCAAAGGTGTCCAGAGCATGGACAGCAAAAGTGATTGTAAATCTGAGAGCACTAGAATTTGGAACGCAAAAAATGGACAGCAAAAATGAAAGATGTGCAGATGAGTTGGGGCTTTTAACCTGTCCACATCTGCCTCTGGAACTATCTTATATTTAAAAATCTGGTCTCTAAATCTCTTTCTTACCATTATGAAATCAATCTGAAAGCTTCTGGTGTCTCCACGTCTCTTCCACGTAAACAGGTTTCTTTTATAATGAAATTATGCTCTGTGCAAAATTCTACTTTTCCCCGAGTCCATATTCACTACTATTTTTCCTTCTCTTCCTTTTTGCTACTGTCATTCTGCAGTATCCCTTCACAATTAAATTTTCGTCTCCTTTAACTGTCTGGATATTTTTGTTTATCTCATCATACATTTCTTCAATCTCTACATCCTCTGCGGAGATACTTCGTATATGAACTTATACTTCTGTGGTAGATGTGAGCTTCTTGTCTATCTTCGCTACGATAATTCGTTCACTACGTTGTTCATAATAGCTCCACCCGTATTCCTATTTTCCTAGTCATTACTAAAGCCTCTCTTGCATTACCCCTGTTCGATTTCGTCTTTATGACCGTGTGTTCACCTGACAAGGACTCCTGTTCTTGTTGCCACCGAACTTCTCTAATTCCCACTACATCTAACTTCGACCTATCCATGTCCCTTTTTAAATTTTCTAACTTGCCTGCCCGATTAAGGGATCTGACATTCCACGCTCCAATCCGTAGAACGCCAGTTTTTGTTTCCCCTGCAACCACATCCTCCTGAGTAGTCTCCACCCGGAGCTCCAGGTGGGGAACTATTTTACCTACAGAATATTTTACCCAAGAGGACGCCATCATCGTTCAACAGTAGAGCTGCATGCCCTCGGGAAAAATTGTAGCTGTAGTTTCCTCTTGATTTCAGCCGTTCGCAGTATCAGCACAGCAAGGCCGTTTTGGTTGATGTTACAATCATACGATCTGTTGCATCTGCAACTACTAAAAAGGCTGCTGCCCCTCTTCAGGAACCACAAGTTTGCCTGGCGTCTTAACAGATACCCGCCCGTTGTAGTCGTATCTACGATACGGCCACATATATCGCTGAGGCACGATTCACTTCTAGCGTTAATACCAGTTTTTGCCGGGTCGAGTGGCCGTGCGGTTCTAGGCGCTACAGTCTGGAACCGAACGACCGCTATGGTAGCAGATTCGAATCCTGCCTCGGGCATGGATGTGTGTGATGTCCTTAGGTTAGTTAGGTTTAATTAGTTCTAAGTTCTAAGCGACTGATGACCTCAAAAGTTAGGTCGCATAGTGCTCAGAGCCATTTGAACCAGTTTCACATGTTCACCCATTTCCGGATGAGTTAACGTTTCAATAGTATGGACTACTCATTAGATATACATTGGCTGTATCCGTCAAAGGAGGAAATAGTAGAGCAAGATTGTAGCTGGAACGCCTCATTGTGCCAATACTGCCGCGTGGTGGGCGACGACACACACTGTGAATGTGGCCTTTAACGCCAGACGAAAATCAGATAGCTGACCGAAGTGGGAGTGAGGGTATTGTTCGAAACAGAGGGAGTAAGAGGGTAACAACGCTGATTGAAATTCCGTTCAGGCAAAGCTCTCGGGAATTTCTGAGTATTGAACTATCAGAGACGCACTTCAAGTTTCGCTGCTCTGTCCTTGTGCCCCTAGCGTGTTGTGCTGTCGCCGAGAAGTAGCACGTTCAACGAAGCGGTCACAACGCGCCTTAGTTTTCCTGGTGTGCTTACGGGAAGTGTTTACCGACGCACCAGCGAAGACGGTTGACATTACGGGCTGAGCCTCCCACTGGCTTTCGGTTTCCCGCGTCGTTTCGAAAACCTCAGCAGTTCTGAGTTTCTCGTCTAAAGGATCCAAATCCGTTAAGCCCGTCCGCGCACTTCCTTCTGTGGATAGTATTTGAGAAAGAAGTCCTGAATGATGCAATCGGCATACAATTTGCGTCGTGATTCTTCTGTGCACACAAAAGCACAACGACAGCTATGACCCAGTCCTTATAGGATTCTGACTGCCATTTAAAACGCCGGTAAAATTCCAGTCTAGTCTACGCCTATCGGTGTTGATACGTATAACGATCCGACGGCAGGTTACAGAGTTGAGAAAAAAACAATCTATCAGGATCTTCGTGGGGTACAGCTCACGGATCTCTATTGTCAACATGTTAGTCTCGTGAAAGTCAGGAACTCTATCGATATTTAACATAACAGAGAACCGACTCGTGGCGATAATATATTAGACCTTCTGGTGACAAACAGACCCGAACTATTTGAATCAGTTAATGCAGAACAGGGAATCAGCGATCATAAAGCGGTTACTGCATCGATAATTTCAGCCGTAAATAGAAATATTAAAGAAGATAGGAAGATTTTTCTGTTTGGCAAAAGTGACAAAAAGCAGATTACAGACTACCTGACGGCTCAACACAAAAGTTTTGTCTCAAGTACAGATAGTGTTGAGGATCAGTGGACAAAGTTCAAAACCATCGTACAATATGCGTTAGATGAGTATGTGCCAAGCAAGATCGTAAGAGATGGAAAAGAGCCACCGTGTTACAACAACCGAGTTAGAAAACTGCTGCGGAAGCAAAGGAAACTTCACAGCAAACATAAACATAGCCAAAGCCTTGCAGACAAACAAAAATTACTTGAAGCGAAATGCAGTGTGAGGAGGGCTATGCGAGAGTCTTTCAATGAATTCGAAAGTAAAGTTCTATGTACTGACTTGGCAGAAAATCCTAAGAAATTTTGGTCCTATGTCAAAGCAGTAGGTGGATCAAAACAAAATGTCCAGACACTCTGTGACCAAAATGGTACTGAAACAGAAGATGACAGACTAAAGGCCGAAATAGTAAATGTCTTCTTCCAAAGCTGTTTCACAGAGGAAGACTGCACTGTGCTTCCTTCTCTAGATTGTCGCACAGTTGACAAAAAGGTTGATATCGAAATAGATGACAGAGGGATAGAGAAACAATTAAAATCGCTCAAAAGAGGAAAGGCCGCTGGTCCTGATGGGATACCAGTTCGATTTTACACAGAGTACGCGAAGGAACTTGCCCCCCTTCTTGCAGCGGTGTACCGTAGGTCTCTAGAAGAGCGAAGCGTTCCAAAGGATTGGAAAAGGGCACAGGTCATCCCCGTTTTCGAGAAGGGACGTCGAACAGATGTGCAGAACTATAGACCTATATCTCTAACGTCGATCAGTTGTAGAATTTTGGAACACGTATTATGTTCGAGTATAATGACATTTCTGGAGACTAGAAATCTACTCTGTAGGAATCAGCATGGGTTTCGAAAAAGACGGTCGTGTGAAACCCAGCTCGCGCTATTCGTCCACGAGACTCAGAGGGCCTTAGACACGGGTTCACAGGTAGATGCCGTGTTTCTTGACTTCCGCAAGGCGTTTGACACAGTTCCCCACAGTCGTTTAGTGAACAAAGTAAGAGCATACGGACTATCTGATCAATTGTGTGATTGGATTGAGGAGTTCCTAGATAAGAGAACGCAGCATGTCATTCTCAATGGAGAGAAGTCTTCCGAAGTAAGAGTGATTTCAGGTGTGCCGCAGGGGAGTGTCATAGGACCGTTGCTATTCACAATATACATAAATGACCTGGTGGATGACATCGGAAGTTCACTGAGGCTTTTTGCAGATGATGCTGTGGTGTATCGAGAGGTTGCAACAATGGAAAATTGTACTGAAATGCAGGAGGATCTGTAGCGAATTGACGCATGGAGCACGGAATGGCAATTGAATCTCAATGTAGACAAGTGTAATGTGATGCGAATACATAGAAAGATAGGTCCCTTATCATTTAGCTACAAAATAGCAGGTCAGCAACTGGAAGCAGTTAATTCCATAAATTATCTGGGAGTACGCATTAGGAGTGATTTAAAATGGAATGATCATATAAAGTTGATCGTCGGTAAAGCAGATGCCAAACTGAGATTCATTGGAAGAATCCTACGGAAATTCAATCCGACAACAAAGGAAGTAGGTTACGGTACGCTTGTTCGCCCACTGCTTGAATACTGCTCAGCAGTGTGGGATCCGCACCAGATAGGGTTGATAGAAGTGATAGAGAAGATCCAATGGAGAGCAGCGCGCTTCATTACAGGATCATTTAGTAATCGCGAAAGCGTTACGGAGATGATAAACTCCAGTGGAAGACTCTGCAGGAGAGACGCTCAGTAGCGCGGTACGGGCTTTTGTTAAAGTTTCGAGAACACACCTTCACCGAAGAGTCAAGCAGTATATTGCTCCCTCCTACGTATATCTCGCGGAGAGACCATGAGGATAAAATTAGAGAGATTAGAGCCCACACAAAAGCATATCGACAATCCTTCTTTCCGCGTACAATACGAGACTGGAATAGAAGGGAGAACCGATAGAGGTACTCAGGGTACCCTCCGCCACACACCGTCAGGTGGCTTGCGGAGTATGGATGTAGATGTAGATAATTCTGATTTAAGGTTCCGTCTCATTTGCACGTTTTCAATAAGGCTATTAGTTTCGATCACTCTGGATCACCTTAAGATCGAAAACATAGCAAAGCTAAATATGAAGGGCTTATTTCAATAGTGGTACAAGTTCTATTTTGTTCATTTTAAGATACAGAGTCCTAAAGTTAAATGAGCGCTGAAAAATCTGCAGTTGAGATACCAGAAGTATTCAAGCATATGGCTTCTTGGTAGAGATGAAACTTTCTTTCTGTTTGTTTCGATGATTAATGTCAGAAGCACTATAATCAGAAAAATGGAGGTAATGGACTTGTACCACTATTGAAATAAGCCCTTCATATGTACCATCTAATATTTTACAATAAGCAGAAAAGGAATTGTATCTAAATGTACAATGTTTAAGTACTTACAAAACACAAGAGTCTGATATGTGGTTCTAAGCAGACAAGAGCGGTTTCTGGCGCAACTACTTACGTAAATTCTACATTTATGTCCAATTATTTGGTCCCACTTATTGTAAAATATTAGATGGTACATATTTAGTTCTGATTTGGTTTAAAACTGAACATCATCCTGAGTGATGGATGCATGTAATGTAATTAATAATGTGCAACTGAGACTGAACAATAAACGAGAATTTTCTTAAAAAACCGTTTCCGATCTGAATCGCTTATCTTGCAAGCTGAGGGACTGTAAATACGTTTACTGGTCGTCAACGCCGTCGAAAGACGTTGGAAGCGGCGAGTTTGCCGAAGTCGTCTCGTTTCTGGTGGACAGTGCAGTTGTTTGGTGCTGTGACAGGGCCAAGCGCTGTTGCTGTTGATCAGATTGCTGCCAATCAAACTCGTTGTTCCTGCTGTTGTAGAAACCACCATGCAACATTACCGACCTGATTTACATAGTCTGTTCATCGTCTGTCTTCTCAGTAGCATGCCGTCCGTGGTTGTAAACTGAAAATCTTTGTGAATATTGGATGGTGTTTGCTTAATAATGCGCTGCGCACAACACTGCAATTTCGATTTCAGTTTTTTCACACAATTGTTATCCATGAAGTCCTGTTGTTCAGACGATGATTAGTTTCTTAACTTAAATAGCGCAAAAAACAGGTTGGATCTCTCACACAACCAAGAGTCCTGCGGCGGGATTCTTCAGATAAATTATAGCACTACTGAAGAGCAGTTTCTTGGAGATAGTTTCCAAAAACCAGTAGTAACCCTAAAAAGTCTCAAAATCGAAATGTTAAGTGTGGCACAGAGCACTGTTCACATTTGCATCATCGTTCACAGAAAACCTACTGTCTTACAGTAAGCCCCGAAAGAAAGCTATACACTTAGTTCAGTCCTTACAAAAAAGTGACGACGTACAACAATCGCTCGACCCAGTGACAGTGATGGCCCCAATCTCCTACCAATCTCAACACAATTCAACCAAACTATTCACAAACTTAAGTAAAAGAAATCACTTGTAAATTGTTAGGTACTAACATTAGTGAGTTTTTGAGGGTACCGATACGAGTGTTTTCGCTGACGGGCTGAACATGGCAGCTGCGTGGATGATTAGCGGGAGCATACACCGCACAGGTGTTGATCGTTTGCTCGCCGACCGGCGCTGACTATTTTGGATGATGTCCAAACTTCTATTTTAGGAACTACATAATCATTTCAAAAACTTCTAGGCTGCACTTTACTACTCAGGATGGACAATAAGTATTGATAAAAATTTGGTTAGAGAAATATGTGGTGCTCTAGGAATTTCGAAAAGTTTATCAAACAGTTTTATGCACCGGCATTGAGAATACCCTGTTTAGGGGTAGATGTGCCGTATAGAAAATTATGGTAAACTATGCAAAAATGAAGAACGTCACCCTGAGCATCAAAATTAGGTCAACGAAAGTATAACGGAAAATGTCGTGATTCAGTTAGCAGACGCAAACCTGCAATGGGAAATGTAACCGCTTCTTCTTTACCGGTAATTATCATGCAAGTTAATTAGTTTTCCAAAATGTCAACTACGTTACTGAAAATTCGGAATGCCAGCCTTTATAATGAGTAGTGTCGCAAAGCTCATAAATTCCTGTTACCTCAGACGATACCTGCTAAGTCTTACTGCCGTAAAATATTGAATTATTCATATCTTTTCATTAGCAACACTTTCATGAGAACTACATACGTTAGAAGAATCAGTACAGTAAAGATAACACCCGAAACGATAGAACTAACACGGAGAAGTCCCCATCGGTGAATAGACTTTCTGAAACCATATAAAGGTGATCCAAGGCATCACACCTTGCAGCCATTGAATCGGCTGGGCCCTCGTTTGGTAGTAACCGACGAAACAGAATTCGGAGTTTTGCGTAATCATCGACAACCTTAAAAAAAGGCGTATTGCGTAGTCTGTTTGGGTGAAATAACGGATGGGGTTGTAGCTACACCTTCTAACAACCCTTCCACAACAAAGGTCAAAATTTAATACGATTGTTGGTGTTGCTCACGCTGCTAAATACTGCATTTTCAGGCAACAACAGTCATATTATGTGGCAAGTGTCATTAGAGCACAGTTAATAGTCATTTCGTGTAATAATGAAAAAACTAGGCACTCATCTTTTTGTGTTTCCCACGCTGGTCTCGTGAAATCATGGCTAAATCATTCAAAGTCTAGGTGGTTATGATTGCAAGCTCGGATGCAAAGAGGCCTAGGTTTTATTCTGCTGTATTCAAAAGTTATGTAGATGCGCTTCACAAACCATTCTTGAAGATTACACTTTTGCTGGACAATGGTGATGTTAAAAAATAATCAGCACTCCGAAATTAAGTTACACATCCTTTTAACTGCTTTTATTGCAATATCACGTGACACACTAACATCACTTCACAATACAAAAAATACTTGAAAACATCTTCCTCACAGTCACTGTTAAAGTTCACATTTTATAAGCGGACTACAATACGCGTCTTTCCAACATGAAGCCCAAGACTTAACTTTCTCGACGTCCGACTCTAACAAGTTAACAACCAACTGACAATCGCTTACGCGCCCAAAAATCAGAGTTGCAAGTACGTCAAAGATCATAGTGACAAAAGAAAGAATACACATAAGAATAATATCATTGCAATATAAACATATCGATGTATCACAAATGAAATCAAATCTGAATGTTGTCTCAGAAATATGTTAAGTAGTTAACAGAAACACAGTAGAATATTACTGCTATCGAGAGGTTCAGGTGAGGTGCCGTAATGGTTACGTAATTCGAGTACCATTACAACCTGCATGCTTCTATGGATTTGAATCTCGACTGGTGCAGTAAATTTTTTGCTTTCAGATCTTTATCGAAATGATTTTGATCGTTATTTTTATTCAGTTAATTGGTTTAAATGTAATTTTTTTATTTGTTACATTAATTTGATCACCATATGAACTTTTATCATATGTTTCAATTTTTCTTTATACCATTCTCTTTCCAATGAGAATTTTTATGAATTTGAATTTAGTCATGTTCTTCTATTGTAATATTCAATTATTTGAAACTTCCGAGCTATCAGTTAAAAAACAAAAGATCAGATAATCTATTCATACTGACTGTGCAGTGTAGTGAAAAATGTATTTTTCGTTACCAGATGTGCAATTTCTGTGCTTGGTAATCGTGATAAAAACAATTAAAACATAACCTAAATACCTAATACACTATTGACAAAATAACGCAGTTAAAGATTTAAATGAAAAAAAGGGTTTATAAGTATAACGAAATTCATATAAAATGGGAAGTGGGTATAATGAATGCAAAAATGTGGTCGAAAAAAACATGGTGATAAAACAAAAGAAAATCGAGATTAAACATAAAGTTAATTAAAAACGTATTAACAAAGATTTCAGGTTAAAAAAGAATCCCAGGAAGAGAAATTCGAGCAAATGAAGAAGTTGATATTACGATGAAAATGATGTGACAAAAGAATGGAAATAGAAAATTACATTTTAATCAATTAACTGAATAAAAATGATGATCAAAGTCATCGCGATAAAGATTTAAAAATAAAAGGAAATCTATTATACCTGACAAATTTTGTACCCCATACCTCTTGAATACGAAGCTATTAATCTAGTCATTATTCCACCCAAACAGATGACGTTTTTCGACTTTTTTGATGCTATTGAGTCTCACACAAAATTCCGGAATTTTTTTTCGTCATTACTCGTAAACGAGGGCGCACAAAAGAGAATGACTGCAGGGTGTTGACCTGTATAACTGACTAGATGGTTTCAAAAACTCGATCCTTCCACTGGGGACCCCTCTTTGTAAGTGAAATTGAGCCTAAATGACATTGTTAAATATGTGTGTACGTACTACACGTAAATCACGTAAGAAAGTGTATACAGACAGGATAAAGACCAGAAAGAAAAAAATAGTTATTATGATGAGTTGAAATCATAACAGATGGAATAATTCCAACTAGCTATCTCTCAACTGCTTCATAATTCCGGGCTCATGTCGCCTGATTTACCGATGCACTCCAAGTTTCGGATTTCTCGCCGCTATTGTTGAAGTCTACAACTATCCTACAATTTATCGAGCGAAAACGGGCACATAGTTAAGGTATGGGAAAGACCCACAGTGGTTTAATAGCCATGTCAGAAAACTGCTACGTAAACAAATAGAGCACCACAGATTCAAGACAACTCAAATCCTAGCTGACAACTGAAAGTGAACGAAGCGAAAATGAGCATAAGGAGAGCAATGAAAGAAGCATTCAGTGACTTTGAAATTAAAATTTTGTCAACCGATCTGAGTAAAAACCCTAAGAGGTGTTGGTCTAATACAAAATCAGTAAGCAGTTCGAAATCCTATGTTCATTCACTCAGCGACATACTGGCAGCGAAACGGAAGTTAACAGACGGAAGGTCGAAATACTGAATTCAGTCTTTCGAAAGATTTTAACACAGTCCGTCCTTTCAATCATCGAATGAACGTCGAATGAGAGACATTGAGATAACCGATCGCGGAATAGAAAAGCAACTACAATCGCTTGGTAGTGGAAAGGCATTAGAGTCAGATGAGATAGCTATAAGATCCTACGAAGATTATTTGAAAGAACGTGCTCACTACTATCTGACAGAAGTATGTCATAGATCGCAGAAAAAACGAAGGACATCTAGCTACTGGAAAAAAGCGCAGGCCATTCCCGTTTTCAAGAAGGGGTGCAGGACAAATGCACATAAATAGAGGCCTACATCGTTGACGTCAATGGAACATGTTTTGACGTTTTTGGAGAACCCTTCTCCACACACCGTACGTGGCTTGCGGAGTGCGACGTAGATGTAGATGTGGATGTAGATATGCATTCGGCATAAGACAAATGGTGTGCATCCGGCCGGAAACGGAGTCCACAAAGTTGACCACGGATAGCGACCTGCGAATTGAATGTTGTAGGCAAGTGATCACAGAAGAGAATGTCCGCTCCGAGCTTGCGGGTTGCCCATCTAGGAGCTTCTAGCGACTTACAGTAATTCATATTATTATTGACGGAATTCAAAACTTTTAATGTTGTCATACACTACTTACTAAGAGCTATAATACTATGATAAAAGCTTAACACGATACGTCAAGTATTACCGCATTCCAAGGCACACAAATTGCACAGACAGCATTCATCGAGTATCTGCGAATGAGAACACGTCGAGACTTGCAACAAAATTTACACACGTATGAAATCTTCACGGGACATTAGCCGAGTGGCGTCGTCTTTTAGTCGCAACGTTTCAATGGACTGCGTATCCATCATCTTCGCCTTCGTAGCTGAACTACGCCGAGAAAGCCTGCAATCATATTTTACACACATGTTTTATACTTTCGCTCGCTGAGACCCTCACAAAATGACGGAAGGAAAGACAGTTTAGCGCTTACTACATCTTCTCCGATCACCCAGTAAAGCTTCAGTATTAGCCATGGCATTTTAATTTATAACTTTTGTACTATTAATTCTATTCACAACACATTTTGCAGAGAATATGAACACATGCTCATGAATGTGCGTGCAGCCATGACGTTCTAATTTATTACTTTTTTAGTACTAATTCCATTCGAAACAAATTTTCTAGAGGGCATCCACACATATCGTTGAATGTACCGGCAAAATTATGTCGTCTTATAACACACATTTCAGTAGAAATGATGTAGTCATTGAGATACGTGAGCAACAGCTCTCAGTTAAAAAATGGATCAAATGGCTCTAAGCACTGTGGGACTTAGACCTAACATCTGAGGTCAGCAGTCCTCTAGACTTAGAACCGCTTAAATGTAAATTAATCTAAGGGCATCACACCCATCCATGCCCGAGGCAGGATTCGAACGTGCGACTGTAGCAGCAGCGTGGTTCCGGACTGAAGCGCCTAGAACCGCTCGCCCACAGCGGCCGGCTCTCTGTTAAAACGAAGGCCGATTACCAAGACTACACTAATACAGTGTCTGATAATCAGGGCACTTAGCGTGCCCAATAAAATCTTACGTGCATTTTTTCTCATCTACGTGTTTAACGACAAATATTTAACACATTAACTCATTTGTAAAGAAATCACATGATTAAAATCTGTTTTATAGATGACGGTTTGAGTCCTCAAGGAATTGGGGTTGTGGTGTTAACTGGTGTCTAGTAATCACACATGAAAGTCGGGCGACTGCCGGACAATACGGAATGTTTACATTCGTTGCTAAACTTAGCTGCATAACATTACTGTGCGCCACAGCAATGCGAATTCGTTTCTTTTATCCTGAGATGACAGAAGCCATGGGATACCTCCTAATATCGTGTCGAACCTCCTCTTGCCCAGTGCTGCACAACAACTCTACGTCACATGGACTCAACAAGCCGTTGGAAGTCGGCTGCCTATCTAGTCATCCACAGTTACGAAAGTGTTGCCGGTGGAGGATTCTCTGCACGAACTGACTTCTCCGTTCTGTCCCATATATGCTCGATGAGAATCATTCTGTGGGTGACAAGTCATTAGCTCGAACTGTCCAGTGTGTTCTTCAAAACTATTGCCAACAATTGTTCACGGGTGACATGACGCATTGTCAGCCACAGAAATTCCATTGTTGTTTGGGAACAGCAAGTCCATGAATGACTGCAAATGGTCTCCAAGTAGCCGAACATAACAACTGCCAGTCAATGGACCACAGGACCGAATCAATTGCACGTAAACACAGCCCACACCATTATGAAGCCACGATCAGCTTTTAAAAAAAAAAAAAATCAAATGGTTCAAATGGCTCTGAGCACTATGGGACTTAACATCTTAGGTCATCAGTCCCCTAGAACTTAGAACTACTTAAACCTAACTAAAGTAAGGACATCACACACATCCATGCCCGAGGCAGGATTCGAACCTGCGACCGTAGCAGTCGCGCGGTTCCGGACTGAAGCTCCTAGAACCGCTAGGCTAGCGCGGCCGGCGATCAGCTTGCACAGTGCCTTGTTGACAACTTGGGTCCATGGCTTCGTGGGGTCTGCGCCACCCTCGAACTGTACCATGAGCTCTTACCAACTGAAATCGGGACTTGTCTGAGCAGGCCACGGTTTTCAGGTCGTCGTCGTGCTGTTAGCAAAGCCACTCGCGTTACTCGTCTGCTGCCGTAGCCCACTAACGGCAGATTTCCCCTCACTGTCCTCTATGATACGTTCGTCGTACCTCCTACACTGATTTCTGTTGTCATTTTACGCAATGTTGCTTGTCTATTAGCACTGACAACGCTACACAAACCCCACCGCTCTTGGTCGTTAAGTGAAGGCCGTCGGTCACTGTTTGTCCGTGGTGAGAGGTGAGGCCTGAAATTTGGCACTCTCGACACGCTCTTGACACTGTAGGTCGCGGAATATCGAATACCCTAACCGTTTCCGGAATGGAATGTCCCATGCGTCTAGCTCCAACTATCATTTCGCGTTCAAAGTCTGTTAATAATCGTCGTGCCAGCATAATCTCGTCGGAAACCTTTCAACATGAACCACCTGAGTACAAATGACAGCTCGGCCAATGGATTGCCCTTTTATTCCTTGTGTACGCGATGCCACCGCCACCTCTATATGTGCAGCTCGCTTTCCCGTGACCTTTGTCAGCTGAGTGAAAGCAAGGCGGTTCTAGGCGCTTCAGTCTGGAACCGCGCGACCACTACGGTCGCAGGTTTTAACCCTGCCTCGGGCATGGATGTGTGTGATGTCCTTAGGTTAGTCAGGTTTAAGCAGTTCTAAGTTCTAGGGGACTGATGACCTCCGATGTTAAGTCCCATAGTGCCCAGAGCCATTTGAACCATTTGAACGTTTCTTTTATATGCTGTATGCTAATTGCCCTTATTTAATTATGTATTTATTTAGTTATTTATTTATTTGCTATTTGCTTTTAATCTGTTATCTAGATACCAGAACAGGCCAAATCTAGCACTGAGTTCGCATGAATGTAGCATCCGATATTTCAATATAATTTAAAGTCTGTTAGTATAACTAAGTATTATGTTGTTTAAGGGGAAAAATCTACATAAAATATCTTCATCTACATCTACGTGCATCTACATCTATGTGATTACTCTGCTATTCACAATAAAGTGCCTGGCAGAGGGTTCAATGATCCGCCTCTAAGCTGTCTCTCTACCGTTCCACTCTCGAACGGCACGTGGGAAAAACGAGCACTTAAATTTTTGTGTGAGAGCCCTGATTTCTCTTATTTTATCGTGATGATCATTCCTCCCTCTGTAGGTGGGTGGCAACAGAATATTTTTGCAATCGTAGGAGAAAACTGGTGATTGAAATTTCAGGAGAAGATCACGTCGCAACGAAAAACGCCTTTGTTTTAATGATTGCCATTCCAATTCACGTATCATATCTGTGACACTATCATCCGTATTTCGCGATAATACAAAGCGAGCTGCCCTTCTTTGTACTTTTTCGATGGCATCCTTCAGTTCCATCTGATGTGGATCCCACACCGCACAGCAGTACTCCAGAATAGGGCGGACAAGTGTAGTGTAAGCAGTCTCTTTAGTAGACCTGTTGCACCTTCTAAGTGTTTTGCCAGTGAATCGCAGTCTTTGGTTTGCTCTACCCACAATATTATCTATGTGGTCGTTCCAATTTAGGTTATTTGTAATTGTAATCCCTAAGTATTTAGTTGAGTTTACAGCCTTCAGATTTGTGTGACTTATTTCGAATCGAAATTTAGCTGATTTCTTTTAGTGGTCATGTGAATAACTTCACACTTTTCCTTATTCAGGATCAATTGCTACTTTTCGCACCATACAGATATCTAAATCATTTTGCAAGTCGTTTTGATCAGCCGATGACTTTACAAGACGGTAAATAACAGCACCATCTGCAAACAATCTAAGACGGCTACTCAGATTGTCTCCTATGGCGTTGATATAGGTTAGGAACAGTAGAGGGCCTATAACACTTCCTTGGGGAAGAAAAATAGAAAAAGAATTTATGTACTACAGTTTGGCCAACCGGCTATATACATATGTTCATCTGGAATCCTGTAGGCTACTGGTCTATTGTACTGCGTTGCAATTTCTGCGTCACAGATTTTGTACTTTGTAATTGTGGACTATACACTATACAACAGTGCGCCACACAGCACTACACTACAGTACACTGGACTACTGTAAGCGGTACCAGAACCAGGCTGGATTCCTCGTTTGTGTGCATAGCGCACGGCACATCGCGCACTCCTCAGGATTCACAGGGGCTGCGGCGCTGTGCTTCGCAGGGTGTACAGACGCGGCAGATGGCTCCCGGGGTCTCTGGAAGCCCCGAGGCTCATCCCCTGTCTGTTTCCGGTCGATTGTGTTAGCTGGATGTCCTGCCATGGCAGTCTCATCGTCATGAGTTATGGCCTCTTCTTGGTTGTCTTTCGCCATGGAGCCTTACAGTTAATAAGTTTATACGAGGCGTCTTTTTTAAGTAAGTACCGTTTTGAAATTAAAAAAAAAAGACGTGCTAAGATATCTCAAAAATTTTATTGTTACATGAAAGCCTGTATCTTAATCTACTTTTCTACATAGTTTCCGTCAATATTGAGGTACTTGTCATAACGTTGTGCCAGTTTTTGAATTCTCTCCTCATAGAAGTCTGCCGCCTGACTTGTTAACCACTGCATCACCAGTTTTGACTTCGTCATTGTCTTGAAGATGCTGAACGCCCAGGTGTTTCTTCAAGTGCAGGAACAGATGGTAGTCACTGGGCGCAAGATCTGGGCTGTACGGAGGAGAGTTTCACATCGAAAAGGTGTGATTAGATCTTTGGTCTGATGCGGACGGACATTGTCTTGCAGCAAAACAATGTCCTTGCTCAACTTCCGTGGACTGTTGCTTTGATTCTGGCGTGACGTAGGTCACCCATGTTTCATCGCCCGAAACAATTTGGCTCAAGAAATCATCACCGTCGTTGTAGTATCGCTCAAGGAAAGTCAATGCTCTGTCTAAGCGTATGGTTTTGTGCACATCCGTCAAAATTTTCGATACCCAACGTCCGCACAATTTTCGGTAATTCAAGAGCTCGGTCACAATGCCATACAAAACACTACGAGAAACATTAGGGAAGTCATTCCACAAGGAGGAAATCGTAATGCATCTGTTTTCTCTCACCTTATTGCCCACTTCCTGCACCAAACTTTCATTAACGACCGAAGGACTCCCACTCCGTTGTTCATCATACACATTTGTGCGGCTACCTTTAAATGCTCTCACCCACTTTCTTACCATTCCATCACTCACAATGTTTTCTCCGTAAACTGCACAGAACTCACGGTGAATATCGATCGCTTTTAGGCCCTTTAGCACTAAGAAATCTTACAACAGCCCGTACTTCACAGTCGGCGGGACTCGCGATTATCGGAGGCATCTTAAACACTCAGTACACAATCTAAACAAGGAAGAATCAGACTGTAATGATGTCAGTGCGTAGATTGAGGTACGGGCTTTCATGTAAAAATAAAATTAGTGAAATATCTTAGCACGTATTTTTTTATTTCAAAACGGTACTTACTTAAGAAACACGCCTCGTATTTTAGCTGTCAGCGACTTCAGCCTATGCCACTGTTCCTCATACGTTATTATGTTATAGACTGTTTTACAACGGAATACATTTCTTTCCTGGTGTGGAACATCTTGTCTAATGGAACACTCTCAGACGATGTGGTCCGAGGCGCCGATTGCTCCACATTACAAATGTCTGTGCTGGGTTGTCGCATTTTTAGTAAGTAGCTGGGATGTGGGCTAAGCCCCGTCAGGTACTGTACAGCTCCCTTGAACGGAAGAAAGTGCGACAATCTGATTCTCTCTTTTACGCTACGAAGGAACTGTTAAGCTCTCCTCCCTGTTTCTGGCCTGTCCCTTGGGTATCAAGGCATGCATTTATTTCCTTAACCGCTGTGGCTTTTGTGTCCAGTATCTCCTTCACCTTATCATTTTCACCCTTTTCAGTCAATATTGTTTACCTCTGTTTCTTACGGCAAGCACTAAAGGTAGAAAACCTAGCATCACCAGCAGCACCTGTCACTTTATGTCTCTGTGAGCCCATACACTCGATCCGCAGCCTACAGTAGCGATTAGGAGTGAATTACGGTAGGTTCTCATTGCACTTAGTGACAGCTTAAAACGTCTTTGACCAGTTGTTGCTATTTTGCTCAGGATTTTAATGCCTCTCTGGCAGACAATTTCCACATGTACATGAAAGTTTTGCATTTCGTCGATGTTTTCACCAATGGGCCTATATATTTCGTTTGTTTCCACATGTCGGACTTTTCTTCTGATTGTGCCGTTTCTTGATCTTGACAAGTAACCTATAAACTGCTTTGTGTGCTGCTATCGGTAATCTGTTTGCTATGCAGCAGTTAGATATTCTTTTAAGAACTGCCCTCCCATTTTCCTCTACTTTAGCCCTTGTGTTGAGAGACACTGCAGTTAGTAGGCTCTAGTGTTTGTTATGCTCTGAAGCTGGTTCACTAATGGCTCTGTGCCAACATCCCAGAACTCTGGACTACAAACAGAGCCCTCTAGGAAGCCTTCGGTGATGCTTCTTTTTTTTTTACAATTTTCTTTCCGGGACTTTCTAATTGCACCTGCCTGTCTGTGCAATACTATCGTAGGCTACTATAGAGACACCTGGGACAGTCAGTCTGTTTCAGTATTTTGAACAAGGCAGGCCACCAGAAATCATCAAACGCCTGAGCTATACCAATCATTATGCCTATATCATACTTGCCGTCTGAGGTGTTCACAATATTCATTGCGTGATTTATCGCATCCTCGGTGAACTTCCCTTTGCTGAAACCGCACGTGCAACGGTCTTATGCTTATCAGACACCTGTAGTTCCTCAGGCGGCGGCGACACCGAAGCTTTTCCAGTGATTTGGGTGTAGCATTTACCAAAGAAATCGGCGTGTAAGGTTTCGATTCTTTTCTCTTTCCCTTTTTGCAGATTCTGAGTTCCCGTCCGTGCGAAAGACATTCGTTTAATAACTCTGTTAAGGATGGTACAATTTGGTCCATTAACTGATACAACACTTTCCCCATAATTCTATCAGACCCTGGTGCTTTCTTCTTCTTTAACTTGATTATTGCCGCCACACAGGAATTACCCCAGTGGAGGAATAGGGAAGGGGACCCTACCTCCCTGGGTTAATGATTGTGTATGGTGCCACACAGGAATTACCCCAGTGGAGGAATAGGGAAGGGGACCCTACCTCCCTGGGTTAATGATTGTGTATGGTGCCACACAGGAATTACCCCAGTGGAGGAATAGGGAAGGGGACCCTACCTCCCTGGGTTAATGATTGTGTATGGTGCCACAGTCAAAGGCCTCTTCCTAGAGGGCGCCCAAGAACACGGTGGAAAATGGGAGTGAGAATATTTGTGGAAAGGAGAGGTGTGACCTGGCAGCAAGTGGAGGAAGAAAAGTGGTGGGAGGACCGAGCCAAATGGAGAGGACTCGTCAGCTCCCAGACCCGGCAGTAGCTGGAGCGGGATCCGGATGTAGATAGATAGTATTAGTACTCTACTGCTTGACACAGTCACGTCGTTTAAATATCTGAACGTAACGTTGTAAAGCGATATGAAATGGAACAAGCATGTGAGAACTGTGGTAGGAAAGGCAAATGGTCGGCTTCGGTTTATTGGGAGAATTTTAGGAAAGAATGGTTCATCTTTAAAGGAGCTCGCATACAGGACGCTGGTACGACCTATTCTTCAGCACTGCTCGAGTGTTTTGGAGCAGTACCAGGTCGGACTGAAGGAGGACATCGAATGCTACATTTGTTACAGGTAGTTTCGATCCACGCGTAAGTGTTAACGGAAATGCTTCTGAAATTCAAGTGGGAATCCGTAGAGGGATGGCGACGCTCCTTTACGAACACTATAGAGAAAATTTAGAAAACCGGCATTTGGAACTGACTGCCGAATGACTGTATTGTTGCGAAAATACACTGTGCGTAAGGACCGCGAAGATAAGATGTGAGAAATTAGGCTCATACGGAGGCACGTAAACAATCGTTTCTACTTCGCTCTATTAGCAAGTGGAACAGGAGGGTCAATGGCTAGTAGTGGTACAGAGTACCCTCCGCCATGCACCGTACGACGGATTGCGGCGTATCTACGCTGATGTAGATGTAGATACGAGGGTAATCCCAGAAGTAAGGTCTCCTATTTTTTTGTAAGTACATAAACCTGTTTATTTCTACAATGGTTTACATCAGTTTACAGCTTGAATATTTAGCTATTTTGACATAATCACCGTTTCTGTCGATGCATTTTTGTAGACGCTGTGGCAGTTTTGTACGTCCATGTCATACCAGCTCGCCGACATGCTGACGCTGTGGCAGTTTTGTACGTTCATGTCATACCAGCTCGCCGCCATGCTGTTCAGAAAGTTATGAACCTCTTCTTTCACTTCGCCGTCGTAGCTGAATCGCTTTCCGGCCAAACGTTCTTTTAACCTAGGGAACAGGTGATAGTTACAGTGGGTGGGTGATTATAGTCCACTGAAACTGTTGCAGGAAAGCAACGGTTTGCCGAGTGATGTTTGGGCGAGCGTTGTGTACGCCCTTGCTCAACATTCCTCTTCTCCTGCTCTGAATTGCCTGTTTGAGGTTTTTCAGAGTCTCACAGTACTTGTCAGCGTTAATTGTGGACCCAGCGATTCAGCTCCGACGACGAGGTGAAAGAAGAGGTTCATAACTTTCTGAACAGCATGGCGGCGAGCTGGTATGACATGGACATACAAAAACTGCCACAGCGCCTACAAAAATGCATCGGCAGATATGGTGATTATGTCGAAAAATAGCTCAATGTTCAAGCTGTAAACTGATGTAAACCATTGTAGAAATAAACAGTTCTATTTAGTTATTAAAATATAGGAGACTTTACTTTTGGGATTACCCTCGTAGGTTGATAGGACATATTCTGAGACATCAAGAGATCGCCAGTTTAGTACTGAAGGTAAGGGGGGGAGGGGAGAGGTGGTGTACAAATCGTTGAGGGAGACCAAGAGATAAATACAGTAAACAGAATAAGAAGGAAGTAGGTTGCAGTAGTTTTCTCTGAGGTGGAGAGGCCTGCACAGGATACAGTAGCACGGAGAGCTGCATCAAAGGAGGCTTCGGACTGAAGACCACAACAACAATAGAATGTTTGATTTTGTTGACTGAGTCACAGCCCCACAAGCCTCTGCACCGCTTCATCACTATCAAAGTGACGACCGAAAAGTGTTCTTTAAGTTTCGTGAACAGATGAAAATCAGATGGGGCCAAGTCGGCGCTGTACGGAGGATGATCGATGACATCGGATTGTTGCGGATTTTAGAAGCGGTAGTGTGTGGTCTGGCATTATCATGCTGAAGGAGAGGGTGCGGCGAACTGCTCGAATTCGAAATTAGATTGAAGCATTCAGTTTCTCAAGCACCGACACAGTTACGTTACAAACCGCCGTGCTAAACGCTGCAATTCGGAGGGCGGCAGCTGCAGATGGCTGCCAATACGAGGTGCGGGCGAAAGTTTCTTCCCCGAGATAGTTACAGTACTGTCTAGCACAAACGACACACCACCCACTCTTATCCTGACCCTTCTGGGTAAGCAAGTCAAATTTCGCGGCTCCAGCTTCGTTACTTTTGCCGCTAGGATGCGTGTGTATCGTAGTGTAAGCAAAATGTGGATGTCGAGAGAATCAAGAACCGTGCCTTTATCGAATATCTTCATTTGAAGGGAATGACGCCCGAGGACATTGTGGATGACGTGCGGACTACTCTTAAGGATAGTACTCCGTCATATGCAACAGTGGAAAACTGGGTGCCCGACTTGAAAGTGGAGGGACGAGTGTGGAAGATGTGCCAAGGAGCGGAAGGTCTGTCACCATTGTCACTGATGAAAGAAACAGTGACTACAATTCACGATACGATTTTGCAGGATCGTCGAACAACGTTGCAGCACATTGAAACCACATCTGGAATTTCCCATGGGCGTGAAACTCGAACTCGGTCCGGCACACAGTTTTAACCTGCCAGGAAATTTCATATCAGCGCACACTCCGCTGCACAGTGAAAATCTCATTCCCATGGGCGTGCTCACGACGTTGTTGTGGATGCTTTGAGAATGCGGAAAGTTTAATATCGGTGAGTCCCGAAAGAGACGGGAACGTCTGCAGTGTCGTAAAGTAATTGCCCGCCAATTTGAAGCGGATGAAGATCTGCCGCCGCGCGGGATTAGCCGAGCGGTCTAGGGCCCTGCAGTCATGGACTGTGCGGCTGGTCCCGGCGGAGGTTCGAGTCCTGCCTTTGGCATGGGTGTGTGTGTTTGTCCTTAGGATAATTTAGGTTAAGTAGTGTGTAAGCTTAGGGACTGACAACCTTAGCAGTTAAGTCTCATAAGATTTCACAAACGTTTGAACATTTTTGAAGATCCGCCAATTTGAAGAGGATGAATACGGCTTTCTTGCAAGGTATGTGACCATGGACGAAACGTTGGTCCACCACTTTGATCCTGAGACAAGACAAGTCACAACAATGGAAACATCCCCAAAAAAATTCCGGGTGCAAAAACCAGCCGGTAAGGTGATGGCATCGGTCTTCTGGGTTTCAGAAGGAGGAACTATGTTGGATTACTTGCAAAGGGGCGTAACTATTAGTGCATCATCCTATTGTACCCTCCTGCGCCGTCTGAGAGAAGACTTAAAAGAAAAGATGCGCGGAATGTTGGCGCGCCGAGTTCTTCTGCATCAGGACAATGCACAGGCGCACAAAGCCCTCGCAACACTGGAAACTCTGCGTGACTGCGGGTTCGAATTGTTGCGTCATCCGCCATACTCTACAGATCGGGCTCCATCAGACTTTTTTCTTTTCTCAAACCTACAAAAGACCGGAAAGGACGACGATTTGACAATGATGATGCCGTGATTGATGCTGTGAACGCTTGGTTGGACTTGAAATCGAAGACCTTTTATTTGAATCGTTTGCAGAAGTTGCCTGAGCGTGCCCACAAGTATAGTTGTGTACACAGGTATTGTATTAAAAATATTGTTGTTATGAAATTTCTGCTATTCTTTATTTGTTAATCTAGGAACCTTTCGTGCCCCCGTCATATGATGACATAAAGGATAAAAGAGTATAATGTTAATAACGTTAGTTTTATTTTTTTTTTAAACTTTAATAATTTAAGTATAAAATATTCGGAGACATTACTTTTCATGACGCCCTCGTACGTTAACGTAAATTGCTCATGCTTCACCCGACCCACGCCAAAAGTCCCATTTTTTCTAAACGCTTGGTCATCTGGAGCTCCCACTTTATTTTCTGACCAGGCCGGCATGGTGTAAATCGGTGACGTCGAGTAGGTGCAGAGCCGTTGTAAGATTTGCTTCGTGGTGCAAATCGATGTACCGCACATTCGAATCGAGCTGTTTTTCTCTGGAATACGAGGAAGAGGACAAACAGGAGGGCAGGAAAAACGTTAAGGGGAGGTTTAGTATCTTTGGCCAGAAAAAAGCGTGTTCTTTGAGAATTTTTTTCTCGGGATGTGTTATTGATGTGTCAAATTTAGTCAAAAATTTTAATGATTTTTCCTCTACAAACTGAATTTTTTTCGACCGGAAATGTCGAAGAGGAAAGGCGGAAGTGCGCGGTATGTCACAGGTCAGCCGGCTCGTCTGAAATCAAAACTGAGTTGACGTTAGAGTATATAAGATTCTTTAGGAGTTGTACCTCGCTTACGTTATTTGGACCATAGGAAACAAAATGGCGGCCATTTGAAAAAAAAGGGGGTTTTCATCGATTTTTCTACTTCGTCGGCCAAGTAAAAATATTTGTAGTTGATGGATCGGAATAAAAGTGGTACAACCCTAAGCAATTTAGTTAGCTTCGTCGGAAACAAAGAATTATGCCAATCGGTTCAGTAGATTTGAAGTTACCATACCGCGCGAAAAAAAAAAAAAACGTAATTTCGAGAAAAACGCGTATGAAGTTTTGACCACATATAAATGCAATATTATGCAACTTACGTTCAATCTGCTATTCCTGGTCCATAAACTAGTCCTTCCTCTTCCTCATAGAGGGCGTTCTGCTCGATGTGGGCCATCCTGCGCTGCTCCAGGGCCGCTCGTTCGGCCGGTGACCAGCGGTTTTCGGCCGCTTGAATCCGGTGGTCGTCCGAATGCTTGGCGACCTGCGTCGAATAGAGTCCCAGGGTGACATCCATCATCGTCCTCCGAAAGAAAAAAACTGGTACGTGAAAAAGGACGATTTCAGGCAGTTGCATTTTTTTTTTTTGTTCAACCGTGAATAACAAACATTTCCGATCCGTATTCGGAAAAATCGTTTCAGGGGTTAATTCTAAACAGTTTTATGGAACCAAAAATGCAATTTAAAAAAATCGATTTTTTGAACCCAAAGATAGTAAACCTCCCCTTCAAGCCTGAGTTTAGGAGAGTTTGTCGTCGATAATCTGCACACTAAGTTTGACCTGCTTTCTTGTTGAGTGCGCATACAATTCCTTTCTTCAGCTGTTATGGCATTTCCTGTTCTTCCCAGGTTAATGTCAATAATTTTTTTTTTTCTGTGCCGTACACAACCCTACCAATTTTAGTTGACTGTTCAGTCACATTAGTGTCACCACCTGTCAAAAACCCGACTAACCACCTATTGCAGTGCAGACCTCTGCGGGAAATGCAGGAGGAGAGCCAGTGAGTTTCTGAAAGGTACTGAGAGGGATGTGCAGCCACGCTGACTACAGTGCCATATCTATCTACACTAGATTTCTCGCTTGAGGATCCCACAGAGCCGGCCGCTGTGGGCGAGCGGTTCTAGGCGCTTCAGTCTGGAACCGCGCGACCGCTACGGTCGCAGGTTCGAATCCTGCCTAGGGCATGGATATGTATGATGTCCTTAGGTTAGTTAGATTTAAGTAGTTCTAAGTCTAGGGGACTTATGACCTCAGATGTTAAGTCCGTCGTGCTCAGAGCCATTTGAACCGTTTTGATCCTACAGATTCTCGATTGGGTTTTAATCTGGGGAGTGTGGCGGTCTGGGAGAGGGGGGCGGGGAGAGAGATAGTAAACTTATCCTGGTGCTCTTCGAACCATGCACGTACACTGTGAGGATACCATCGTGTCGAGGAAAAACAAACTGCATATAGAGGTGGACTGGTTCTCAAGGATAGATGTACACTTGTGTTGATCCATTAAGCCTTCACGAATCATGACGAGATCACCAAGGGAATGTCACAAAAACATTCCCCAGACCATAACACTCTTTTCTGGTTGAAGGGTGTTTGCAGTCAGATGTTTCACCACGGCCGCGCGGGATTAGCCGAGCGGTCTCAGTCGTTGCAGTCATCGACTGTGCGGCTGATCCCGACGGAGGTTCGAGTCCTTCCTCGGGCATGGGTGTGTGTGTGTGTGTTTGTCCTTAGGATAATTTAGGTTAAGTAGTGTGTAAGTTTAGGGACTGATGACCGTAACAGTTAAGTCCCATAAGATTTCACACACTTTTGAACATTTGATTCACCACGTACACACCAACGGCCAACTGTCCAATGGAGCATAAAGCTCAATAGACGTCCAGTTGCAGTACTGGCATGCAAATTCCAGCTTTCGTCGCCGCTGAAGAGCAGTCAGCGTGGGTGCACGGAACAGGCAGCTGTTGTGGAAGCCCACACGCAGCAACGTTCGCTGAACGGTCGTTCAGAAGCCACTGTTGGTAGCTCCTTGATTCATCCGGGCGGTCAGCTGCTCAACAGTTGCACATCTATTCGCCTGTACACATCTCCACAGCCATCATTCAACCCAACCCTGTCATCTATGGCCTGTGCCGCATCGCAGTTGCCTCGGCGCCGTTTTTGCATTGCCATGCACGGTAGAGTCTGTACAGAATACCATGGCCAGTAGATGCGCAAACGGCAGGGGATGCATAGCGAGAGCGGTAGTGGGAGGGGTTGCGGGAAGGCGCTGTAGGGCATATGCCGAGGATATGCCGAGCGCTGCAGTGGAAGCCTGTAAATATCAAATGGAGCCCTCGCACACCCACACGTGCATGGTGACGATTCAAAAAGATCGGTCACCTCTGCTTTGGCTAGAGTCTAAAAAGACTTTCACCGAAAATGCAGCGATTTACTTTCGGCTGGCTTGTTAATAATTTGTAACTTCCAGAGAAGCCTCATGAGTGGGAAATTTTGATTAAAACTTATAGATTTCTCTTGTTGCCGTGTTAAAATTCGATTCTTTCGTCAAAACACAGCCCAATTTACACAGTCTCGCCTCACAAGCCTGTGCAGACGCAAGTTGCAAGTAGGCTGTTTAGGTCTTTTTATTGGTAACGCCGACGCCACGTAGCGCTCTGTATGAAAATCACTGGCTGTGCCGTGTGCAGTCTGTGGCTGGTTGGCATTGTTGTAATACTCGCCATTGTAGTGTCGGGCAGCGGCAGCTGGATGCTAACAGCGCGTAGCGTTGCGCAGTTGGAGGTGAGCCGCCAGCAGTGGTGGACGTGGGGAGAGAGATGGCGGAGTTTTGAAATTTGTAAGAATTGGTGTCATGAACTGCTATATATATTATGACTAGTGAGGTAAATACATTGTTTGTTCTCTATTAAAATCTTTCATTCGCTAACTATGCCTATCAGTAGTTAGTGCCTTCAGTAGTTTGAATCTTTTATTTAGCTGGCAGTAGTGGCGCTCGCTGTATTGCAGTAGCTTGAGTAACGAAGATTTTTGTGACGTAAGTGATTTGTGAAACGTATAGGTTAATGCTAGTCAGGGCCATTCTTTCGTAGGGATTTTTGGAAGTCAGATTGCGTTGCGCTAAAGATATTGTGTGTCAGTTTAAGCACAGTCTTGTATAATTTTTCTAAGGGGACGTTTCAAAGTGCGTGTGAATTCTGAAACAGTGGCTTATTAAGTGAGGAACTGAGGAAAGGTAAGAACAGTACCTTATGAGAAAGCACATTCTCGGTGAAAAATAAACGTGCAATGTATTCACTTACGTTGTTCCAAAACCCCTTGCATTTCTCGCTTCGCCAGCTATCGATGTCCCTTAAAAATTATATTCTTTCATCGAAAAAGTCTGTAGTTAGTGGAATAATACGGTAAGTAATGAAGTTTTGTATAATAACCATATGGCCAAATACTCTCCTCTTTGCGTGCTATCATTTGCCAAAATCTCATTTCGATATCTCAAACTGTTTATGAAACGTGAGGAGCGTTGTGGATAATACACTCTGGCTTTATCGCTGGCGCGGTCCGATCGCAAATCAGTGTGCTACATAAAATCAGTTTTCTCTAGGTTGGTGACAGATAGACAGATGCCCCCAAGTCTAAAGAAAAATTCAATGTGTTAGCTAAATTTCATAGGCGGCAACGTATTATTTAATACGCACCAAACGCAAAATCATAGCAACCCCTACTTTTCATTGAAAACTTTTTCGAATTTCGCGCAGCGTCTTTCTTTCACGTAAATATCACAATAACAATTACGATTAACGAAATGATGGGCAAATCACCATGAACTTGACATATAAAACTACAAGTAAAACAAAAAAATTGTTTTACCGAATAGTTTCCGTAAAGTCGTTTGAAAAAGATTACAGGCCGTGCGCCTCGATTCTGTAATCGCCCATCGGCGGAAGGGTGGCATACATTGTCAGCCTTACCTTCCGAACAAAAGAATGAACTCGCCCAGCACTTTGGACGAAAATTGGTCACTGTGTATCGTGTTGTGTTGGCAGAAGAGCCAACACCGTGTTACTAGAGGAGGCCGAAATGCACGCGTTTTAGCTCACGCAGGCTGGCGTGAGGAGGTAAGAACTATACTGACGTCAGGTCTGGAACATGACAAGGAATTAGAATTCAGAAAGCGGACGTAATTAGTTTGATACTTCACTTTAATCCATTAATGATGAACGTCGCTCTTGACGGTACATAATTCACAATATTATCTGTTCAGAATACATTCTTGAAGTAATTATAGTAACTGACTACGGCGCCTTGCTAGGTCGTAGCAAATGACGTAACTGAATGCTATACTAAACTGTCGTCTCTGCAAATGAGAGCGTATGTAGACAGTGAACCATCGCTAGCAAAGTCGGCTGTACAACTGGGGCGAGTGCTAGGGAGTCTCTCTAGACTAGACCCGCCGTGTGGCGGCGCTCGGTCTGCAATCACTGATAGTGGCAACACGCGGGTCCGACGTATACTACCGGACCGCGGCCGATTTAAACGCTACCACCTAGCAAGTGTGGTTTCTGGCGGTGACACCACATATCGCTTACCTTATCCCACGCAAACTCTACTTAAACCACAGCAGCACACGAACAGTTTACAAGCTTAGTCGTTTCGGGACTGCTCCTATCCTTTGCCCTAAAGCCAATGATGCCCGGTTTTAGGCGTCAGATAAATCGCTTCATTTCTGCATTGCAACCACAACTACACTGTTTTATGCCCGCTCGCTCTTTACCTAATTGGATAGTGCCTGACTATCTCTAGGTTAAGCAAGTTAAGTGCTTTGCACTATTCCTGCACTTCCTAATGTGTATTTTAGGTGGTCCTATTGTTTGTGTTCGTCCTATTGTGCGTTGAGCATTTTATAGAGGTTAGTATACATCACTGTGGCAGTTTTTCACTGCTTTAGCAGGTCGGGCCGTCTCGTTGTGCCTCTTCTATGTGGTTTGTTCCCGAGATTCGAGACAAGCCTATTTTCGGACTGCTGTGACTTTTCGTAGAAAAGTCGAGCCGTCTATCTAATCTTATCCTTAATTGTCTGTACTCCTTGTAAGTAGGCTGTTTAGGTTTTTATATTGGTAACGCCACGTAGCGCTCTGTATGAAAATAACTGGCTGTGTTGTGTGCAGTCTGTGGCTGGGTGGCATTGTTGGAATAGTCGCTATTGTAGTGTTGGGCAGTTGGATGTTAACAGGGCGTAGCGTTGCGCAGTTGGAGGTGAACCGCCAGCAGTGGTGAATGTGGGGAGAGAGATGGAGGAGTTTTCAGAGCGGATGATCTGAACGTGTGTAATTTGTAAGACTGGATATCATGAACTGATATATATATATATATATATATATATATATATATATATATATATATATATATCAAAATCTTTCATTTGCTAACTATGCCTATCAGTAGTTAGTGACTTCACTAGTTAGAATCTTTTATTTAGCTGGCAGTATTGGCGTTCGCTGTATTGCAGTAGTTCGAGTAATGAAGATGTTTGTGAGGTAAAAGATTCATGAAAGATATAGGTTTTTGTTAGTCAGGGCTATTCTTTTGTAGGGATTGTTGAAAGTCAGATTGTGTTGCGCTAAAAATATTGTGTGTCAGTTGAGTGATGATCAGAATAAGTAAAGAGAGAAATGTCTGAGTACGTTCAGTTTTGCTCAGCTGTTTAAAAATCAAATAACGTAAGGGGTTTATCAGTACAGTAATTCATTAGTTTTGTAAGGGGACGTTCATCCTGTGATATTATGTATCTCCCTAGTCGGGAAGTCACGCTAGAGTTCATGACCATCCTAAGGATTCTACCCTGGTGGCCCTGCAATCTTCGGATGTGGCAGTCTGCCGCACTGCCCCACACGACTGCCGCATACTCCATTACCGGGCCTTATAAGGGCGAGAAACAGAGTAATACTGCAGCGTGTGGGTAGGGTTGCCTTCGGGTTCAAGATCGGGTAAAGTGTTCTCAATCTTCCACAGGCTTTACCGCTAATATCCCTTATGTGTGGCTCCCACGTGAGGCGTCTGTCGATGGTCACCCCGAGGTACTTGGCAGTGCGGGTCCATGGGATGGCGCCTCCCATGATCCGCACCGGCTGTAGGTCGACGGGGATCTTCTTCCTCGTGAAGATGATTGCCTGACTTTTGCTGGCATTGTATGTGAGGCGCCACTTTGAAGCCCATGTGCCTAGAGCGCCACATGCCGTCTGCAGGCGGCCGTGCATGAGGTTCGCATTCGTTCGTGTTAATGGTATACAGCGCGGTGTCGTCCGCGTATAATGCTAGCGAGACTGTTGGCCTTTGGAGTGTCCGAGGTGTACAGGGAGTACAGCAGGGGTCCGATAACAGAACCCTGCGGTACTCCCTCCTGTATGGGCCTAGCTGTGGATATGCTCGCTCCCGCACGGACATTGAACGTTCGTCCACTGAGGTAGGACTCGATAAGACGGACGTGTGGAGTCGGTACCCCCAGTGTGAACAATTTGTGTAGGACGCCCTTGAGCCATGCACAGTCGAAAGCCCTAGAGACATCAAACAGCACGGCCCCTGAGTACTGCCGATTCTCCAGGGCACTCGCCGCGTCCTCTGCCAGACGTAGCAGCTATTGCTTGGTGCTGTAATGTGACTGGACAGTGTAGTTTTGCTGAAATTTTGGCTATTCCAAGAGCCTTGTTGTTATTTAGTCGTTTCATGACAGATCCTACTTCTCCAACTGTTGGAGAGGCCGAATTATCTTCATTTGTTTGTTCTTATTCTTGTGTGGAACACTGTTGTTCTTGTCTGTATATTTTCAACACAGCGAAACAGCTGATATCTCTACAGTGGAGCAGAAGTCATAAATCTCGGCATTTTCCCTTTACAGTCGCCGAAGGACGTTAAAAAGGCGTACGTCAGTAAAATAAGCCGTTTCTACGTATACTTGTCGGCGTCTTACACCTGAAAAATCTCTGGAGAAGAGCAGCGCCTGCCTCACGTGTGCTGGGCAAGCCGGAGCAGTGGTGAGGGCAGTGTTCGCATTTGTATCTGATCGCCCTCACTGCCGGTTCTCCTGGTTGCCTCAGATCATTCCAGCCCAATATCGACAGCACTCCTTCACATGCGCATCCTCGACTATCCTTCACTTAGTTGCCCAACCCAGGGGGTTAATGAGGGATGAAATGTAGGAACGAAGGATGGATGTATATACACTAGTGTGCAAAACTTAAGGAAAAAAGTGACTTTCCCGCGATGTGCCACTGCGAATTAACGTAGCCCAAAAAGAACTTGAATCATACATAGAAAGAATTGCTACAATAGGGTACAGCAGGAAACTAAACGAAACAAATGACCAGGCAAACAGAAATCACACTTTTCCTTAAGGACAATAATTACACTGAAGTCCCCTTGATTTGTGATGCACCTCTGACAATTGCTGGATGGTCGTTTGTGCGAGTGGGGGGCATGCTGCAGAACGTGTCCCCAATGCATCCCACATGTGCTGGGTGGGACTTAAGCCGGGGCAATGTGCAAGCCAGTCCATTCGCCGAATATTCTTTCGTTCCAAGAGCTCCTTCACCTTCACTGTGGATTGTCATCCACAAAACTGAAATCTAGACCGAAAACACCTCTGCAATGACGCTCATGGGGAACGAGCACAAAGTCACAACAACGTTGCATGTTCAGAGATTTGGAGATCAATACTTTTGGATACTCTGTCTTTCCCTGCAAGATACATCCTTTCCCACATCGTTATGTTCCATGTTGCTGGCCCCACGCAGGCAACACAGTAGGTAGCGCCAGTCTGATGACTGCTAACAAAGGTCGCCTTCGGTGGAGGAACTACTTTGCCACACCTCCCACAGGCGCCAGTCTGAGACTGCTCTGACATCACTGCCCAGGGAGGCCAACCAGCAACAGGGCTCCCTGTCTGTGATAGTGGCAGCCGATCACGTGACTCCATTGCAGTCCTCTGTGCACTATTGTAACCCATAACTGAGGGCTGGAGAGCCTGTCACATCATGGGGACACATCCCGGAGTGATTATACAGGCCGGCCGCGGTGGCCAATCGGTTCTAGGCGCTTCAGTCCGGAACCGCGCGACTGCTACGGTCGCAGATTCGAATGCTGCCTCGGGTATGGATGTGTGTGATGCACTTAGGTTAGTTCGGTTTAAGTAGTTCTAAGTTGTAGGGGACTGATGACCTCAGATGTTAAGTCTCATAGTGCTCAGAGCCATTTGATTACATGGAGTCATGACCAGCAATCCTTGAGTGGTAGTGGATTAATTGGGACTCCATCCTTGACTCGCCCATACTAGTGAAACACTTGTTATTGTAACTAGCACAGTCAAATACGGTATCACTATTCGGTCTTTGTCTCGGTCAGAGACTATATCAGTGGAGTATTGTGTTCATAATTGACCCGCCAGGTTAACCGAGAGCGCTAATGCGCTACTTCCTGGACTCGGGTAGGCTCGCTGGCCCCGGATCGAATCCGCCCGGCGGATTACCGATAAAGGCCAGTGTGTCGGTCAGCCTGGATGTGGTGTTTAGGCGGTTTCCCTCATCCCGCTAGGTGAATATCGGGCTGGTCCCCACGTTCCGCCTCAGTTACACGACTTGCAGACATCTGAACACGTTCGCATTATTCCATGGATTACACTAGATGGATGGAGCTGGGGTACACTGATTCCGTCCCGGGGGGTACGAGGTGGCGGCAGGAAGGGTATTCGGCCTCCCCTTAAAACTAACCTTGCCAAATCCGTTCCTAACCGTGCCGACCCTGCGAAACCGCGGGACAAGGCACCAGCAGAAGAAAGAAAGTAAGTTTGTATTCATAGTTCTTGAAAGTTATCCTGGTACGGTCGCACACAGTGAAAGGTGGCCTGGCATGGGACACCACAATGAAGGTTAACCTGTTTACGGGCTATATAAAAATGATTGAGAATGTATGCAAAATCTAGTTTATAGACAACATTTATTTTCCAGAAACAAAGATTGACATAATTTTTGCAAAACACATAATGATAGAATATCGTAAAGAACTTACAGGTGGTTTAAGACCACAATGGACAAGGATCCTGGTGGCAAAAGTGAGTCAAGTATTCTGGCCTTAAAAAAAAAGTGGATAGCACAATCTCAATTAATCTGACGCTGAGCAGACTGTGACTGTTCAAATCTATGGAAGTTTATATTGGTGCAGCTGAGAGCAAGTGTCGATGGGGATTTGTACGCCCTGACAATGCCAGAGCAGCAGTATGTTACCCTGTTTGCTTTGAGCAGCGATGCAACTTGCAGCTGGAGAAATGTGTGCGGCAGGGACGAGGCGTAAGGCCGCACCTGTGAATCGATTGCAGCTACGGTCCAGCGATCAGGCAGACAGATAGCAATTTACTATCAGAGCCCTGAAATCACGGTAGATTTCAGTATGTGAGACACCCTTTCGCTGGTCATACCAAGGACCAATTTGGCTCACTTATACGACAGAGTGTACAAGGATACCAGACGTGAAGATTGGTAAACCAAAAACTAATAAGTGTGCCCTCGGCAAACGAGTGCTCTGAGACATTTGAAGTCACACTGCCGGTATAGTAAGAACTGCACCACAGGCTCCCCAGTCTAACTACACGCAAATGAAGTCAGTCTTAGGACAGGTCCCAAGTACCAACCACACTCGCCAGAGCTTCGATCAGAAATTGCTTCCAGACTGAAGTCCAGAGCCTGAGTGCCACGCACCTCTCCAGATAAAAAAAATTGTGCGCAAACGATACTGTCTTCATTCTGTCTTGAGCCAATCACATGGCTTTAGAGGCGCTAAATCTTCCCTCCTACACGACAGCACAAACTCATGTTGAACAAGGACAAGAGTTAAGAAACTTGCGTCTCTGAAAAAAAAAAAGAAACCGCCAATTACTGGCTTTATTAAGTTTTTGTGGTGGGAGAAGATGTTTTTCTCTGAAGTCGCGTCACTTCCCAAGGCAACAAGCGAACGTATACAGTCTTAAAGATCTTTATCTAAATCGACTGTGCCTCGGAGCAAGTCAGTCCTAGCTATGAGGTGTCACAAACATTTCTCAGACGCCAGGGTTTCTTATACCACCGTGGCGACCGATGGAATTGGGTCACAGGCCGATTTGCAGTATCAGAGAACACGAAAACTTGTGAACTTGTATTAGGCATGGCGCTGCAAACAATGCCCAGTTTACGACTCCACTGTGTAGACGCGTCCCTTCAGCCTGTACCGAGCGAGGTGGCGCAGTGGTTAGACACTGGACTCGCATTCGGAAGGACGACGGTTCAATCCCGCGTCCGGCCATCCTGATTTAGGTTTTCCGTGCTTTCCCTAAATCACTCTAGGCAAATGCCAGGATGGTTCCTCTGAAAGGGCACAGCCGACTGCCTTCCCCATCCTTCCCTAATCCGATGAGACCGATGACCACGCTGTCTGGTCTCCTTCCCCAAAACCAACCAACCAACCTTTAGTCCGTCGCCCCTAACCCAGCCTCCAGCTGGCGCGGATGTAGGTATGGCGGCATTGTCCTGCTGGAGACCTGTCTCGACTAGCGGGTGCAGCTGTGGGCCTGTCCGGCAAGATTTACTGAGGGCTGGGCTCGCCGTCATTTGCTTTCAACTCCCAACATGCCGTTTCTACGAGCTAAGAACTATAAAAGTATCTCATGCTTTTAGCGCCTCACAAGGCTGCACCAATGCATGCACAGGCCGTTAACTTTCTCACCCAAGTTTCGTAACGTCGTAACAAAATCTTTATGAAAAATAGGTGAGAGAGTAACTTGTCCTCTCTCGTTCTCATCAAGGTATTTGTGAGTAATAATTAGAGTTTCTGGGCTTGGTCTAATTTATTGTGAAGTGGTTTCAGAACACTACACTGGCACAATCGTTCAGAGAGACGTACCTTACCAGCACTGAGAGCACGTCGCAACAAGTATGCCGATGCAACACTTTGCCTCCCCACACCATAACAATATTTCTGGGTGTGTTATGCCTTCCCACCTCTCGTCATATGAGGAAATGTCCAGCATTGTCGAACATTGTAGTTCTTGTGGTACAGGTGCTATTATGTGAGGAGGTATAACGTTGCATAGGCATATCGACCTACAAATCTTTGAACGCGGCGCACTTAACTGGTCAACGGTATTGTGAGACTGTAATCCTTCCCCATGGTCTTCTCTGCCTAGACTAAATTCTTATGAATGACAACTGGCGACCGCATCGAACGGCGTAGGTGGAGGGGCTCCGCGAACGAGAGGAAATACGGTGAATGGTCTGGCCTGCACATTCCCGCATCTTAAATCCCACCGAGCGCGTGCGGGATGCCATTGGCAGAGCGTATTGCAGAACGTCCACATGCACCATTGATCCAATGGTCGGCAACCGCGCTGGTGGAGGGATGGAACGCCCTCCCACAAGAACTCCTTACCAACCTCGTAGGCAGCAAAGGGAGCACGTGAAGCCGTCTGCACACGGACCGTGCATCCGAACGTTGAACGTTGAGCGTGCCGAGTTTCTGACGTCATAGCGTGGAATAGCACGTTCGGGAGTCTTTCTGAACATGCAGAGCAATATCTAGCATTTCAGATATTCTGAGCGTGCGTCCGAGCGTTGACCAATGACATGGCACAACGCCACCTACGTCACACGCACACCGTCTCCCTTCAGTACAGAGTTGTGAGACGCCATATTGGCCATTCAGTTCAAGCCTATACGTATATATGCCGCTCCAAGCACCAGCAAACTGAGAATCACTCGAAAACCCGTTGTTAACTGTGTGATACGTTCGCAATAAAATAATGAGAAATATCATATTCGTGGCAAAAGAATTATTGTAACTTACGTATTATGAGAGTATGCCTTTTGAACGGAACGACGCACTGTGGATCCACCAAAAACGCAATGTTTTTGGTACAATTTGTTATAATTAAATTTCAATCACTAACAAAGCTACGATTAAAGCTTTTAGCAAGTGAGAATACGCTATGATTGACTACCAGTGACTTGATACCTGGGTTGTGTAGTGAGATGCGATAAGACAGACTACAAGTGACGTGACGTCGGCGTGGCGTTACTGGTTCGTTAGATGGTGTGTGAGATGGCAGGGGATCGCGTCTCGTCATATCTAAATATTTTTTCCCTAACATTCGCGTATTTAATAGGTTTTGATGCTTTACTATTAGTGTAATATAAGTATATATAATAATATTTGATCTTATGTAAACATAAGTTCACTTTCTTTGAGGAGCGAATTTGTTCGATTGGCTTCATCTGCAGGACAGCTTGCGCTACTTTTATAAAGCTAGTTTGCTCCTTTTTATTTAAGTTTCGTAATTGACGTGTTGTAAAGATTCTGCTACTGGCAGGAACAGTGATCAAGTAAGAATCACCTTGGAGTTCTACTAAAACGGGGGAATAATGAAACAATGTTTATCTTATGCGGAGAAGTAGTGTAAATTTGCATTGCACTGTTTGTAATGAAACTTTTATAGGCCTATTTCCTTATTGATTGGACACTCTACTTTCCTTTTTATCTTAAAACATGTACATAGACATTGAAGTTTTCATTTGTGTGTATTACATATAGAACAATGTGACTGGCATATGGACAATGGAGGAAATGTGCGTCTTAATAGAGCTAACGAGGGAATTTTACGCGCGCCCGTTTAATAAGCAGTGTGATTTGCGAACTAGAAAAACCCCTCAACTGCTGCTGGACTGCTTTGCGATCGCGTGTACCACGTTGGGTCTCACATACCGGACGCACAAGTCGCATTCTTTCTGAGCGTTCAGCAGCACGTTGAACTCGCCCCATTCATCGTTGACGTTCGACAGCACGGTCCGTGTGCCGGCGGCTTTACGGAACAGGCATTGCCGTCCGTGCTATCCGCCGCTCTATTACGAACCGTGTCCCATTCTTCGTAATATCCAGGGCACCATCACGAATCGCGGTGATTCCCACGTAATTATTGTCTCTGAATAAAAGTGACGCATTATGTGAAAGTCACTTTCGTCCATATGTGTGTGTGCGTGTCTGTGTGTGAGTGTTGTTTGTTTTAATTTTCAACAACTATACACCTCCAAAAATACGCATCGTATGAAAAAGATGTTCCACGTGAGAAGCTAGTATTTTCAAAGGGGACATCTTCCCGTCCTAAAAAGCTCTCTCCCCGCCCGCACAGGAATCAGCTTTTATTTTCAACCCTTCTTTATCGCAGATTCGAATTCTACGAAAAAAAGACGTAAGGTTTATCCGAAACAGTGCTACAATCGGTGCGAAAGTTACATCAGTCGTACGGAAGAACACACCGAAATGAGTCAGCCTCATGGTCAGATTCGAAGGGACTGGCAGAAATCAATGATCCAAATGATTTGGGGACTCGCCGAAATCAATCCCGATGGAAACAGAAAACTACGTTACGTCAGAAGTAGGTTATTTGTCCGACTTTTCAGTGTCAAAAAGTAAAAGTGTTCCTGTGCAATCAAAATCTACAAAAATAAGTTATATTTTTAACAGTAATATGAACTGTTCAGAACAAAAAAGTTAAAATTTTATCGAAAATGTAATGTTGAATCAAATGAGTCGGTTCTTAATTGGAAAAATGGAAAAAATTGAATTTTGTCGATTACAACACCATCTACCACGAACGGAAGAAATGATTTGGGGTAAGTCTAGGTATTTTTTGACGTAGAATGCGAATCAGCGAGAAAACATTGAATCGGCTCTCATTTGAAAATAAAAAGTTGACCCCCTCAAGTGTTGTGTGGGGCAGTTAGGAGATGGCCAGTTTCAGCACAGACAGATATGCCGTTTGAAAATATTAGCTATCATCCGGAACATTTTTTCGCACCAGAGTATTTTTCGAACTATTTAGTTATCCCAAGTTAAAACAAACACCCTGTGTACAGAGCAGTCAGATACGGTCTGAAGAGCTTGTAATATTATTGCGGGTTAGGTAGTTCTGAGGAATAGCAGTTACGAAAAAAATTCGATACGTTGCAACGTTTCCGTGTTAATTAGCGTTGAAGTTAGACAATCAGACCGTTGCGTGCGCAAATTCAAAGGTGCGCCACAGACGGTGTCGCCAAACGTGCTCTTTGTTTGGTTTACTAAAACCGAACAAGAGAGCGATACAAAAACTGGACAGGAGACGGTAAGAAGGATCAAACCCGAGCAAAAGTCTGAGAGTCCCGAGAACTTTCATCTATGCTATGTGAACAGCTAATTATGACTGGCAAGCGTTTGAATTGGCGCTCGCAACTGCCCGATGGCTATCTTCAGTGCTATTTAACTCGAAAACGGTGCAACGTATCGACTTTTTTCTTAACAGTTATTTCTCAGCACAACCTATCCTGCAACACTCTTACAAGCTTTTCAGACCGCTTCTCACTCTCCTGTCAAAAAGGGTGATTCCGCGATGATGTTACAAATTTCAGGGTTAATGGAGAAGGGTAAATGAGGTAAATGTATCAATTTGATTTAAGGCATCCTGGTCCAGAAAGCAGTTACTCGAAAAATATAAGGGAAATCCATTCCGGTACCTCTGACAGTGGAATCGTGTCTCGGTACTGTTGTCGCTAAGATTGTAGGGTTGGAAACTTTCAAAGGTGGTAGTGTGGACCAAATTAAGAAAAACATGTCCAGTAAACATGGGCTCTAACATGCATATCTTATGAACTATGAGCACTTGTTCATCTTCGATACTGTAAAATACATCTCTTTTAATGATAAGTACCTATAGCTCTTGAGGTAGGCGTTTTAGAATCCATGATAACTGGACTTTTTTCCTTTTATTGATCCATACTACCTACTCCAAAAATATGTAAACGAAAAAGCTTGCGGTAGACGAGACGTGTTTCACAGTGTCGAAGACGAAGAAGTCCTCGTAGATCATAGGATCCTACACTCGTAGCATCAACAGTACCGGTAAATGTACTCCACTGTCAGAGGTATCACAACGATTTTCGCTTATAACTTTCGGCCCGGTCGGTTCCAAACCAGAGCCCCTTTCCTCAAATTGATACGTTTACCGTTCTCCATCATCCCTGAAAGTTTGTGACTTCATCACGGAATCATCACGTAGATGCAGTAAAAGGAGGCGTGAAGAAAGCGAGAATGACGCTGTCTGGTATACAAAACAAAAAGTTTTAGGCAGAAACGTTGCGACTTGAGGGGCAGGTCTGATGGGAGACAAAGAGCGGAGAGATAAAGAGAAAACGGAAGTGATACGGGCACTAAGGACACCAAAACCAAACTTCCGAAAATATCCTTCGGTGTGCATTGTGTGGTCTCTCAGGGCCCAAGCACGAATAATGGTGTGAATAGTCTTCACGGATCTGCCGCCGGATCACGTTGTGCAAATTCCACAATATTTCCTCGGAGCAACTGTCCAACATCTTCAGGTGGTTCAACCTTGCTGGTGGCTAGTTACGACTGACGGATCCGCACGTCTACGCCCCGATTCTAGAACACGCGCCGGGATGAATGCGCAGGCGCGGAAATCGCAATGATTTGCAGATAGATGGTGCCATACTCAAACGCCCTGTGCCGAACGTCGCAGAGTGGCTCTGCTGCGCTCGTCCTGTACGCTCCGTATAACTGACAGTGCGGCCGTACGTTACTCACCAAAGACCGTACTAGACCAATGTTATGACGCGTCTGTTATGGAGAAATCTTGATTTTTCGCGTCGTGATTTGTAGCAGCCAATGCAGGGTTCCAGGCTGTGCTCAGTTGAAACCCGCAACCCTGTTGATGAGATATGCATTGCTTCCTTAATGACGCAATCCGGGGAAAGCTTGAAGAGTCACACCGACAATGATAATATAATGCAGTAGATCGTACAGCAAATCGCCAACGGCAGGTGAGATGTAGAAGGACGAAAAAATGACCTCTTAGCAAACAAACGAGGCAGACAGGTCTTTATCATTAAAATGAAGCCTGGATTTCCGGGAGACTGTATCAATCTCGTCTCTTCCCTCCTTGTGTTCAGTGTCTTTAACTATTGAGCCGGCTGTGCCGGAAGACATATCGCCGTTCACTGGACTAGCTGTGGCATTCAAACATGGGACACAGTTCTGCTCGTTCAGTGATTTTGTTTGCAGGAAACCGAACTGACGCGACTGCACACGAGTAAGAGAGGACACAAGGTGCGGCTCTGTATTACTCTTCGCCGGTTATCGCAACAGATACGTTTCCCCAGGTTGCGGAGATAGCGGCCGGCTACCGTGTTGAGTAGGTGCTGGTACGAAATATGAGCACGCCAGAATTCACACTCACGTACCAAAACGTTATGAGCATCTGCCTGACAAGCAATATATCAGCGATCCCGCGTATCATGCACCCGACAGTTTGTTGGTAGGTTTGTGCAGGTATGTCGCATCAGATGTCTACGCGCAAGCCTTGTGGTTCCCGTAAATAAGGAGTCACTGATTTGTTTACACAGTAGCGATCCAGATCGGTTTATATCAGGAGAATTTGGTCGCCGAGACCTCAACTTGAGTTCACTATCTAGCACGGGTCTAGCTTTGGGACACGGACAATTATACTGCCGAAAGATGACATCGCTGTTATGGAAGACCTCAGGCATAAGGGGATGCACGTGGTTTGCAGCTGTCAGTGTGTCTTCTACTACTACCACAGGCCCCAAGCAAGCGCAGGAGAATGTCTCCGGTGGCACAACACTGCTTCCACCAGCCTGCGCCCGTGCCGCGGTGCATATTTGGAGCCGCCGTTCGTCTCGATGGCGGCGTTTGTGGAGATCATCAACCAGCTGTAGCAAGAAACATGATTCACCTAAAGAGCCGACATGTCTCCAGTGATCGACGGTCGAATCGCGATGGTCCCATGCCCACTGCAGTCTTAATTGCCGACGTCGTTGGGTCAACATGGGAACACATGGGGGTCTCCTGCTGCGGAATTCGATATTCAACAATGTTCCATTACCAGTGTGCCCCGAAACACTTGTGTCTGCCCCAGCACTGTTCTCGTTTGGCAGAAGTACCAAGGATCGCCACCCACCCTACTTTACAGACCAAACCAGTCACCGAACTCCACGTTCTGTGAAGAGTCGTGGACGTCTTGTTGTGTATGAGGCGGAAGTATGGGCCTCATGGAAAAAGGGTGACCCGGCTGAGTCACGCAATTTGACTCTTAGTCTGATCGATAGGTGTGGCCATTAATTGTATGCGTTGATCAACTAGGCTGACATGAGGATCAATGAAGTATACTTGACGGGATGTACCTGGAACATCTTAGGTGATTAGAAAGTTGGTAGACAGGAATACAATTAAATACTTAGCCTTAATTCAGCATCAGCGGTGAACGTCGATCTTGACTTTGTACAATCGTATTTACAAGTGCAGTTATAGGCTGAACTGCGAGTACTTCTTTACAATTCTGATTACTTCACACATATACAGAGTGTTACAAAAAGGTACGGCCAAACTTTCAGGAAACATTGCTCACACACAAAGAAAGAAAATATGTTATGTGGACATGTGTCCGGAAACGCTTACTTTCCATGTTAGAGCTCATTTTATTACTTCTCTTCAAATCACATTAATCATGGAATGGAAACACACCGCAACAGAACGTACCAGCGTGACTTCAAACACTTTGTTACAAGAAATGTTCAAAATGTCCTCCGTTAGCGAGGATACATGCATCCACCCTCCGTCGCACGGAATCCCTGATGCGCTGATGCAGCCCTAGAGAATGGAGTATTGTATCACAGCCGTCCACAATACGAGCACGAAGAGTGTCTAAATTTGGTACCGGGGTTGCGTAGACAAGAGCTTTCAAATGCCCCCATAAATGAAATTCAAGAGGGTTGAGGTCAGGAGAGCGTGGAGGCCATGGAATTGGTCCGCCTCTACCAGTCCATCGGTCACCGAATCTGCTGTTGAGAAGCGTACGAACACTTCGACTGAAATGTGCAGCAGCTCCATCGTGCATGAACCACATGTTGTGTCGTACTTGTAAAGGCACATGTTCTAGCAGTACAGGTAGAGTATCCCGTATGAAATCATGATAACGTGCTCCATTGAGCGTAGGGGGAAGAACATGGGGCCCAATCAAGACATCACCAACAATGCCTGCCCAAACGTTCAGTCGCATGTCAACACAAGCACCGAAGTCAACATTACCTTCCTTCAATTGGGCCAAATGGCGGTGAGTCGAGGAAGTACAGCACGTACTGACGAAACTAAAATGAGCTCTAACATGGAAATTAAGCGATTCCGGACACATGTCCACATAACATCTTTTCTTTATTTGTGTGTGAGGAATGTTTCCTGAAAGATTGGCGTACCTTTTTGTAACACCCTGTAGATCAATTGTCAAGGCATAAACTATGTATGGCGCCTGGCTACGTCGTAGCTAGTGGCTCAGCTGAATGCTACGCTAACTAGCTTCTCTGCACATGACATCTCTGAAGCTTTAACAAGTGAAGCATTCCTATTAAAGTCGGCTGTAGAACTGGCCAGTGCACTAGCTTGTCTCTTAAGACCAGCCGAGTGGCGGCGCTCGGTCTGCCAGCGTCGACAGGGGCGACTCGCGGGTCTGATTGTGTACTGACGGACCGCGGCCGATTTGAACCCTACAACCTAGCAAGTGTGGTGCCTTGCGGTGACACCATACGTCTAACCACTTAGCGCCTAGTGGTAGTTTTTCTGTCCTTCTATCACATTCTGTATGCTCACGGTTGTAGCACGTGAACATTCGACCAGCTATGCCGATTTCGAGATACTCGTTCACAGGCTCTGCATAATAACAATCTGCTCTTTGCCAAAGTCACTTATCGCAATGGATTTCCCCATTTGCAACCCATATCTTCGCTAGCATGGTCCCCCATCGCTCTCTGTTCCACTAACATACGAGGGTTGTGCAGAAAGTAAGTTCCGAACGGTCGCGAAATGGAAACCACTGGGAAAATCCGGTAAAGGTTTGCACAGATGTGTTGGACAGTGTCTCTAGTATGCCCGTCGATCGTGTCGCGTCGCTATATTCAGTTTTGAGTGAACAGTGAGCACGTAAAGATGCGTAAGTAATAGCGTCTCCCGCCAAGTATGAGGGTCTGGTTAGAGATTCGCCTGTGTCACGCAGCCCACGTAACACAACTGTCGAGCAGTTCCTTTTTCATGCCAGTTCTCGGCCGCACACTGCACGGGCAATGAAGACGCTCCTGCAGCGTTTCCGATGAGAAGTGTTTGATCACCCACAATACCGTCCGTAATTGTCTCCCCCTGAGTCTCATCTCTGCTCACAAGAACCGCTGGCTATGAAGACAAGGTTTTTCCACAGACAACGAACTGCAGACCAGTACAGATAACTGGCAGAAAGGACAGGCGGCTGCTTTCTAGGACGAGGATATTGGAAAGTTGATACAACACTACGACAAAACTCGAAGTTGGAGCGGCGACTATGTAGAGAAGTAGGTGGAAAGAGTACCTAACTGTTGCAAGTAAAACGTTTTTGGTTTTCACTGTGGTTTACGTTTCGCGACCGATCGGAACTCACTTTGTGGACAACCCTCGTATTTTCCTCACTGCGTCAGCTGCCTCCAGTGCCACCAGCCGATATCCAACGTCGCGGTGGGGAGTGGTCTAATGTTTTGGCTGTTCAGTGTATATGTTTGTGCGTTCCCGTCTTTTTTATCGTGATCAAATTAGATGCACTGATTTTCTTATTATGCAGTCACTGACTGTGCACTATAACATTATTTTTTAATCATCGATAATGCCGTTTTAACTTAACTGACGTTACCATCCTGTTCCAAAACTTACAACCTCTTGTCAGTCGCTCGGAGCAGAATTAGTTCCATAAATTTATGGGTACTGAAGTACACCAGTTGAGTGAAGGGAGAAACGAATTACCAGCAATAATAACAAATGTAAAGATGATTCTATAACTTTGCAGTGGAGTGTAAGCTATTGCGAAACTTGCAGACAAGTTACACTTGGGCAGAGGTCAGGCGTTTGGAAGCCTGACTTAGACACATCTGCTGCCCCATTGTCATATTGTCATATGGGATGGCGTCTGAGGAGTCCAGGGAAAATTCATCCCATAGAGCGTTGATCAAACACGTTCGAGTGAATAACAAACGTAAACATGGTCCGTAATAGGCTGTATCGTCCCTTTTATTTAATCGTGCGATTAGCTAATTCCTACTACTTGTCATTGTGAAGCATTTGTAAAACCAACATGGAAAATCATGTGTTGTTGTTGTAGTTCTTGTAGTGGTCTTCAGTCCTGAGACTGGTTTGATGCAGCTCTCCATGCTACTCTATCCTGTGCAAGCTTCTTCATCTCCCAGTAGGTAATGCAACCTACATCCTTCTGAATCTGCTTAGTGTATTCATCTCTTGGTCTCCCTCTACGATTTTTACCCACCACGCTGCCCTCCAATACTAAATTCGTGATCCCTTGATGCCTCAGAACATGTCCTACCAACCGATCACTTCTTCTAGTCAAGTTGTGCCACAAACTTCTCTGCTCCCCAATCCTATTCAGTACCTCCTCATTAGTTATGTGATCTACCCATCTAATCTTCAGCATTCTTCTGTAGCACCACATTTCGAAAGCTTCTGTTCTCTTCTTGTCCAAACTATTTATCGTCCATGTTTCACATCCATACATGGCTACACTCCATGCAAATACTTTCAGAAACGACTTCCTGACACTTAAATCAATACTCGTTGTTAACAAATTTCTCGTCTTCAGAAACGCTTTCCTTGCCATTGCCAGTCTACATTTTATATCCTCTCTACTTCGACCATCATCAGTTATTTTGCTTCCCAAATAGCAAAACTCCTTTACTACTTTAAGTGTTTCATTTCCTAATCTAATTCCCTCAGCATCACCCGACTTAATTCGACTACATTCCATGATCCTCGTTTTGCTTTTGTTGATGTTCATCTTATATCCTCCCTTCAAAACACTATCCATTCCGTTCAACTGCTCTTCCAAGTCCTTTGCTGTCTCTGACAGAATTACAATGTCATCGGCAAGCATCAAAGTTTTTATTTCTTCTCCCTTGATTTTAATACCTACTCCAAATTTTTCTTTTGTTTCCTTCACTGTTTGCTCAATATACAGATTGAATAACATCGGGGAAAGGCTACAACCCTGTCTCACTCCCTTCCCAACCACTGCTTCCCTTTCATACCCCTCGACTCTTATAACTGCCATCTGGTTTCTGTACAAATTGTAAATAGCCTTTCGCTCCCTGTATTTTACCCCTGCCACCTTCAGAGTTTGGAAGAGAGTATTCCAGTCAACATTGTCAAAAGCTTTCTCTAAGCATGTATAATTCACGTATCCAAGTTTTTAAGTTCAAGTGACTCCTCAGACTAACAGAAACTGTAATAACGGTAGTAGCGAAGAATGTACTGAACTGAACAAAATTATTCACATGACTTTGGTCAAATACGTCAGAAACTAAAGTGAACGGGCAAAACTCACGGAAATGTTTGTCCCATTTGAAAATATGTCTTGTAGGACGTCCGAATGTTGCAACCAGCTGAGGAGTACGCGGTGAGTGTGGTAGACAAGATATTCAGTGTGTCTGGAAACTCCCGTTACAAACTCGTAGGACTCATAGACGGGAGTGAGTAGATAACATTGTGAATTGGAACCCATGTTTGAAAACGTGTTGCTAACGCGACCACATTTACAACTAACTGATTAGGCGTAACGCACTACATCACTTGGCTGCGTGAGCTTGTTGACGGGCTCGCTTCGAGATGATGCAGTACGGCCTCTTCCAATTTGGGTGTGCGGCGTCTACTTGGAACATCACAGTCGCGCCTCGTGACGGTGAAGGTACCCTTTCTGGAAGCTGTTGCGTAATCGTGGCGAAAAGGGCTTGCAGTGGAGTCGAACGTCGTGGAGAACGATCTTGACAAAGGCGACAAGATGCTCTTCCATTACCGTGAGCTTCGCCATTCGGAAAAATCATGTCAGGATATCTTGCAAAAGTGTACTGAACCATGTTGCTCCAACACTAACGGACCCGTGAATGAGCCTCGAACCAGGTCAGAGAGCTGGAATAGACATCAAATGACATCAGTCGATCCCACGTAACAACACTCCAACGGCTGCAGCATGGAAACAGTACGTTTCTGGACATCGTCTACAGGTCCTGGAAGTTTGTTTACAGGCAGGTGTGATGCGAACGTGGCATCATGGCGTCAGTCAAGCGCCTTTGAACATGGGATGATAATCGGTGCCAGGCGCGTGGGTCACAGCATATCGCAAGTTACACAATAATCTGGCTTTCCTAGGTGGACACTGTCTGCGGTGGACCTTCAGTGTCGCAGAGACATCGTTTCCGCTCGCGTAAACCGCCCAACAGAACTGACAGGCGTCACGTAGCCTCGGCTCAGCCATTCGGGACGAGCGACCGTCCACTGGGAGTCAACACACCGCCTGTTTGGGCGTGGGCCGCTCGGAACCCATTTCTGCGAGCACTATACGGAACTTTTGGCCACTTAGTGTATAGTGACAACAGCGCCGGGCTAAGTGAGATACCGGGCAAGCGCCAAACCATGCATAACATGTTGTAGTTGATATCACGAAAAGAAAATTTCTGGCGTAATTCACATCTCTATACGTAAAAGGTAACGCGCTATATGAGAATGCAGGCTTTCTCGGCGAATCTCGATGATAAAATCGGGTTAGTGGTTTCCAACTCAGCACCGCGTGGAACGCAACATTATCAAGAATGAGACGAGAGTGAACCGCTGGAGGCAGGTCGGTGGCGGCGGATGTAATAAACAGGCCGCACCGAGTAGAGACGTTCTCCCTCCCCCCCCCCCCCCCCGCCCCCCCTCACACACAAACACAACCACGCGCCAATGCGCCGATTCCACTCGCGCCTGATTAGCCCGACCGGCGCTGAGGATGCAGAGAAGCCCGTGGTCCAGCGGCCATAAAGATCCGGACGAGACGTGAAACCGACCCTATACCCCATCCTGAACTCAACCAGCTCCCTTCCATGCCCTGTAGCAGTAACCGTGTACCTGGCCCTCATCCGGCCAGTCATGGAATATGCGTGCTCTGTCTGGGGATACGCGGCAAAGCAGCACCTGGAAAAACTTCAGAGGCTGCTGAACCGCGCCCTCAGGAGGGCATTGCACTTACCCCTTGGGTTCCCCATAGATGACCTGCACGCCGCAGCTGATATCCCACTATTGAGAGAGCGCTTCCAGTATCTGGCAAGGGCTTTCTACGAAGGTTCTTCCATATCAGGAAATGCCCTCATTCACTCCCTAGGTCGGTACGACATGTCCCGCAATAAACATAAGCGCCCTATGACGATCTTCGACGAATACGTCGAAGAGAAAATCCCAGCACCCAATCCGTAATCCTGTTCCTTCCCACATAACACCAATCATCTCGCCTACCTCAGGCAAGTACCAGACACAAACAGAACAATCATCACAATATCACAGACACCAGAAAAATTAAAGAAACATCACACACACACATTCACAGGGGAGTAAAAGCCGAAAGGCTACAGACTCCCACCTCACACTTCTCCAAAGAGGGGAAAGTACAAGATAAGAGCAGCAGCGTGAAACCGACACTTCGCCTGAAGATGGCCAGGAAGAAATTAGCTGAAACGTTGCTGGAGAACAACACATTGACTCGGCTGTCAACCCGAGAAGCTTTTATCATAGGTAACGCGCTGTCTGACTGACTGACTCATCATCGCGTAGCCCAAACCGTTAAGGATAGAAAATTGAAATTTGGAGAAGGTGTGGATCTTCTACTGTAGGCGTCGTTTAAAAAGAGATTTTTCGAAATTCCAACCCTAAGGGAGTGAAATGGGGTTTGAACGCAAGTTTGAAGCTAGACCTACGCAAAACTGGTGCTTGGTACCTCGGTCAGAAATAAAGAAACACGTATTTCAGCAGGTTTGGAAATTTAGCCCTGTGAGGGTGAAACAGTGAGTGAAAGATTTTTTTGAATATATATCATTATTAAAGAACTACTGAAGTATTTTTAAAGCTGCATCTATGAACGTTGGTATAGCGAAGAGCCAAAGAAACTCGTATAGGCATGTATACTCAAATACAGAGATATGTAAACAGGCAGAATACAGCGGTGCGGTCGGCAACGCGTATAGGCCTATAAGACATCAAGTGTCTGGCATACTTGTTAGATCGGTTACTGCTGCTACACTGGCATGTTATCAAGACTTAAGTGAGTTTGAACGAGGTGCTATAGTCGGCGCACGAGCGATGGGACACAGCATCTCCAACGTAGCGACGAAGTCGAGATTTTTTCGTACGCCATTTCACGAGTCTACCGTGAATGTCAGGAATCCGGTGAAACACATCAAATCTCCGACATCGCTGCGGCCGGCAAAAGATCCTGCAAGAACGGGACCAACGACGACTGGAGAGAATCGTTCAACGTGACAGAAGTGCAACTCTTCCGCAAACTGCTGCAGGTTTCAGCGCTGGGCCATCAACAAGTTTCAGCGTGCGAATCGTTCAACAAAACATCATCGGTATTGGGCTTTCGGAGCCGAAGGCTGACTCCCATACTGTTGATGACTGCACGACACAAAGCTTTACGATTCTCCTGGGTCCGTCATCACCGACATTGGAATGGTTCAAATGGCTCTAAGCACTATGGGACTTAACATCTGAGGTCATCATTCCCCTAGAACTTAGAACTACTTAAATCTAACTAATCTAACGATATCACACACATCCATGCCCGAGGCAGGATTCGAACCTGCGACCGTAGCAGCAGCGCGGTTCCGTACTAAAGCGCCTACAACCGCTCATTCACAGCGGCCGTCCCCGACATTGGATTGTTGATGACTGGAAACATGTTGCCTGGTCGGACGAGTCTCGTTTCAAATTCTTTCGAGCGGATAGACGTGTATTTGTAAGGAGACAACCTTATGAATTCATGATCCCTGCACGTCAGCAGGCTCTGTAATGTGCAGTTGGAGTGATATGGGACCCCTGATACGTCTGGATACGACTCTGATAAGTGACACGTACGTAAACATCCTGTCTGATCATCTACATCCATTCACGTACATTGCGCATTTCGACGGACTTGGGGTATTCCAGCAGTACAATGCGACACCCCACACGTCCAGAATTGCTACAGAGTGGCTCCAGGAACACTCTTCTGAATTTAAACACTTCCGCTGGCCACCAAACTCCTGAGACTTGACATTATTGAGCATATCTGGGATGCCTTGCAACGTGCTGTTCAGAAGAGATCTCCACCGCCTCGTATTGTTACGGATTTATGGACAGCCCTGCAGGATTTATGCTGTCAGTTCCCTCCAGCACTACTTCAGACATTAGTCGAGTCCATGTCGCGTCGTGTTGCGGCACTTCTGTGTGCTCGCGAAGGCCCTACACGATATTAGGCAGGTGTACCTGTTTCTTTGGCTCTTCGTTGCGTTTGCCTTCTCGGTTACACTATAAAAAAAATACTCGTTTCAGTGTTTTTGGGAAGTGAACCCCTAAGAGGGTGAAATAGAGGGGAGATTTATTATGAAATATTTTGTTATGAAAGCATTCTTAAGCTAAATCTTTGAACATTTAAATTTGACTTCTCAACTACAAAAAAATCGTGTTTCACTGTTTTTCGAAATTCAGCCGCTACGGTGGTTCGACGGGTGATCAATGAAAATTTGTATTTGGCTTGTCTATTGGAAGTAAAACATACTCACGTCACTGTTTTTGTTAATTCAACCCCTTAGTGGATGGCCGGCCGCGGTGGTCTAGCGGTTCTAGTCGCGCAGTCCGGAACTATGCGACAGCTACGATCGCAGGTTCGAATCCTGCCTCCGGCATGGATGTGTGTGATGTCCTTAGGTTAGTTAGGTTTAAGCAGTTCTAAGTTCTAGGGGACTGATGACCACAGTAGTTAAGTCCCATAGTGCTCAGAGCCATTTGAACCATTTTGAACCTTAGTGGATGAAATGGAGGTGAACTGTTTCACGAAAATATTTCGTTGCGAAAGGATTTTTATAGCTAATTCTTTGAAAACTAGGGTTTGGCTTCTCGGTTGGAGAATAAAAAATACATGTTTCAACCCCGTTTGGATAGGCTGTGGATCTTATACTGTAGGCATCGTTTAAGAAGTGACTGTCCGAAATTCTACTCCCAATTGGGTGAAATAGGGGATGAAAGGCTTTTTGAAAGTATGTAGCTGTTAAGCGAGTTCTGAAGCTAGAATACGAAACAGGTATTTGGTTTATCAGTCAGGAAACAAAAATACGGTTTTAGCATTTTTGGAAGTTCGGTCACTAAGGGGATAAAATAGTGCGTGAAAGTTTTTAAAAATAATTACTAAAGAACAGCTAAAGGCTTTTTAAGACTACATCTGTGACAATTGGCATTTGACGGCTAGAAATAAAAAAAATGCGTGTTTCAGTGTTTCTCGAAATTCAGGAGCTAAGGGAATGGAATAGGGGACGAAAATTTTTAAGAGATAGTTCGTCACACTAAAAAAAATTAAAGCTAAATTTATGAAATTTGGTATTTCACTTCTGGGTTAGCCATAAAGAGATATTTTTTGGCGAATGAAAGTTGCTATGGAAATATCTGCACAAGAACGCAAAAGGTATGATTTACAAAAACTTTGGGCTCCAGCTACTAGAATCGCTTTTGGTCAGAAGTGCATTCGGAAAAGACCGTGCACATATGGTCTTAGTTAGCGTGGAAAGCTTAGACGCTGTTGCAATTTGTGAATAACATAACACTTCGATTAAATCAAAACTAAAGTTCTGCATGCCATACAGTTCACGCGAGTGAAGCAGCGGGCGCTAACGTAATAATCTATAAATAGGAAGGAGACTCCCTATAATTGAACGTCGTATGAGTCTTCATAGACAGGTACTGTCAGATCAAAGGTATTGGGACACCCCTATGAAACGCGGAATTCACCACCAGATCTCACGAGAGGCGGTCCCGCAGGTGCAAAAGAAGGCTGGGAGAATTGTGTTGTATCGTGTTGTCTGTAGAGAAACTGTAACAGTAGAATCGATCGGCTGGGAGAGTTGGATGACTTCTGCATCAACATTTACACACAGGGTGACAATTACTGAACTAAACGAAATAATAATAATAAAAAAACGTTCAAATGTGTGTGAAATCTTATGGAATTTAACTGCTAAGATCATCAGTCCCTAAGATTACACACTACTTAACCTAAATTATCCTAAGGACAAACACACACACGCCCAAGGGAGGACTCGAACCTCCGCCGGGATCAGCCGCACAGTCCATGACTGCAACGACTGAGACCGCTCGGCTAATCCTGCGCGGCGTACGAAATAAAATATTCATAACTTCTGAACGGTTTGAGTCACGACGTTCAAACTGCACGGTTGGCTGCTGGGCATGATGACAACTGTATGATTCGGTTTAGCGACGAAGCCCACTTTCATTTTTGAATGGGTTCATCAATAAGCAAAACTGGCGCATTCGCGGGACTGAGAATCCACATCTCACGATCGAGAAGTCTCTTCACCCTCAACAGGTGACTGTGTCGTGCGCAATGTCCAGTCGCGGAATAATCGGTGCGTTATTCCTTGATGGAACGGTGACTACCGAACGGTACGTGACTGTTTTGCAAGATGATTTCATCCACATTATCGAGTGTGGCCCTGATTTCGAGAAGATGTGGATCATGCAAGACGGACCACGAGCCCATCGAAGTAGTAGAGTGTCTGATGTCCTGGAGGATCACTCTTTGGACTGCATTCTGGCTCTGGGTATCCAGAGGCCACTGGCATGGGCCTCGATTGGCTGCCATACCCTCCAGATCTGAACACATGCGTCTCATTTTTCTTGGGCTATATTGCATGTAGCCTGTTTATGTGTTTGTATGTTGGCAGCGCTGTAGACTGCATTAATATCACTGACACCGCTGTGCGCCCTTTGTAAGAGACTCTTTGGCTGGTCGGACTCGCAGTTGGAAGTGAATAACCAGTAGTGATGGCAGCTGGAAGTGAATAGCCAGCAGTGATGGAGTTGGATGTGAGTAGCAGCAGTGATGGAGGTTAGAGGTTAATAATTAGCAGTGTTGGAAGTTTGCAGTATTAGCGGGAGCAGACGGACGTGTGTCGGTCATGGAGATTTAATGTGGGTAATGGAATTATTGACAATTATATAATTTTTCGAACTGGTTGATTAAGGTAAAATCTACTAAATACATTGTTTTCTCTGCAACAAAATCTTTGCTAAGCAGATGCCTATTAGCAGTTAGAGCCTTCATTAGTTGGAATATTTTATTTAGCTGGCTGTATTGGTGCTTGCTATATCGCTGCAGTTCGTGTCATGAAGATTTTCTGTAAGGTAAGTGACTTATGAAATGTATGGGTTATTGTTAGGATTTCCTCTAGTCACGGCCATTGTTTTGTGTTAAATAATAGTCCGATTGCGTTGCATATGTATATTGTGAATCATTAATGACTAGAAAAAGTTTGATTTGTATTTGTCAGGAATAATTCTGTAGGTCAGAAATGACATGATAAAAAAAATAGCAAAGTGACTGTACTTCAGTTTTACTCATCAGTTTTAGTAGGTTCAGTTGCATTAAGCAATTTAAGTAGAAACGTAGAAGTTTCAGCTTCTCAGTTGTTGCAATTCAAGTAAAAAATATTTAATGAAGAAGTTCCAATATTAAGGTGTATTTCAATAACACCAAAACCATTGTTGTGCTGAAAACAGCAATTCAAGAGGACGTCGACAGCATCTATGCTCCGAGACTTCAGCGGGTCATGCAGAATTTCGCTATTTGTCTGCGCCACATCATCGCCAATGACGAAAGGCATAAGGAGCATGTCCGAACCTAAATCCGAATACCTGTAGTGACGTTTAGATGTTGAATAAGGTGTGTGCACGCCGTAGATTGTAAATAATTTACGTTTTTTTCATATAATTGTCACCCTGTATACAGGGTGGTCCATTGATAGTGGCCGGGCCAAATATCTCACGAAATAAAAAAAATTAAAAAACTACAAAGAACGAAACTCGTCTAGCTCGAAGGAGGAAACCAGATGGCGCTATGGTTGGCCCGCTAGATGGCCCTGCCATAGGTCAAACGGATATCAACTGCGTTTTTTTAAAAATAGGAACCCCCAATTTTATTACATATTCGTGTAGTACGTAAAGAAATATGAATGTTTTAGTTGGGCCACTTTTTTCGCTTTAGTTACGTTATTTAAGGAAACAGGAAGTGTTCAGCCACATGTGAAACGTCAACCACGGCCTGCAACAAATGATGATGCCCAAGTAGGTGTTTTAGCTGCTGTCGCGGCTAATCCGCACATCGGTAGCAGACAAAATGCGCGAGAATAGAGAATCTCAAAAACGTCGGTGTTGAGAATGCTACATCAACATCGATTGCACCCGTACCAAATTTCTGTGCACCAGGAATTGCATGGCGACGACTTTGAACGTCGTGTACAGTTCTGCCACTGCGCACGAGAGAAATTACGGGACGATGACAGATTTTTTGCACGCGTTCTATTTAGCGACGAAGCATCATTCACCAACAGCGGTAACGTAAACCGGCATAATATGCACTGTTGGGCAACGGAAAATCCACGATGGCTGCGACAAGTGGAACATCAGCGACATTGGTGGGTTAATGTATGATGCGGCATTATGGGAGGAAGGATAATTGGCCCCCATTTTATCGATGGCAATCTAAATGGTGCAATGTGTGCTGATTTCCTACGTAATGTTCTACCGATGTTAGTACAAGATGTTTCACTGCATGATAGAATGGCCATGCACTTCCAACATGATGGATGTCCGGCACATAGCTCGCGTGCTGCTGAAGCGGTACTGAATAGCATATTTCATGACAGGTGGATTGGTCGTCGAAGCACCATACCATGGCCCACACGTTCACCGGATCTGACGTCCCCGGACCGACAACGCCTGACAATATGCGTCAGAACATTGTCAATGCATGTGCAAACATTACGGAAGGCGAACTACTCGCATTGAGGTTGACGGACATCATTTTGAGGATTTATTGCATTAATGTGGTATTTACAGGTAATCAGGCTGTAACAGCATTCGTTCTCAGAGATGACAAGTTCACAAAGGTACATGTATCACATTGGAACAACCGAAATAAAAAGTTCAAACGTACCTACGTTCTGTACTTTAATTTAAAAAACCTACCTGTTACCAACTATTCGCCTAAAATTGTGAGCCATATGTTTGTAACTATTACAGCGCCATCTATCACAAAGCAAAAAAAGTGGTCCAACTAAAACATTGATATTTGTTTAGGTACTCCACGAATATGTAATAAAAAATGGGGGTTCCTATTTTTAAAAAATGCAGTTGATACCCGTGTGACCTATGGCAGCGCCATCTAGCGGGTCAACCATAGCGCCATCTGGTTTCCCCCTTCAAGCTAGCCAAGTTTCGTTCTTTATAGTTTTTTTCGTTTGACGCTTATTTCCTGAGATATTTGGCCCAGTCACGATCAATGGACCACTCTGTATACTCCCCAAGACACTGTACGCTGTGTCACGGTGGGTACCCTGTACCGCTGTTGGTCATTTCGTTTCATGTTGCACTCGAAACAGAGCGAGGAAAAGAGGACCCCCTCCGATTCTGTAGATTTTCCCAGCGTCTTATGTGCTCCCATACGAGCCCTATTTTCTCTTATCTTCCTGGTCCTTATGCCAAATGTACCTTGGCTGCAGTACAATCCGTCTGCGGTCAAATGCTGGTTCTGTAAATTTTCGCAATAATGTTTCTCGAAATGAGCGTCTTCTTCCCTCCAGGGATTCCCATTTCAATTCTCGAAGCACTGCGGACGTGGACCAGTCACTGGATGTCACCTGAGTACAAAGTCCACCAGAGACATTTCAGTCCCTCTAAAGCTGCCCAATTCGACTTGTGGCGACGTGATCGCGTAGTGGAAAGGCGCAGGAACAACCACAACTGGATCAAGACCAGCCGCACCTCATGCGCTGGGCCACGGGAACCTTCGACAATTGCAGAGGGTGATTGTAAAAAAATCACAGGAGATCAACTGGACCAGTCAACGCGAGATCCATACTGCCGCCAGCAGACCAGGTAACAAAGCTGCTGTGTATAGGGGGTCCACAAGAATGGAGAGCAATGTTCCGGCAACCTCCTCATAAGCCAGGCGCTTCTGTGGTCAGCGTTAGGCGATGCTTGAAGTGGTGCACAGAGCGACACTTCGGCATAGTAAAAAAAGATGGCGTAATGTAGCACTGAAACTGTTTGTTCGAATAAAATATCAAGTGGAAATTAAGCGGCTGAGGGCGTTTTCATTCGATATTTTATACTGAACAGCTGGGGCCCTGCAACCATCTGTACAACGATGGACTTGCAAAGAAACTGGACAGTGTCGTGACTGGAAACCAGTGGTTTGGAGTGATCATTCAGGCTGTACCCTGTGGCAATCCAATGATAGGTTTTGGGTCTGAAAACTGTTTATAGAGCGTCCCCTGTAATCATATGCAGTGCCACACAGAAGTAAGGAGGAGGTGGTGTCACGGTACGGTTTGGTTTTACGTGCTTGTGATGTAGTCTCCTGACTGATCTTAAGGAAACACTAAATACGTAAGGATATGAACACATCTTCCAGCATTGTGCACAGTGTACAGTTGACGAACAGTTCGGAAACTTTGATTGTAGAAGCATGACAATGGACCCAGTCACGAGGCAGCATCTGTGAGACAATCGTTTGTGTACGGTAAGATAGCTGACGTGCATTGGCCTGCCCAGAATCCCAACCTGAACGCAATGCTACACCATTAGGGTTAGTCAGAGCGTCGACTTTGTGGCAGACACCAGTGTCCTATGACTACCTGCTCTGGCGTCGGATCTTGGGGAAGAATGGACGGCCAATCCTCCACAGACATTCAGACAGATCATGGAACGCGTCCCCAGTTAAGTTCAAGCGGTCATAAAATCTAAGGGTGAACATACTCCCTGTTCATGCCCACTAACGGGTGCCCAGATCCTTTTGATCACATAGGGTACTTCTATTGAACAGTGAGTCCAACCTGAATATTGCATTCCCTGGAGAGTCGGTTCTCAGCTCAATATTATACACCATACTTACAGCTGATACTGGAAATTCCCTACCAACAACTTTTAAATCCTTACAGTATGCAAATACATTCATGTACTAACATTACACGGATAACCAATCTATTTAAATACTTTCAACATTTCGCGGACCTGTCAGCAACTGTATAAATATTAATTTTAATTTTAAAAATCAGCAGCCTCAGTTGCACAGATTACCTAGATTTACCTAGGTTTCAGTCGGGATAACCCAACCTTCTTCAGAATAAAAGTAACTACCGTTTGTCCATAGTGGACATCGTCAAGCTAAAACTACAAATCCATAAATTATCGTCAGACTGTAAAAACTTATCTGGCACTGCCTCGGCCCCACTTTGCGACCGCGTTGCGGCAGCCACTATTGCTGTACTGGAACTGAGCGTAGCGTCATGAGGCCTCCCTAGGCGGACACAATACCTTTGTCTATGCATGAACTGTGTGAAGGGTACTTGCTGAGACAAAACGCGAACCTAACTCCTGACCCTGAATTTATGGATTTTTAGTTTTAGCTTGACGATGTCCACTATGGACAAATGGTAGTTACTTTTATTCTGAAGAAGGTTGGGTTATCTCCGCTGAAACCTAGGTAAATCTAGGTAATCTGTGCAAATAAGGCTGTTGATCTCTAAAATTAAAAAAAAAAAAACATTTCTTCCTGTGATCTTAGATTAGCTTATATTACGTGTTTAACGCAGACTGAGATTGAAAGAACTTATGCATTTAAAAAGACAATTAGAAGGTTGATTCGTGTATACTACTTGGTTAGACAGACCATCCAAGTGTATTACATCATGTTCTTCATCTAGTACACTCTTTATTTTAAACAACGTACGTGAATATTTGCACGTTGATAAAATTTTGTAACTTGGTTGCTGAACGTTCATCATAGTATTGCGTATTTCTGAAACGTTACATCTGAGGAATACCAAAACAAACTGTAAGATGGCCATATGGATTGAAGGATTGAATCCGAATGTCAGTGATTAAACACTTTTATTCAACCGTCGCGCCTTTCCACGCACTAATGTACTACTTATGACTGGTGTGCTGTACTAAAATCAAAGTTTTTTTCTGGAGATAAATGAACTGATGCAGGCTCTCTGTCCATTGACTGGCCCATCCAAATTTGATGCAGCGTAAACATAACAGTCACCCCCTATCGATCACTGATTGCAGTGTGATCATTTACCACAGTGGCTGCAAATTAATAAATTAGACAATACAATACCGCTGTGTGGGGATCTAAATCAGTGCTAAACGAATGCCTCGCATGGGGAAGCCTTTCCATGTCTAGGGCCTGTTCCGGAATGATAAATTTATTACCCTTACTTGACATTTTGCTGTGAATTGAAGGTCTACACCTTCAGGTCTTCAGCACATAGAAATTCCTTGTTTTCGGTTACTATCTTCGTGAAAAATCCCCAAATGGAAAACGACAACCTTACCGCCACGTGACGTAACAGCACTACGCTTACTTAATATACTGTCCAGTCACATTAACGTGACCATCTGTCAAAAGGCTGAATAACCATCTTTTCTAGCGCGGACCACACCAAAACGTGCAAAGCCAGTGAGGGGATCTGGAAGACACCTACAGGTGTGTGGAGCCAGTGCCTTGGCAAGCTGCGCCAGGTTTGTCAGCACAGGATCCATGATGTGAACAGCGCTATCGAGGTGGTCCCACGGACTCTTCATTGGATTTAAATCCGAGGACTTTCTGACCTCCTTTCTTCCTCACTCACGCTTTCGTCTTGTTGTTCGTAGTTAGTTTCACGGTCTTCCTCGTCACTCAGACTACCTTCGTTTTCAGCTAACTCAACAACATTTATTCCAAGTCTCTCGGCTTCATCGAGTTCTTGAAGGTATGCAGGTATGTCCTCAAACTTTATAAAATCTTTGGATCCAGAAACAAACAGACCAAAAACACCAACTGTTTTCTAATGACGCTTACATCGCGAAATATATACAAAAAAAATTAATTACCTATTTTTCGATCCTTGTAATAAATACAGCCGTGAAAAGATCCTTTTGCAATTCAGTCCTTTGCTTAGATAAAGCGAAAGTGAAACATACGTTCAAAATCATCAGGAAGAAACAAATATAAGGGATCGAAGGCACGAGAATCACACACGGAGAGATCAGGACTATAGGGTGGGTCGCCCGAGTGTCTTCCTCTTCAGCTGGCTTAACTCCTGCGTTACGACATTTGCGGTATGGGGACGTGCGTTATGATGAAGCAGTCAGTAGCATCCCATGTTTCACCATTCCAAAACTGTTATTTCTGACAGACATGCTGTCCCTTATCCAATCTTTATTCTCCGGCGAGTGTCTACCGGATTTTGTCCTTCGAACAGCCAAGAAATACGTCCTGTGTGGATGCATTAGGTAATAATGTTACCATAGTTCACGTTTCCGTTTACCGCTCGCACATCGCTAAGATACGAATGACACACAAATCTCTTGCCTACATGTCGGTGGTCATATACCCGTATCGGAGTTGCGCCACGCAATATGTGCAGCAGTGATTTCCTCAAACGGAAACTCTTGATCGCCCCTTCTATCATAAAAAAATGTAAAATATAGACGGTCCAGTAACATCAATGTAACTACCGCCTACGTTCGACGTCCACTTGCAATAACCACTCACAAATGGCAGGTGGCAACACTAGCAGTGGAGCGTATAGCAAGTGTGTCGGGGGGACGCGGAGAACAGTGCTGTCGTTACGTAATGCGAAACGGAGTGATGTATCTGACGTCCAAAAGGACATGACCGTTGGCTTTTGCGCCAATGGTGGAAGGATTTCCGAAGCGGCTAAGTTTGTAATCTGTCCGTGTGCCACCACGGTTAAAGTATACAGTGCACAGCAAAATGGCGCTACCCAACACCACAGGTAACTGCAGTGTAGCGCAGGCCATGAATGGCAGGTTTGGATGACGGCTGCTGAGATGTGCACGAGCGAAAAGACATGCAACTGTTGAGCAACTGACCACCCAGATGAAGTAAGGGGCCTAGCAGCACGTCTCCTCCATCACATTTCAACGAACGCTGCCGTGTTTCGACCTCGGCAGAAGGCGTCTGGATCATATACCTGTTCTGCCTGACGTTCATCGGCGACGCTGCAATTTTGCACGCCAGTACAGTAACTGGACGTCCACTGGATGGCGAAACAGTTAGCCTTTCCAGATGAATCACGTTTTATACTCCATCGGACTACAGGGAAACACCCTGCAATAATCGTCGTAGTGGTCGAGGCTGGAGGAGGGATCATAGTGTCTGGGGAACGACTTCGGCGCATTCTCTGCAGGATATTTCATCGTCTTTAATTTGCTGAAACTGCATTGGCAAGATGCCGCGTCATAGGAATTTTCATAAGCATCCTGAAAGCTTTTCCGAAGTTTAGATAAGAATAGTCATGGGGGAATGGAATTCGATAGTAGGGAAAGGAAGAGAAGGAAAAGTAGTAGTTGAATATGGACAGGGGGTAAGGAATAAAAGACGAAGCCGCCTGGTAGAATTATGCGAGAGCGTAACTTAATCATAGCCAACACTTGGTTTAAAATCATGAGAGAAGGTTATATACGTGGAAGAGGCCCGGAGACACTGGAGGATTTCAGATTATATAATGGCAAGACAGAGATTTAGAAACCAGGTTTTAAATTGTAAGACATTTCCAGGAGCAAATGTGGACTCTGACCACAATTTTTCGGTTATGAATTGTAGATTAAAACTGAAGAAACTGCAAAAAGGTAGGAACCTAAGGAGACGGGACCTGAATAAACTGAAAGAACCAGAGGTTGTAGAGAGTTTGAGAGAGATAGCAATTTGGAACGATTGAAAAACATAGGGGAAAGAAATACAGTAGAAGAAGAATGGTTAGCTTTGAGAGATGAAATGGTGAAGGCAGCAGAGGATCAAGTAGGTAAAAAAAACGAGAGCTAGTAGAAATACTTGGGTAACAGACGAGATAATTTAATTGATGAAAGGAGAAAATATAAAAATGCAGTAAATGAAGCAGGTGAAAAGGAATACAAACGTCTAAAAATGATATCTACAGGAAGTGCAAAATGGCTAAGTAAGGTTGGCTGGAGGACAGATCTAAGGATGTAGAGGTATATATCACTAGGGGTAAGATAGATACTGCCTACAGGAAAATTAAAGAGACCTTTGGAGAAAAGAGAACCACCAGTATGAATATCAAGAGCTCAGATGGAAACCCAGTTCTAAGCAAAGAAGGGAAAGCAGAAAGGTCGAAGGAGTATATAGAGGGTCTATATAAGGGCGATATACTTGAGGGCAATGTTATGGAAATGGAAGAGGACGTAGGCGAAGATGGAATGGGAGATATGATATTGTGTGAAGAATTTGACAGAGCACTGAAAGACCCAAGTCAAAAAAAGTCCCCAGCAGTCGACAACATTCCATTAGAACTATTGATAGCCTTGGTAGAGCCAGCCATGACAAAACTATACCATCTGGTGAGCAAGACGTATGAGACAGTCGAAATACCGGCAGACTTCAAGAAGAATATAATAATTACAGTCCCAGAAGCACATTCGTAAAGTGTATTTAACAATCATTTTCTGAGCATTCCTGGCGAATTAAATAAAAATTTAGTTTCTACAGGGAATCATATAACTTTCTTGGCATATGCCTTTCCGAGATTGACGTCTGAAATACTCCTCTGTGATACAGACAAGGGGGAGATTGAGCCAATAATTAAATCACTGGAGTCTAAGGACTCTCATGGCTATGATGGAGTGCCTAGCAGAATATTAAAGTACTGTGCTGCACATGTTAGCCCTGTATTTAGCCATACTTGTACTTTTTCCTTTAGGACTGGTCAGTTTCCATCCACCATACTCCCTGGGCTTAAGTCCTTGTGACTTTGATTTGATTCCGAAGATGAAGGAACAACTTCGTGGCATTTGATTCAGATCTGTTCCAGAGATTCGACAGGCAGTAGAACGCTCCATTCGCACTATCAACAGAACAGGCTCTGCTAACGGTATACTACGTCCTCCACATTTTGGCAATGGGTTCTACACAACGCTGGTGACTACTTTGAAGGACAGTAACAGGTGCAAATGTAACTCTTCTGTATCGGTTGTGAATAAATAGTTCCGCTATTTAAGTTCAAACCCTCGTATATTCATTTAAAAATAATTCATTTTCTCTTGTCTTTTACAATAAATTTTATTTCAAATTTTGACGAAGAGTCTGCTAAGGACTTGTACAGTTTTTGAGGGTAGTTCATTTAATATTAGGAGCTGGACGCTCCAGTTCCTCAGTGTATGAGTGACACTTAGTTGTGAAGCAGAATGTGAGGTCCAATGTTTCACATTAAATATGCTATGGTAAGATATAAATAAAACACATTTATGGACATACATATGTCACAACACTTTTATCTCATTATCTAACACGCTCTCTCTCTCTCTCTCTACCTCTATCCACCCTTCTGCAAGTACACACACACACACACACACACACACACACACACACACACACACACATATATATATATATATATATATATATATATATATATATTTACAACACACGTTAACGTTGGAAACATGACAGTGAATGATGGGCAATGTAGTTGGTCAATGAGAAGCAAGATGCATATAGGGAATGAAATTCTGCTTTTTTAATAAATACGATTACTGTTCATTTCACTCACAGCAAGCTGTGCTATTAGGTTCCTGCCTAAATGCAACCTCTTAGAAAAGAGTGAGGCATTTGTGACAAGGAAGACTGCAAATACGATTGCCCGTCTTTATTTCCAACATATAATGTCTTGTAAAAACTGCTGACACCTAAACTGCACTTTAACCGAATCTGAAGACACTGCAGTTTTTTGTACTGAAATCTAAGAAGAATTATGTATGAACATATATTCACACCTTCTCTCTACCATATTTAAATACTAGATACATTTTTTTACAATATTTCATCCTCCCCCCCATTAGCTATAACCATTTTAACTGTAGATTTTGAAGTTTGAAGAGTCTCCTAAGGAAAGGCAACAGGTTTCACTTTAAGCTTCGTGTGTGTGTGTGTGTGTGTGTGTTTGATGTGCACAGTTTTGAGTGTTCTTCATTTGATATTTTGCGATGAACTCTTCAATATCTCTGTCTATGTGATTTAGTGATGAGAGAGATTGAATCTGAAATACAATGATTGACTTAAAACATGCTGTAGTGAAGTACAAAACATTGCTTGTGAATATCTGCATGTGTCAAGAAATCAAATGGGAGACTGAATGACACTATTTGATAAACAAAATGCAGCAGTGAAATGTAAAACAATTATTTATGAGTGTCATTGTGAGTGCTATGCCTTTTCTTTTTATAAAAAGTCGAAACAGTGCAGAGTTTTGTTAAACTGATTAATCAAACTGTTTTGAGGCTAAAGATTTGAAGTAATTTAAAGATCATAAAATTACTGAAGTGGTATTCTTTTAGTATCAACGAACAGTAACATTATTTGTAATTTTGCGATGCAGAAACGGCAAATACGCGAGAGGTGCTGCGCTGGGTCAGTAGAGGGCTGTGTTTCGGCAGTAGCATTATAAAGCTGACGTCAGTGTCTGTAGTCGCCCGTGTGGCGGTTGTGTGTGACGTCATCCTCATGGTGTGCTGGACTGGCACAACTGGGTACAGGTGCTGCTCGAGACTTCGTTGGCCCATCGCCGCAAGGAGTGGCGTCCGTCCGTCTGTTTAAGAGACACCGGTGATGTATCACTGAGAACATGTACGAAAGTCGCCAGTTGCAACTCGGTCAAGTAACTTGACGATCTATAGAGTCCATAAGGTCTTACCTGGCATGAGAGCGCAATCAGTAGTTGTGCGGAGGCGACGCCAAAGTTATCAATGCATATTATCATAGAGATGCTGTTCGTACACAACCTCTTGCAACTGTTGTTCTGTGAGTTCAAGAAGGTCTCTGCAAGGGAGCAGTCTTTGGTTTGCTGTACTTGTTTGCGTGCGACAGCAACAGGATTAGATCACTGATTAGTTCAGTCTGTCCTACGAGATGATAGAATTAACGTTCTTAGTATCGCTGCCTAAAATTTCTGTTGCTTCAAAAATGCTGTTCACTGTTACAAATGACACAACCAGTTGAGCGGGCTCGAGCTGTACAAGTCAGAGATTCAAGCTGAACCTCAGAGGTGATACGAAAGAGGTAACTGTATCATTGTTTTATATAGCAAACAACATGGTTGCCGAATGCTCATGGCACAGAACTGGTTGTGACGACGTCGTAAGTGGTAGCTCACATCCAATTTGCACTGCGGGGTTCACAGTAGATGCGAAAGTGTTACAAATATTGTTAGTTAAACGCAATGTCTGTGATCGATACATTAGTAGTTACAAGGCACGAATTGTCGATGCACACGATTTTCACTACCGTATTTGCAATGACGACACCGCCTCATCGGCCCGTATCCTTGTTTAAAGCATTTTCAAAAATCTTCGAGAAAGTAATGTACTCAAGAGTGGTTAGCCATCTCAACAGTAGTGGGATACTTAGTAAATCACAGTTCGGATTTCAAAAATGCTATTCCTCTGTGACAGCAATATACAATTTCACTGTCCACATAATAGAGTCTTTAAATAGTAAAATGTCACCAACATGACTTGTCCAAAGCATTTGATTGTGTGAACCATGACATTATGTTACAGAAATACAATTCTGTGGTATAAATGGAATAGAATATGAGTGGTTTAAGTCATGCCTACATAACAGGAAGGAAAAAGTTTCCTTATATGGGTCGAGTGATTTAAATAAGTTTGCCACTTCATGTAACTGCGGTGAAATTACATTAGGTGTTCCACAGGGTTCAATCATGGATCCCCTTCTGTTCTTGATGTATGTGAACGACCTTGCTTCCTATCTGAAACAATAAGCTGAACTGACGCTGTTTGATGATACAAGTATCATTATCAATCCAGTAAAAGAAACTTCAATTGAAAATGAAACAAATAAGGTCTTTGGAAAAGTCATTAATTGGTTTTCTGCAAATGGGCTGCTTGCTCTAAACGTTGAAAAAACACAGTACATCCAGTTTTCTGCTGCGAAAAGTACAGTTCCTACAATAAATATAACACATCAACAGAAGTCAATAGACAGGGTAGAGCATACTAAGTTTTTGGGTGTACATATAGATGAGAATCTTAATTGGAAAATTCATATTTTGGATCTTCTAAAGCGACTACGTTCAGTAACTTTTGCAATCAGAATAATTGCCAATTTTGAGGATACAGAACATAGTAAGCTAACATACTTTGCATAGTATCACTCTCTGATGCCATACAGAATAATATTTTGGGGTAACTCAACATTTAGACAAAAAGTATTCACTGCTCAAAAGAAAGTGGTTAGAATAATGTGTGGGGTTCATAGTCGCACATGTCCGCCTCTGTAGTGTAGCGGTATTACCGCCTACCACTCAGGGGGCCCAGGTTCGATTCCCGGCAGGGGACTGGGTGTTGTGTGTCCTTCATCATCATTGACTCACAAGTCGCCGAAGTGGCGACAACTAAAAAGTACTTGCAATACGGCGGCCGAACCTCCCCGAAAGGGGCTTCCCAGCCAACAATGTCATCCAATCATTTCATTTCATAGTCGCACATCTTGTAAGCATCTTTTTAAAAGATTGGGAATTCTTACAACAGCCTCACAGTACATTTACTCACTATGAAATTTGTTCTCAACAACAAGGGCCAGTTTAAAAACAACAGCGACATTCATGATTATAATACCAGAAAACAGAAAGACTTACACTATTCTTTACTCAACCTATCTTTGACACAGAAAGGTGTAAAATATGCTGCTATAAAAATTATCGACAAATTACCAGATGAAATAAAATGTCTGACAGACAGCAGTAATAGCTTCAAAAATAAATTGAAATCATATCTCCTTGACAACTCCTTCTATACCATAGATGAATTCTTGAATACGAATAAATAAATCTATAAATGTAGTACATACATTTGGTGCCATTTAAGGGAATGGGATAAATAACAGAAATATTAATCTTTAATTCTGCATTGTAATATGTTGTTGTTGTTGTTGTTGTTGTTGTGGTCTTCAGTCCTGAGACTGGTTGGATGCAGATCGCCATGCTACTCTATCCTGTGCAAGCTTCTTTATCTCCCAGTACCTACTGCAACCTACATCCTTCTGAATCTGCTTAGTGTAGTCATCTCTTGGTCTCTCTCTACGATTTTTACCCTCCACGCTACCCTCCAATACTAAATTGGTGATCCCTTGATGCCTCAGAACATGTCCTACCAACCGATCCCTTCTACTGGTCAAGTTGTGCCACAAACTTCTCTGCTCCCCAATCCTATTCAATACTTCCTGATTAGTTATGTGATCTACCCAGCTAATCTTCAGCATTCTTCTGTAGCACCACATTTCAAAAGCTTCTATTCTCTTCTTGTCCAAACTATTTATCGTCCATGTTTCACATCCGTACATGGCTACACTCCATACAAATACTCTCAGAAATGACTTCCTGACCCTTAAATCTATATTCGATGTTAACAAATTTCTCTTCTTCAGAAACGCTTTCCTTGTCATTGCCAGTCTACATTTTATATCCTCTCTACTTCGACCATCATCAGTTATTTTGCTCCCCAAATAGCAAAACTCCTTTACTACTTTAAGCGTCTCATTTCCTAATCTAATTCCCTCAGCATCACCCGACTTAATTCGACTACATTCCATTATCCTCGTTTTGCTTTTGTTGATGTTCATCTTATATCCTCCTTTCAAGACACTATCCATTCCATTCAACTGCTCTTTCAAGTCCTTTGCTGTCTCTGACAGAATTACGATTCCATCGGCGAACCGCAAAAATTTTATTTCTTCTCCATGGATTTTAATACCTACTCCGAATTTTTCTTTTGTTTCCTTCACTGCTTGCTCAATATACAGATTGAATAACATCGGGGAGAGACTACAACCCTGTCTCACTCCCTTCCCAACCACTGCTTCCCTTTCATGTCCCTTGACTCTTATAACTGCCATCTGGTTTCTGTACAAATTGTAAATAGCCTTTCGCTCCATGTATTTTACCCCTGCCACCTTCAGAATTTGAAAGAGAGTATTCCAGTCAACATTGTCAACAGCTTTCTCGAAGTCTACAAATGCTAGAAACGTAGGTTTGCCTTTTCTTAATCTAGCTTCTAAGATAAGTCGTAAGGTCAGTATTGCCTCACGTGTTCCAGTATTTCTACAGAATCCAAACTGATCTTCCCCGAGGTCGGCTTCTACTAGTTTTTCCATTCGTCTGTAAAGAATTCTTGTTAGTATTTTGCAGCTGTGGCTTATTAAACTGATTGTTCGGTAATTTTCACATCTGTCAACACCTGTATCTTTAGGATTGGAATTATTATATTCTTGTTGATGTCTGAGGGTATTTCGCCTGTCTCATACTTCTTGCTCACCAGATGGTAGAGTTTTGTCAGGACTGGCTCTCCCAAGGCTGTCAGTAGTTCCAATGGAATGTTGTCTACTCCGGGGGTCTTGTTTCGACTCAGGTCTTTCAGTGCTCTGTCAAACTCTTCACGCAGTATCGTATCTCCCATTTCATCTTCATCTACATCCGCTTCCACTTCCATAACATTGTCCTCAAGTACTTCGCCCTTGTATAGACCCTCTATATACTCCTTCCACCTTTCTGCTTTCCCTTCTTTGCTTAGAACTGAGTTTCCATCTGAGCTCTTGATATTCATGCAAGTGGTTCTCTTTTCTCCAAAGGTCTCTTTAGTTTTCCTGTAGGCAATATCTTTCTTACCCCTAGTGAGATAAGCCTCAACATCCTTACATTTTTCCTCTAGCCAACCCTGCTTAGCCATTTTGCACTTCCTGTCGATCTCATTTTTGAGATGTCTGTATTCCTTTTTGTCTGCTTCATTTACTGCATTTTTATATTTTCTCCTTTCATCAGTTAAATTCAATATTTCTTCTGTTAACCAAGCATTTCTACTAGCTCTCATCTTTTTACCTACTTGATCCTCTGCTGCCTTCACTACTTCATCCCTCAAAGCTACCCATTCTTCTTCTACTGTATTTCTTCCCCCATTCCTGTCAATTGCTCCCTTATGTACTCCCTGAAACTATGTACAACCACTGGTTCTTCTAGTTTATTCAGGTCCCATCTCCTTAAATTCCCACCTTTTTGCAGTTTCGTCTGTTTTAATCTATAGGTCATAACCAATAGATTGTGGTCAGAGTCCACATCTGCCCCTGGAAATGTCTTACAATTTAAAACCTGGTTCCTAAATCTCTTTCTTACCATTACATAATCTATCTGAAACCTGTCAGTATCTCCAGGGTTCTTCCATGTATACAGCCTTCTTTTATGATTCTTGAACAAAGTGTTAGCTATTATTAAGTTGTGCTCTGTGCAAAATTCTACCAGGTGGCTTCCTCTTTCATTTCTTTGCCCCAGTTCATATTCACCTACTACGTTTCCTTCTCTCCCTTTTCCTACTACCGAATTCCAGTCACCCATAACTATTAAATTTTCGTCACTCTTCACTATCTGAATAATTTCTTTTATTTGATCATACAATTCTTCAATTTCTTCGTCATCTGCGGAGCTATATGGCATATAAACTTGTACTACTTTAGTAGGTGTGGGCTTCGTATCTATTTTGGCCAGAATAATACGTTCACTATGCTGTTTGTAGTAGCTGACCTGCATTCCTATTTTCCTATTCATGATTAAACCTACTCCTGCATTACCCCTATTTGATTTTGTGTTTATAACCCTGTAGTCACCTGACCAGAAGTCTTGTTCCTCCTGCCACCGAACTTCACTAATTCCCACTGTATGTAACTTAAACCTATCCATTTCCCTTTTTAAATTTTCTAACCTATTTACCCGATTAAGGGATCTGACATTCCACGCTCCGATCCATAGAACGCCTGTTTTCTTTCTCCTGATAACGACAACCTCTTGAGTAGTCCCCGCCCGGAGATCCGTATGGGGGACTATTTTACCTCCGGAATATTTTACCCAAGAGGACGCCATCATCATTTAATCATACAGTAAAGCTGCATGCCCTCGGGAAAAATTACGGCCGTAGTTTCCCCTTGCTTTCAGCCATTTGTAGTACCAGCACAGCAAGGCCGTTTTGGTTAGTGTTACAAGACCAGATCAGTCAATCATCCAGACTGTTGCCCCTGCAACTACTGAAAAGACTGCTGCCCCTCTTCAGGAACCACACGTTTGTCTGGCCTCTCAACAGATACCCCTCCATTGTGGTTGCACCTACGGTACATCTATCTGTATCGCTGAGGCACCCAAGCCTTCCCACCAGGCAAGGTCAATGGTTCATGGGGGAAGGGCATTGTAATATATATATATATATATATATATATTGAAACGTCCCCTTAGAAAAATTTATACTCGACTTTGCTTAAACTGACACACAATATTTTTTGCGCAACGCAATCTGACTTCCAAAAATCCCTACGAAAGAATGGCCCTGACTAACATTAACCTATACGTTTCACAAATCACTTACCTCACAAAAATCTTCGTTACTCGAACTACTGCAATACAGTGAGCGCCACTACTGCCAGCTAACTAAAAGATTCAAACTACGGAAGTCACTAACTACTGATAGGCATAGTTAGCAAATGAAAGATTTTAATACAGAACAAACAATGTATTTACCTTAATATCAATATATATATATATATATATATATATATATATATATATATATATATATATATATATATATATATATATATATATGTGTGTGTGTATATATATATATATATATATATATATATATATATATATATATTAATCAGTTCACGACATCCAGTCTTACAAATTTCAAAACTCCGCCATCTCTCTCCCCACGTCCACCACTGCTGGCGGCTCACCTCCAACTGCGCAACGCTACGCGCTGATAGCATCCAGCTGCCGCTGCCCAACACTGCAATGGCAGACAACAATGCAAGCCTGCCACAGACTGCACATGGCACAGCCAGTGATTTTAATACAGAGCGCTACGTGGCGGCGGCGTTACCAATAAAAATACCAAAACAGCCTACTTACATAGCCCCCATGCTCCCCACAAAAAATTTTACAAATTGTTTTGGGCACTGGCCAATAATGATTTGATAAAATTTTTCATCATTACAATAACAAAGATATCAAATGCACACACTTATTGATACAATGTTGGTCAGAAGCTAAAATTTTCTCACAGTCCATAAAGACAGTCCTGATCATTCATCACAGTAAAATAACAGTGATTTTCTCAGAGTCTGAGCAGTAAAAGAAAATGCACACAGAAGTAGTGGATTTCCATGCAGTCTTGAAGAAGTAGTGTTGTCCTTCCAACGGAAAGACAGTCCTGACTCTTGACATGCAGACAGGTAATGGGCCACAACAGAGCAAACCCACAGCAGAGTCAGTCGAAGTTGAAGAATATTGGTAGGTAAGTCATCACAGAGCAGACCCACTGTAGTCCTGGTAGAGATTATGTTATTGGTGGTCCACCAGAGGTGCAGAGCCACTGCAGTCCTTGTAGAGATGATGGTATTCGTGGGCCATCAAAGATGCAGACCTACTGTAGTCCTTGTAGCGATTACTATTGGTGGGCCACCAGAGGTGCAGACCTTCGAAACTCCGCCATCTCTCCCCCCACGTCCACCAATGCTGGCGGCTCACCTCCAACTGCACAACGCTACGCGCTGTTAGCATCCAGCTGCCGCTGCCCGACCCTACAATGGCAGACAACAATGCAAACCAGCCACAGACTGCACACGGCACAGCCAGTGATTTTCATACAGAGCGCTACGTGGCGGCGGCGTTACCAATAAAAACACCAAAACAGCCTACTTACAATATATATATATATATATATATATATATATATATATATATATATATATATATATATTAAAAAATCTTGATCCATATGTGCATTTCTTGTGCACCTGACACTTTCCACATCATAACGGCTATTGTACCGTGCAATTGATCAATGGAACACGCAATCAACTAACTAACTAACCGCACATTCTTCACTGGTGTCCTGTTAGTTAGTTACGTGTCCCACTGATCAATCTCAGGGTAACCTTTGTGATGTGGAACGTGTCAAGTGCATAAGAAATGCACACATAAATCAAGGTTTTTCTTTTTTGTAAGCTTAAAATTTTTATTCCCTACCCCATTCCCTTAAATGGCACAAAATGCATATATTACACCTATGGATTTCTTTATTCCTGACACTGTAATGCTGATGCAGTATGATGGGTGATGCATTGTGTAACGGCCACATTGTCATGACATAATACAAGGGAATGAAATCCCCGAAGTACCATATTTATTCTGCATTTCACGACAAATGCGGGGGCACCAATGTAGGAATAGTCGGCTACGCTTCGGTCGGAATTACTCCCAGTCATTTATGGCATAGTCAGTGTTTTAAGCTGAAGTTAAAAAAATTTATGCCTGAATAATATCTGGTGACCTGAATGGAAAGTTTTGGGCGAGAGAAGTTACTTCCCCAATATTTTTAATACAAATATCTTCCACATTCCTAGGTAATAATTTAATTCCTGTTTGAATTCTCAGATCTACAAAGCAAAATGATTAATGTTATGTAAAGGGCAGTTGCAGTTCGTAATCATCTTCTGTCTGCCTCTCGATATCAGCATCTGGAATAAAGTTTCTGTGGCTCTACAGAATTCTGGAGATCTTCGACTCTGAAAATTCTTAAAATAGACACACAACTGTACGCCATGGGGAAGCCATTTGGGTGCTATGACATACTTGCTCTACAGCATGGGGATCAGTGCCTAACTTCAGAAATTAGTCTCTAAAAATAGAGCATAAACGACCATGGTGCATGCTGTACTGATTTCCCAGGACAGAAAGTTCCCTACGAGTTACGACACACGAAATAATGTTCCGAGACATGGAGAAGGAAGGAGTTAAAACAACCAAAGAATTAAACTACCTTTTCCATTCATGAAATTATGTTTTCCCATAAATGACCATCATGTTTAATTTTCAGGAAACATCATTCTTTTGTATGAGATGAAATTTTATCATAATTTATCAAATTTCATCCTGTATTCAAAATGGCCACTTCCAACGATGCCGCTAATTACAGTTCAGCTGCGATCATACCATCGATTCCTCTCCACGATTGCTAAATCAGAAGTACAAGATTTTAAGCATGACTGAAACAGCAACTGTTGAAATTCTTCACGGTAAATGATGACAGCCAAAACAGTTGCAGGATAAAGATTTATTACTCTTGACCAAGGTTTCGGTATATATAAATATACCTTCATCAGAAGTAAATTATCCTGAACAGAAAGACACTTTCATTAGCAAAAACTTAGCATCGGAAATGAGAAAGAATTTTTATTTCCTTTATTGAATTTCAATTCCCCCCGAAGGGGGCGGGCTGGCAGCATCTTAGTACGCTGCTCTACAGCCTACAGACTTTTTTAAAAACGGAAGAAGAAAAGAAACAAGAAAGACAGGCGATAAGACGGTGACTTAAAGTGTAAAATGGCGGAAAATTGTGGAAAGTTCAAACAGAAAGCAAAGGGGTTGGCAATGTTAATAAAATACACAGGAATCAGACAAGTAACATAGTAGACACACAGTTAAAAAAACATGGCGACAGTCTGGTTTCTGTTCGCAAGACATAAAAAATCACACCCAGCGACAGTATGATGGCCGTTCGCAACACTTCCCAAAAGACACACAACACAGAACACTCACTGTAAAACACTCATAGTAAAACACTCACTGTGAAACACTGCACTAAAATGTCGGCACAAAGATGACACTACCTAGCCAAGGACAGATGGGAGGGGGGACCTAGAGGAGGGGGAAAAAAGGAGGGAAGAGAGGAAAAAACGAAAAAGGGGGGGGGACCAAAAGAGGGAGAGGACTCTTAAGGGGGGAGAGGGGCAGGGCAGATGTGAGAGGGAATGGGAAATGCAAAAGGACTTGGGGGAGAGAAGGGGGCAGAGAGAGGAAGGTAGGGAAAAAAGAGGATGGAAGGGGGGAGAGGGAGCCCAGGAAAAGGAGGGGGAGTAAGGATCAAAGTTGATAGGAGGGATAAATGGAGAGAGAGAGGGCATCATCCGGGAGGGGGAGTCGATGGAAGCCACCTTGGGAAAGGAGATGAAGGGTGTAGAGATGGAACGTAGGGGGGACACAACAGTGAAGACGTGGCAGGGGGCATGGATGGGAGAGGAGAGGAGCAACAAGGGGGTAAGGGGGTTCAAGGAGGCGGGAGGTGTAGAATATGCGGATATGTTCGAGGAATAGGAGCAGATGGGGGAAAGGAATGAGGTCATAGAGGATCCACGTGGGGGACGGGACGCGTATAGGGAAGGCGAGGTGGAGTGCATGACGCTCAAGGATCTGGAGGGACTTATAGAATTTGGGGGGGGGGGCAGATATCCAGGCAGGACTGGCATAACAGAGGATTGGACGGATTAAGGATTTGTAGGTGCGGAGGATGGTAGAGTGGTGCAACCCCCATGTCCGGCCAGAGAGAAGTTTGAGGAGTCGGAGGCAGTTGTGGGCTTTGGATTCGATGGAGCGGAGATGAGGGATCCAGGTGAGGTGATGGTCAATGGTGAGGCCAAGGTAGGTGAGGCTGGGGGTGAGGCGGACAGGACGGGCGCAGATGGTAAGGGAGAAATCCAGGAGCTGCAAGGAGCGAGTGGTACGACCTACGATGATTGCCTGGGTCTTGGAAGAATTGATTTTCAGGAGCCACTGGTTACACCAAGCGGCAAAAAGGTCAAGGTGATTCTGGAGAAGCCGTTGGGACCATTGGAGGGTAGGAGCAAGGGCGAGGAATGCGGTGTCATCAGCATATTGCAAGAGGTGTACTGAAGGTGGGGGGGGGGGGGGGCATATCGGCTGTGTACACGATGTAGAGCAGAGGGGGGAGGACAGAGCCCTAGGGCACACCTGCACAGGGGTAGAAGGTGTGGGAACTGGCTTTATGGAGGGTAATATAGGAGGGGCGGCAGGAGAGGAAGGAGGCCATCAAACGGATGTAGTTGACAGGAAGGGCATAGGTTTGGAGTTTAGACAGGAGACCGGGATGCCAGACACAGTCGTAGGCCTTTTTGAGGTCGAGGGAGACAAAAATGGTGGAGCGACGGGAGTTAAGCTGGAGGGAGATGAGATGAGTGAGGTAGAGGAGCTGGTCATCAGCAGAGAAGGAAGGTCAAAAGCCTCATTGGGTGTCAGGAAGGAGGTGGTTTTGGCAGAGGTGGTGATGGATGCGCCGGGAAAGGATGGATTGCAAGAGCTTGCTGAATACTGATGTGAGACAGATAGGATGATAGGAGAACGTATCAGATGGAGGCTCGTTGGGTTTGGAGAACATCAGGATACGGAAGGTTTTCCACAGGTCGGGTAGAAGCCAGTGGCAAGGATAACATTGTAGAGGGTGGATGAGAAAGAATTTTTTTTCTTTATTGTAAATCATTTCCCCATCGGGGCGGGCTGGCAGCAGCATATGCACTGGTCTTCAGCCGAAATACATAGAACAAACAATAGAAGACATTTAAAAAGCACATAACAAACACTGATGGCGAACATCAAGGCAGTACACAATTAAAATCACACCTCTTGATGCACAGGAGAAACAGCACCAAACACAACATGGACATGGCACACTGACAATGATCAAAATGGAGGAACTGCCAGGTGCAAGGAGATGAGGGAGACCGGAAGAACGGAGGGAGGGGAAAAGAGGGAGGAGATGGGTGGGGGGGAGGGGCGCGCTGTTGAGGGCCAGATAGGGATGTGGGGAGGAAAGAGGCAAGTAAGGGGTGCAGGGTCTCAGGGGGGGGGGGGGGGGAAGGAGGAAAATCCGCTGTGGGAGAAGGAGGGACGAGGATAAAGAGGGCCCCGGGGAAGGGGGGGGGGGAACAAGGCCAGGTTATAGTTGGAAGGAAGGGTAGATGTCACGGTGAAGTTCGTCATCTGGGAGGGGGAGGTGCTGGAAATTGCCCTGGTGAAGGAGATGGAGGGTGTGGAGGTGGAGAGAATGAGAAAGAAAAAAACACTATAGCTTAAGTAACCATAAAATTACCAGAGTATCACAGGAACAAAAACTTTTAGTTACTTACTAAAATTACATCCTGCAATGGAGATTAATAAAACAGTTGTGCCAAAGGCGTCGTCAGTAGTTAAGACATCATATCCATTTATACAAGAACTTTTAATAATTTAATGTGCATGTGTATGTATCCATGGATTTTAATGTGCACAAGTGTCTGGCCCATACCACAAGTGCCCTCTCTCCGCGAAACCATCTGCCATAGGGCTTTCATACTCTCGTCACGATAGTTCATAGGCGAAGTACTGATGCTGAACTGTGTTCGCATTGACCCTGTGCCCATAATCATGTTGTATAAATGGAGACGATGTCTTAGCTACTGACGACGCCTTTGGCACAATTGTTTTATTAATCTCCATTGCAGTATGTAATTTTAGTAAGGGACTAAAAGTTTTTTTCCTGTAATAGTCTGGTAATTTTACGGTTACTTAAGCTATATGGTTTTTCTTTCTCATTTCCGATGCTAAACTTTTGCTACTGAAAGTGTCTTCCTGTTCAGGAAATTTTACTTCTGATGAATGTATATTTATATATACCGGTACACTTTGGTCAAAAGTAATAAATCTTTATCCTGCAACTGTTTTGGCTGTCATCATTTACCGTGAAAAAGAACAGAATTAAGTAAGTTCATAGTACACTTAATGTTCCACATTATGTCCACAGAGTTTTTATGTCACGAGTCACAGATTCTCTCTCTCTCTCTCTCTCCCTCTCTCTCTCTCTCTCTCTCTCTCTCTCTCACTGTCGCAATGAGTCTTTGATCCATACAGACCACTTGCGCAGCTGCCCGTGAACAGTTGCGCTGAAAGATAAAAAGTGCCAGGAAGAGGGTGGGTAATACTACTATAGCATAACGTAGACGTAATTACAAGAGCAACGTTACATACATCTGTCTCCAACAGTAGTCTCGAACACTGCGTCTTTTCATCCACTCTGCCCAAATACTGTCCGATTAGCGCCGGCCAGAAATGTTTGAGTCTCACGTAGACGACAAGAACCCTACAAGGGGAATGCGGTAGTTGTGCTTAAACTATCTCCCACAGACTAACTGGCAAATAAATTAATTGTTCGTGGCTCCTCATCTTACATAAGGTTCCTTATACGGAAACATTCAATGATATTTAAGGACGTAAAAATCTTCAAATGAGCTTGCAATCCAACTGATTTTTTCTCGAGATACTTCACTAAATGTGAAAGGTATCTTTCTTTGAGTTCTGCAGTGAAGTTTTGGCTCGCTGGAAAATGTCGTTCGATATCCTCTGATGAAGCTGCGAAGTTTTAGCTATTCTGAAATTTTACTGGAAATGATTATTTTCTCTCTACAGATTGCCCAGAATCCGCCAATGTGTTATGACAGCATTCTTAATTCAAAATGGATGGTAGCTCCGTAAGCAGGATTTGCTTAAATATTTTTGATTGAAATAATTAATCTTCCTTCAAATAAACTTGAGGGCATGGGTGTTCAGTTTGTACCATCAATGCAGTCTGTATTTATTCCAATGATCTAAGAGCGCCGTAATGCTTCATATTATTGAGTCCAGTTTTCTCAAGAAATTAAACTTGAATACGTACATTTTAATTATAAACTGGCTTCTGTTTTCTGATCAATACTTTTGCTACAAATTCCATAAGAGTTTCGGTGTTAATCGCTAGATATGGATGAATTAAACTTGAGTTATATCCAGATTTCCACAATGTCGGCCTTCAACAATAAGACACATTGATAAGATTCTCCCTCCCATAAAACGACTGCTTTTTTAGAATAACTGGAATCTAAGTGAACGTCGCGTTCCAGTATACGGTTTTACGTAATGCGAGTAGTACTGCAAGTCTCATAACGTCAGACTTCCTTGCACTTGTTTCTTTGTGACTTTAAATTATCAATAATTTATTGGATTTTTGAGAAAAAGTGTTATTTTTTCTCACCAGGCGAGATAAAGTGCCCAGAATCTATGAACAAAGGTTCCTGGCCTCGCTACATGCATTGTGATTCATGTATATTGTATAATGATACACTATAGTCTATGAGCTTTAGGAGTAGTAATTTCTGGAGGGGCTGTCCGATGTCATATTTAAGATGGTACCAGGTCCTACCAAACAAGTTTTAACGTCTCTGATTGAAGACGATATGGTAGAATGTTCAAACTGCAATGTCAGATTGATTTGCTTCGTACAAGGGATTGGGTCACAGGTGTTGCAGTCACAATATTCAGCTTAAAGATTACAATGTGAGAAGACGTGCAAATACAATTGAGTGGTATTGGGGAGCTTTAAAATACGTTGTTTGGATGAGGAGGTTTTCACCTTTTCGAGGCCATTTGGGTGAATACTATTGGAGAAAAAGTATTCCTACAGGTTAGTGTACATTTCAAGTCTTTATGAGAATGGTCACTGAAATGCACAAGCTGTGGTTTGTTAGCTAGGTATGGGTGGGATTCACGGTTTTTCGTTGTATTCTTTTCGTTTTTTTTTTCAACGTTGTTAACTTTTTAATTCAGTTGCTATTGTCTGTCGGTTTGTACTTTTTGGTAACTGTGGGAGGAGTTTTTTTTTGTCATATGCATTTTTTTTTCTATGTGGGTGATGGGAAAGGGGATGTTGGTTGTGGTGTCTTCTGTGTGAGAGTTTCTGTGTTTGGTTTGTGTTCATCTTTTGCTTCTTATGTAACGATTTGAGTGGAGGGAGGTAGAGTTGATTTATGCGGAAAGTATTTCGTGCATGGTATTTAGTGTTTTTTTTTTAATTTGTTCATCAATCATTTTGGTGTATCGTCTTATAGTCTGGATCGTGGACATTCTCATTGTATTTTCCGTCTTTCTTTTAGTTGTCTTGTACGCCTGATCTTTCACTGCTCTGGTAGGTCATAAGCGGTAAGTTTTTTTTTATGAGAATCGCTTTTTTCCATTTCCATGTTTTTGCACTACTTGTGCTGTGGTGTTTTTCAATGATATCTAATTAGCATCTTCATTTTATTTTATTCATGAAGTACAAATATCTAAGGATTGTCGTTTTCCAGGTTGTTGCAGCTGGTAGTGGAGTCATGTGAATTCTAGTTACCGATTCCAAGATTTTCATTTTTGAAGATAATGGCTGTACTACTTTGGACAATAATGATCTTTTTAATGGATTAGTAGACTTGCCTGCATTTAAGAATTTTATTTGTTGATTCCAAGGTATACAAATTGTTTGTTTTTCCAACAAACGTCTGCAGAGGTTTGTTTCAACATTTCCACAGCTTTTTCCCTCTGTACTTCTGCAACCAATAACCAATTTACTCGAAAATAACGAAGTTTTGCATTAGTAACTAGAAGTGATCTATATAGCTTAATTCTAGTTATCAACTCCAAGATTTGGTGTTTTTCGTATGAGTAGATAGAGCAACAGCAAAAATTAACTTCTATCTGAAACCACTGCAGACACCTAGTGTAAAAGCGCTGAAAATAATGAACCAAGTTTCGTTACTTCTCGCGTTTTTGCCGTAATTTTGTACTGTGCAGACTTTTAGGATTTTCATATGTGATATCTAACTAGCTGTGGATTCCACATTATTTTTATTATGTGATATTCATTATGTGTGGTTTGGTAATTCATCAAGGATTTAACTGTATAGTATCGCTCCCGGCAGTACTACATAAAAAATCTTCGAATCGACAACTATAATTGACATATAGGCTTATTACATATTGTATTTCAGCATTAATACAGTAAATGACACCACACTGTTAAACCGTTGATGAATTAGCAGTCCGCACCTAATGAAAATAACACATAACAACCGAACTCGGAACAGACAATTTCAAGTACGCAGCGAAATTCTCAAAGAATGGACAATACACACCTACTGCTACAACAGCACTGCAGAAAGTGAAGCCAAAAAATGAAATTCTATAACGATTCATTGCGACATCTAATGTGAAAAGTCAAAAATAACGATGGATTTGTTAACTAGAATTGTCTTATATAACTTAATTCTTGTTATCCTTCCAAGATACGAGTTTTGGCTATAAAATAAGGGACTGTTGCTGCGAAGCACTTTATTTCAAAAACGTACATAATTAATTATCTATTGTCACCTTCAATATACGCTCCTTCCCTATCCCTCCAACGCTCCATGCGAGTTTTCCATGGATGAAGTCTTCCTCTGTGAACTCCTTTATGACACGTGCCGCATTTTCTTTCAGTGTTTCGGCGGACTGAAATCCTGTTGCTTTTAATCCATATTTGACCTTAGAGCATAGGTAAAAGTCACATCGTGCTAGATCAGGCGAAAAGATGGGTGGTCTAAGAGTGGTATGTTGTACTTCGCTAGAAACCTCTAAACAGACAATGGAGCGTGAGCCTCCTCGTTGATTGTCTTGATGCAGAACCATGACTTTTCCTTTCAAAATTCGGGTCAGTTTTTCTGATTTCCTCTCGGATTTGAGCAAGACCCACAAGGCAGCAATATTGATTAATACACTCACGTTCATAAATTAAGGATAATGCTGATACATCGTGAAACAACGCTCTGGTGGGCGGTTGGCGGGTTTAAATCACTTCGGTGTATGACCATGCGCTGCAATTGACCTACTGTCGTCGCACGGTGGCGCTGGCAGCAGTCCACATACGCAGAGGTGTATTGGTGCATGTCAGAGTACGGTGCAGCGAGTAAGTGTGCAGACGTTTTCAGACGTGCTAGTGGTGACTGTGTGTTGAAAATGGCTGAAAGAACACATATTGATGACGTTATAAGGGCTAGAATACTAGGGTGACTGGAGGCTGGTCAAACACAGCAGGTCGTAGCACAGGCGCTCCGTGTGCCACAAAGCCTGCCTGCCTGCCTGTTCTCCAGACCTAAACCTATCGAGCACGTCTGGGATCTCTCTCGGTCGACGTATCGCTGCACGTCTTCAAACCCCTACGACACTTCAGGAGCTCTGACAGGAACTGGTGCAAGAATGGGAGGCTATACCCCAGCAGCTGCCCGTTGTGTGGCCTTTGTACGTGTGCATGGTGATCATATCCCATACTGATGTCGGGGTACATGCGCAGGAAACAGTGCCGTTTTGTAGCACATGTATTTCGGGACGGTTTTCTCAACTTATCACAAATACCGTGGACTTAAACATCTGTGTCGTGTGTGTTCCCTATGTGCCTATGCTATTAGCGCCAGTTTTGTGTAGTACCATGTTGTGTGGCCCCACATCCAGCAGTTATCCTTACTTTGTGAGCATGAGTGTAATATGAGCTTCAGCAACCCAGTAAAGATACACATTCTATGAATATCGAAAAAGGCTATCACCAACCTTTTGAATCTTTATTTGCTCATTCGAGATTTTTCGCTCTCGGTGAAGTTGCGCACTTCCAGTGCGTGGATTGGGGCTTAGTTTCACGGTGATAAGTGAGAAACCAAGATTTGTCACATATTATCACTCTTTCCCAGAAATTAAGATCATTTCCATGGTACTCAAAGCGTCAGTACAAACAGTTTGACGAGCAGCAATAAAAGAACTGCAGACCATTGTACACGAAAATCACGACACCTTACAGGCTAAAATTGACCCCGTTGCATCTACCGATATGGTTACGCAACATGTAAAAAATCGGGAAAACTTAAAGGACACGGTAGATACGATTACGATACCAATGGACACTCTTAAACTTGACTCAGAAATACACACGGAGGAGATCAGCACATTATCGGAAAAAGTAGCCGAACTTTCGGATCAGTTAACAAATTTATCTACAAAGGTACATGATGATTTGGATGATACAAGACCGGTAGCCTTTACTGACACAGTGGAGTACGAGGAAATTAGGAAATGTAAACAGAATCAGAAACACATTATTATGCAACACAAAAGAGAAATACTGGAAGTACAAGATCAGTTGGCACAGGTGATACAAGAATTACATATTCCAGAGGATACTCGCGCTCCGACACGGGAAGAAGGATTTAGAAATACGGAACACACGGTAATAGTACATGGTATTTCGTAGAATTTGAAAGGAGTCGACAGGGTGCTACGAATCATGAGATGGAACCGCGGAGACGACGTAACAGTAACCGATTTGCGTCTCGCCGACACAATGACTTTGATTATAAGCTCTTCATCACAACGCGTAAATTTAAAACATTCAAGAATTCTAATAATGACACACATCCACAAGCTTGGCTTGATCAATTTTCTCATTGTTTTCCTCCTAACTGGTCATTAGATCATTGATTAGAATTTATGTGTGGCTGTTTAGAAAATGAACCAGCTGTAAGAATGCGATCGGTTATTCGCAACTGTCACAGCGAAGGAGTTTTTATCATGCCTTCCTTTCTGCATATTGGTTTCAGGCTACACAAGATCGAGTAAAACACAATATTATAATGGTGAAGCATTTCGAACAGTCTGAATTTTCCAGCGTTGTAAAATATTTTGAAGCTATATTTCACAAGAATCAGTATTTGTCAAATCCGTACAGCCCCTCGGAACTTATTCGAATTTGCTTAATTAAATTGCCTGAACACTTAAGACATTATTTTGTCTGGACGTTGTAAAGATGATACCGAAGCTTTTCAGGGACTTTTGTAAGAACTGCTAATCGACACGGACAATCGCATGATGCGAATACAGGAAAACAACAACAACTATAGGTCACAACCATCACAATTTCGTGACGACAAAAACAGTAACCGTACACAAGTCTACCGTTATAAAGCTAATCGTGACCAAAACAGACACCACCCGTATGACAAACATTAGCAGAATAACAATAATTACAGGAACAGATCACATTTACATGGTACTGTCTGTGACAGAGACAACTGTAGAAATAGACCATGTGAGAAGCATAATAATATTTATCAAGGGAGACAAAATTACTTCAGACGTAACAGTCCACCTCGTAATTACGATTCCGGGAGAAATTCTCCATCGCCTAATCGACAAGAAAGAAACTACAGAAATTTCCGACAAGACGACAGACGCCAAAGTCATGACAACAGGCCTGAATTTAATCAGAACTGGCGTGATTCAAACAAGGACAGGCCCTCTCGACAAGTTGAAATTATATAAATTAGACCTCCAAATCCCAGTAACGACGCACAACAGAGAGATAATAGTCAACGACTCGCACGGCAGGCAGCTACAAAACTTACTGACAAGGCTGACGACACAGCTACCATGACTATCAATTATTTGAAAATGGAAGACATAAGTGACATTTTATTCCAGGAACGTGATACGAAACAGAACAATACTGCATATCCTGTAATTCGAATCACAACAAATGATACAAAATTTACGCCAGTACTCGACTCCTGCAGTCCTATTTCGGTAATTAGTGATCTAGTTTCAGTTAATGCAACAAATCGAATGGTTGCCCAAAATTCCTTTACGTAAAATTAAAGTTCAATGAGCAATTTTTGGAAAATGTGTAGATTACGACAACAAACTAACTTTGATCCTTCTGTCAAAGTCACAGATTTCTTATGAATTTTCTTATTGTTCCATTATTGTTGACAGAGATTATGTTAGGTGTAGATTCTTTGAATGATTTGGTTGGGGTTGTTTGGGGGGAAGAGACCAAACAGCAAGGTCATCGGCCTCATCGGATTAGGGAAGGACGGGGAAGGAATTCAGCCGTGCCCTTTGAAAGGAACCATCCCAACATTTACCTGGAGCGATTTAGGGAAATCACGGAAAACCTAAATCAGGATGGCCGGACGCGGGATTGAACCGTCGCACTCCCGAATGCGAGTCCAGTGTGCTAACCACTGCGTCACCTCGCTCGGTCTTTGAATGAGTATAAAGCAATTTTAAACTTTCATGACGCTGGAATAAGTTTAAATTAAGAAGGTAAGTCAACAGCTTTGAAATTTGAAGATTGGCTTTCAAACCATGAGGAGGAAATCAATCAGCTTTACCGTTTGTCAGATCACAGTTCGGAACATGTAACACAATTTGACACTAATGATCAGGGATGATATTGATGACATATTAGATACTAACGTTTTAATTCAGGAAAAAATTCAAACAATTGAGAACTCTAATGGCACTGATAGGCAGGATCTTTTTGACATCTTGCAATCACATTCCACAGTTTTTTCTCAGAAAACAGGAACAATTAAAGGATTTCAGTACAAATTTCATGTCCGTGACCATACAAAGTTTTGCGTCACACCAAACGCAATTCCAGCACATTATAGGGACCGTGTTAGAACGTAAATACAATCTATGCTTGATGAGGGTATTATTGAACCAGTGGTAAGCTCATACAATAATCCATTACGTGTTGTTGAAAAGAAAAACGAATCGATCAGGCTTGTCTTAGATTCCAGACAACTAAATACCATATTCATTCCTGAAACAGATAGGCTGTAAACATTGGAAACCTTCTTCAAAATTTCAATGGTGTAAAAGTGTTGTCTTCTATTGATCTCAGATCCAGCTTTTGGCAAATCGAACTTCATCCAGAACGTAGAAAATATACGGCCTTTCTTTGTTTCGGCGTTTATTATCAATTACAGAAACTTCCTTTTGGTTTGAACGTTTCTTCGGCAGCATTCATTCGTGAGCTAAATTCCAGATTATCCGAGATTTTAAAACGACACACCACCTCATATGTGGATGATATTATAAAAGCAGAAGTCTCTTGGGAACAACATAATCATATCCTGAACAGTTTGTTAGGTATTTCTGCTGAATCTTGAATTACAGTTATCTTGGAAAAATCTGGATTAGGTAGGAGAAATGTGAAGTTTTTGGGTCACATTATTTCTTCTGAAGGCATTCAGCTGGATACTGAAAAGTTGGAAGCAATCAGAGCTATTCTTGTTCCATCCACAAAAAGACAAGCGCGCAGTTTTCTAGGTCTCCTGAATTTCTGCTGTCGTTTCATGAATATGCAAATTCTAGCAATGGCAAAATTTTGTTCTCTCACCGGCAAAAACACTATTTGGAACTGGAACGAACAGTCACACTTGAAAGTTGATTCTTTGAAAGAAACGCTACTTAATGCACAATCTTAGCTCACCCAGATCTGTCACAGAATTTCTGTCTTAGCACAGACTCTGCTAAAGTTGGTCTTGGTGCCCATTTATTTCAATAAGAGAAAAATCTAAGAAAAATTATTCCGTCACTGAAATGGAAGCTTTAACTATCGTTTGCGCATTTGACAAATTTCGTTTCTTTCTTTCTGGCAAACAGGTATAAGTTATAGCGATCATCGAGCATTGCAATTTCTTATGTCTTCAAAAGTAAATAATGACAGTTTGAAACATTGAGCATTATTTCTGCAAGTATTCCGCTTCACAGTAGACTAGATTCCTGGGACGGAAAACATTGTTGCGGACGCACTTTGACGTGCATCGGCTGGCCTTGAGAAAAGCAACACAGAAACTAATATTGAGAAAAAATTCAGTATTCTTTACATTCAAAAAGTAGCTTTTGAAAACTTCGTCACTGCATCTTTAAAGGACATTTCTCATGAGCAAGACAGATATCCGATTTGGAAAGATATTAAAAGTAAATGGCATGAAAAGACACCCAAGCAGGTTCGTCATTACTATCTGGCTAGAAACAATGTTCTCTTCAAACGTTGCACTGCTGATGACAAGCTATGGGAATTTTGTATTCCTGACAATTTTGTTAATAATCTCATCTGGTACATTCATTTCAGCTACGCACATTTTGGTCCACGAAAATGTTATCATATACTTCGGACGACTTGTTATTTTAACAACATGGAAAAGAGAATTAGGAGAATTCCCTCTATTAGCAAACTTTGTCAAAAGCTAAACCGTCTACCATCTCACATCGTGCTCCATTGTTTCCTATTATTCCTACTAGATTAAAGGAATTAGCTGCAGTTGATCTTCTGGGATCCCTTGTTAAAAATTGAATAGATTTTCGTACGTTTTCCTTGCTGTTGGAATTTACTTCCAAATTTGTTTGTTTCACACCGTTTCGCAAAGTCACTGGACGTTCTGTATGCAACGCATGTGCTGAAAATTTCTTACGTGAAGATGGACACGTTGACAAGGTCATTTTAGATAACGGACCACAATTCAGATCTGCTATTTGGTCACGCATCCTTCGGAATAGTAAAATCAAACCTTTTTTTTATTTCATTGTACTCTCCACATTGTAACCCGCCTGAATGCATTATGAAAGAAATTAATAAGCTTTGCAGACTTGATTGTCGCAGGAAGCATCAGTATTGCGGCAGATACTTACACTTATTTCAAAATGTACTGAATGAAATGCCTCATGACCCCACTGCTTTACCACCTTCTCTTGTGCTGAAGAATGAGAAACCACCGAACAGAATCAGAGAGCTTGTACCTTGTCCGAGTACACGTAAACGTCGACGTAAAGACATAATTGATTTGCCTATTAAAAATATAAATTCTACTGCACACAAAAGGAGAAAACTACACGGTAAGAGAAATGCAAAGGAACTAAACTTTGGTAGAAAAGTTCTTATTAAAGCCCGTTAATTCTCACATAAGAAGAAACATTTTAGTCACAAATTCTTTGATTTACAGTGGACCTTACAGGATCCGACATATTGCGCATGATAATTGCGTTGAAGCTGAAACTCTGCGTACTAAGAAAAGTAAAGGATTGTACCACATTTCTAATGTAAAGCCGTTTATTGACAAATAATTTGCTTTCTGACTCAGTCTTTGCTATAAAATTTTTCACTTTAAGTTACTGACAAATGAAATTAGCGTATGGCAATGGTCGGCTGGGAGACCCCATGCGGGGGAATTCGGCCGCTGTATTGCAAGTCCATTTTAGTTTACTCCTCTTCGGCGACTTACAGGTCAATCATGACGCAGGACACACAACACCCAGTTCTCTGCTCAGAATCGAACCCGGGCCCTCTGAGCGATCGGCGGAAACGCTACTGCCCCGTTATGAGGCGGACTTTGAGTTTCTCTTATGTTTTGTTACATTTAGAAACAGTTAACATGCAGCGATGTTTTGAAGTTAACTATCCAGTCAAGAACCTATGAAACATATTAAGACAGTAATTTTACGAGTACACTTTTATAGGGAACAGACGACACAGTCTTATTGTTGAGTACATTTTCGCTTGTAAGTTGCACGATTACGTCACGACTATAATGCTCACGTTCTTGTAACATTTTAAGTACTTTCTGAGAGGTCACAGATGACACAGTATTTGGTTTGTTTGACAGCTACACGATTATATGTTTTATGATACTACTTATGAGTGACACAATTTTCATTATTGCTTTTACGCTGCATCTGTTTTATGTTTGCACAGTTTTCCTACGTTCTTCTGCAAAGTAAAACACGTTTTGGTAATGACTTCTGTGGCATGGCTACAGTGAGACAGCTATTTTCGGAACACAACAATACGTTTCAGCACAGTAGTTTCAAGGTCACGGCAGTGAACGTGATAACTACGACATTTATATGGATAGAACTTTACTTTTGTGTACGAGAAGGCAAGTACATTGATTTATGAAGAACTTTGCTTATGAATGACGATAACTACGACACTTGGCACATTTTTACCGCTAAGCGAAGACAGAAATTTTCTTGCAGCAAGAAGTACAGTTTAGCGCTACATGACACGCATTTGAGTGATTACTTTTTGTAATTGAAACATTAATACAAGTATTTTTGAACTGCAATGATACAGAGACGGTTTTAGGTGATACATTTCAATCCTAAGTTTTAATCTGTAAGATCTGAGGTATAATTACATTGTCCCTCATGCAGGTACAGCTAGTTTGTGTACTGTGCGTGTGACAAGCGCAAGAAGCCCTAGCTAATGTGGTATTTGCTTATACAGTTTTACACATTGGTACCATATTTCTCTAACACAGAATTACACAGCTATCTGGTCATTTAACAGAGAGAAATGAACATATTTACTACATCACTGACACATGTTTACGTAATTACACAGTTGGGTTACTTTGCATTTAAGAAACTGTACTTTGTCTGCATTTTGTGAACTGTTCACATATATTTTCGGAACCACTGTGATACTGCGAGGGCTTTGAGTGATGTATACTTAAGGGGATCATGATTTTAAAGTACTCTTGAGGTAGATGACACTAGTGAAACGAACAGAGAGCAATTTTAAGAGGTTTTCAGTTTATTGAAGGAAGCTACGGCGATTTTCAGATTTCAAAATGGTTCAAATGGCTCTTAGCACTATGGGACTCAACTTCTAAGGTCATTAGTCCCCTAGAACTTAGAACTAGTTAAACCTAACTAACCCAAGGACATCAAACACATCCATGCCCGAGGCAGGATTCGAACCTGCGACCGTAGAGGTCTCGCGGTTCCAGACTGCAGCTCCTAGAACCGCACGGCCGATTTTCAGATATGATTGTTGTATTATGAAGATAGTATTACGACGACAATGTGTATTATGATGTTGAGATATTATTATGAGCAATAATGTGATTCCTATATGAGGAATATGATTATGCTAAATGTCGATTATGATGAAATGTTGAAGAAGTATCGACGAATATGTATATGTGTAATGAGGCAATGAATAATGAGTAGGGGTTAGGGGCACTGGTTTGTGGAAAACAATGTTGGAAACCAAGAACTGTACTTTAAGAGTTTGAAAAGTGAGTATATGTGTGAATGTGAGTATCACAACGCTGAGGAAAATTTTTGGACACTGTTATTGATGAGATTTCGTTTCTACACACTTCTCCTTAATTCTTCCACATCTTAAATTTTTTTATTTGTATGAAACTGTCATTGTAGCCGAAACTTCTGACGTATATTTTGGTAAAAAGTTTATGTGACCTTGATGTAACGCTCTGCTGTGCTGCGATGTGCGCTAGCTGCCTTGAAATATACCCATTGTTTTGTTGCCTTTCAACTTTACTGGTGTCACTTTATCCGCCGCTTTGAAGCTTGCCACACTCCAGCAAGCGCTCGCATAGCTGTAGAAAAGAGAAGCGACTGACCTCGTTTTAACATTTCTTTGCAGAACACACCACAAACACGACATATTCTACTACTTGAAAACATATGATTACACTTTGGAGTTTGAATTTTGTGATACTTACTGAAATGCTTATGAATTGATGAGAAATATTCTTACGTTTACACACCTGATTATGACAATTACCTCTCTACGAGAGTTGAGAGAATTTCTACTGACTTGTGAAATGCCTCATGGCTACTGAATGATGTTTTTATGCTTTGCTTTGCACATATTTCCTTATTTTATTTGATATCTCGTTTCTAGCTATAAAATTTAATACAAATGTTAATGTGAGCACTTTCTGTCAACATTATTATTTTATGGTAAATAATAATTTTATGATCCACATTATTAAAAAAAGAGCACTTGAAAAGGAAAGAACAATAAGGAGGAACTAGTAACAGGAACGGCATACATAATTTTCCTTTCAAGAACTTGGTAATTTTTTCTATTTTTTTGGTAGAATAAGATGTTGTGGTCCACCACTTTAGTGTTAAGATGTGACATAGAACCATTGCTTTTCACATGGGAGATAGAATAGATCTTGTTCCTTGTATTGGCACTTTCCATAGTTTGATGATCATAGATGCACACATGCTATTGTAAGCTTACACATATATTTCCCTTATCTGAATTGCTGTCACATTTTTTCTGCTTGTGCTTTGTTATGTTTAAGTATAGGTTATTGCATTTGCTGCTGTTATTTGTCAGGCAGTGTTCTACTGAATTTTACTTTGTATTACTGTCATAAGCCAGTTTTACCACAGATTTATTTTTCTTGTTTGGTGCATATTGCCTTAAATTAGTTGTAATGTTGCATTTGCTTTGCCAATTTAGATATGATGCTTCTGCTTGCTTTGCCAATTTGAATTTTTATCATTGTTGTTTGTGTTAATTCTTCTATGCTGCTGCATTGCCTCATTCTCTAGTTTATGTATATGAATTCAGTATATTTAAGTTAGCTTAAGAGGAGGTATGCTATATAAGAAAATTAGTTGTGATGAGTTGGGAATAAATGCATTGAGGAGCTATCAGGAAAAGGTATGACCAAAGAGTATTGTACAAGGAGGAACATTTATTTTGAAAGATGAAATACAGATATAAGAAGGGTATAGTGACAACAGGTTTAGGTAGGATTTTCTTGGAAACGAATGATGAGGTAAGAAAAATAGGTAAGTATAAGCACTGTATGAATACAGATAGCATCCTTAGATGGGATTTTTTTCTGAAAACAAATCATTAAGTAAGAGAAGTCTGCGAGAATTAAATGAAATTTTGGTTGGAAATGAAGTAGTTTTGGTTGAAAGTAAAGGAGGTATGAGCACGAAGTATATTATTGAAAAGAGAAAAATGAAACAAGAGGTAAAAAATGCACACCACAAGTACTGCAGTATCAAATGTGCACTTACACTTGAAAACAGATCCTGCCCTTTTCGTTTGTGTTATTCTGATATGTTTATGTGTACCCTTGTATCTCTGTGTTCTTCCTATCTCTTTGGGTTTACCTGATAAGGTAAATTGGTAGAATTTTTTTTCCTTCTAATACTAGGCTGCATTCACTAGGAAGATGTTCTGACGTTATTTATTCTGTTACGTTTTCATTTAATATTCATGTGTCAAGTTAATGTTTCTACTGATATTCTCATTTTTCATTTATTTAATTATTTCATAATTCCGGTAAAACTCATTTATATGCCTATTTCTATTCTTTTTGGAAAGCCAGTATTACTAAAGATGTTATTTTTATTATGATGTTCTTTACTATAATGATGTTTTCTTTACATTTGTAATTGTGTTGTTATGCTGTAAAATTGTAACTGTATAGACTCCAGTAGGGATTCTTTTTACTGCACACATTTGCCTGTTGGTCATACTATATATATATACCAGAAATTATATGACTGTGTTAGTGCTTCCATGTGTGTTGATAATTCAGTAAGGGACTGGTTAACAGTACTGCTGGTTGTAAGGGTACTGCAAAATAATAGTGAGTGCAAAAGTGGTGGTTCAGGCACTTGTAATATGCATCAGTAGTGACTACACAGTGGTGGCTCATTGATTTGCTATATTATCCTCAAGACTCTTCGGTTGTGAATGTGCATCTGGACAGTCGCAACAGATGGGTGCTAGCCATCTCTACAAGGACTACAGTGGGTCTGCACCTTTGATGGCCCACTACCATCATAATCTCTACTAGGACTATAGTGGGTCTGCTCTGTTGTGATCCACCAATACTACCAATATTCTTCAAGACTTCGACTGATACTACTGTGAGTCTGCTCTGTTATGGCCCACTACCAATCTTACAATACCATTTCAAAACTTCACTTCAAGAGTCAGCACTGTGTTTCCGTGGGGAGGACAACACTACTTCTTCAAGACTGGATGGTTGTCCACTACTTACTTGTGCATTTTCATATATTGCTCAGCATTTGTGCGTAAAACTGGCATAGACTTCTGTTATGATGAATGATTAGGATTGTCTTTACGGCCTGTAAGGATAATTTTTACTTTATTGATCAGCAGCATATTACTTGACCTTTGTGTGCATCTGCTCTATTTGACATTGTAATAGAAAATTTTTAACAACTTAGTCTTGGCCACATTGTAAAATTATGTGAGGGGGAGGGGGCTATGTAAGTAGCCTGTTTGTACGTTGGCAGCACTATAACTGTGTTAATATCACTGACAGTTCTCTGCACCCTCAGCAAGAGACTCTGAGGTAGGATGGACTAGCAGTAAGTGGAGACACTGTGTTGGTAGGACATGTATAGTGAAGAGAGATAGAAAGATGTGTTTATAAGAAAATCTGCAAGGTAATGTTTAAGGATGGATGTATGGTTCAAAAGGCTCTGAGCACTATGGGACTTAACATCTGAGGTCATCAGTCCCCTAGAACTAACTAACGTAAGGACATCACACACAGCCATGCCCTAGGCAGGATTCGAACCTGCGACCATAGCAGTCACACGGTTCCAGACTGAAGTGCCTAGAACCGCTCGGCCACTGTGGTTGGCTGATGGATGTATGGTTGATAATGTTTGGACAGTGGAATTATTGACAACTATATAATTTTTGGAACTGGATGTCACATGATTAAGGTACAATTTTCTAAATACATTGTTTGCTCTTCAACAAAATCTTTCTTTTTCCTAACCATATGCCTATAGTAGATAGAATCTTTTTATTTAGCTGGCCGTTGTTGCTACTTGCTGTAATTGCTGTACTTCATATTATGAATATTTTCTATGACATAAGTGACTTATGAAAAAGAATGGGGTTTGCACTGTCGGAATTCGTAACTTAAATGAGTTTAGGCAGTTAACAGAGTTGGAGTTGACTTCATATTTCTTTAATTTCCATTTTTTGGATTTGTATTATTGTTAGGATTTCTTGCAATTCAGGACCATTCTTTTGTGTTAATTATTTGATGTCATGTTGTCAATCTGCAGCAGTCAGATTGCGTTGGGCTTGTATATTGTATATGTTTTGTAAGCACTATATGAGGAGGTGATCTAGCTGATCTTGTATTCTCTCTCTTCAGAGAAGTACATTGTGCTAAAGTTTAAGAAGTCTTTGTCAGGGAAAATTCTGTAGGTCAGTGTTAAAAAAAAAATCTCACGCTGCGACATAGTCACGAAAAAAGACAGTGACCCGTATATGTAATACGTTTCCTTTGATTTACGTCTATGGTCACAAACTTTTTGTTTAACAGATTACCGTTTTTGGTCTTTAATGACCATCATCAGATCTGCAGCAAAAATGGGAAAAACATCAATACACTCGCAAACTGTATACAGCTTAAGAACAATACATAGACCATAATGAAAAGTAGTACTGACAAAATTTACATTTGTGCTCTTTAAATATGAAGAGGCATACCTGTTTCATAAAAACACTCCTAATGTATTGCAGCCATAGTGGCATCGTCAAATGTTAAATGCGGAATCAGCACCAACATCGTCAAATACATATAAATCACATCACAGGCACGAGTCATCTTGTCAGTAGTACTACTCTTTAAAACAAGCTGCCGTACAGTGGCCACAAGATGTTTGTGTTGTACGTTCACCAGATGTCGCTAATGTCGGCATACACTAGTTTTCAGTAATTAATTGAAACAGCGAAAATAAAGGGGGATACAATAGTTGAAGTCTGTAATAAGACTATAACATACAAAAGGCATTATAGTAATAAAAAGCAATAAAAAGAAGAACACGACAAAAGCAATATTGTTAAAAAGAAGAAGAGTTAAAAAACAGTGGTAGACATGTGCTCTGGTGCCAATATTCTAGATAATGACATAAATATTAAACACTGTTGGTAGTGCACCGGGTAATATTAAACAACGTAAAACAAATCGCTAAAGGAGCCACAAATGAAAGAAAACATAGTGCTGCACATAATCAGCGCCCTCTGTTAGCGCTAACGCCAGGATTCCGCACAGGTGGGAAGTGGTTGGAGGAGCGTGACCATCAGAGGTTCCTCGTACCCTGCGGTACTCTGTTGCAAGAAAAGAATGATAAAATTCGGTAACAGTGGATGATCCACATTATCTGATTAATGCAGTCTATGAAATGAATAAAGAAGGAACAACATACTAGAGTCATGGGTAAAACATATGAAAACGAAGTAAATATGTGATGCACTCAATAGTAGGTGAACTTATGAACACACTATATATAACAGAGGTGTGCAGTGACTAGAATCCTCTACACGTCCCGTAAACTCGATCTTCCTCACCCGCTTGTCTCTCCCATCCTCTCCCACCCCCGTCCGCTGCCGCGCCTGTACTTCCACATCCCACCTGCTCTCCATCTCTCCACTCTCCATACCCTCTCCCAAGGTGGCTTCCGCCAGCTCCCCCTCCCTGATGATACCCTCCTCCCCTCCATCTACCGCTCCTACAAACTTTGATACCCCCCTCTTCCTGTGGTTCTTCCTATGGGCACCCTCTCTCCCTTCCCTCCCCCTCCCCTACCTCCTCCCTTTCTCCCCACACGTCCCCTGGGCTTCCCCTACCCCATACCTCCACTCATCCTACCATCTCCTCTGCCATTGGCGTCTTCGCTCTCCCCTCTCCCTCCCCCTTCCCCTTCTTCCCCTCTTGGCAGGTCCCCAGACTCGCACACGCTAAGTGGACATTCGCGCACAGGATATCATCGCCATCAGTTTCACGTGTGTGTGCCATCGTGTTTGTGGTTTAGTGTTTTTCGCCGTCACGCTCCTACATTCACCTGTACCGTCTAAGTTGTCAGTGTTTGTGCGCAGTGCCGACAGTTTTTATTGTTTTTTCGTCGAGTGTGAACGGTTTTGTGTTATTTGATTCTGTGTCTACTGTTTTCTGCATCCCCACTTTGTTCTGTATCTTCTGTGTCTCCTTTGTATTTTCTTTGTAAAACTTGTGGCTGAAGAGCAGCGTAGTATGCTGCTGCCAGCCCACCTTATGTAAGGTGTTAAATAACAATACTTGAAAAAAAGCAGTGACTAGAGTTAAACAATGTTAAATAAAGCAAAGTAGGCATTGGGTACAAAGTCATTTTCCTAGTTAAGCAGTTTAATGGGTTCTCTATTTTTTGCTTTATAAATTTCAAGCTCCTCTAACAAATTAAGAGTGTGGCGTTTTTCTACTCTGTGAAGAATATGCATACAACTCTCAATGCTCCCTATGGAATGACCAGTATCAGATAAATGCTGTCCCAAAGCCGTTTTCTTTCGTGACTGTGAGTGTTCTTTAAACCTTAATTTAAAAGAGCGGCCTGTTTGACCGATATAATATTTGTCACAGTTACTGCAGTCAATCCTGTATACTCCAGAGCCATCAAATTTATCATAGTTGCCTTTCAGTTTATGTTTTATTCGTAGATTTACGGTGTTATTAATCTGGAAGCCACATCTGACATGAGACTTTTTAACACATTTTTCTATTTGCAGGGACATTTTGCCTTTAAATTTCACAGGAATGGTTTTCATTCAGTCTTTGCCGGTTCTCTTTTGTGTGTGGGTGTGCTGTTTGTAAAACGTTTCTTTAGCCTACTGTGGGAGCGCGTGACGTCATTTATAGAAAAGCCATTAACTGTCGCGATCTGCTATAAAATTCTAAGTTCTTGTATTTCGTTTTCGTTCAAAGGTAGACGAAGGAGCCGGTGAACCATGGAAGTGAAGAAAACTTTTTTGTATCGGGGAGGATGGCATGAACTGGCATTGATGATATTGTCTGTACAAGTTGGTTTCCTAAAAATCGAAAACTTATGTTTGTTATTAACTTTCTTGATAGTGAGATCAAGGTAGTTAATGGCGCCATCTTCTTCTATTTCAGTGGTAAAAGTTATTTTGGGGTGCATGCTACCTATTGCTTGATCGAATGTGTTGACCTCACTGGTGTCACCATCTATCAGTAATAAAATGTCATCGACATACAGTTTGTAATAAATCGTTTCATCTTTTAATTGTGGAAACTTGGCAAAAAAATTACATTCTAAATCATTGATAAAATGTCTGCTAAAATAATTAATGAAGTAGTTTCAGTACATGGTGACAATTATTTAACAATATGAAAAAATCGCCATAACTGAAGGGTTTGCGTTAGAACGTTCATACTGCATGGTTGGCCAAGGGGCATGATGGGAATTAGTATGCACATGCATAGTTTGGTTTTGGCAACGAAGCCCACTTTCATTTGGATTGGTTCGTCAATAAGCAAAATTGGCGCATCTGGCGGACTGAGAATCTGCATTTCGCGACCGAGAAGTCTCTTCACCCTCAACAGCTGACTGTTATGTACAATGTCCAGTCACGGAATAATCGATGCTATATTTCTTCATGGCATCATGACTACCGAACGCTACATGAAGGTTTTGGAAGATTATTTCATCCCCATTATCGTATGTGACACTGGCGTCAACGAGATGTGGTGCATGCAAGACGGAGCTCAACCCCATCGAAGCAGGAGTGTGTTTGATGTCCTGGAGGAGCACTTTGGGGACCGCATTCTGGGTCTGGGGCACCCAGAGGCCACTGGCATGTTCCTCGATTGGCATCCATGTTCTCCGGAACTGAACACATGCGACTCCTTTTTGTGGGCCTATATTAAAGACAAGGTGTACAGCATTAACGCCAAAACCATTGCTGAGCTGAAAACAGCCATTCAGGAGGCCGTCGACAGCATCGATACTCCGACACTCCAGCGAGTCATGCACAGTTTCTGTATTTGTCTGCGCCACACCATCGCCAATGATAGCAGGCATTTCGAACATCTCATAACCTGCATCCGAATAACTATAGTGACATTTACAACTTCAATACAAGGTGCGCACGCCGTAGTTTGTAACTAATTTTTTTCCTATATAGTTCAATAATTGTCACCTTGTATGAAGTATCGATAGGTCGTTGTGTTGTATACACGTAGCTAATATGCTGTGTGTGTTGACGTAAAACATGGAGGCCAGTGTTGCGTGTCTCTGTGTTGATTATATAACTGTTTCACTATATGCTGTTTATATAGGTCATTGCGTTTAGACTCAGTTATGACGTCATTGCTCAAAGCTGACGCGCGGCGAGTGGAATCGGACAAGAATTTATCCAGTGAGACAACATAGATAACAAGATAGCTATGGTTCGTCATAATGCGTAAATCACGGGTATTGACACAGTTCGTTTTGATGAATTTTAACTGCAAGAATCGAAGACGACAAATAATGAAAAATATGTCACTGTCACTGCATTATATAGAACAAAGTACTTTAAAAAAAATAGCAGCTTCAGGTACGCAACGTAATACCGTAACAGATGAATAATTGCCCAAGTTCTTCAACAACCATGTCACTTGAAGCGCAGGAAGTTTGCCCTACACCTGTATTCAGAGGACAGGAAAACGTTCTTATAGTCTACAGTGTTTGCAGCAAGTCATATTCCTCTCAACATTTTACAAGAGCTGCCAAGAATGTGAAATTAATTAATAAGTGGTTTTGTACAATAGCACCTACTACTACTACCTCTTTGTTACTTTTTAATTTAAAGTGATGTTTATTTTATTTATTTATTTATTTATTGTTCCGTGGGGCCACATTATGGAGAAGTCTCCATGGTCATGGAACGAGTCAATACATGAAATTATAACACGATTGTAGAAACAGATAAAATGAAATATAAGAAACATATTCAGTTGTAGATTGTACAAACAGATAAAATGAAATATAAGAAACATATTCAGGTGACAAGTCGTTAGTTTAAATAAAGAAAATCAAGAATGTAACACTGGAATTTGCTTAATTTTTTAGCTCTTCCAGGAGCCATGAGGAAACGCTTTAGTTTAGACTTAAAAGTGTTTGGGCTACTGCTAAGATTTTTGAGTTCTTGTGGTTGCTTATTGAAAATGGATGCAGCAGAATACTGCACTCCTTTCTGCACAAGAGTCAAGGAAGTGCATTCCACATGCAGATTTGATTTCTGCCTAGTATTAACTGAGTGAAATCTGCTAACTCTTGGGAATAAGCTAATATTGCGAACAACAAACGACATTAAAGAAAATATATACTGTGAGGGCAATGTCAAAATTCCCAGACTATTGAATAGGGGTCGACAAGAGGTTGTCGAACTTACACCACACATAGCTCATACAGCCCGTTTTTGAGCCAAAAATACCCTTTTTGAAAAGAAGAATTACCCCAAAAAATAATACCATATGACATAAGCGTATTAAAATATGCGCAATAGACTACTTTTCATGCTGAAATGTCACTTATTTCAAATACTGTTCTAATGGTAAATAAAGAGGCATTTAGTTTCTGAACAAGATCCTGAACATGGGCTTTCCACAACAGATTACTATCTATCCGAACGCCTAGGAACTTGAACTGTTCCGTCTCGCTTATAATATGCCCATTCTGTTTGATTAAAATATCAGTTCTTGTTGAATTGTGAGTTAGGAACTGTAAAAACTGAGTCTTACTGTGATTTAGTATCAAATTATTTTCCACAAGCCACAAACTTATTTCATGAACTACATTATTTGATAATGTGTCAATATTACACACAAGATCCTTCACTACCAAGTTGGTGTCATCAGAAAACAGAAATATTTTTGAATCACCTGTAATACTGGAAGGCATATCATTTACATAAATAAGAAACAGCAGTGGCCCCAGCACCGACCCTTGGGGAACGCCCCACTTAACAGTGCCCCACTGGGACTGAACATCACTACCACTCTCAGTATTGCGGAGAATTACCTTCTGCTTTCTGTTCTTAAAGTAAGAGGCGAACCAATTGTAAGCTACTCCCCTTACTCCATAATGGTCCAACTTCTGCAGTAATATTTTGTGGTCAACACAGTCAAAAGCCTTCGTTAAATCAAAGAAAACACCTAACGTTCGCAACCTTTTATTTAATCCGTCCAAAACCTCACAGAGAAAAGAGAATATAGCATTTTCAGTTGTTAAGCCATTTCTAAAACCAGACTGTACATTTGACATCAAATTATGTGAATTTAAATGCTCCAGTAACCTTGTATATACAACATTCTCGATAACTAAACAAACACCGATGGCACAGAAATAGGTCTATAATTGTCAATATTATCCCTGTCTCCCTTTTTATAAAGTGGCTTCACTACCAAGTACTTTAATCAGTCAGGAAACTGACCACGTCTAAAGGAAAAGTTACAGATATGGCTAAGTACTGGGCTAACATACATGGAACAATACTTCAGTATTCTGCTAGATACCCCGTCATATCCATGAGAGTTCTTGGTCTTTAGTGATTTAATTATTAACTCAATCTCCCTCTTGTCAGTATCATGGAGGAGCATTACAGGTAATAGTCTCAGAACAGTTTATTCTACGAGCGCTATATGATTCCTTGTTGGGACTAGGTTTCTATTTAGTTCACCTGCTATATTCAGAAAGTGATTATTAAATACTGTACATATATGCGACTTATCAGTAACACGGACATTCCCACTATGCACTGATTCTATATCCTCTACCTGTCTCTGCAGACCAGCCACTTCCTTTACGACTGACCATATCGTTTTAATTTTATCCTGAGACTTAGCTATTCTATCTGCATACTACATACTTTTTGCCTTCCTAATAACTTTTTTAAGCACCTTACAATACTGTTTGTAATGGGCTGCTGCATTTAGATTGTGACTGTTTCTAACGTTTTGATATAATTGCCACTTTGTTCTACAAGATATTCTTATCCCTCTAGTCAGCCACCCAGGCTGCCTGTTTGTGCTAGTACCCTGTTTTGAACGTTCTAACGGAAAGCAACTTTCAAAGAGCATGAGAAAAGTCTTGAGAAAAGCATTATATTTATCGTTTACTGTATCAGCGCTATAAACATCTTGCCACTCTTGTTCCTTGATGTGGTTTACAAATGTCTCTACAGCAACTGAATCTGCTTTCCTAAACAGCTGATGACTATATTAACACGTGATGCAGCACAAAAATCTTTTAGAGTTAAAATTTGTGCATCATGATCTGAAAGGCTATTCACCTTTTTGCTAACAGAATGCCCTTCTAGTAATGAGGAATGAACAAAAATATTGTCTATGGTTGTTCTACTGTTCCCTTGCACTCTCGCTGGAAAGAATACGGTTTGCATAAGATTATATGAATTAAGGAGTTCTACCAGCAACCTTTTCCTTGCACAATCACTTATGCAATTAATATTGAAGTCACCACATATAACTAACTTTTTGTACTTCCTATAAAGTGAACCAAGAACCTCCTCTAGCTTTAGCAAAAATGTTGTGAAATCGGAGTCTGGAGATCTATAAATAACAACAGTAAGAAGTTTAGCTCCACTAAATTTAACCACACCTGCACAACATTCAAACACCTTTTCAGTGCAGTACTTATATTGCTCCCTGAATTTCGCTAATATTGGATTATTTATGTAGCAGTAAAACAGTTTGTCACTGGGAACTCGGCGTATATTTTGTGTGGCAGTTTCGGAGGTATAGATTAACAGGATAATTCATCTCTGCACTGAGGCTGTAAGACAAATATATCTCCTTTTAATTATTTGATCAATAAGCTGACGAAGGACTGTATTCACTGTTCGACTACGAACTCCGATATCAATTTACCCCGTAGGAATGAATATGGACGACAAATTCTGTCTTCTAGAAGTCCTTTTGGTATGTCAGTACGAGGTCCTATTAATTATCTGCGATAACAGCAACAAACTTTTTTTTACCAAGTGTGTAAAAACCCACAGTGGACACAGCATGATTTCCATCTAGCCACGGCAGCACTTAACAATATCCACCGTCAGCAGACACAGCGGGATCCAGCCGTTGCTGCTCGAGCTGTTGCCTCGTCACAGTAACCCCGTCACAACAGGCAAACTCGCCGAAGTGGAACTGGAAAGTCCACCGATTGCATAATGCCAAGCCTCTAAACGGTGCTGTTCTCCATTAATCTCGGCCCAGTACCAGCTAAGACTCGACCGGTACACACTATAGCGAGACAGGATTTCTTGGACAACATAGCTTACTGCCAGTGCGTTCTCTTTATAGTTGCTTGTCTTTATAATAGCAACACAAACCACGAGAACGGGATATGTTTCGTGAGCGCAGTATGAGGAGGTGATCTAGTTGTTCTTGTGTGAACTCCTCAGAGAAGTACATTGTACTGAAGATTTTTGGAATCCTCGCAAGAGATTTCTAGCCAAGTTGCGTGCTTATGGAATATCCCTTCAGCTGAGCTACTGGATTCGTGATTTCCTGTCAGGACGCTCACAGTACGAACTAACCGAGTAAAACAGAAGCGATGTCAAACGTACATCAAGGAAGTGTTATAGGTCCTCAGCTGTTCCTAATCTATTTAGAAGATAATCTTAGCTGTCCGCTTAGATTGTTTGCAGGCGATGCTGTTAGTTATCGTCTGGTAAAGTCATCAGAAGATCATAACCAATTGCAAAATGATTTATACAGGACATCTGTGTTGTGCGAAAAGTGGCAATTGTCTATCAATAAAGAAAAGTGTGAGACATCCACATAAGTACGAAAAGAAATCAGTTACATTGCGACAACACGATAAATAACAAAAACTTAAAGGTTATTAATTCAGCGAAGTACCTAGGAATTACAATTACGAACAGCTTAAACTGGAACAATCTCGTAGATTATGTGGAGAATGCAAAACTCAGACCATGTTTTATTGGCAGGATACTTAGGAAACGCAACGATTCTACTAATGAAACTGCTGGAACTACGCTTATCCGTCCTCTGCTAGAGTAGTACTGTGCTGTATGGGATCCTCAACAGACAGGGTTGACGAGAACATCGGAGAAGTCCGAAGAAGGGCAGTTCATTTTGTATTATCGCGAAATAAGGCAGGAAATGTCACGATTATGAGAAGCGAGGTACGGAGGAACTCGTTAAAACAAATGCGTTTTGTTTCTCGGAAAGATCTGTTCACTAAATCTCAATCATCAGACTCTTCTCTGAATGTGAAAATATTTTTCTGTCGCCAACCTACATAGGAATAAGAAATGATCATCATAATAAAAACGGCGAATCTCTCTTGGACCTTTCCGATACTTCATAGAATGGACTAGAGGTTTGGGAATAATGGGATAACTCTCTTATTGTTGATGCAGAGAAAGTGTAGGCCACCAGCGTTTGTTTGATAGCTGATAAATTTGGTATTAGATGCCCTGTTTGACGTATCGTTCTTTCTGGCAATTAATCTAAATTCTTCATCTAGCAAAATTGTGTGAACTACTTCATTATTTATTCCCGCCATAGCTGCAAATTAATAAAGCCGATTTTGATCGATATCGTCCACGTTCAGAGCTTTTTGCTTAGCTGCCGTCTAAAGGCGTCAACTTCGTCGTCTCGAAATGGTGCCACAACGTTGTGTGTACTTCCAAATTGACTACCTGCACCACATCGAAGGTTTTCATGTTCTGTTATAAATTGGAAAGGTGAAAAGTGTAATTGGATGGACACACGACTTCGTATAAAACAGTACCTGGTAAACCCTTTCTTAATTATGAGTCACTGATGGACACAATAATGACATGAACGTTTCCTCATATTGTAGCAGGACAAACTTTTTGTGCAGACTATAAATTAGAATTATCTGCCTCCATAGCTGTCGTCAGCACAGCTGACTACAATGTGGAGGACCTGGGTTCGATTAGTGGTACTGACAGGGATTTTTCCTTGCTGGGAGGACTGGGACAGGGTGCAGACAGTATCACGAGACCAAGTGAGGAGCTACTTGTTTGGGAAATACTGGCTCCTGGCCACGAAAACTGACATGGCCAGAAGTATGATATGCTGACTAGAGGTGGGTTGTTTAGGAACAAACAGTCCAAAGAAATTGTTCACTGAAATCATCAAAAACATCGAGACACAATTTATAAGGAATACTCATTAGTTTATAATATCACTTTTAGTCATTTTTTTACGTTTAGTGTAAGAAAGTTCATATAAAACTTGCGACTTGCCCAGTTCTTCCAAAAAATAAAAGACCAGCGTAGAGTTTCGTCACCCATACTGTAGAAGGACCATATCCCACAGAAATATTAATCGCAAGAAAAGGTCCCTGTGTTGTTCTTTGATAAGGAGTTCGTTGTATTGTTTTTTCTTCTGTAACTCAGCCAAGTAGTGTACGACTGCACCTTTCTACACTGCCATATACACTCCTGGAAATTGAAATAAGAACACCGTGAATTCATTGTCCCAGGAAGGGGAAACTTTATTGACACATTCCTGGGGTCAGATACATCACATGATCACACTGACAGAACCACAGGCACATAGACACAGGCAACAGAGCATGCACAATGTCGGCACTAGTACAGTGTATATCCACCTTTCACAGCAATGCAGGCTGCTATTCTCCCATGGAGACGATCGTAGAGATGCTGGATGTAGTCCTGTGGAATGGCTTGACATGCCATTTCCACCTGGCGCCTCAGTTGGACCAGCGTTCGTGCTGGACGTGCAGACCGCGTGAGACGACGCTTCATCCAGTCCCAAACATGCTCAATGAGGGACAGATCCAGAGATCTTGCTGGCCAGGGTAGTTGACTTACACCTTCTAGAGCACGTTGGGTGGCACGGGATACATGCGGACGTGCATTGTCCTGTTGGAACAGCAAGTTCCCTTGCCGGTCTAGGAATGGTAGAACGATGGGTTCGATGACGGTTTGGATGTACCGTGCACTATTCAGTGTCCCCTCGACGATCACCAGAGGTGTACGGCCAGTGTAGGAGATCGCTCCCCACACCATGATGCCGGGTGTTGGCCCTGTGTGCCTCGGTCGTATGCAGTCCTGATTGTGGCGCTCACCTGCACGGCGCCAAACACGCATACGACCATCATTGGCACCAAGGCAGAAGCGACTCTCATCGCTGAAGACGACACGTCTCCATTCGTCCCTCCATTCACGCCTGTCGCGACACCACTGGAGGCGGGCTGCACGATGTTGGGGCGTGAGCGGAAGACGGCCTAACGGTGTGCGGGACCGTAGCCCAGCTTCATGGAGACGGTTGCGAATGGTCCTCGCCGATACCCCAGGAGCAACAGTGTCCCTAATTTGCTGGGAAGTGGCGGTATGGTCCCCTACGGCACTGCGTAGGATTTCTACGGTCTTGGCGTGCATCCGTGCGTCGCTGCGGTCCGGTCCCAGGTCGACGGGCACGTGCACCTTCCGCCGACCACTGGCGACAACATCGATGTACTGTGGAGACCTCACGGCCCACGTGTTGAGCAATTCGGCGGTACGTCCACCCGGCCTCCCGCATGCCCACTATACGCCCTCGCTCAAAGTCCGTCAACTGCACGTACGGTTCACGTCCACGCTGTCGCGGCATGCTACCAGTGTTAAAGACTGCGATGGAGCTCCGTATGCCACGGCAAACTGGCTGACACTGACGGCGGCGGTGCACAAATGCTGCGCAGCTAGCGCCATTCGACGGCCAACACCGCGGTTCCTGGTGTGTCCGCTGTGCCGTGCGTGTGATCATTGCTTGTACAGCCCTCTCGCAGTGTCTGGAGCAAGTATGGTGGGTCTGACACACCGGTGTCAATGTGTTCTTTTTTTCATTTCCAGGAGTGTATTTTGTTTTTCCACCATAACTTCAAAGGCTGTGTCAGGTGCTGAACCGACATTAACAGGTTTCGATCCACTGACTCTCACAGAAAGCTGAATATTGCGTGATAGAAACTATATTTGTGCTCCCACAACACACAGGATGATTGAAATAAAACACAGAGGCGGTGTTTGTTATTGAAAAATGTGTGGAAGACATCACAACATATGCAAATTAGAAGAGTTTGCGGTATTGTGGAGCATTGTAGAAATCATCTCAGTGATAAATCTAATGTGTTCAGAGAGAACTATTTACGTTGCAACAACAAGGATGCAATTAATCTAAATTCTTCATCTAGCAAAATTGTGTGAACTACTTCATTATTTATTCCCGCCATAGCTGCAAATTAATAAAGCCGATTTTGATCGATATCGTCCACGTTCAGAGCTTTTTGCTTAGCTGCCGTCTAAAGGCGTCAACTTCGTCGTCTCGAAATGGTGCCACAACGTTGTGTGTACTTCCAAATTGACTACCTGCACCACATTGAAGGTTTTCATGTTCTGTTATAAATTGTAAAGGTGAAAAGTGTAATTGGATGGACACACGACTTCGTATAAAACAGTACCTGGTAAACCCTTTCTTAATTATGAGTCACTGATGGACACAATAATGACATGAACGTTTCCTCATATTGTAGCAGGACAAACTTTTTGTGCAGACTATAAATTAGAATTATCTGCCTCCATAGCTGTCGTCAGCACAGCTGACTACAATGTGGAGGACCTGGGTTCGATTAGTGGTACTGACAGGGATTTTTCCTTGCTGGGAGGACTGGGACAGGGTGCAGACAGTATCACGAGACCAAGTGAGGAGCTACTTGTTTGGGAAATACTGGCTCCTGGCCACGAAAACTGACATGGCCAGAAGTATGATATGCTGACTAGAGGTGGGTTGTTTAGGAACAAACAGTCCAAAGAAATTGTTCACTGAAATCATCAAAAACATCGAGACACAATTTATAAGGAATACTCATTAGTTTATAATATCACTTTTAGTCATTTTTTTACGTTTAGTGTAAGAAAGTTCATATAAAACTTGCGACTTGCCCAGTTCTTCCAAAAAATAAAAGACCAGCGTAGAGTTTCGTCACCCATACTGTAGAAGGACCATATCCCACAGAAATATTAATCGCAAGAAAAGGTCCCTGTGTTGTTCTTTGATAAGGAGTTCGTTGTATTGTTTTTTCTTCTGTAACTCAGCCAAGTAGTGTACGACTGCACCTTTCTACACTGCCATATACACTCCTGGAAATTGAAATAAGAACACCGTGAATTCATTGTCCCAGGAAGGGGAAACTTTATTGGCACATTCCTGGGGTCAGATACATCACATGATCACACTGACAGAACCACAGGCACATAGACACAGGCAACAGAGCATGCACAATGTCGGCACTAGTACAGTGTATATCCACCTTTCACAGCAATGCAGGCTGCTATTCTCCCATGGAGACGATCGTAGAGATGCTGGATGTAGTCCTGTGGAATGGCTTGACATGCCATTTCCACCTGGCGCCTCAGTTGGACCAGCGTTCGTGCTGGACGTGCAGACCGCGTGAGACGACGCTTCATCCAGTCCCAAACATGCTCAATGAGGGACAGATCCGGAGATCTTGCTGGCCAGGGTAGTTGACTTACACCTTCTAGAGCACGTTGGGTGGCACGGGATACATGCGGACGTGCATTGTCCTGTTGGAACAGCAAGTTCCCTTGCCGGTCTAGGAATGGTAGAACGATGGGTTCGATGACGGTTTGGATGTACCGTGCACTATTTAGTGTCCCCTCGACGATCACCAGAGGTGTACGGCCAGTGTAGGAGATCGCTCCCCACACCATGATGCCGGGTGTTGGCCCTGTGTGCCTCGGTCGTATGCAGTCCTGATTGTGGCGCTCACCTGCACGGCGCCAAACACGCATACGACCATCATTGGCACCAAGGCAGAAGCGACTCTCATCGCTGAAGACGACACGTCTCCATTCGTCCCTCCATTCACGCCTGTCGCGACACCACTGGAGGCGGGCTGCACGATGTTGGGGCGTGAGCGGAAGACGGCCTAACGGTGTGCGGGACCGTAGCCCAGCTTCATGGAGACGGTTGCGAATGGTCCTCGCCGATACCCCAGGAGCAACAGTGTCCCTAATTTGCTGGGAAGTGGCGGTATGGTCCCCTACGGCACTGCGTAGGATCCTACGGTCTTGGCGTGCATCCGTGCGTCGCTGCGGTCCGGTCCCAGGTCGACGGGCACGTGCACCTTCCGCCGACCACTGGCGACAACATCGATGTACTGTGGAGACCTCACGGCCCACGTGTTGAGCAATTCGGCGGTACGTCCACCCGGCCTCCCGCATGCCCACTATACGCCCTCGCTCAAAGTCCGTCAACTGCACGTACGGTTCACGTCCACGCTGTCGCGGCATGCTACCAGTGTTAAAGACTGCGATGGAGCTCCGTATGCCACGGCAAACTGGCTGACACTGACGGCGGCGGTGCACAAATGCTGCGCAGCTAGCGCCATTCGACGGCCAACACCGCGGTTCCTGGTGTGTCCGCTGTGCCGTGCGTGTGATCATTGCTTGTACAGCCCTCTCGCAGTGTCTGGAGCAAGTATGGTGGGTCTGACACACCGGTGTCAATGTGTTCTTTTTTCCATTTCCAGGAGTGTATTTTGTTTTTCCACCATAACTTCAAAGGCTGTGTCAGGTGCTGAACCGACATTAACAGGTTTCGATCCACTGACTCTCACAGAAAGCTGAATATTGCGTGATAGAAACTATATTTGTGCTCCCACAACACACAGGATGATTGAAATAAAACACAGAGGCGGTGTTTGTTATTGAAAAATGTGTGGAAGACATCACAACATATGCAAATTAGAAGAGTTTGCGGTATTGTGGAGCATTGTAGAAATCATCTCAGTGATAAATCTAATGTGTTCAGAGAGAACTATTTACGTTGCAACAACAAGGATGCAATTAATCTAAATTCTTCATCTAGCAAAATTGTGTGAACTACTTCATTATTTATTCCCGCCATAGCTGCAAATTAATAAAGCCGATTTTGATCGATATCGTCCACGTTCAGAGCTTTTTGCTTAGCTGCCGTCTAAAGGCGTCAACTTCGTCGTCTCGAAATGGTGCCACAACGTTGTGTGTACTTCCAAATTGACTACCTGCACCACATTGAAGGTTTTCATGTTCTGTTATAAATTGTAAAGGTGAAAAGTGTAATTGGATGGACACACGACTTCGTATAAAACAGTACCTGGTAAACCCTTTCTTAATTATGAGTCACTGATGGACACAATAATGACATGAACGTTTCCTCATATTGTAGCAGGACAAACTTTTTGTGCAGACTATAAATTAGAATTATCTGCCTCCATAGCTGTCGTCAGCACAGCTGACTACAATGTGGAGGACCTGGGTTCGATTAGTGGTACTGACAGGGATTTTTCCTTGCTGGGAGGACTGGGACAGGGTGCAGACAGTATCACGAGACCAAGTGAGGAGCTACTTGTTTGGGAAATACTGGCTCCTGGCCACGAAAACTGACATGGCCAGAAGTATGATATGCTGACTAGAGGTGGGTTGTTTAGGAACAAACAGTCCAAAGAAATTGTTCACTGAAATCATCAAAAACATCGAGACACAATTTATAAGGAATACTCATTAGTTTATAATATCACTTTTAGTCATTTTTTTACGTTTAGTGTAAGAAAGTTCATATAAAACTTGCGACTTGCCCAGTTCTTCCAAAAAATAAAAGACCAGCGTAGAGTTTCGTCACCCATACTGTAGAAGGACCATATCCCACAGAAATATTAATCGCAAGAAAAGGTCCCTGTGTTGTTCTTTGATAAGGAGTTCGTTGTATTGTTTTTTCTTCTGTAACTCAGCCAAGTAGTGTACGACTGCACCTTTCTACACTGCCATATACACTCCTGGAAATTGAAATAAGAACACCGTGAATTCATTGTCCCAGGAAAGGGAAACTTTATTGACACATTCCTGGGGTCAGATACATCACATGATCACACTGACAGAACCACAGGCACATAGACACAGGCAACAGAGCATGCACAATGTCGGCACTAGTACAGTGTATATCCACCTTTCACAGCAATGCAGGCTGCTATTCTCCCATGGAGACGATCGTAGAGATGCTGGATGTAGTCCTGTGGAATGGCTTGACATGCCATTTCCACCTGGCGCCTCAGTTGGACCAGCGTTCGTGCTGGACGTGCAGACCGCGTGAGACGACGCTTCATCCAGTCCCAAACATGCTCAATGAGGGACAGATCCGGAGATCTTGCTGGCCAGGGTAGTTGACTTACACCTTCTAGAGCACGTTGGGTGGCACGGGATACATGCGGACGTGCATTGTCCTGTTGGAACAGCAAGTTCCCTTGCCGGTCTAGGAATGGTAGAACGATGGGTTCGATGACGGTTTGGATGTACCGTGCACTATTCAGTGTCCCCTCGACGATCACCAGAGGTGTACGGCCAGTGTAGGAGATCGCTCCCCACACCATGATGCCGGGTGTTGGCCCTGTGTGCCTCGGTCGTATGCAGTCCTGATTGTGGCGCTCACCTGCACGGCGCCAAACACGCATACGACCATCATTGGCACCAAGGCAGAAGCGACTCTCATCGCTGAAGACGACACGTCTCCATTCGTCCCTCCATTCACGCCTGTCGCGACACCACTGGAGGCGGGCTGCACGATGTTGGGGCGTGAGCGGAAGACGGCCTAACGGTGTGCGGGACCGTAGCCCAGCTTCATGGAGATGGTTGCGAATGGTCCTCGCCGATACCCCAGGAGCAACAGTGTCCCTAATTTGCTGGGAAGTGGCGGTATGGTCCCCTACGGCACTGCGTAGGATCCTACGGTCTTGGCGTGCATCCGTGCGTCGCTGCGGTCCGGTCCCAGGTCGACGGGCACGTGCACCTTCCGCCGACCACTGGCGACAACATCGATGTACTGTGGAGACCTCACGGCCCACGTGTTGAGCAATTCGGCGGTACGTCCACCCGGCCTCCCGCATGCCCACTATACGCCCTCGCTCAAAGTCCGTCAACTGCACGTACGGTTCACGTCCACGCTGTCGCGGCATGCTACCAGTGTTAAAGACTGCGATGGAGCTCCGTATGCCACGGCAAACTGGCTGACACTGACGGCGGCGGTGCACAAATGCTGCGCAGCTAGCGCCATTCGACGGCCAACACCGCGGTTCCTGGTGTGTCCGCTGTGCCGTGCGTGTGATCATTGCTTGTACAGCCCTCTCGCAGTGTCTGGAGCAAGTATGGTGGGTCTGACACACCGGTGTCAATGTGTTCTTTTTTCCATTTCCAGGAGTGTATTTTGTTTTTCCACCATAACTTCAAAGGCTGTGTCAGGTGCTGAACCGACATTAACAGGTTTCGATCCACTGACTCTCACAGAAGGCTGAATATTGCGTGATAGAAACTATATTTGTGCTCCCACAACACACAGGATGATTGAAATAAAACACAGAGGCGGTGTTTGTTATTGAAAAATGTGTGGAAGACATCACAACATATGCAAATTAGAAGAGTTTGCGGTATTGTGGAGCATTGTAGAAATCATCTCAGTGATAAATCTAATGTGTTCAGAGAGAACTATTTACGTTGCAACAACAAGGATGCAATTAATCTAAATTCTTCATCTAGCAAAATTGTGTGAACTACTTCATTATTTATTCCCGCCATAGCTGCAAATTAATAAAGCCGATTTTGATCGATATCGTCCACGTTCAGAGCTTTTTGCTTAGCTGCCGTCTAAAGGCGTCAACTTCGTCGTCTCGAAATGGTGCCACAACGTTGTGTGTACTTCCAAATTGACTACCTGCACCACATTGAAGGTTTTCATGTTCTGTTATAAATTGTAAAGGTGAAAAGTGTAATTGGATGGACACACGACTTCGTATAAAACAGTACCTGGTAAACCCTTTCTTAATTATGAGTCACTGATGGACACAATAATGACATGAACGTTTCCTCATATTGTAGCAGGACAAACTTTTTGTGCAGACTATAAATTAGAATTATCTGCCTCCATAGCTGTCGTCAGCACAGCTGACTACAATGTGGAGGACCTGGGTTCGATTAGTGGTACTGACAGGGATTTTTCCTTGCTGGGAGGACTGGGACAGGGTGCAGACAGTATCACGAGACCAAGTGAGGAGCTACTTGTTTGGGAAATACTGGCTCCTGGCCACGAAAACTGACATGGCCAGAAGTATGATATGCTGACTAGAGGTGGGTTGTTTAGGAACAAACAGTCCAAAGAAATTGTTCACTGAAATCATCAAAAACATCGAGACACAATTTATAAGGAATACTCATTAGTTTATAATGTCACTTTTAGTCATTTTTTTACGTTTAGTGTAAGAAAGTTCATATAAAACTTGCGACTTGCCCAGTTCTTCCAAAAAATAAAAGACCAGCGTAGAGTTTCGTCACCCATACTGTAGAAGGACCATATCCCACAGAAATATTAATCGCAAGAAAAGGTCCCTGTGTTGTTCTTTGATAAGGAGTTCGTTGTATTGTTTTTTCTTCTGTAACTCAGCCAAGTAGTGTACGACTGCACCTTTCTACACTGCCATATACACTCCTGGAAATTGAAATAAGAACACCGTGAATTCATTGTCCCAGGAAGGGGAAACTTTATTGACACATTCCTGGGGTCAGATACATCACATGATCACACTGACAGAACCACAGGCACATAGACACAGGCAACAGAGCATGCACAATGTCGGCACTAGTACAGTGTATATCCACCTTTCACAGCAATGCAGGCTGCTATTCTCCCATGGAGACGATCGTAGAGATGCTGGATGTAGTCCTGTGGAATGGCTTGACATGCCATTTCCACCTGGCGCCTCAGTTGGACCAGCGTTCGTGCTGGACGTGCAGACCGCGTGAGACGACGCTTCATCCAGTCCCAAACATGCTCAATGAGGGACAGATCCGGAGATCTTGCTGGCCAGGGTAGTTGACTTACACCTTCTAGAGCACGTTGGGTGGCACGGGATACATGCGGACGTGCATTGTCCTGTTGGAACAGCAAGTTCCCTTGCCGGTCTAGGAATGGTAGAACGATGGGTTCGATGACGGTTTGGATGTACCGTGCACTATTCAGTGTCCCCTCGACGATCACCAGAGGTGTACGGCCAGTGTAGGAGATCGCTCCCCACACCATGATGCCGGGTGTTGGCCCTGTGTGCCTCGGTCGTATGCAGTCCTGATTGTGGCGCTCACCTGCACGGCGCCAAACACGCATACGACCATCATTGGCACCAAGGCAGAAGCGACTCTCATCGCTGAAGACGACACGTCTCCATTCGTCCCTCCATTCACGCCTGTCGCGACACCACTGGAGGCGGGCTGCACGATGTTGGGGCGTGAGCGGAAGACGGCCTAACGGTGTGCGGGACCGTAGCCCAGCTTCATGGAGACGGTTGCGAATGGTCCTCGCCGATACCCCAGGAGCAACAGTGTCCCTAATTTGCTGGGAAGTGGCGGTATGGTCCCCTACGGCACTGCGTAGGATCCTACGGTCTTGGCGTGCATCCGTGCGTCGCTGCGGTCCGGTCCCAGGTCGACGGGCACGTGCACCTTCCGCCGACCACTGGCGACAACATCGATGTACTGTGGAGACCTCACGGCCCACGTGTTGAGCAATTCGGCGGTACGTCCACCCGGCCTCCCGCATGCCCACTATACGCCCTCGCTCAAAGTCCGTCAACTGCACGTACGGTTCACGTCCACGCTGTCGCGGCATGCTACCAGTGTTAAAGACTGCGATGGAGCTCCGTATGCCACGGCAAACTGGCTGACACTGACGGCGGCGGTGCACAAATGCTGCGCAGCTAGCGCCATTCGACGGCCAACACCGCGGTTCCTGGTGTGTCCGCTGTGCCGTGCGTGTGATCATTGCTTGTACAGCCCTCTCGCAGTGTCTGGAGCAAGTATGGTGGGTCTGACACACCGGTGTCAATGTGTTCTTTTTTCCATTTCCAGGAGTGTATTTTGTTTTTCCACCATAACTTCAAAGGCTGTGTCAGGTGCTGAACCGACATTAACAGGTTTCGATCCACTGACTCTCACAGAAAGCTGAATATTGCGTGATAGAAACTATATTTGTGCTCCCACAACACACAGGATGATTGAAATAAAACACAGAGGCGGTGTTTGTTATTGAAAAATGTGTGGAAGACATCACAACATATGCAAATTAGAAGAGTTTGCGGTATTGTGGAGCATTGTAGAAATCATCTCAGTGATAAATCTAATGTGTTCAGAGAGAACTATTTACGTTGCAACAACAAGGATGCAATTAATCTAAATTCTTCATCTAGCAAAATTGTGTGAACTACTTCATTATTTATTCCCGCCATAGCTGCAAATTAATAAAGCCGATTTTGATCGATATCGTCCACGTTCAGAGCTTTTTGCTTAGCTGCCGTCTAAAGGCGTCAACTTCGTCGTCTCGAAATGGTGCCACAACGTTGTGTGTACTTCCAAATTGACTACCTGCACCACATTGAAGGTTTTCATGTTCTGTTATAAATTGTAAAGGTGAAAAGTGTAATTGGATGGACACACGACTTCGTATAAAACAGTACCTGGTAAACCCTTTCTTAATTATGAGTCACTGATGGACACAATAATGACATGAACGTTTCCTCATATTGTAGCAGGACAAACTTTTTGTGCAGACTATAAATTAGAATTATCTGCCTCCATAGCTGTCGTCAGCACAGCTGACTACAATGTGGAGGACCTGGGTTCGATTAGTGGTACTGACAGGGATTTTTCCTTGCTGGGAGGACTGGGACAGGGTGCAGACAGTATCACGAGACCAAGTGAGGAGCTACTTGTTTGGGAAATACTGGCTCCTGGCCACGAAAACTGACATGGCCAGAAGTATGATATGCTGACTAGAGGTGGGTTGTTTAGGAACAAACAGTCCAAAGAAATTGTTCACTGAAATCATCAAAAACATCGAGACACAATTTATAAGGAATACTCATTAGTTTATAATATCACTTTTAGTCATTTTTTTACGTTTAGTGTAAGAAAGTTCATATAAAACTTGCGACTTGCCCAGTTCTTCCAAAAAATAAAAGACCAGCGTAGAGTTTCGTCACCCATACTGTAGAAGGACCATATCCCACAGAAATATTAATCGCAAGAAAAGGTCCCTGTGTTGTTCTTTGATAAGGAGTTCGTTGTATTGTTTTTTCTTCTGTAACTCAGCCAAGTAGTGTACGACTGCACCTTTCTACACTGCCATATACACTCCTGGAAATTGAAATAAGAACACCGTGAATTCATTGTCCCAGGAAGGGGAAACTTTATTGACACATTCCTGGGGTCAGATACATCACATGATCACACTGACAGAACCACAGGCACATAGACACAGGCAACAGAGCATGCACAATGTCGGCACTAGTACAGTGTATATCCACCTTTCACAGCAATGCAGGCTGCTATTCTCCCATGGAGACGATCGTAGAGATGCTGGATGTAGTCCTGTGGAATGGCTTGACATGCCATTTCCACCTGGCGCCTCAGTTGGACCAGCGTTCGTGCTGGACGTGCAGACCGCGTGAGACGACGCTTCATCCAGTCCCAAACATGCTCAATGAGGGACAGATCCGGAGATCTTGCTGGCCAGGGTAGTTGACTTACACCTTCTAGAGCACGTTGGGTGGCACGGGATACATGCGGACGTGCATTGTCCTGTTGGAACAGCAAGTTCCCTTGCCGGTCTAGGAATGGTAGAACGATGGGTTCGATGACGGTTTGGATGTACCGTGCACTATTCAGTGTCCCCTCGACGATCACCAGAGGTGTACGGCCAGTGTAGGAGATCGCTCCCCACACCATGATGCCGGGTGTTGGCCCTGTGTGCCTCGGTCGTATGCAGTCCTGATTGTGGCGCTCACCTGCACGGCGCCAAACACGCATACGACCATCATTGGCACCAAGGCAGAAGCGACTCTCATCGCTGAAGACGACACGTCTCCATTCGTCCCTCCATTCACGCCTGTCGCGACACCACTGGAGGCGGGCTGCACGATGTTGGGGCGTGAGCGGAAGACGGCCTAACGGTGTGCGGGACCGTAGCCCAGCTTCATGGAGACGGTTGCGAATGGTCCTCGCCGATACCCCAGGAGCAACAGTGTCCCTAATTTGCTGGGAAGTGGCGGTATGGTCCCCTACGGCACTGCGTAGGATCCTACGGTCTTGGCGTGCATCCGTGCGTCGCTGCGGTCCGGTCCCAGGTCGACGGGCACGTGCACCTTCCGCCGACCACTGGCGACAACATCGATGTACTGTGGAGACCTCACGGCCCACGTGTTGAGCAATTCGGCGGTACGTCCACCCGGCCTCCCGCATGCCCACTATACGCCCTCGCTCAAAGTCCGTCAACTGCACGTACGGTTCACGTCCACGCTGTCGCGGCATGCTACCAGTGTTAAAGACTGCGATGGAGCTCCGTATGCCACGGCAAACTGGCTGACACTGACGGCGGCGGTGCACAAATGCTGCGCAGCTAGCGCCATTCGACGGCCAACACCGCGGTTCCTGGTGTGTCCGCTGTGCCGTGCGTGTGATCATTGCTTGTACAGCCCTCTCGCAGTGTCTGGAGCAAGTATGGTGGGTCTGACACACCGGTGTCAATGTGTTCTTTTTTCCATTTCCAGGAGTGTATTTTGTTTTTCCACCATAACTTCAAAGGCTGTGTCAGGTGCTGAACCGACATTAACAGGTTTCGATCCACTGACTCTCACAGAAAGCTGAATATTGCGTGATAGAAACTATATTTGTGCTCCCACAACACACAGGATGATTGAAATAAAACACAGAGGCGGTGTTTGTTATTGAAAAATGTGTGGAAGACATCACAACATATGCAAATTAGAAGAGTTTGCGGTATTGTGGAGCATTGTAGAAATCATCTCAGTGATAAATCTAATGTGTTCAGAGAGAACTATTTACGTTGCAACAACAAGGATGCAATTAATCTAAATTCTTCATCTAGCAAAATTGTGTGAACTACTTCATTATTTATTCCCGCCATAGCTGCAAATTAATAAAGCCGATTTTGATCGATATCGTCCACGTTCAGAGCTTTTTGCTTAGCTGCCGTCTAAAGGCGTCAACTTCGTCGTCTCGAAATGGTGCCACAACGTTGTGTGTACTTCCAAATTGACTACCTGCACCACATTGAAGGTTTTCATGTTCTGTTATAAATTGTAAAGGTGAAAAGTGTAATTGGATGGACACACGACTTCGTATAAAACAGTACCTGGTAAACCCTTTCTTAATTATGAGTCACTGATGGACACAATAATGACATGAACGTTTCCTCATATTGTAGCAGGACAAACTTTTTGTGCAGACTATAAATTAGAATTATCTGCCTCCATAGCTGTCGTCAGCACAGCTGACTACAATGTGGAGGACCTGGGTTCGATTAGTGGTACTGACAGGGATTTTTCCTTGCTGGGAGGACTGGGACAGGGTGCAGACAGTATCACGAGACCAAGTGAGGAGCTACTTGCTTGGGAAATACTGGCTCCTGGCCACGAAAACTGACATGGCCAGAAGTATGATATGCTGACTAGAGGTGGGTTGTTTAGGAACAAACAGTCCAAAGAAATTGTTCACTGAAATCGTCAAAAACATCGAGACACAATTTATAAGGAATACTCATTAGTTTATAATATCACTTTTAGTCATTTTTTTACGTTTAGTGTAAGAAAGTTCATATAAAACTTGCGACTTGCCCAGTTCTTCCAAAAAATAAAAGACCAGTGTAGAGTTTCGTCACCCATACTGTAGAAGGACCATATCCCACAGAAATATTAATCGCAAGAAAAGGTCCCTGTGTTGTTCTTTGATAAGGAGTTCGTTGTATTGTTTTTTCTTCTGTAACTCAGCCAAGTAGTGTACGACTGCACCTTTCTACACTGCCATATACACTCCTGGATAAATCTAATGTGTTCAGAGAGAACTATTTACGTTGCAACAACAAGGATGCAGTGGGAATTCATTTACATCTGTTGGACGAATGCTATTAAAACAAACACTCGAAACCGACGTTTCACGACAAATAATCTAAAAATAAAAAATAAAAACACCACATGTCATAAAGAAAGCATGTAAACCGCCTGAGGATGAATCACAACGATTCGAAACCGGTAACGGTATCCTTTGAATAAAGGAGCTGAAAGTAAATTTGTGGCTGTTTGCTGTCCTAACACCATCAACATTTCCAAACAGCTTGTAAGTAGGCTGTTTAGGTTTTTATATTGGTAACGCCACGTAGCGCTCTATATGAAAATCACTGACTGTGCTGTGTGCAGTCTGTGGCTGGTTGGCATTGTTGAAATATTCTCTATTTTAGTGTTGGGCAGATGGATGCGAACAGCGCATAGCGTTGCGCAGTTGGAGGCAGTGTTGCCAATTTAGTGACTTTGTCACTAGAAATGGCGACTTTTGCCTTCGTCTTAGCGACAAAAAAAAACTTTTTAGTGACAAAAATTATTTAGCGACTTATCTGGCGACTTTTGTAGTACTGACGACTTTTGAAGTACAAATCAAAACTATTTTGGGCCAGTATTTTCATTAAGAAAACTAAGATTTGAACTATAGAATGGGTACTACACTGACTTTGTTCTAGATTTACTAAGCTAAATTAAGTTATTAACAGATCATGTAGCATTTTTCAACATTTAGTAAACCTGAATGTGGGAATTGCGTACAGAGTAAGAAAATCTTGACTATAGAACAATTCATTATCCATTAGCCACTAGCCTGTTATCGTCGATAGCGTATCGATCTGTAATTCTTCAACTTTTGAACGCCCTTTATTTTTCGAATTGACAGAAAACATACGTAATATTAAGTATAATAAAATACATTTCTGTCCAGCAACCTCTAATTTTTCGAAATGTTAACTCACAGTCAAATTATTACCACATGCACAGTGGTAACGCAAGAACAATTCGGTGGGGGTATCTCAGACATTATTACGTTTTAAACAATAAACAATAGGACTGATATCGAGTTAGCGAGTGAGTAGCTTGTTTCATGACCTCTTGTTCGCCTGAGTTTTAAAGTATTTTCAGTGATTATAAATTGGTGAAACTTACGTTGTGGTGGCTTACATAGTGGATTTACCTCAGAGGAAGAAGCAGTACGCTCAGAAATATCGGGATGCGTGGGAAGCACAACCTGAATTCAATGGGTGGCTGAAACCAGTCGTTGGAGACTTGTCCAAGGCAAGATGTCAAGTATGTGCAACAGAGTTTTATGCTAAATTGTGTGATATTAAAAAGCATTCGAAAATTATTAATCATAAACTAAAAATTGATTTATACGGTACTATAGTGTAAACAACCAAATCATTAGATCAGCATTTCACAAACTCGCCGTAATAGAAACTGTAGATGCAAGAAATCTGGCTGCTGTTCTTGTGAATTCTTTGAAAGATCTCAAACTTCCAGTCGCTAATATGGTAGGAATTGGCACAGATAATACTTCTGCAATGGTTGGAATAAACAATTAGCTTTTCGAACAACTCAAGAGAGAATATTGATCCGTTGCATTTGTCACTCTCTTCAGCTTGCAGTTTCGCACGCCTCCAAGCGAATGTATGTACGCAAATCCGAACCTTGGGTTTATGTTTGAACAGAAATTGTTTGAGTCAAGCTTGACTGAAGAAAATAAAGATCCGTTGCATTTGTCACTCTCTTCAGCTTGCAGTTTCGCACGCCTCAGTAAATACCATTCCTAGAAACAGAGTTTCTTGTACGGGAAACATACAATTGGTTCTCCATTTCACCCAAAAGACAAGAGGAATATAAAAAGATTTATGAGAAATAAATTGTGGAAAACAGCAACTAAAAATTTTGAAGATATGTGCAATACGTTGGCTTTCAATTGAACCAGCAATACGAAGAATTCTGGAGCAGTGGGAAGAACTAAAGCTACATTTTTCACTTGCCATGGTTCAAGATAATTGTTACACTGCCGATCTTTTGTACAAGATGTATTGTGACGACTCAAATCATCTTTACATGTTTTACCTTAAACATTCTTTAAAAGACGTACAAATAGCAATAAGAGCTTTTGAAGGAGAAGACAATGGCCCCACTTAATTACTATATACACTTGTATTTCTCGTGCAGTTACTCGGACAAAACATAGTTTTTCCAACTGTTGATTTGTTGACAAAACCAGTTCCAAGCGAATGTATGTACGCAAATCCGAACCTTGGCTTTATGTTTGAACAGAAATTGTTTGAGTCAAGCTTGACTGAAGAAAATAAAGTTTATTTAAAGAAGAGATGCATTCAGTTTAGTCTGAAACTCATAAAAGAAATTCAACAAAGACTGCCAAGTAACGTTACGATCCTGAAAAAAATGTCAATGCTGAATGTTGAAGAAACGATAAAAGTGAATAAAAATAATGTTGTAGCGGATGTAGTCAAAGAATTGGGTTTTAGTGGCGATTTCATAGACGGTATGATGCAAGAATGGCATAATATCAACTTCATTAGGTGGAATAACACTACTAACACTGCTCGATTTTGGAGTAAGGTTTTGCACTATAAAAATGCCGCAGGGGAGAATCCTTTTTCTTTGATTTCACAGCTAGCAATGACTGTTCTATGCCTACCGCATTCAAATGCAGAAGTGGAAAGAATATTCAGTTCTATGAACATTATAAAAACTAAACAACGTAACAGATTATCGTTAAAGACAATTAATGCTTCGATCATACTGAGAGACTAGCTGAAGAAACAAAATAAAGATTGTGCATCTTTTAACATACCGTCAGACGTATTGGAGCTTATTGGAAGGAACAAAAGTTACTCCTTTGCGACAAAACCAGTCGAACTGCAACATCATATTTTGAGCGACGTTCAACCCTCTACATCAATTACGGTTCTGTCAGAGCATGAAACAGAATGCTCTGAAAGTTATTCGATCTTCTGAGTGACGACGATGAATAGCTCACATACCGGTATGTATATATTTTGTAACCTAATTTGAGTCCTTGCGTTCTTTTGTTACAAATATAGTTGTATATTTCTAGTATATTTGACTACTGTGATTGAAACAACAATGTATGTGTTGCATCAATTATGATAACATGTTTAATTAAATGTTAGCTTATTTTATATGTATGTTGTTGCAAGCGATGCATCGTTTAATTAAGACAATAGAGCAGTTATGTATGAGACAATTTTTATTAATATTTTATTACTACCCCCCCACTGGCTTATTGCACCACTCACAGCACGAAATTTTCAGTACACCCCTAGTAAAATCAGTTTTAGCGACTTTCTAGCGACTTTTGATGTTGAATCTAGCGACTCGGGTTTTTTAGAGTTGGCAACTCTGGTTGGAGGTGAGCCGCCAGCAGTGGTGGATGTGAGGAGAGAGATGGCAGAATTTTAAGTGCTGACGATGACTTTGGAACACTATTAAGGTAAATACATTCTTTGTTCTCTATCAAAATCTTTCATTTGCTAACTATGCCTGCCAGTAGTTAGTGCCTTCAGTAGTTAGAATCTTTTATTTAAATGGCAGTAGTGGCGCTCTCTGTATTGCATTAGTTCGAGTAACGAAGATTTTTGTGAGGTAAGTGATTCATGAAAGGTATAGGTTATTGTTAGTCAGGACCATTCTTTTGTAGAGATTATTGAAAGTCAGATTGCGTTGCGTTAAAAATATTGTGTGTGAGTTTAGTGTTGATCAAAATAAGTAAAGAGAGAAATGTCTGAGTACGTTCAGTTCTGCTCAGGTGTTTGAAAATCAAATAATGTAAGAGGTTTACCAGCACAGTAATTTATAAATTTTTCTAAGGGGACGTTTCAAGCTTTTCGAAGGGAATGGCCTCTACATTTAATCTTATCTTACAAAGTGACAGGATAGCAGATGTCTTGGTGTTCCAGTCCAATTCCTTATATTGCAGCTGTGTATGCGATCACTATTTCAGTGCTGGGCAGTCCCAGAAACTGTTGCTCCCAGCGAGACTCTCTCCATCTCTAACAAGTTGTATCGCTCAATCATTATGCAGTCATCGCCAATGTACTAGTGGACGGATGGTATGGAAAAGACACCGTCGATATGGGAAAATGTATTGTAATATGCACCACTGTTCATACTGCGATCAATTTTAGGCATTTTACCAGTTTTTCTGTAATTACAACACCAACCAATGACATGGCAGCATGCTTCCTAATTTCTATATCATCGTTAAACTACGATGCCATATACTAGATTGTGAATGTAGATAGGTGACTATGCTGTACGTCCATTCATGGTTAATTCTCGATCATATACACCAAAGTATACCAGACAGCTGTACCGATGCAGTTAGGTTATGGACATATTTCTAGCACTTCGATCATAGTGCATAATTATCTATTATGACTGTCAGTTTTTCCCTATGTGGATGGAAGTCACAGAGCAGTCTCGCATTTTTAGGGTAAAGCTGGAGATTGAAAGGTCTCCTAGCATGGTCTTTGACCAACCCTTCCTACAACATTGTCACTGATTTAATTTGCAGCTGACAAGAAGGAGGAGGGTACTATACCCGTCACATCCCACATCTCATGAAGGAACGGACTGAGCCGGATCCATAACTGCTGTTCAGCAAAGATTGTTCCACACCAGTCTTACTCACAGCACCCATCTACGTGCATAATTTCTCTCGAAGTGCGCACATGTGTAGGAGGTTAGCACCCCTTATCGGCGTACAGTAGATATGAGAGTGTTGTGATGATATAACAGATGATTAAGAAGAAATCTTTGGTTCATGCATGATGGAACTGCAATCGGACAGAGATTGGAGTATTTTCCGTAAATTAACTGCCCTATAAATTCTTAAGTATTGTTCTATTGTCTGGGGTCAGTACCAAGAAAGTATTGAGAAGAGAGAAACGAATGTAGAGCCCCAGACCACAGATTAAATGCCAACCAACAGACTAGCCTATGGCGGTTTTTTTTTTCTTTATTGTAATTTTAATCACCTCAATACAAGGTGGGCTGGCAGCAGCATAGTACCCTGCTCTTCAGCCTTGAGCAGGGTACTATGCTGCTGCCAGCCCACCTTGTATTGAGGTGATTAAAATTACAATAAAGAAAAAGAAACCGCCATGAGGCTAGTCTGTTGGTTGGCATTTAATCTGTGGTCTGGGGCTCTAACAGGCATCCGCTTAAATAGCTTTTTCTGTCGGACAACAGATGTCACATGTGACGCTAAAAAGATGTTCGTTGACCTACACGGGTGACGGAATTGGCAACGCTGTTTCTGATGTGAAGTGTCTAAGAGCAGGAATGTCGGCGTTTATGAGAAGGCCAGTGCGCTGACGTCGAGTGCGTTCGCCCGGAGGCCTTTTGCAGTTGAGGAATGAAGGTAGCAGATAAGTTTCTGTAATTCAACAATTGACAATTATTTCTGCTGTCTGGTTACTTCTTAGAGCTATATGCGGAGTACACAAATGAAATAAAGTAAAAGCGGCGCTTGTATACATTTCTCGCGGCTTTGTGTTTCTATGCAAGCTGCATTGCCATAAAAGCCCTCTGATAAATTTTTGGATTTATGCAGTCGCGTGGTTTACACATTCTTCGCCCTGGGTCGTGCTGATATAATACTACTAAGCTTAGAAATTCTTGTCAAATTCTTTGAATTTAATCATTTAGCTCACTGACAAATGTTAAACACACATTGCAACAACGCAACTATACATAGAAAATAGTTATGTGTCGGAAGCCGATTGGTTGCGATTTTGATCGAGATAAACTTGTGTTGCAGTGGTCTTCTTCGGCACGCCAGTGTAGAAGTGTGCACAGAATCAGCTAAGTGAAATATCAGTGCAATACGCACGTTTATTTGTATATAAAAGCCGACTTAGGAATTTTCCCTTGTGTGAGAGATCGTGCGTCGATTTAAAGTTCTGGAGGCGCATAGTTCACTGTTTGCATCTCTTTTTCTGCGTAATGTTTCATTCGTTGTATCAATACCCGTTTTTACTGTGATACATTGTGAAATTTCGAACATTTGCGAGTGTGGCGACAAACTAGTACTGTTTTCGTCAATTGTAGGGTTCAGCTAACTCGTGTTCTTTTAAAATTTTGGGTCAACTGAAGAACGGGATACAACCCTTCGGTTTTGACGAATGATGTCATAGGTTACTCATTGATGTTAATGTGTTTATTTTCGAGCCATAGATAAGAAATCGGTTGTCTGCTGTGGATAAGCGCCATCATTGTGAATTGAAAAAAGAATGTGGTTTTAAAAAAACTGTGCTAGACGTTGCGTAAGATTTTTTCGTTTGCATTGATTTAAATAATCGGTTTTTCCAATTCATTCGGTGCTTAATTTCATTCTTACTGAGTTTGAGATGATTTGGGAAAATAGTTTTTCATTTAGAAGAATTTTTAGTTTTTCAGTTTCGTTTGTAGGTATGGATTTATCTATTCCCATGACTATGGGAGACTTAAAGGAGGCTCTGGGCGTTTACATGATGGCAACCATGCGATTTTTGCAAATGTTTGTTCTTCTTGCTGATTACGTCGATGTCGTGAGTGCGGCGAAAATGCGCGCCTGATTAGTGTGTCTGCTCGTCGTACTTACGATTTAGTCGTATGGAGACGTAGCAAGGATCGACTATGGCGCTCAATTAGACGAGGAACATAGTTTTTTAGAAGTCGATGCTGGCCTCGAGGGATATAATAATATTTACATACTGTTGGTGTTTGAGGTATCCTGTGTGATTGTGTGAGCATGAATGTCGTGTTTTGGCAAAACCAAGTACAACAGGGGGAACCTGCAGTAGGATTATGGGTTTGGGGGGCTGTAATTTCAGGTCTTGAAAGTGACGATGTAAAAGTAGTTCCTAATCAAAGAAGAAAGTTTTAGTGAAATTAATTGAAGGTCATGTTGCAGAGGGTTCTGTAGTTAGTTCCGATGGGTTTTCTTGACATAGGGGTTTTGGGAACAGGGGTTTTCAGCATCTTGTTGTTAATCATATTACTGAATTCAGATCTTCATCGACTGGGGCTTGTACCGATAGTATAGAAAGTTATTGGTCGGCCATAAAATCTGTTGTATGGAGGGGGAACGACGGATTTCGACACTATCAATCCATTTGCACAAATATACATGGAGGCGAAGTGTACCCGATACATATTGCCCATTTAAGTGTATCCTTGATTAAATGATGATAGCGTCCTCTTGGGTAAAATATTCCGGAGATAAAATATTCCCCACTCGGATCTCCGGGCGGGGACTACTCAAAAGGACGTCGTTATCAGGAGAAAGAAAACTGGAGTTCTATGGATCGGAGCGTGGAACGTCAGATCACTTAATCGGGCAGGTAGGTTAGAAAATTTAAAAAGGGAAATTGATATGTTAAAGTTAGATATAGTAGGAATTAGTGAAGTTCGGTGGCAGGAGGAACAAGACTTCTGGTCAGGTAAATACAGGGTTATAAACACAAAATCAAATAGGGGTAATGCAGGAGTGGGTTTAATAATGAATAGGAAAACAGGAACACCGGTAAGCTACAACAAACAGAATAGTGAACGCATTATTGTGGCCAAGATAGATACGAAGCCCACGCCTACCACAGTAGAACAAGTTTATATGCCTACTAGCTCTGCAGATGACGAAGAAATTGAAGAAATGTGTGATGAAATAAAAGAAATCATCCAGATAGTGAAGGGGGACGAAATTTTAATAGTCATGGGTGACTGGAATTCGTCAGTAGGAAAAGGGAGAGAAGGAAATGTAGTAGGTAAATATGGGTTGGGGGTAAGAGACGAAAGAGGAAGCCGCCTGCTAGAATTCTGCACAGAGCACAACTTAATTATAGCTAACACTTGGTTCAAGAACCATAAAAGAAGATTGTATACATGGAAGAAGCCTGGAGATACTGAAAGGTTTCAGATAGATTATATAATGGTAAGACAGAAATTTAGGAACCAGGTTTTAAGTTGTAAGACATTTCCAGGGGCAGATGTGGACTCTGACCACAATCTATTGGTTATGAACTGTAGAGTAAAACTGAAGAAACTGCAAAAAGGTGGGAATTTAAGGAGATGGGACCTGGATAAAGTGAAAGAACCAGTGGTTGTAGAGAGTTTCAACGAGAGCATAAGGGAACAATTGACAGGAATGGGGGAAGAAATACAGTAGAAGAAGAATGGGCAGCTTTGAGGGATGAAGTAGTGAAGGCAGCAGAGGATCAAGTAGGTAAAAAGACGATGGCTAGTAGAAATCTTTGGTTAACAGAAGAAATATTGAATTTAATTGATGAAAGGAGAAAATATAAAAATGCAGTAAATGAAGCAGGCAAAAAGGAACACAGACGTCTAAAAAAAGAGATCGACAGGAAGTGCAAAATGGCTAAGCAGGGATGGCTAGAGGACAAATGTAAGGGTGTAGAGGCTTATCTCACTAGGGGTAAGATAGATACTGCCTACAGGAAAACTAAAGAGACCTTTGGAGAAAAGAGAACCACTTGTATGAATATCAAGAGCACAGATGGAAACCCAGTTCTAAGCAAAGATGGGAAAGCAGAAAGGTGGAAGGAGTATATAGAGGGTCTATACAGGGGCGATGTACTTGAGGACAATATTTTGTAAATGGAAGAGGATGTAGATGAGGATGAAATAGGAGATATGATACTGCGTGAAGAGTTTGACACAGCACTGGGAGACCTGAGTCGAAACAAAGCCCCGGGAGTAGACAACATTCCATTAGAACTACTGATAGCCTTGCGAGAGCCGTTCCTGACAAAACTCTACCATCTGGTGAGCAAGATGTGTGAGACAGGCGAAATACCCTCAGACTTCAAGAAGAACATAATAATTCCAATCCCAAAGAAAGCAGGTGTTGACAGATGTGAAAATTACCGAACTATCAATTTACTAAGTGACGGCTGCAAAATACTAACGTGAATTCCTTCTTACAGAGGAATGGAAAAACTGATAGAAGCCGACCTCGGGGAAGATCAGTTTGGATTCCGTGGAAATAGCGGAACACGTGAGGCAATACTGACCCCACGACTTATCTTAGAAGCCAGATTAAGGAAAGGCAAAACTACGTTACTAGCATTTGTAGACTTAGAGAAAGCTTTTGACAATGTTGACTGGAATACTCTCTTTCAAATTCTAAAGGTGGCAGAGGTAAAATACAGGGAGCGAAAGGCTATTTACAATTTGTACAGAAAGCAGATGGAAGTTATAAGAGTCGAGAGGCATGAAAGGGAAGCAGCGGTTGGGAAGGGAGTGAGACAGGGTTGTAGCCTCTCCCCGATGTTATTCAATCTGTATATTGAGCAAGCAGTGAAGGACACAAAAGAAAAATTTGGAGTAGGTATTAAAATCCATGCAGAAGAAATAAAAACTTTTATAATCAAAATATCCACGGGTGTACTGCTGCTCTATAGTGTCCAACGGGCACAATATTTCGGCGATCAAACATGTCGCCATCATCAGGTGAACTGACGGACTGAGCTCCTGTGAACGCGCCGGCACGGAGATCCGTACGCTATGGCTGCTCAGAGGGAACTGGGTTCGGTCGCTTTTGTTGTTTTTTTTTTTTTTTTTTTTTTTTTTTTGCACTTTTCATTCCCTTTCCTGAGGGGAAAGGGCGGGCTGTTTGAGGGTCTGTGATACCCTTTTCAGCCTTATTGGGTAGGATACATTTTATTGTTTTATTACAATTTAATTTTCCATCAGTGCAAATTTCTCATATCTGCAATCAGTTTTCGTTTTACAATTTGCATTTGCATTTTTTCATACTACTTTGTTTTGAGTTTTTCGTTTACAATGTTGCTATATAATTAATGCATTTGGTAGGAGTAATACAAATAATACAGAGTTACAAGCTCATAAATTAACAAGTAAACATATAGATATAAAATTATAAATATAGGCTATTGTTATCTATGATTACAATGGTTACAACTAAGCTAATATTAGAGTTTTCATAGTGTTAAGGTATTTGGGTGTGGGAGCATGTGTGGGTGTGGGTGTACATACTCATCGGCTTGTGTGTGTGTTTCGAGTGTGCTGTTTGGTTCTCTGTGATTGTGTTCGGTGTTGGTCATTGTTGTTGGTTGTTTTGTCTGCGATCCAGGTGAGGGGGGAGCGGGCTTTCTCGAGTTAATGGTTCCATGGTCGGGGCCAGGTTCGGGAATTCTTTGCTGGTGTTGTGAGCTACTGTACGCGCTGGTTGGGCGTATTTGTATTTGGGTCGTCTGGTATGTCGTGTTCTTGTCGTTAGAATGTCTTCCATGTCTGGCCGCTTTGTTAATATGTGTTGTCCGTACCTTGCTCTGAGTTTTACAAGTCGGGATTGTAGAGGCTCCACTCCACTGATGTTATACACTTCGTCACTGGGTGTGAGTCTTGGTAGTCTGCAGATGCTCCGCAGAAGTCGTCTTTCAGTCGAGTAAAGTCTACGTCTACATCTACATCTACATCCGTACTCCGCAAGCCACCTGACGGTGTGTGGCGGAGGGTACCCTGAGTACCTCTATCGGTTCTCCCTTCTATTCCAGTCTCGTATTGTACGTGGAAAGAAGGATTGTCGGTATGCTTCTGTGTGGGCTCTAATCTCTCTGATTTTATCCTCATGGTCTCTTCGCGAGATATACGTAGGAGGGAGCAATATACTGCTTGACTCTTCGGTGAAGGTATGTTCTCGAAACTTCAACAAAAGCCCGTACCGAGCTACTGAGCGTCTCTCCTGCAGAGTCTTCCACTGGAGTTTATCTATCATCTCCGTAACGCTTTCGCAATTACTAAATGATCCTGTAACGAAGCGCGCTGCTCTCCGTTGGATCTTCTCTATCTCTTCTATCAACCCTACCTGGTGCGGATCCCACACTGCTGAGCAGTATTCAAGCATTGGGCGAACAAGCGTACTGTAACCTACTTCCTTTGTTGTCGGATTGCATTTCCTTAGGATTCTTCCAATGAATCTCAGTCTGGCATCTGCTTTACCGACGATCAACTTTATATGATCATTCCATTTTAAATCACTCCTAATGCGTACTCCCAGATAATTTATGGAATTAACTGCTTCCAGTTGCTGACCTGCTATTTTGTAGCTAAATGATAAGGGACCTATCTTTCTATGTATTCGCATCACATTACACTTCGCTACATTGAGATTCAATTGCCATTCCGTGCACCATGCGTCAATTCGCTGCAGATCCTCCTGCATTTCAGTACAATTTTCCATTGTTGCAACCTCTCGATACACCACAGCATCATCTGCAAAAAGCCTCAGTGAACTTCCGATGTCATCCACCAGGTCATTTATGTATATTGTGAATAGCAACGGTCCTATGACACTCCCCTGCGGCACACCTGAAATCACTCTTACTTCGGAAGACTTCTCTCCATTGAGAATGACGTGCTGCGTTCTGTTATCTAGGAACTCCTCAATCCAATCACACAATTGATCTGATAGTCCGTATGCTCTTACTTTGTTCATTAAACGACTATGGGGAACTGTGTCAAACGCCTTGCGGAAGTCAAGAAACACGGCATCTACCTGTGAACCCGTGTCTAAGGCCCTCTGAGTCTCGTGGACGAATAGCGCGAGCTGGGTTTCACACGATCGTCTTTTTCGAAACCCATGCTGATTCCTACAGAGTAGATTTCTAGTCTCCAGAAAAGACATTATACTCGAACATAATACGTGTTCCAAAATTCTACAACTGATCGACGTTAGAGATATAGGTCTATAGTTCTGCACATCTGTTCGACGTCCCTTCTTGAGAACGGGGATGACCTGTGCCCTTTTCCAATCCTTTGGAACGCTTCGCTCTTCTAGAGACCTACGGTACACCGCTGCAAGAAGGGGGGCAAGTTCCTTCGCGTACTCTGTGTAAAATCGAACTGGTATCCCATCAGGACCAGCGGCCTTTCCTCTTTTGAGCGATTTTAATTGTTTCTCTATCCCTCTGTCGTCTACTTCGATATCTACCATTTTGTCAACTGTGCGACAATCTAGAGAAGGAAGCACAGTGCAGTCTTCCTCTGTGAAACAGCTTTGGAAGAAGACATTTAGTAATTCGGTCTTTAGTCTGTCATCCTCTGTTTCAGTACCATTTTGGTCACAGAGTGTCTGGACATTTTGTTTTGATCCACCTACCGCTTTGACATAGGACCAAAATTTCTTAGGATTTTCTGCCAAGTCAGTACATAGAACGTTACTTTCGAATTCATTGAAAGCCTCTCGCATAGCCCTCCTCACACTACATTTCGTTTCGCGTAGTTTTTGTTTGTTTGCAAGGCTTTGGCTATGTTTATGTTTGCTGTGAAGTTCCCTTTGCTTCCGCAGCAGTTTTCTAACTCGGTTGTTGTACCACGGTGGCTCTTTTCCATCTCTTACGATCTTGCTTGGCACATACTCATCTAACGCATATTGTACCATGGTTTTGAACTTTGTCCACTGATCCTCAACACTATCTGCACTTGAGACAAAACTTTTGTGTTGAGCCGTCAGGTACTCTGTAATCTGCTTTTTGTCACTTTTGCTAAACAGAAAAATCTTCCTACCTTTTTTAATATTTCTATTTACGGCTGAAATCATCGACGCAGTAACTGCTTTATGATCGCTGATTCCCTGTTCTGCATTAACTGATTCAAATAGTTCGGGTCTGTTTGTCACCAGAAGGTCTAATATATTATCGCCACGAGTCGGTTTTCTGTTTAACTGCTCAAGGTAGTTTTCAGATAAAGCACTTAAAAATATTTCACTGGATTCTTTGTCCCTGCCACCCGTTATGAACGTTTGAGTCTCCCAGTCTATATCCGGCAAATTAAAATCTCCACCCAGAACTATAACATGGTGGGGAAATCTACTCGAAATATTTTCCAAATTATTCTTCAGGTGCTGAGCCACAACAGCTGCTGAGCCCGGGGGCCTATAGAGACATCCAATTACCATGTCTGAGCCTGCTTTAACCGTGACCTTCACCCAAATCATTTCACAATTCGAATCTCCGTCAATTTCCTTCGATACTATTGCACTTCTTATCGCTATAAACACGCCTCCCCCTTCACTGTCCAGCCTATCTCTGCGGTATACATTCCAATCAGAGTTTAGGATTTCATTACTGTTTACGTCTGGTTTCAGCCAACTTTCTGTTCCTAGTACTATATGGGCGTTGTGACCGTTTATTAATGAGAGCAGTTCTGGGACCTTTCTATAGACGCTTCTGCAGTTTACTATTAGCACATTAATATTGTTATTCCTTGTTGCATTTTGCCTACTCCTGCCTTGCCGCGTCTCAGGAGGCGTCTTGTCGGGCCTAGGGAGGGAATTCTCTAACCTAAAAAAACCCCATGTGCACTCCACACGTACTCCGCTACCCTCGTAGCCGCTTCCGGCGTGTAGTGCACGCCTGACCTATTCAGGGGGACCCTACATTTCTCCACCCGATAGCGGAGTTCGAGAAATTTGCACCCCAGCTCTCCGCAGAATCGTCTGAGCCTCTGGTTTAAGCCTTCAACTCGGCTCCAAACCAGAGGACCGCGATCGGTTCTCGGAACGATACTACAAATAGTTAGCTCTGATTCCACCCCGCGAGCGAGGCTTTCCACCTTCACCAACTCCGCCAACCGCCTGTACGAACTGAGGATGACCTCTGAACCCAGACGGCAAGAGTCATTGGTGCCGACATGAGCAACAATTTGCAGTCGGGTGCACCCAGTGCTCTCTATCGCCGCCGGTAGGGCCTCCTCCACATCTCGGATGAGACCCCCCGGCAAGCAGACAGAGTGAACACTGGCCTTCTTCCCCGACCTTTCCGCTATTTCCCTAAGGGGCTCCATCACCTGCCTAACGTTGGAGCTCCCAATAACTAATAAACCCCTCCCCCCGTGTGCCTGCTCGGACCTTGCTGAAGGAGCAGCCACATGTCCACTCACAGGCAGAGCGGGCGATGCCACACGGCCAGCCTCCACATTGACCCTCCGCCTCGTGCGCCGCGAACGCCGCTGAACCCGCCACTCCCCTTGGGGAGAGGGTGGCCCAACCGCGCCCGGTACCCGCGAAGATGTCTCGACAGCAGGGACAGTGGGTGAAGCATCTAACACCTGGGGTGCACCATGCGACGCACCAGACTCCCCACTGCCGCTACACTCCGAGGCAGCAGCCTGAAGACGGCTGACCGCGGCCATCAACACGCTCAGCTGTTCGCGAAGCCTCCGAGTGCGGCTGCAGCATATTCTGTGACAGGTCTGATGTACGTCTTATATGTGTGTATTGCTGTTCGGTCATCGCATCCGTGGAGTCGTCCTTGAACTTTTCTGATTAGATTTTGTCTTTTTCGTGTTTTGTTTAGTAAGTACGTGAGGTGAGTCTTCCAGTTTAGGTGTTTGTCTAGGTACACACCGAGATACCTGGCAGTATCGCCAAGTCTCAGTGGTGTGTCCCATAGTGTCAGTTGTATGTCGTTTGGGTTTTGGTCTTTGGTCTTGGTCATATGTCTGTGTTGAAATAGTATTGTTTGTGTTTTGGATGGGTTGGGACGGATTCTCCATCTTGCCATCCAGTCTTGTAGTCGTCTCAGGTATGTTTCTGTTTTTCGATGGATAGTAGTCGTTCTGAGTTCTGTGCACCAATAAGCTGTGTCATCAGCATACAGTCCTACAGTTTCTGTGGGGGTCGTTACTGTCGGTATGTCTGCCGTGTAGAGCGCGTACAGTAGCGGGGACAAAATGCCCCCTTGGGGTACACCTGCCTGGGGCGTGAATTCTTGGGAAGATGCATCCCCTACGTGAACCTTGCACTTTCTGTCCGTTATATAGGCTTTGATTACTCGTATTATTTTGATAGGGAAGCCCAGTTGGCTGAGTTTGTGTAGAAGCCCTAGGTGCCAGAGCCTGTCGAAGGCGCGTTCGATGTCCAGAAAGACAGCGAGCGTGCAGCGCCCCCTGTTGAATCCTTTCGTTATCCCGTCCGTTAGTTTTAGAAGTGGGTCGTTTGTCGAGTGATTTTGTCTAAATCCTGATTGTGTCATTGGGAGGATTCCGTGTCGTTCTGTGTAGGTTTTTAGTCGGTCTGTCAGTATCCGTTCATATGTTTTGCCTATGACGTCTAGGAGGGAGATCGGTCTGTAGGAGCGTGGGTCAGTCTTGGGTTTCTCCGGCTTTGGAATCATGATAGTTTTACTGGTTTTCCAGCTGGTCGGGAGTGTCTCGTTAGTCAGGCAGTAATTGAACAGGATGGAAAGGATAGGTACTAGGAGTTGTATGGGTGCTTTTTGCAGATGAATTCGTCTGATGTCGTTTTGTCCAGGGGCTGAGTTTCGTCCTGAGTGTATAGCATCTATGATTTCTGTGTGCGTTATTTCCTTGGTTAGTGCGCTTTCGTCCTCTGTCTCTATTGCTGGGGTGTTTAGGGTTTTGGAGAGCTGATTTTCCACGTGGTGTCTAAAGTCGTCATTGAATTTGTCGTCTTGGGGGAAGGAGTAGACTTCTTCCAATACCTGTTTGAATGCCCCTGCTTGTTCCCTCTTGTCGGCCGTTGGTTCGTTATTCACCATTAAAGTAGAGTTTGTGATTTTACTTTGTCCTGTTAGCGTTTTGAAGCGCTTCCAGAACTTTCCCCCTTCCCTATAGTTAAGTTGTCTACATGTGTCGTCCCACTGTCTTTGCCGGTGTTCAGAAATGATTCTTTTAATTCTCGCATTAAGTCGATTCCATTGTCTTTTTAGTCCTGGGTCGTTATCGCGTCTGATCTGTCTGTAGAGGTGTTTCTTCTGTCTTATTAGGTCTAGGGCTTCTTGGGGGATGGCTGGTTTCCAGTTCTCGATTATTGTCGTGGGAATGGCTTCGTCTATTGCATTTTTTATGGCGGTTTCTAGTGTGCTGGTTGCGAGTTGTAGGTCTTCGTCGTCAGTTATGGTGATTGGGATCGCCAGGCTTTCCGTTAAAACGTCTTTATATTTTTCCCAGTCTGCATTCGCATATTGTCTTACTGTACGTCTTGTGGGGAGTCGTTCTGGGGGCAGAGTGGCACTGGTCGCGAATATGATCGGTAGATGGTCGCTTGTTATCGAGTCACCTACTACGGCCTCTGACATAGTATCTGCTATGTTATGGCTGTGGAGGACGTGGTCAGGTGTTGATCGTCCTCGATGGCCGATGAAAGTCGGCTGGTTTATTGGGAGCCTGTCCACAGGTTCAGTGGTGAGAAAATCGAAAAGGCGACGTCCGTTGCCATTGTCAGCAGTGTCTCCTAACATGTGGTGTCTTGCGTTTAGGTCTCCTAATATAATGAATTTATCGAAAGTCGCCATGTGTCGAAAGAAGTCTAGCGGTAAGGGCATTCTTGGTGGAATGTATATACAGGCTATGGTTAGGGTATGCCGATTTACATCCCTGATCTGTATGACTACTGCCTCTAGTTGTGCTAATTCTGCTGGGAGAGGGATTTCGCGTGCTGCTATGGTGTCGCGTACATATAGTGCTGCTCCTCCTCTGTTGCCTCCTCTGTCTGTGGGTCTGTCTTTTCGGAATGCGTTGAATCTTGGTAGATTGAGGGAATGTCTTTCGTCTAGCCAGGTTTCTGTTATGCCTGCTATGTCTATGTTTTGCTGATGCATCCTGTGCATCAGGAGGCCTCGTTTTGTCTTGGCTCCTTGTGCATTTACTGAAAGTATTTTCAGACTTCGTGCGGCGGCCATCGTGAGGTGCTAGTGTGGAGGTGGGTGTATGTGGTTTGTGATTTAGTCTGCATCTGTGTCTGTGTGTCGCGGGGTGTGTTGTGGTGTGCGTTGCCGATGCCTGTACCTAGTTTCTGGGTGCCAGAATGCGGCGGCGGCCGATTTAAATACCCTCCGCCCGCGGCGTGCTCCCTGCGCCGTCCGCGCCCCGCGCCACGGCAGCGCGGTGGAACATATTGCGACGGCGTCTGAGATGACGTCGGTGTGATGGCTCTGTCCGCCGTGGTCGTCACAACTATGCGTTTACTCGATTTACTCTTGATTAACCCAATCGCTGGTTCCCAAGCCTTGCTAAGATTATAGCCACAGTCACGGTTTATGAGGTCGTCATTGGTGCGAAATTTCGATAGCCTCTCTAACAACGTTGTTCCAGTATCTCGACGTCTGTACCAGAATCCTCGTGCGGTCATACTCCATAGCGTGATTTTCCGACAAACAATGTTCAGCGACCGCCGACTTGCTCGGATACATCAGTCGAGTGTGCCTCTGGTGTTCACGGCATCGATCCTCGACGGTACGCATCGTCTGACCAATATACGACTTGCCACATTGACACGGAATCTGGTACACGCCGGCCTTCCTCAAACCGAGGTCATCTTTGGCGCTCCCCACCAGTGCACGAGTTTTATTCGGAGGACAAAACACGGTTCCAACCCGGTGTTTCTTCAGAATGCGGGCGATTTTCCCCGAGAGTGCGCCTGTGTATGGAATAAATGCAGTGCCTACCTCCTCCCTCGGGACTTCATCCATCTCAACAGGTTGTGCTGCAGTGGTTGGGCGGAGAGCACGTTGGATCTGCCACTCTGAGTACCCATTCTTTCGAAACACAGTTCTCAGATGTTCCAATTCCTGGGGTAGACTCTCTGTGTCAGAGATAGTGCGCGCTCTATGTACTATGTACATGTACTATGTACTATGTACATCATACACCTTTACGGGGAGGAGATGTATCGCAGCACGAAGAAATTTGAGAAGTTGCGCCACCGTAGATGTCGTTTGCTATGTACTCTTGCCTTTCTAAAGAGATGTCGTTCCGAGAATGTTGTTCCAAATTTTGCTAAGGTTATCCATCACATCGATTCTGCAGCAGCTCCCATTGGTACGTGAGAGAGTGCAATTCACCCGCCGGAGCTACAGTAGGATTACAAATTTTGCATTTGTTGCTCTTTTTCCCTTTCCCAGTACTAGTATCACTACGGTTTTTTAAAGTCTATACTAGTACTACTGAAGGCGGAAATATCGACATAGGTAAAATTTCTATCCTGTACTTCAGTTGACGTATACAGGTGCTAGCTATACGAAAAATGTGATTCACCTATAGGTCAATTGAGGAACAGGATACAAATGTTATGTATATCGCTATTTTTCGCCTACACTAGCATTAGTCTCCTATTTTCAGTTGACCTTATTTATTTATTTATTTACACGTCAAGTTTCGTAGGACCAAATTGAGGAGCAAATCTCCAAGGTTATGGAACAGTCAGTACATGAAAGTAATAACAGATAAAAATAAAATGTTTATGAACCCAAAAAAGGCAGTCCACAATTTAAGTAAACGCAATCAACAATACAACAAGAATCAGCTTAATTTTTCAAAGAATAGAAGGAGTGGCCCATGAGGAAACTCTTCAGTTTCGATTTCAAAGCGCGTGGATTACTGCTAAGACTTTTGAATTCGAGCGGTAGCTTATTGAAAATGGATACAGCAGTATACTGCACACGTTTCTGCACAAGGTTTGATTTCTCCCGAGTATTTACTGAGTGAAAGCTGCTTATTCTTGGGAACAAGCTAATAGTCTTAACAAGAAATGACAATAAGGAATACATATATTGACCTACATAGGTCAACTGAAGGACAGGATACAGATGTTATAAAAGTCGTTATTTCCCATTTGCTAGTAGTAGTGTCCTATTCTTCAGTTGATCTATATAGCTCAACTGAAGAATCGGGTGCAAATTTCACTGCTGTTGCTTTTCTTGTCGTCGCTAGCAAGACTATGATAACTTTCACCTACATAGGTCAACTGAAGTATGGGATACAATTATTACGTATGTAGATCTTTTCGTCTTCGTTCTGGTGTAACTGTTCTTGCGACATTTCATGTGAAATTCAAGTAATTTCGGTGTCAAGTTGATTTCACACTGTTAGGTTTCATACAGCAGGGCGTGACATTTTAGTGTAATATTGTAAAGCATTTAGCGTAATTTATGACATACAGAAAACAAAGCAAATGCATTGCAACTGTAGAATATGTGGTTGGAAGTGACTGGATGCATTCGAAGTGCTATATTGTACGGTCCAACGAGGAAAACAGAGCATTTGCGCTAGATGTTGAAAACTGTAGTACATTTACAAGCAATTTTATGGTGTGTATCGAGAAGTGATGTCATTATCGCATGGGCAGAAGTGACTTAAGATCGACAAAATTGCGGAAGTTGGGGGAAAATATGTATAAACTGAGGAAAAATACACCTAAATGGAGGAAAGCTGAGGGGGGGGGGGATGAGGGAGTACTTACATGACTTCTGCTTGGTGCAGGAAAATTCCTGTACGTGGGGACCAGTATGTGGCAGCAAGACTAACGTGTGAAAAAAGTGACATGGAAGCATTGAGACCCAGGGAAACACTCATTTTTCGTCGATAGCGATAAGGAGCCCGGACCACTAACTCTAGAGTAGTAAATTTAAAAATGTCGGATCACAAGGCCAGGTGTGACCACAAAGTTATCAGCAACCAGTATTTACAATGTATTGGTGTGGTGTCAGCTAACATATACCCTACAGAACAGTTACTGTAAGGTTTCTTTTAACAACATTCTACTGTATACCTATTTAGTTAATAGTGATACGTGCCAATTGACTACTGTCTTTGATGCTTTCCTGGAAAAGAGAACCACCTGCAAAGGATGATAAAAAGTGAATGAAGTTATCGGTTGAGATGGGGTTGTAATGAGATATTATTTAATGGTAGACTGACGATGCACTCTAGAAAGGGAGATGTTGCTGCAGGTCATTTATCACCCATTTAACCATTTTTTTCCGTTGTTCTTTTGGGGTGTATCAGTTGTGTGATATAACCTGTATTCAACTCGTACACACTAGTGTGTTCTGTGTGTGACGTAGAGTGCTATCTACCTGCAATCATTAACAGCAAACATCTCCATACAACAGTCAGCAGAGAATTTCCAACGCATGTGTGATGAACCACTCCATCGATGGAAAACCTGTTTCGGTACCCTCCTATAGATAAAAGAAGATTTATGCGATATACTCCATCGAGTTTTCAGTTTCATAACAACAGTCATTCTAAGTTAGTAGCACATGTTTGTGAGGTACTGCAATCCCTGTGTATACATTTGCTTGAATATGATGTGTGGAAGAGACTGATCTATTCCCGGAATTAGAGTAGCATGGCATGTAATTTTACTAGTGAAACACCGCTGCTATGTGTGATTCTTGAGTTTCTCCCGGCGTAATCAAGAGTAAATCGAGCAAACGCATAGTTGTGACGACCACGGCGGACAGAGCCATCACACCGACGTCATCTCAGACGCCGTCGCAATGTCGTGCGTGACATCTCGTGCATTCACTGCACGTTTTGGGCAGGTTAAGCAGGGCCTGCTGTTCCTGCGTCAGAGATCGCAATTTGTCGTTGTGGTCCTCACGTTTTGTTCGTCTTCACGTCTTCACGCTTCGTAATTTTTCTTCTCTTGCTGCTTGGATTACTCCAGCAGCAGGTCTGGCCATCTGGTCGCTGGGCGCCAGTGGGGTTGGTTTCCCAGCCCCCTGACCAGCGGGTTTTCGGAGGTCCTCGTCAACTCATAAAATGGTGTAGCGAGCGCGCGGAAGCGGCGCTCCAACATCTGGACTCCAGCGGCGTCGTGCAGCCTGCGTGTGCCGTAGTCCCTCGGCAGGTGTAGAGCCAGCCGAAGGGCTTTATTCTGCACACGCTGCAGCGTCTGGATGTGCGTTTCTGCCGCGTTTCCCCACACCACGGCCGCGTACTCTAGCACTGGCCTGATGAGTGCTAGGTACAGCGAGAGGCCGCAGTGGGGGGGCAGTGTCGTCGTTGGGTTGAGGAGCGGGTACAGCAGGCGCAACCTGCCGAGCGCTCGGCCCCTCAGCTCCCGGATGTGTGGACCCCACGTCAGGCGTCGATCGAGGGTGACGCCGAGGTATTTTCCTGTGCGCGACCACGGGATGGGGCCTCCCATGATCCGCACTTGCAGCAGCGCGTCGGGAATGCGGCGGCGCGTGAATATCACCGCCTGGCTTTTCCCGGCGTTGAACTTGAGCCGCCATTTGGTGGCCCAGGCTCCAATCTCGTTGCAGGAGAGCTGCAGCCGGCGGCGCATTAGCTGCGTGTCCTTGCTGCGAGTGTAGATGGCGGTGTCGTCCGCGTAGAGCGCCAGGTGCACCCTCGGCGTCGACTTTGGCATGTCGGCGGTGTACAGAGAGTACAGCAGTGGGCCAAGCACGGACCCCTGCGGTACTCCTGCTCGGATGTGGCGCGCCGTTGACACGCCACCGTCAGCGCGCACATGGAAGGTGCGCCCGCGCAGGTACGACTGGAGAAGGCGGACGTGCGACACAGGAACCCCCTGTACCAGCAGCTTGTACAGGAGGCCGTCGTGCCACACGCTATCGAAGGCCCTAGAAACATCAAGGAAAACCGCCCCGAGGTACTCGCGATGTTCCAGGGCCCCCATTGCCTGCTCCACCAGTCGTAGTAGCTGATGCTGCGTAGCATGACCGCGGCGGAATCCGAACTGCTCGTCAGGAAGCAGGCCTTCTTCACTGACGTGGCGCTGCAGTCGGATCGAGTAAATCCTCTCGAAGGTTTTCGAGAGGGAAGGCAGGAGGATTATTGGGCGATAGCTTTGCGCCAGCCTAGGATCTTTGCCAGCCTTCGGGATGGCGACCACCTCTGCGTGTTTCCACGCAGCAGGGTAGACGCCAGTGCGAAGGATGGCGTTGAATATCGCTGTGACGACACGCACTGCTTCCGGCGGCAGCTTCTTCAGCAGTGCGTTACCCATCTTGTCACATCCCCCTGCCTTCCTGGGCTGCAGGAAGTTGAGGTGATGTTGGACCTCTTCTTCTGTTGTCTCTGTGAGGATGTCGTCCTCTTCCTGCTGGGTCAGGTACAGTGGGAGGCGCTCGTCCACCTCGCGGATCATGTCGTCATCGACGACGTCGTCCACCGGTGTAAAGTTTTCCGCGAAGGCGTCCGCAAGGACGCTCGCCTTGGCATCTGGTTCCGCGACGACGTCTCTGCCAACTTGCAGCGGCGGGATGCGTTGGCCCTTCCTCAGGAAGCTCTTAGTTACGGCCCAGGCGCTTCCGTCATCGATTCTGAGCGTGGCTATTTTGCCAGCCCAGTCCCGATTTCGGTGGTGGCTGACGGCCGCCGATATCTCGCGGCGCAGGCGATTTAGCAGGCGTTTGGTGGCGGGGCTTCTCGTGATCTGCCACTCACGGAAGACCCGGTTCTTCTCACGGATGGACATCAAGATATCCGGCGGAAGCTGCTTGGATTTATCCATCGGCTTCCTTGGTCGCTGTGGCGCCGCCGCATCTGCCGCCGCGAGTGTGTAGTGGGTGAACGCAGCTAGCGCGGCGTCCACCCCCTCCACGTCCGGATCGGGTGTGGCGGTGACCGTCTCTGCTAGGTGCTGTTGGAAGTGCGCCCAATTGGTGTTGAGGCGGGCGCTGCGGTGCTCAGGTGGGGCCATCCCGTCTGTGTCCATGTCAAAGATCACTGGCAGGTGATCTGAGGACAGGGCACAGCGCGTGGTCGCGATCGCGTTGTGAGCTGCCCCTTTCACGATCGCGATGTCTAGAACATCGGGACGGCCACGCTTCGGGTAGTGCGTGGGGTCGAAGGGACCCAGCACTATGGCGTCGTGGAGGTTTGCGACCCGGAGTAGTCGTCTGCCGCTGATGGTGGTGACCCTGGAGTTCCACTCCGGGTGTTTAGCATTTAGATCGCCGCCGATGAAGAGGTGCCCGCGCAGCGTCTCGATGTCCCTGGATTGCAGGTGTCCCGACGGTTGTCGGTACGCTGCCACGAACGTGACGTGGCCTGCGGAAGTGCAGACGACGACGCCCGTGGTTTCCAGAGTCGGCGTCTCTGGGAGTAGAACCTGGTGATGGCGCAACGACGTTTTGACGTACACCGCCGTTCCGCCTCCATAGGTTGCCCGGTCCGTGCGGTAGCAGCGGAAATTTGCAGCCCTCACGTCCACGCCTGGCTTCAGCCAGGTCTCAGTGACGAGGCAAACGTCCACGTGCTCATCACGCAGGAACTGGCGGAATTCTCCCGCTTGGGTTCTGATGCTGTTCGCATTCCACACACAAACGGTTAGGCCCTGGATGTGCCTATCCATGTTTGGGTGTGGGGACAGCTGGTGTGGTGATGGCCTGAACGGCCGACTGCACTGCAGACGCAATCATCTGCGGAAGTTGTGTCAGGAACAGCTTGAAGTCCTCCCTCATGGCCCTGACTTCTTCCGCGACACTCGCTGGAGAAGTCCTGTCAGTGCCAGGGGGTGGTGCCGCTGCCTGGTCTCGAACAGCAGGCTGTGGAGCTGGCGTCTCGCGGGCAGGACGCTCCCTCCGCCGACCGCGCCGGCGGCCGCCCCTCGCTGTTGCAGGCTGCTCTCTCGGCGGTCCGCGCCCGTGAGCGACTACCGCCTCTGGAGCAGGGCGACCCCATCCGGCCCCCCAACGGCAACAACCCGGCAGATGGACATGGACCACGAGTCGGACAGCTCTACGGACCGGCGCAGTCGTTATGCGACCTCAGCCACGGCTGAGGCAGCGAGTGGTTCGGCGGACGGCTTGTCGGCGGGGCCTGCCCCGTCGGCGGCCGCTAACCGCCGGCCACCTACGACTGTCCGGCCCAGCAGGAACGGAGATACGCAGAGGAGCCGACGGGCACTTTCGGCGGATGGGGGCTTGCCCCTGCACGCCTACGCCCGCGTACTTGACGTTGGCGGCCCGTCGGCGTCGTCCTGCGCTACCAAGGAAAACAGCAGCGCGGCCACAGTGCTGGCCGTTCAGCAAACGAGGGCCGAAACGGATGCTTCGGCAACTGTTACGGAGCAAACCAAGTCACTGGCGCCAGTGGCTTCAATGGATGCAGCGCATACGCCGGAGGCAGAAAGGCAGCTTGCCTTCCTGATGGGACTCATCCCAGGCACAAAACTGGCAGCTGAAACCATGGAGGTGGAAAATCACTCGCGCAAGCGGCCTGCCGACGCGAGTGCTGCCACCACCTGCAAGAGGTTTGCCACTAGCTCGAACAGCAGCGCACCCACGCTCCGCACACAGCGGAAAGCATCGAGGAAGGGTAACAAGACCCTTCCCCCGGCCGCTGACGATGAGGGCTTCACACAGCCCTCCCGCAAGCACACAGCCAGAGCTGTCGTGCTCGCCCAACAGTCGGCCATCAACACCGGCAACCGGTACTCCGGCCTCTCAAATGACGCTGGAGAGCCCATGGAGAGCCAACAGCAGAGGAAGTCGCCCCCACCGCCCCCTGTGGTCATCAAGTGGACCGGCGGCTTCAAAGAGTTCCGAGAGAAAATCAAAGCGGTTGTTAAGGGGAACGTGACGTTTCGAGTCGCAGGGCGCGACTTACATCGCGTCATCACCAAAACAGCTGAAGACTACCGTGGGGTCATGGACCTCACCGAAAAGGAGGGGCTTCACAGCTTCACCTACTCCTCGGAGCCGGTGAAGACGCTGAAGGTCGTCTTTCGCAAGCTCCCGTTCAGCATGGACCCAGGGTACCTGCGGGAGCTGTTTGAAGATCTGGGCTTTCCCATCCGCGCCACAGCGCGCATGAAGTCGCCCAGGGACCACTCCGACATGCCGCTGTTTATGGCGGTTCTCGATGACACCATCGAGAACCGCAAAATCTTCCAGCTGACGCACGTGGCCGATGTCGGCGTCACCGTGGAGAAGCTACGCAGGAGACGAGGCCCGCCGCAGTGCTTCAACTGCCAGGCCCTCGACCACGTAGCGAAGTACTGTAAGATGCCTCCTCGCTGCGTCAAATGCGCGGGGGACCACGCCACTAAAGATTGTAAGATTCCGAGAAAGGACGCGCCCACTTGCTGCCATTGCGGCGAGAAACACGTGGCGTGCTACCGCGGCTGCACTGCCTTCCGGCGTGCCACCGCAAAACAACGAGGACAACCGGCGCACTCCGCGCGGGTGCAGTCCGGGAGAAGTTACGCAAACGCTGCCACTGACAAGGCACCCGCCAAGTCAACTGAGCAGCGTCCTGCCGACACCGCCGTCGAACGGGGGCGTGGCAACCAGTCCGAGTCTGCTCCAGAGGCGGTAGTCGCTCACGGGCGCGGACCGCCGAGAGAGCAGCCTGCAACAGCGAGGGGCGGCCGCCGGCGCGGTCGGCGGAGGGAGCGTCCTGCCCGCGAGACGCCAGCTCCACAGCCTGCTGTTCGAGACCAGGCAGCGGCACCACCCCCAGGCACTGACAGGACTTCTGCAGCGAGTGTCGCGGAAGAAGTCAGGGCCATGAGGGAGGACTTCAAGCTGTTCCTGACACAACTTCCGCAGATGGTTGCGTCTGCAGTGCAGTCGGCCGTTCAGGCCATCACCACACCAGCTGTCCCCACACCCAAACATGGATAGGCACATCCAGGGCCTAACCGTTTGTGTGTGGAATGCGAACAGCATCAGAACCCAAGCGGGAGAATTCCGCCAGTTCCTGCGTGATGAGCACGTGGACGTTTGCCTCGTCACCGAGACCTGGCTGAAGCCAGGCGTGGACGTGAGGGCTGCAAATTTCCGCTGCTACCGCACGGACCGGGCAACCTATGGAGGCGGAACGGCGGTGTACGTCAAAACGTCGTTGCGCCATCACCAGGTTCTACTCCCAGAGACGCCGACTCTGGAAACCACGGGCGTCGTCGTCTGCACTTCCGCAGGCCACGTCACGTTCGTGGCAGCGTACCGACAACCGTCGGGACACCTGCAATCCAGGGACATCGAGACGCTGCGCGGGCACCTCTTCATCGGCGGCGATCTAAATGCTAAACACCCGGAGTGGAACTCCAGGGTCACCACCATCAGCGGCAGACGACTACTCCGGGTCGCAAACCTCCACGACGCCATAGTGCTGGGTCCCTTCGACCCCACGCACTACCCGAAGCGTGGCCGTCCCGATGTTCTAGACATCGCGATCGTGAAAGGGGCAGCTCACAACGCGATCGCGACCACGCGCTGTGCCCTGTCCTCAGATCACCTGCCAGTGATCTTTGACATGGACACAGACGGGATGGCCCCACCTGAGCACCGCAGCGCCCGCCTCAACACCAATTGGGCGCACTTCCAACAGCACCTAGCAGAGACGGTCACCGCCACACCCGATCCGGACGTGGAGGGGGTGGACGCCGCGCTAGCTGCGTTCACCCACTACACACTCGCGGCGGCAGATGCGGCGGCGCCACAGCGACCAAGGAAGCCGATGGATAAATCCAAGCAGCTTCCGCCGGATATCTTGATGTCCATCCGTGAGAAGAACCGGGTCTTCCGTGAGTGGCAGATCACGAGAAGCCCCGCCACCAAACGCCTGCTAAATCGCCTGCGCCGCGAGATATCGGCGGCCGTCAGCCACCACCGAAATCGGGACTGGGCTGGCAAAATAGCCACGCTCAGAATCGATGACGGAAGCGCCTGGGCCGTAACTAAGAGCTTCCTGAGGAAGGGCCAACGCATCCCGCCGCTGCAAGTTGGCAGAGACGTCGTCGCGGAACCAGATGCCAAGGCGAGCGTCCTTGCGGACGCCTTCGCGGAAAACTTTACACCGGTGGACGACGTCGTCGATGACGACATGATCCGCGAGGTGGACGAGCGCCTCCCACTGTACCTGACCCAGCAGGAAGAGGACGACATCCTCACAGAGACAACAGAAGAAGAGGTCCAACATCACCTCAACTTCCTGCAGCCCAGGAAGGCAGGGGGATGTGACAAGATGGGTAACGCACTGCTGAAGAAGCTGCCGCCGGAAGCAGTGCGTGTCGTCACAGCGATATTCAACGCCATCCTTCGCACTGGCGTCTACCCTGCTGCGTGGAAACACGCAGAGGTGGTCGCCATCCCGAAGGCTGGCAAAGATCCTAGGCTGGCGCAAAGCTATCGCCCAATAATCCTCCTGCCTTCCCTCTCGAAAACCTTCGAGAGGATTTACTCGATCCGACTGCAGCGCCACGTCAGTGAAGAAGGCCTGCTTCCTGACGAGCAGTTCGGATTCCGCCGCGGTCATGCTACGCAGCATCAGCTACTACGACTGGTGGAGCAGGCAATGGGGGCCCTGGAACATCGCGAGTACCTCGGGGCGGTTTTCCTTGATGTTTCTAGGGCCTTCGATAGCGTGTGGCACGACGGCCTCCTGTACAAGCTGCTGGTACAGGGGGTTCCTGTGTCGCACGTCCGCCTTCTCCAGTCGTACCTGCGCGGGCGCACCTTCCATGTGCGCGCTGACGGTGGCGTGTCAACGGCGCGCCACATCCGAGCAGGAGTACCGCAGGGGTCCGTGCTTGGCCCACTGCTGTACTCTCTGTACACCGCCGACATGCCAAAGTCGACGCCGAGGGTGCACCTGGCGCTCTACGCGGACGACACCGCCATCTACACTCGCAGCAAGGACACGCAGCTAATGCGCCGCCGGCTGCAGCTCTCCTGCAACGAGATTGGAGCCTGGACCACCAAATGGCGGCTCAAGTTCAACGCCGGGAAAAGCCAGGCGGTGATATTCACGCGCCGCCGCATTCCCGACGCGCTGCTGCAAGTGCGGATCATGGGAGGCCCCATCCCGTGGTCGCGCACAGGAAAATACCTCGGCGTCACCCTCGATCGACGCCTGACGTGGGGTCCACACATCCGGGAGCTGAGGGGCCGAGCGCTCGGCAGGTTGCGCCTGCTGTACCCGCTCCTCAACCCAACGACGACACTGCCCCCCCACTGCGGCCTCTCGCTGTACCTAGCACTCATCAGGCCAGTGCTAGAGTACGCGGCCGTGGTGTGGGGAAACGCGGCAGAAACGCACATCCAGACGCTGCAGCGTGTGCAGAATAAAGCCCTTCGGCTGGCTCTACACCTGCCGAGGGACTACGGCACACGCAGGCTGCACGACGCCGCTGGAGTCCAGATGTTGGAGCGCCGCTTCCGCGCGCTCGCTACACCATTTTATGAGTTGACGAGGACCTCCGAAAACCCGCTGGTCAGGGGGCTGGGAAACCAACCCCACTGGCGCCCAGCGACCAGATGGCCAGACCTGCTGCTGGAGTAATCCAAGCAGCAAGAGAAGAAAAATTACGAAGCGTGAAGACGTGAAGACGAACAAAACGTGAGGACCACAACGACAAATTGCGATCTCTGACGCAGGAACAGCAGGCCCTGCTTAACCTGCCCAAAACGTGCAGTGAATGCACGAGATGTCACGCACGACGACGACGCTCGGACTGGTTGCCACGCCCCCGTTCGACGGCGGTGTCGGCAGGACGCTGCTCAGTTGACTTGGCGGGTGCCTTGTCAGTGGCAGCGTTTGCGTAACTTCTCCCGGACTGCACCCGCGCGGAGTGCGCCGGTTGTCCTCGTTGTTTTGCGGTGGCACGCCGGAAGGCAGTGCAGCCGCGGTAGCACGCCACGTGTTTCTCGCCGCAATGGCAGCAAGTGGGCGCGTCCTTTCTCGGAATCTTACAATCTTTAGTGGCGTGGTCCCCCGCGCATTTGACGCAGCGAGGAGGCATCTTACAGTACTTCGCTACGTGGTCGAGGGCCTGGCAGTTGAAGCACTGCGGCGGGCCTCGTCTCCTGCGTAGCTTCTCCACGGTGACGCCGACATCGGCCACGTGCGTCAGCTGGAAGATTTTGCGGTTCTCGATGGTGTCATCGAGAACCGCCATAAACAGCGGCATGTCGGAGTGGTCCCTGGGCGACTTCATGCGCGCTGTGGCGCGGATGGGAAAGCCCAGATCTTCAAACAGCTCCCGCAGGTACCCTGGGTCCATGCTGAACGGGAGCTTGCGAAAGACGACCTTCAGCGTCTTCACCGGCTCCGAGGAGTAGGTGAAGCTGTGAAGCCCCTCCTTTTCGGTGAGGTCCATGACCCCACGGTAGTCTTCAGCTGTTTTGGTGATGACGCGATGTAAGTCGCGCCCTGCGACTCGAAACGTCACGTTCCCCTTAACAACCGCTTTGATTTTCTCTCGGAACTCTTTGAAGCCGCCGGTCCACTTGATGACCACAGGGGGCGGTGGGGGCGACTTCCTCTGCTGTTGGCTCTCCATGGGCTCTCCAGCGTCATTTGAGAGGCCGGAGTACCGGTTGCCGGTGTTGATGGCCGACTGTTGGGCGAGCACGACAGCTCTGGCTGTGTGCTTGCGGGAGGGCTGTGTGAAGCCCTCATCGTCAGCGGCCGGGGGAAGGGTCTTGTTACCCTTCCTCGATGCTTTCCGCTGTGTGCGGAGCGTGGGTGCGCTGCTGTTCGAGCTAGTGGCAAACCTCTTGCAGGTGGTGGCAGCACTCGCGTCGGCAGGCCGCTTGCGCGAGTGATTTTCCACCTCCATGGTTTCAGCTGCCGGTTTTGTGCCTGGGATGAGTCCCATCAGGAAGGCAAGCTGCCTTTCTGCCTCCGGCGTATGCGCTGCATCCATTGAAGCCACTGGCGCCAGTGACTTGGTTTGCTCCGGAACAGTTGCCGAAGCATCCGTTTCGGCCCTCGTTTGCTGAACGGCCAGCACTGTGGCCGCGCTGCTGTTTTCCTTGGTAGCGCAGGACGACGCCGACGGGCCGCCAACGTCAAGTACGCGGGCGTAGGCGTGCAGGGGCAAGCCCCCATCCGCCGAAAGTGCCCGTCGGCTCCTCTGCGTATCTCCGTTCCTGCTGGGCCGGACAGTCGTAGGTGGCCGGCGGTTAGCGGCCGCCGACGGGGCAGGCCCCGCCGACAAGCCGTCCGCCGAACCACTCGCTGCCTCAGCCGTGGCTGAGGTCGCATAACGACTGCGCCGGTCCGTAGAGCTGTCCGACTCGTGGTCCATGTCCATCTGCCGGGTTGTTGCCGTTGGGGGGCCGGATGGGGTCGCCGACAGAGCAAGCTCTGCCGGACGACGATCCGCCACACCCTTCACATCTTCACAGCGGTCTGCTCGGTTCGGCATCTCAGCTCAATAGCATAGCAAGCAGACGCCGTCGCAATCTGTTCCACCGCGCTACCGTGGCGCGGGGCGCGGACGGCGGAGGGAGCGCGCCGCGAGCGGAGGGTATTTAAATCGGCCGCCGCCGCGACCGAATCCAGTTCCCCCTGAGCAGCCATAGCGTACGGATCTCCGCGCCGGCACGTTCACAGGAGCTCAGTCCGTCAGTTCACCTGATGATGACGACATGTTTGATCGCCGAAATATTGTGCCCGTTGGACACTATAGACCGGCAGTACACCCGTGGATATTTTGATTACCGCTGCTGTGTGTTTATCTGTTTCCTTGTAAGAGGAATTCGCCGTTGCTGGCGATCATTTTGTAGGACTGAAGCGAGCATAGTATAATTTCTGAACAATGATCAGACGTGAACTGTGGGCGCTATACACTTCCGGAAAGCTATATTGTGCATATATCACAAAGATTCTACGCTTTTATTTGGTGCAGAAGGAAGTAGTTTTATCATCTTAAAGTTTGGCACCGTAGTGAGGTGACTGCATGTCAGATGTTGGACGTATATGTCCTGCATTCGAGTATTAAGAGCATTGCCCCCTGCATGACTAATATTTCCGAAAGCACTTAACATTCTAGTAAGTGCAGAACCATGTAGACTTAGGAGTTCATGTGTTTATCTACATTCGTTTCTCTCTTGCAATACCTTCTTGGTACTGACGCCAGGCACTACAAGAATATTTTAGAATTGAAAGCGCAGTTGATTTATGTAAAATATTTCAAATTGTGTCTGTCTGGAGCTCCATCATGCATAAATCACATGTTTCTTCTTAATTGTCTGTTATATCATCACAACACTTTCGTATCGACTGTACACTTATAATGGCTGCTAACTTCCTCGGCATGCTTGCATCTGGAGAGATCTTATGCACTTGGTTGGATGCTGTCAGTAAGACTGGTGTAGAACAGTCTTCGCCGAACAGCAGTTACAGACTCGGCTCACTCTGTTCCTTCACAAGACATGGACTGTAGCGGGTATTGTACCCTCCTACTTCTTGTCAGCTGCAAATGAAATCGGTGACAATGTTGCTGGGAGCGCTGGTCAAAGACAATGTGAGGAGATCTTTCAATTTCCAACTTTATTCTAAGAATAGCAGAATGCTCTGTGACTCCCATCCACATAGGAAATGAAAGGTAATTGTAATCGTAAATTACACAGTATGATCGAAGTGCTAGAAATCTGTAAATAACCTAACTGCATCGGTATAGGACGGTGTCTGTTGTGGTTGGCAGGAAAGCCAACATCGTTTTACTAGAGGAGGCACGCAATTTAGCTCACGCAGGCTGGCGGGAGGTCTGGAACAGGACAAGGAAATTAGAATTTAGAAACAACGGACGTAGCTGGCGCAATATTTAACTTAAATCCATCAATGACGAACGTCGCTCTTGACGGTACATATTTCACCATATCAATAGTAACTGATAATGGCGCCTTGCTAGGTCGTAGCAAATAACGTAGCTGAAGGCTATGCTAACTATCTTCTTGGCAAATGAGAGCGTATTTTGTCAGTGAACCATCGCTAGCAAAGTCGGCTGTACAACTGGGGCGAGTGCTAGGAAGTCTATAGACCTGCCGTGTGGCGGCGCTCGGTCTGCAATCACTGATAGTGGCGACACGCGGGTCCGACGTATACTACCGGACCGCGGCCGATTTAAAGGCTACCACCTAGCAAGTGTGGTGTCTGGCGGTGACACCACAATCCTCCCCGCAAATCAGCGTACGGTTGTGGCATAAAGCTTCCGCCCGCCGTGCGGAGGACCCCATGTTGACGTATGCGACGAGGTGGGGAGCCTAACAACAGGCGAGGCTGTGCCACCCGCACCCTGCCATTCGGACCGCGGGGAGCTAGGAAACGCCTGAAAACCTGCTCCAGGGTGCACGCCAACATGCGGTGTATGCATCCGTTGAGAGACAGGAGGGGTCGAAGGGTCGACCTCCATCGGGCCGGGGCACCCGACGGGCGAAGACGACGTATGATCTGGACAAGAGTTCCATGGCGGAGGACAACTGGTCACGAGAACCGATCGGCGGCGCGTGACCCAGGGAGACGCCCGGCGGTTGCAGCGACGCATCCACTGCGGGCGTCGCCGGCGGTGGCGGCTGCGCGTCGCCATGGGGCAAAATGGAAGGCAGCGTCGGTAACACCTGGGGCTGAGGCGAGCCAGTAGACGGGTCCTCGCGGCGCTGACCGGAATGCACCGTCGCTGAAAGCAGACGGCGAGCGGCAGATCCCGTGCGACGACAGAGGCGCAGCTGGTTGAGATGCCGGCGCACCTCACCAGAGGCCCCCAAAACCAGATACATAGCACGTCCGAGGCAGCGAAGAATGCGCCCTTCGAGCCAACGCCGTGAATCTCGATAGTGGCGATAGTAGACAACGCCGCCTGGAGCAAAAGCAGGTGTCTGCCGCTGCACAGGAACCTGATGCGGCGGATGTAGCAAAGACATCAAGGTTCGATGATGACCGTGGAGCAACTCAGCCGGCGAGCGACCACCTCGGGGCTGAGAGCGATACGAGGAGAAAAAGAGCAATGACGCGTCCTCCCGAGAATGCGACTCTTTCAACTTCAACATCTGTGACTTGAAAGTCCTGACCAATCGTTCAGCGGCACCGTTTGACTGTGGCGAAAACGGCGCGGACATTAGATGTTGAATACCATTGGCCCTGCAGAATGACTGAAATTTTGCTGATATGAATTGTGGGCCATTGTCGGAAACAATAGTCTGTGGAAGACCTTCAATGCAAAAGATAGCAGATAATGCTTGGATGGTGGCAGATGACGTCGTGGAAGACATTCGGACAACAAAAGGAAAATTACTGAATGAATCTACCACAACCAACCATCGAGCATTCCAGAATGGACCAGCAAAATCGATGTGTAAGCGTTGCCAAGAGGAAATGGCTTTTGGCCATGCAAAGAATTTCCGCGGTGGTGCTGACTGTTGTTCGGCACACACCATGCAAGAAGAGCACATATTCGTAATCGCGGCATCGATTCCGCACCAAATACAGTGCTGACGAGCAAGTTGTTTCGTTCTCACTGTACCCCAATGTCCTTGGTGGAGAAGCTTTAAGACAGAGGACTGTAACGAACGTGGTACCACGATCCTGGACTGATCATTATCAGAACGCAACAGCAAAACACCACGTCGTACAAAAGTCTCTCCTTGTGAGCAAAAAATCGGCAAACCAACGGGTCCCCGATCCGTGACTTTGACAAGGGCCATTGCGCAGCAACAAAACGCAGAACGGGAGCAAGGACAGGGTCGGCAGCTGTGGCTGTAGCTACATGACGAAAATCAATCGGAAACGATTCGACCACGTCATCGGTTTCCGCATCAATGAACATGCAAGAAAGTTAGGAGGAATCGAATGTCCTATCCTCAGCAACAGGCAAGCGGGACAACGCATCGGCGTTTCCGTGCTTAGCAGTGGACCGATACAAGATATCGTAGCGGTACTGCGAGAGGAAAATAGACCAGCAAATGAATTTCTGCGCTGTACGTGAAGGTACAGGCTTGGTCGGATGAAAAAGCGATGTCAAAGGTTTGTGGTCTGTGATTATGGTAAAGTGACGACCATACAAGAAATCATGAAACTTTGTAACACCAAATACGTAAGTCAATGCTTCTTTCTCGATCTGTGAATAATTTCTTTGAGCAGACGAGAGCAATTTGGACGCAAAGGCAATAGGGCGATCGTGCGATCCATCTTTGTTGCCAAGCACAGCACCGATCCCGAAATCCGATGCATCCACCATCAACAAAAGGGGATTCTGAGGATCGAATGGCGTAACGCAAGTATTGGAAAGCAACGCCGATTTCAACTGGCGAAAGGCGCGTTCCTATTCCGTCGTCCAGACGAACGGAACACCCTTACGGCGTAAGCGATGAAGCGAAGCTGAAATGGAAGAGGCATGCGGCACATATTTATGATAATAGTTGATTTTTCCCAGCACACTCTCTAGCTGCTTCAAATTCTGCGGTGACGGCAAGTCTTGTATGGCACGAAGGTGCGTGGGACAGGGATGTATGCCTTGGGCATTGAGTACATGTCCCAAGTATGGCAAGTCCAGAGCAAAAAACACACATTTGTCCTTCCGCAAGCGAAGACCATTTTGTCACACTACCTGAAACAATGTTCTGAGATTGGCCAAATGTACTTCTTCCGTCTTTCCGGAGATCACAATATCGTCCAGATAATTTGTTGCAGTAGGGACCGACGCACAAACAGTTTGTAGATATTGCTGAAACAATGCAGGGGCGGATGCACACCCAAATGGCAGTCGTTTGAATTGATACAACCCAAGATGCGTGTTAACCACCAAAACGCGCTGGGATTCTTCGTCCACCGGTATTTGCAAATACGCATCTGCGAGGTCCAACTTCGAAAAATATTTACCCGGGCACAGTTTGTCAAAAAGATCTTCCGAGCGGGGTAAAGGAAAAGTTGCAATCACTAGTTGTGGATTCACTGTTGCCTTGAAGTCCACACAAAGTCTCAACTTTTCGGAAGGTTTTGGCAAAATTACTAAGGGTGATGCCCAGAGAGAAGCCTGCACACGTTCCTTTACACCTTGTTATTCCAAATCGTGTAATGTTTTTGCGACCTAATCACGCAATGCGTGGGGAACATTGCGCGCTCTGAAAAATTTCGGTTGCGCGTTTACTTTCAGTTCCAAATGTGCTTTATAGTTCTTAGCGCAACCGAGGCCCGGTGCAAAAATGTCTGCAAATTCGTCACATAGACGAGAAACACCGTCTGAAGGCACTGTCTGGTTCACTGATAGGACCTGATATACTATAGACAAGTTAAACAACTGAAATAAATCGAAACCAAACAAGTTCACTGCAGAAGAAGAACGAAGGACGTAAAGTGACACAAGTTTTGTTTGTCCTCTGTATGTTGCAAGAAGGCTGCACTGTCCTAACACAGGGATCTCTTGACCTGAATGGCTAGTTAACTTAACATTTGTGGCACGCAACGGAGGTGTGCCCAGCAGTTTGTAAGTGTCTTGATTGATCAGTGAAACTGCAGCTCCTGTATCGACCTGGAATGGTATCACTTCGCTATTAATGTCCAAGTCTACAAAAAGTTTATTGCCCTGCTGACGACAAGAGCGACTGTCTCGTGCAACGTGAACTGACACTGGTACATAATCACTTGCGACTTGACGGGAGTTCCGGCGATGTCGACGCACACTATTTTTGGGACGAACACAGCCACTGTTAGAGAGAGTGGCACTGCGCGGAGTGGAATGAACGACATGAATTTCCATGGGCGAAGTTTCGCGAGCCTGAGTATCCGTGGTTCGATTCCAATTCCGGCGCGAAGCAAAGGGCCTGGAACGGTTTTGAGCTTCCGATCTGAGCTTTTTCTGGCAAACATTCTGAACATGTCCTTTTTTATTACAATAAAAGCAAATAGCTTGGCATGACGGGCAATTCTCACGCGAATGTTTAGTAGCACACCGCGGGCATGATTCGATCACTGCATTTGCTTGCCGGCGCAGCACATGTGGCTGAGAGCCTGGCGGCAGCGGCGCGGCCGGGCGCGAGGGCTGTTTACTGCTCCGTGTAGCTCGCCCGGCGGGCCGGTTAACCTGACACACTGCTGGCGAAGTTTCAAATGATTCCTGAATAAGGGAGTCCACATTGACACTCAAAAGCACAATCCTTAGTAAGGCCTTGCAAGGTTGCAACCCAGTCCCGATTAGTCTGACCTGCCGTACGTTTTGTACGAAAGAAGGTATACCTTTTCGCAACTACATTGACTGATTCTTTGAAGTATGCATCTAATGCAGAAAAAATTTCGTCGTAGGACAGATTTGCTACGATTTGACTATCACACGGTACGTTTGTACCCCGACGGCTGAAAGGAGAAAAGGCTGCCGCTCGTTACCTTTAATTCTGTAGGCGGCGAGATGGAATCCAAATTGGCGTGACCACACCGTCCAGTTTTCCAGTGCAGCATCAAAAGGTCGAAAAGTGGGTGCAACAGCGTGTTGTGGCTGCGTTAGCGGTGGAGCGGCGGCTGCCGCATCGTTTTGCATCGCACGTTGACCCTGGACGAGGTGTCCAAGGGCATCCAGTAAGGCCTGCGTCTGCTGATTCTGTAAGCGATAAAATTCGGACAGTACATCTGGAGATTGTGGCGAAGCCATTACACAAGTAAATCAGGGCAATATCGAGAAGAACGTGGTTTTGCCTCGTCGCCAATGTTGTGGTTGGCAGGAGAGCCAACACCGTGTTACTAGAGGAGGCCGATAGGAACACGATTTAGCTCACTCAGGCTGGCGTGAGGTCTGGAACAGGACAAGGAAATTAGAATTTAGAAACAACGGACGTAGCTGGCGGAATACTTAACTTTAATCCATTAATGACGAACGTCGCTCTTGACGGTACATATTTCACCATATCAATAGTAATTGATAATGGCGCCTTGCTAGGTCGTAGCAAATAACGTAGCTGAAGGCTATGCTAACTATCGTCTCGGCAAATGAGAGCGTATTTATTCAGTGAACCATCGCTAGCAAAGTCGGTTGTACCACTGGGGCGAGTGCTAAGAAGTCTCTCTAGACCTGCCGTGTGGCGGCGCTCGGTCTGCAATCACTGATAGTGGCGATACGCGGGTCCGACGTATACTACCGGACCGCGGCCGATTTAAAGGCTACCACCTAGCAAGTGTTGTGTCTGGCGGTGACACCACGGTGTGTGGTATACTTTGGTGTATGTGTTCGAAAACTGACGATGAATGGACATACTATTTAGTCATCTATCGACATTTGCAATCTAGTATATGGTACATGGAAAGTAGTGGAGAGATAGTATAGTGGTGATACAGAAATTGGGAACCATGCTGTTGTGTCATTGGTCAGGATTTTGAAATTACAGAAAAACTGGTAAAATTGCTAAAACTGATCACACTATCAACTGTGGTGCTTATTACAGTACATTGTTCCATATTGACGATGTGTTTTCCATACCATCCGTCCACTAAAACATTGGTGATTACTGCATAATGATTAAATGATACAACTTGTTTGATATGGAGAGAGTCTCGGTGGGAGCAACAGCTTCTGGGGATAGCCAGCTCTGAAATAGTGATTGCATACACGACTGCAATAAGAATTGGAATGGAACACCAAGACATCTGCTACCCTGTCACAGTGGAAATGTAGAGATCATCACCTTCAGATAGCTGTTTGAAAATGCTCCACTACTCCAGAAACTCTTCCAGGTTCTATATGTTGCGATGTCTTCCACATTTTTGCCAATAAGAAACACCGCCTCTGTTTTTTACTTCAATCATCTTGTGTGTTGTGGGAGCAGAAGCATAGTTTACATCTTGACATGCAGTTCTGTGAGAGCCAATGGATCGAAAATGTGTTAATGTCAGTTCATCACGTGACACAGGCGTCAAAGTCGTGGTGAAAAAACAAAATATATGGCAGTGCACAAAGCTGTAGTCATACATCGCTTGGATGTGTTGCAGCAGAAAAAAACAATGTATCAAACTGCTTATGAAAGAACAACACAGGATCCTCTCTTGAGATTGGTAGTCTGTTGCATATGGTCCTTCTACAGTATCGGCCATGACGCTTTACACTGCTCTGTGCAAGCGGCTTCGATCAATGGCCACCTGCTCCAATGGAGCAGTACCTGAATATTTAATAGGATCGCCACATATGATCTATGTCAGATGCAGGCTGTATTCGTTGTCGATATATTGGAAGAGGGGGACACAGTAATATCTTACCAAGTTATCAACCATGTGGCATTGGGTTGGGGTTGGGTTGTTCTGGGAGAAGAGACCAAACTGCAAGGTTATCGGTCTGATCGGTTTTACGGAAGAACGGGGAAGGAAGTCGGCCGTGCCCTTTCAAAGGAACCATCCCAGCATTTGCCTGTAGCGATTTAGGGAAATCACGGAAAACCTAAATCAGGATGGCCAGAGGCGGGATTGAACCGTCGTCCTCCCGAATGCGGGTCTAGTGTGCTAACCACTACGCCACCTTGCTCGGCAGCTATGTGGCATTAGTAGAGTTTTTATAGTTCATAGTTTTTCTCTGTTGGATCTACAAAACAATGAGGATGGAGAGAATGTTTGGGTGGCAGACATGAATGCAACCTGAGAAAGTGGATCCTCTTCAGACTGTAGCACCTGTATGTAGTTTGGAGACACACCACATTGCAGTAGCACAAGCCTCACTCTTCTTATAGTTCCTGTATGAGATGGAGTCTTCCTAATTTTTCTGGTAAGAAACACCTCCATAACTGGTCGTACTGTCTTTTCTACTACTTCATGTTGCAGGAGTAAGCTTTGTTTGGATACGGTTGCTGGAGCTATGACAAGATGTTCACATATCCACTGAGAAGTCGAAACACGGTCCTCTCACATTAGCTCAGCACACCCTGTTTCTCCACTGGAGGCAGAAGGTGGATACAGTGCTCTCTGACTTCTGCTCAGTTCCGCAAGGAACAGTTCAAGATGCGGAGAGACTGTCTAAGACTACGGAGGTGTTTTGTTGTATTGCGCCCCTAGTAGGTAGGTTCAAAAAAGGTGACTCATTTCGAGGTATCAGAGTGCCAAGAATATGTTTCACCAGTGGCTGTAATGATTGAAAGACATCTCCATAGGATCCAACACAAATGTGTGGTTGAATGGAGAGACATGGTTCCAAAACGCAGACAGCATTGCTACCAAAAATCATAATACTATAGATCTGAAAAGCCAGAATACTGGTCGTAGGATTTTCTACATTTGATAGTCCATATGGTCATCCTCCAGTACAGGCGACAACACTTTACACAGGATAGTGGAAGCACTTTCGATCACTAGCCGCGTGCTCCACTGGACCAATACGAATATATTTCATGGGATCACGACATATGGTTGATGCCAACACACAGATGGTATTTTTTCCCAATATACTGAAGGAGAGAAATGCAATAAAATCTAACTGAGTTGTCTACCAGGTGATGTTAGTGGAGTTTTTATAGTTTGTAGTTTTATTCAGTTGTGTCTTACAAAAATAGCAAGGAGAGAGGCACTGTGCTGTCAATGAAGACTCGGTTACCGTTACTCTGTCGTATTTCTAGTGTGATAATCATAGGAATATGATAAAGGAAATTAGGTCTTTACAGGAGGGATATTTACAGTCATTGCTTCGATATCGACAAACTGGAGTTGTTATGCTTCTGAACTCTTTTGTGCTGTACATTTTTACTCTGCATGGCTATGAATTTCCTCCTGTACATTAGCATGCTCTTCTCTTTGTGGTACCTCTCTACCATTCAGCCTTCTAACTAATGGAACAGTGCTGTCAGAACGTGATGAGTTTCGAAAGAATTAGCGGGGTCTATAACTAGGCTGGGAGGCATTTCTTACTCGTCGAAATCAGGTGGATTCAAATGGTGCATATCGAAGACTGGAAGATTTGTGAAAATACAGCAGGTAAGCGATACTGTGACGATTGGGGGAGTTAAGAGGTGAGCTCTACGCCGTTTCTTCTAAGTATTGTGGGCAAACATATTACAGCTTGATATATACATCTCACGAAGTGACTGCAGTGAGAAAATTAGGGGCTAATACAAAGGCGAGACAATCAGCAGCAGAAGTTCTGCCTTTTGTTTCTTGATAGATAAGAGACTACATTTACATCTACGTGCTTACTTCACAAGCCATTGTACAATGTGTGGTGGAGCGTACGCTGTAACACTACTAGTAATTCCACTTACAAACAGAGCAAGGGAAAAAGACTACCTATATGTATCCCTAAGAGCGCTAATTTCCCATATCTTATCTTTGTGGTTCTTATGCAAAATGTACATTGACAGCAGTAGAATCCTTCTGTGATCAGCTTCAAATGCCAGTTCTCATTAGTGTTCCTCGAAAAGAACATTGTCTTCCCTACAGGGATTCCCATTTAAGTTCTGGGATCATCTGTACACTAATTTGGTGGGAGGCAATAGGAACGCTTCTATAGGACTGTTTTCTGAGGAAACTCTACATCTGCAGATTCGTACACGTTTGGGATGTTGCAGTCTGTGTACTGGTATTTTGTCATTGGTCACTGTGTCAGCCTTTCTGGGATATTTCGAAAACACGCCTCAGAACGTTTCGTTTTCCAGGAGGGATGAGGGGAAGCATAGTTGTTCAACATCCCGGTATTCATCCCAGCGACATTTATGCTCCCTGTCCTTCTGGGAAGGTTAGAACTACTTTTTGGAGTCTGGAATCATTAACAGCTATCTGGCATGACTAGACAACTGAGAGACAGAACTCTGAAATCGAAATATAGTGCTTTGGCCTCTGAAGTGCCACAGGATCATGCTGTGACTTACATACTGGTAAATAAAAAAAAAAAAAAAACAGAACGAACTGCTGTCTCTCCTTGTAGTTTTAATTCAATTCATCATGAAAGATAAACTTTTTCAAAATTGCTTTCTGAACTCACCTCATATGATGGGTCCCATTGGAGGACAGAATGATGCTCTACGAGATGGTTCTTTGAAAAGAAAATTTGCCGGTAATTCAAAAACTATCAGTATAATCCTCTTGTATATCTTATGCATACAAGGTAGATACAAGAGATCTTTTTCTAATAAGTTTCCAGTCAAAGCATATGCACTTCTAAAAAGTGGTCGCATTTCATGCCTCTGTGACAGAAACTAATGTTTTAAGCGGAAAGCCATTCATCATGAGATTCATGGATACCTTTGTCCTGAACTTTGCCGTATGACCGAAATACGTCTAAAAGTATTAATGCCGCCATTGAACTTTTATTTTCAAATACATCTGTGTGTAAAATTTATGTTGTTAAGTACCGATACTGTACATTAACACGTATTTACTGAATTCTTGAATTTAATATTCATTTCACTCTTGTCTGTTAATGACGGTCTTGAGTTCCTGTCCTTGCTCAAAAGTTCTCTCTCTCAAGTAACTGATGACTGATTTCATTCATGCACACTTTCAGGTTTTTTTTAAAAAATTTTCGAAGCAATGATGTATTCTGTGCCGTCAAGGTTCTGAAAAAAAATGGCTTTTTTCCTTTCACTTATGAAGGTATTATGTATGTAGAGCACGTAAAATTCTGTGTGTTGTGTTATTCTTTGATTTTCAACTAGTTTAGTATTCCACGCTTCATGTACTAGGGCAACTGATGTACCTATATATGCGAGTATTAATGTAATATGTGAAAATAAATCATTAACTCTGTAAAGTTAACCACATATTTCGGTGACGCAAACGTGATACAACGTTAGTACAACAGTACCTGCTCCGTCGCGTCGTATCGCATCACAAGGGCTCGTTTCTTCCGTGCCAGCCGCGTCGCGTTTATTTTCACGCTCAAAATGAGAGACATGTAGAACCAGCTGCAATCAGCGGGATGAGCAGAATCGCGGTCAAACCTCAACCGTTCTGGCAGCCAGTTCGTGTTAGCACAGATATCGTCAGATGAAACCGAATACAGCTATGTCGGCGTAGCACTAAATGAAGATCTGCCTGCCACCCCAACCAGGGGCGAAGCGATTGAGAAGGCTCGTACGAACGGGAGAACTCGGCTATCGTACCGCATCGCAGGTTCTGCGTCGTACGCGGTCGCTGGCGAGTAATGCAGTCAGTAACGACCTACTACGGAACATCTGGCCGTCACACCTACCTTCGTATATACAGAAAATTTTGAGGGTTTACGACGGTGATTTGAACGCGCTAGCACAGACAGCAGACAGATTAGTGGAAATGTGTCAGTCTGCGAGTGTGTCGACACTAGTTTCACTGAAGATCTGCTGAAACGTTCGAGTTTAGCTACTTATGCTATTAGGGTCATTGCAAATTTTGGCGATATACATCTCAGTAAATTAGCTTACCACGCCTATTTTCATTATCTGCCTTCGTATGGCATCATATTCTGGGGTAGCTCATCATTGAGTAAAAGAGTGTTCATTGCACAAAAGCGTGTAATCAGAATAATTGCTGGAGCTCATAGACCATACTGCAGACACTTATTTAAAGAGTTAGGGACCTTCACTGTAGCCTCACAATATATATGTTCACTTGTGAAATTTGTTATTAACAATCCGAACGAATTCAAAAGTAATAGCAGTGTACATGGCTACAACACTAGGAGAAAGGATGATCTTCACTACTCAAGCTTAAATTTAACTTTGGCTCAGAAGGGGGTAAATTATGCTGCCACAAAAGTCTTTGGTCACTTACCTAATAGCATCAAAAGTCTGACAGATAGCCATATGGCATTTAAAAGGAAATTAAAAGAATTTCTGAATGGCAACTCCTTCTACTCACTAGATGAATTTTTAGCTATAGTAAGTGGGTAATTTCCCCACCCCCACCCCCCAAAATTAAAAATATTAAGTCTCATGTAATATTTTGTGTAAAGTAATATCTTGTATAGACATCTTTTATTAACCTGACACGTTCCACATCATTACGAAGTGTCGTATTCACGATCTATGGAACAAGTACTAATCTAATCTAATCAACAAGGTAGGGTGTCCGCAGTGAATCTTTCACCTCTGCAGTCGCAGTTAGCTGAACTTACAGCAAGCTGAAAAACAGACGGGAGACAGAGAGGGGATCTATACACGTGTGAGATAACCCCCTTCCCTCGAAAATTGCTCCCCTTCATTCCTCCTCCGTGTTACCACGGATGACACGTCACTGATCTCATAAGCACTAAGACTGAAGTTCGCGCGTGGTGCCTGTATGCTTCCAGCGCTCTGACTAGAACGTATAAGTTCTAATTAAAGTTTACCAACGTGCACTCTTCTACAGTTGTTGTCCCCTGCGCAGAAAACAGCACGTAGGTTCTGCATCCGTTATCTTGAAGCTGTAAGAAACTCATATCGAGGAACTGATATTTTGGAAAGAATTAAATCTTCAATTAGTATGCTTATACGCGATGCCATTCGCTTTTTATTAGCAGAATACGAGACACTGCACAATTATATTCCACATTATGAATCACAAATAAACTCCAGTCTTCACACTTCCATAAACACAAAACACTGAACTGTGCATCTGCGTAGTTAATATCAAATTGTTCTCAATTACATATTCACATAACCATCAATAGCTAATAAAGTCTTCACTGGCACCGACCACGGCAGACAACATTTCTGTCCTCCTAGACTGCCGAACCAGCTGTGATCTTGCAGCCGAAACACATCGCTCACCATACAAGTTCTACACTCCTGGAAATGGGAAAAAGAACACATTGACACCTGTGTGTCTGACCCACCATACTTGCTCCGGACACTGCGAGAGGGCTGTACAAGCAATGATCACACGCACGGCACAGCGGACACACCAGGAACCGCGGTGTTGGCCGTCGAATGGCGCTAGCTGCGCAGCATTTGTGCAGCGCCGCCGTGAGTGTCAGCCAGTTTGCCGTGGCATACGGAGCTCCATCGCAGTCTTTAACACTGGTAGCATGCCGCGACAGCGTGGACGTGAACCGTATGTGCAGTTGACGGACTTTGAGCGAGGGCGTATAGTGGGCATGCGGGAGGCCGGGTGGACGTACCACCGAATTGCTCAACACGTGGGGCGTGAGGTCTCCGCAGTACATCGATGTTGTCGCCAGTGGTCGGCGGAAGGTGCACGTGCCCGTCGACCTGGGACCAGACCGCAGCGACGCACGGATGCACGCCAAGACCGTAGGATCCTACGCAGTGTCGTAGGGGACCGCACCGCCACTTCCCAGCAAATTAGGGACACTGTTGCTCCTGGGGTATCGGCGAGGACCATTCGCAACCGTCTCCATGAAGTTGGGCTACGGTCCCGCACACCGTTAGGCCGTCTTCCGCTCACGCCCCAACATCGTGCAGCCCGCCTCCAGTGGTGTCGCGACAGGCGTGAATGGAGGGACGAATGGAGACGTGTCGTCTTCAGCGATGAGAGTCGCTTCTGCCTTGGTGCCAATGATGGTCGTATGCGTGTTTGGCGCCGTGCAGGTGAGCGCCACAATCAGGACTGCATACGACCGAGGCACACAGGGCCAACACCCGGCATCATGGTGTGGGGAGCCATCTCCTACACTGGCCGTACACCTCTGGTGATCGTCGAGGGGACACTGAATAGTGCACGGTACATCCAAACCGTCGTCGAACCCATCGTTCTACCATTCCTAGACCGGCAAGGGAACTTGCTGTTCCAACAGGACAATGCACGTCCGTATGTATCCCGTGCCACCCAACGTGCTCTAGAAGGTGTAAGTCAACTACCCTGGCCAGCAAGATCTCCGGATCTGTCCCCCATTGAGCATGTTTGGGACTGGATGAAGCGTCGTCTCACGCGGTCTGCACGTCCAGCACGAACGCTTCTCCAACTGAGGCGCCAGGTGGAAATGGCATGGCAAGCCGTTCCACAGGACTACATCCAGCATCTCTACGATCGTCTCCATGGGAGAATAGCAGCCTGCATTGTTGCGAAAGGTGGATATACACTGTACTAGTGCCAACATTGTGCATGCTCTGTTGCCTGTGTCTTATGTGCCTGTGGTTCTGTCAGTGTGATCATGTGATGTATCTGACCCCAGGAATGTGTCAATAAAGTTTCCCCTTCCTGGGACAATGAATTCACGGTGTTCTTATTTCAATTTCCAGGAGTGTACATCTACATACATACTCCGCAATCCACCATACGGTGCGTGGCGGAGGGTACCTCGTACCACAACTAGCATCTAATGTCTCTTATCTTATCTTTGTGGTCTTTCCGCGAAATATAAGTTGTCGGCAGTAAAATTGTACTGCAGTCAGCCTCAAATGCTGGTTCTCTAAATTTACTCCCACCCGAGTTCCTGAAGCATTTCCGTAACACTGGCGTGATGATCAAACCTACCAGTAACAAATCTAGCAACTCGCCTCCGAATTTCTTCTGTGTCCTCCCTCAATCCGACCTGATAGGGACCCCAAACGCTCGAGCAGTACTCAAGAATAGGTCGTATTATGTTTTATAAGCGGTCTCCTTTACAGATGAACCACATCTTCCCAAAATTCTACCAATGAACCGAAGACGACTATCCGCCTTCCCCACAACTGCCATTACATGCTTGTCCCACTTCATATCGCTTTGCAATGTTACGCCCAAATATTTCATCGACGTGACGGTGTCAAGCGCTACACTACTAAAGGAGTATTCAAACATTACGGGATTCTTTTTCCTATTCATCCGCATTAATTTACATTTATCTATATTTAGAGTTAGCTGCCATTCTTTACACCAATCACAAATCCTGTCCAAGTCATCTTGTATCCTCCTACAGTCACTCAACGACGACACGTTCCCGTACACCACAGCATCATCAGCAAACAGCCGCACATTGCTATCCACCCTATCGAAAAGATCATTTATGTAGATAGAAAACAACAGCGGACCTACCACACTTCCCTGCAGTACTCCAGATGATACCCTCACCTCCGATGAACACTCACCATCGAGGACAACGTACTGGGTTCTATTACTTAAGTTAGGCGCGATCCGAAGATGATCGAAGTGATCTGTCTCCCTTTTCTTTCAGCAGTTGTTTGTTCTGATGGTTATTAATACTTGTGAAATAATGGAATGATATCGAGCTGTTGATAGATGCTTCAATATGAAATACAAGTAAAAAGGCCGTTTACTTTTTCTGATACACGGAAGAGCCAAAGAAAGTGGTACACCTGCCTAATATCGTGCAGCGCCCCTGCGAGACAGCAGCAGTGCCACAACACGACGTGGCATGGACTCGACTAATGTCTGGAGTAGTGCTGGAGGGAACTGACACCATAAATCCTGCAGGGCTGCCCATAAATCCACAAGAGTACGAGAGGGTGGAGATCTCTACTGAACAGCACGTTGCGAGGCATCCCAGACATGCTTAATAATGTTCATGACTGGGGAGTCTGGTGGACAGCGGGAGTGTTTGAACGCAGACGAGTGTTCCAGGAACCACTCTGTGGCAATTCTGGACGTGTGGGGTGTCGCATTGTCCTGCTGGAATTGCCCAAGTCCGTAGGAATGCACAATGTACGCGAATGGATGCAGGTGACCAGACAGGATGCTTACGTTCGTGCCCTGTCAGAGTCGTATATAAACGTGTCAGGGGTTCCATATCACTCCAGCTTCACACGCCTCACACCATTACAGAGCCTCCACCACCTTGAACATTCCCCTGCTGACATGCAAGGTCCATGGATTCATGAGGTTGTCTCCATACCCGTACGGGTCCAACCGCTCGATACAACTTGAAACGAGACTCGTCCCACCAGGCGACATGTTTCCAGTCATCAACCGTCCAATGTCGGTGTTGACGGGCCCTGTCGAGGTGTGAAGCTTTGTGTCATGCAGTCATCAAGCGTACACGAGTGGGCCCATACCGATGATGTTTCAAATGGTTCTAAGCACTATGGGACAACATCGAGGTCATCAGTCCCCTATACTTAGATCTACAAAAACCTAACTAACCTAAGGACATCACACACATCCCGAAGCAGGATTCGAACCTGCGACCGTAGCAGCAGCGCGGTTCCGGACTGAAGCGCCTAGAACTGCTCGGCCACAGCGGCCGGCGATGATGTTTCGTTGAATGGTTCGCACGCTGATACTTGTTGATGGCCCAGCATTTAAATCTGCAGCAATTTGGCGAAGGGTTGCACTTCTGTCACGGTGAACGATTCTCTTCAGTCATCGTTGGTCCCGTTCTTGAGGATTTTTTTTCCGGCCACAGCGATGTCGGATATTTGATGTTTTAGCGGATTCCTGATATTCACGGTACACTCGTGAAATCGTCGTACTGGAAAATCACCACTTCATCGCTACCTCGCAGATGCTGAGTCCCATAGCTCGCGCGCCGACTGTAACACCACGTTCAAACTCACTTCATTTTTGATAACCTGCCATTGTAGCAGCAGTAACTGATCTTACAACTGCGCCAGATATTTGTTTTGTATAGGCATTGCCGACCGCAGCGCTGTAGTATGCCTTTTTACATATCTCTATATTTGAATATACATGCCTTTACCAGTTTGTTTTCCGTGCGTTCACCTAAGAAGCGCATCTTCTGACTTATACCAGTATTCATCCGTAAATAGAAATATTAAAAAACTTAGGAAGATTTTTCTGTTTAGCAAAAGTGACAAAAAGCAGATTACAGACTACCTGACGGCTCAACACGAAAGTTTTGTCTCAAGTACAGATAGTGTTTAGGATCAGTGGACAAATTTCAAAACCATCGTACAATATGCGTTAGATGATTATGTCCCAAGCAAGATCGTAAGAGATGGAAAAGTGCCACCGTGGTACAACAACCGAGTTAGAAAACTGCTGCAGAAGCAAAGGAACTTCACAGCAAACATAAACATAGCCAAAGCCTTGCAAACAAACAAAAACTACGCGAAACGAAATGTAGTTTGAGGAGGGCTATGCGAGAGGCGTTCAATGAATTCGAAAGTAAAGTTCTATGTACTGACTTGGCAGAAAAGCCTACGAAATTTTGGTCTTATGTGAAAGCGGTAGGTGGATCAAAACAAAATGTCCAGACACTCTGTGACCAAAATGGTACTGAAACAGAGGATGACAGACTAAAGGCCGAAATACTAAATGTCTTCTTCCAAAGCTGTTTCACAGAGGATGACTGCACTGTAGTTCGTTCTCTAGATTGTCGCACAGATGACAAAATGGTAGATATCGAAATAGACGACAGAGGGATATAGAAACAATTAAAATCGCTCAAAAGAGGAAAGGCCGCAGGACCTGATGGGATACCAGTTCGATTTTACACAGAGTACGCGAAGGAACTTGCCCCCCCTTCTTTCAGCGGTGTACCGTAGGTCTCTAGAAGAGCGTAGCGTTCCAAAGGATTAGAAAAGGGCACAGGTCATCCCCGTTTTCAGGAAGGGACGTCGAACAGATGTGCAGAACTATAGACCTATATCTCTAACGTCGATCAGTTGTAGAATTTTGGAACACGTATTATGTTCGAGTATAATGACATTTCTGGAGACTAGAAATCTACTCTGTAGGAATCAGCATGGGTTTCGAAAAACACGGTCATGTGAAACCCAGCTCGCGATATTCGTCCACGAAACTCAGAGGCCCATAGACACGGGTTCACAGGTAGATGCCGTGTTTCTTGACTTGCGCAAGGCGTTCGATACAGTTCCTCACAGTCGTTTAATGAACAAAGTAAGAGCATACGGATTATCAGACCAATTGTGTGATTGGATTGAGAAGTTCCTAGATAACAGAACGCAGCATGTCATTCTCAATGGAGAGAAGTCTTCCGAAGTAAGAGTGATTTCAGGTGTGCCGCAGAGAAGTGTCGTAGGACCGTTGCTATTCACGATATACATAAATGACCTTGTGAATGACATCGGAAGATCGTAAGAGATGGAAAAGTGCCACCGTGGTACAACAACCGAGTTAGAAAACTGCTGCAGAAGCAAAGGAACTTCACAGCAAACATAAACATAGCCAAAGCCTTGCAAACAAACAAAAACTACGCGAAACGAAATGTAGTTTCAGGAGGGCTATGCGAGAGGCGTTCAATGAATTCGAAAGTAAAGTTCTATGTACTGACTTGGCAGAAAAGCCTACGAAATTTTGGTCTTATGTGAAAGCGGTAGGTGGATCAAAACAAAATGTCCAGACACTCTGTGACCAAAATGGTACTGAAACAGAGGATGACAGACTAAAGGCCGAAATACTAAATGTCTTCTTCCAAAGCTGTTTCACAGAGGATGACTGCACTGTAGTTCGTTCTCTAGATTGTCGCACAGATGACAAAATGGTAGATATCGAAATAGACGACAGAGGGATATAGAAACAATTAAAATCGCTCAAAAGAGGAAAGGCCGCAGGACCTGATGGGATACCAGTTCGATTTTACACAGAGTACGCGAAGGAACTTGCCCCCCTTCTTTCAGCGGTGTACCGTAGGTCTCTAGAAGAGCGTAGCGTTCCAAAGGATTAGAAAAGGGCACAGGTCATCCCCGTTTTCAGGAAGGGACGTCGAACAGATGTGCAGAACTATAGACCTATATCTCTAACGTCGATCAGTTGTAGAATTTTGGAACACGTATTATGTTCGAGTATAATGACATTTCTGGAGACTAGAAATCTACTCTGTAGGAATCAGCATGGGTTTCGAAAAACACGGTCATGTGAAACCCAGCTCGCGATATTCGTCCACGAAACTCAGAGGCCCATAGACACGGGTTCACAGGTAGATGCCGTGTTTCTTGACTTGCGCAAGGCGTTCGATACAGTTCCTCACAGTCGTTTAATGAACAAAGTAAGAGCATACGGATTATCAGACCAATTGTGTGATTGGATTGAGAAGTTCCTAGATAACAGAACGCAGCATGTCATTCTCAATGGAGAGAAGTCTTCCGAAGTAAGAGTGATTTCAGGTGTGCCGCAGAGAAGTGTCGTAGGACCGTTGCTATTCACGATATACATAAATGACCTTGTGAATGACATCGGAAGTTCACTGAGGCCTTTCGCGGATGATGGTGTGGTATGTCGAGAGGTTGTAACAATGGAAAATTGTACTGAAATGCAGGAGGATCTGCAGCGAATTGACGCATGGTGCACGGAATGGCAATTGAATCTCAATGTAGACAAGTGTAATGTGCTGCGAATACATAGAAAGATAGATCCCTTATCATTTAGCTACAAAATAGCAGGTCAGAAGCTGGAAGCAGTTAATTTCATAAATTATCTGGGAGTAGGCATTAGGAGTGCTTTAAAATGGAATGATCATATAAAGTTGATCGTCGGTAAAGCAGATGCCAGACTGAGATTCATTGGAAGAATCCTAAGGAAATGCAATCCGAAAACAAAGGAAGTAGGCTACAGTACGCTTGATCGCCCACTGCTTGAATACTGCTCAGCAGTGTGGGGTCCGTACCAGATAGGGTTGATAGAAGAGATAGAGAAGATCCAACGGAGAGCAGCGCACTTCGTTACAGTATCATTTAGTAATCGCGAAAGCGTTACGGAGATGATAGATAAACTCCAGTGGAAGACTGCAGGAGAGACGTTCAGTAGCTCGGTACGGGCTTTTGTTAAAGTTTCGAGAACATACCTTCACCGAGGAGTCAAGCAGTATATTGCTCCCTCCTACGTATATCTCGCGAAGAGACCATGAGGATAAAACCAGAGAGATTAGAGCCCACACAGAAGCACACCGTTAATCCTTCTTTCCACGAACAATACGAGACTGGAATAGGAGTGAGAACCGATAGAGGTACTCAGGGTAACCTCCGCCACACACCGTCAGGTGGCTTGCGGAGTATGGATGTAGATGTAGATGTAGATTATTCCCTTTGTTTAAAAATTAAATGACATTCAAAGCCATGTTGTTCTCTGCCCGTCTCTTTTTAAGTCTTTACTGCAACTGTTCACATCACTGCAAGGTAGTTGGATCACTTGACTGGCCACTGTTCTCCAAGTTAAAAGCGCCGGTAAAGCTGTTGCCTCGTGTTATCACTTAGTCGACGTAACGCGCAGCATCAAACTTATCCTCATTATCATACTTGACTGTACTCGAGACAGCTTGACTTCCGCTCCAAGTGAAATGAAATCCAATGAGGTTCCAGCAAACCCGGAAGCATGCATAGTGTAATGTTTACATTAGGTACATTCTTACGACGAACGGAGTATAGTACTTGCTCTCAGTTTACGTCGCAGATTCAAATGGCAGTTTACAGTTCCATTTGTGTCGACACCTACTCTGGAGCTGATTTCTTATCTTTTTACGGCCATGTCTGGGATCTACGACATCAGCGGCTGGTGGATTCTACTACTAATCTAGATAGCCGAGGAAAGGTATGCTGTGTCACTCAGAAGACAGTCTGCACGATTTCGGGGGATGCTCCATACATAAACATGTTACGAAAGTTCCCCGAGATCACAAAACAATCGCATACAACAGAACACCGTATCCTTTCCACACTAAGACCATCAGTCTACGCATGTCCTCAGCGTCTAATGCCGGGGTTCTGTAGCATGCTGACACAAGGCATCTTTCGAGCTTCCGGTAGCAGCTGGGCAGCCCTTTTATACTTGGTGCCAAAGAAGAATAATGGATGGCGGCCTTGTGGTGATTGCCGCCAACTCAACGCAAGGACCACTCCTGACCGGTATCCAGTGCCACACATACATTTCGCCTTCAACACACACGGTAAGATAATATTCTCTACTACTGACTTAGTGCGAGCATACTATCAAATTCATATTGCGCCAGAAGGCATACACAAGATGGCTGTTAACAACGCCCTTCGGTCTCTTTGAGTTCGTAAGGATGCATTTCGACTATATAACGTGGCGCAGATATTTCAGCGCTTTACGGACCAAATCGCAAGAGACCTGGTTTTCTTTTATGCCTACATAGACGACATTTTGGTGATGTCTACGTCAGAAGTGGAACATCTAAAACATTTAAATAAGAGGAACATCTAAAACATTTAAATAAGATATTTGATCGTTTACGTGTGCAAGGTCTGATTACTAACCATGCAAAGTGTACCTTTGGGGCAACAGAGGTTCACTTTCTGATATACACAATCGGCGGCCATTTCATCCGACTTCTTAAAGATAATGTGGAAGCCATAGTCAAGTATTCCTATACTGTTACAATTAGGGATCTACGTCGCTTTCTTAGCATTAGTCATGTCTATCATCGGTTTATACGTAATCGTGCACTAATAACAGCCGAGTTGAATGAAATTCTGAAAGGTATACCGAAGTCAAATAATAATGTGCAATGGACAGATGATACGGATACTACATTCCAAGTAATAACAGAGGCGACAGGATTAGTTCATCCAGTATTCACACTCCCCACTTGCGCTCATGGCAGATGGTTGGTTGGATTTGGAGGAGGGGACCAAATAGCGAGGTCATCTGTCCCATCCGATTAGGGAAGGATCGGCAACGAAGTCGGCCGTGCTCTTTCAGAGGAATCATCCCGGCATTGGGCTGAAGCGATTTAGGGAAATCATGGAAAACCTAAATCAGGATGGCCGGACGCCGGTTTGAACCGTCGTCTTCCCGAATGCGAGTTGTGTGCACGGTAGATGCATCAGCAACAAGTGGAACATAGTTGGCAGGTACTAGCATTCTTCAGTTGCAAGCTGTCACCGTCACAGCAACGCTGGGCAACTTACGACCGAGAACTGTGCGCCGCATATGCCGCGATTAGGAAGTTCCGGCTCTCGTTAGAAGGCCAAGACCGACCATAAACCACTGACATATGCATCCTACATGAAGCCAGAGAAAACATCACCGAGACGACATCGGCATTTGGACTATATTAGCCAGTTTACTATTCACGTATTCTATGTGCTAGGACAGTCAAATACATCAGCAGACACTCTCTCACGCACTGAAGCTATAACCACTGCAATTGATTACTAGGTCCTACCTAAATCCCAGCTGCATTATGATGACCTACGCACGTTACTGGGTAACCTAGCGGGACTGAAGTTACAACTCATGACTGACCCTGAAACAAATGTGGTACAGTACTGTGACGTGTCTGGCACAAAAGTACGACCGTTCATAACTCACCAATTTTGATCACAAGCAACTGCGTCAGTGCACAATCTGGCTCATCCCTGGGTCCAGAGCACAGCGAAATTAGTCGAACAGAGTTTTATCTGGCCAGGAATGGATGCAGACTGTAAGGCATTTGTCAGAAACTGCACGGAGTGCTAGAAAAAATAAGATCACTCGGCATGTCAAGGCACCATTAGGCAAATTTCTGCCTCCAAGTCAACGCTTTGACCATGTTCATTCAGACACTGTTGGTCCCCTTACAGTATCAGAAGGCTACAGCTACTGCCTCATGGTCGTGGACTGACTTTCGAGATGGCCTGAAGCTTTCCCTATGAAAAACATTACAGCCGAGACGGTAGCACAAAGGTTTTTCCGAGGACAGATGGCCCGGTCTGGTGTACACATTACAACAGATCACGGACGCCAGTTTGGGGCTTACCTGTTCCAAGCACTGGTCAGTTTGTTGGGCACTAATCGCATTCCTACTACTGCTTGTCATCCGGCAGCGAATGCAACAGTAGAACCCCCCCCCCCCCCCCATTACCAACCGAAGTAAGCCCTTTGGTGTCACGCTACATAAAATTGGATGAAGACCTTACCCATTACCCATTGAGCTCCTTGGTCTCTGTTCATCATTTAAGAGCGACCTGGAAGCTACAGCAGCTGAATTAGTGTACAGGCAAACACTACCAGGGGAGCTGATGCATAACGTGACGGTTGGCACAGCTGATGCGTCAGAGTTTGTCATCTGACAACTCCAGCCAGTGGCTCCTAGAGAGCGAGGTGGACGACACCTGTTCATATTTAAAGACCTCTCTAGCTACAGCCAAGTATTTGTGCAAAATGACTCAGTGCGCAAGCTACTGCAGGCACCGTACAAAGGGCCATACAAAGTGCTTGGTAGAAGCAACAACGTTTTGAAGATAGACATCAGATGTGTGCCTAATGGCTCTAAACACTATGGGAGTCAACATCCGAGGTCATCAGTCCCCTAGACTTAGAACTACTTAAACCTAACTAATCTAAGAACATCATACACGTCCATACCAGAGGTAGGATACGAACCTGCGACCGTAGCAGCAGCGCGGCTCTGGACTGAAGCGCCTAGAACCGCTCAGCCACAGCGGCCGGTCTTGTGTGCCTACCACAATACCCATTGAAAGACAGAAACCTGCCTTCTAATATATACAAGATGCACCGAAGACGGCTGGCCCCGCAACTGTCAAAGATAATCAGGCAATACCTGAAATTACATATGTCCAACAGGATGCCGACAAGACACAACAACCAATGGGCGCTGTAACAAGGAAAGTGACGCCCAGTGAGGTTCCCTCACGAAGACTGATACCAACAAATTCAATAATAAAATATCTGGTTTCCAGAAAACAGTGACGACGCGTGCTGGACGTGATGTCCGATTTGACCTCAGATACCGGTGGCACTGGGTGTGGAGCGTCGTGTAGAGCACCGCACCACGACAACAAGCTCAGTGGCAGTGTGCATAAACATTCCGTCACATGTACAATACTATGTGTTGTGTTATTCTTTGATTTTCTACTAGGTTACTATTCCATGCTTCATGTACTAGCGAATCTGATTTACCTATAAATCTACATCTACATCTGTATAGATACTCCGCAAGCCACGGTACGGTGCGTGGTGAAGGCTGCCCTGTACCACTATTTCTCATTTCCCCCCCTGCTCCAGTCGAAAGTAGAGCGAGGGATAAACGACTGGCTGTACGTCTGCGCATGAGTCCTAATTTCTCGTATCTTATCTTCATGGTCCTTGCGTACGATGTACGTTGGCGGGAGTAAAATAGTTCGGCAGTCGGTTTCAGATGCCGGTTCTCTAAATATTCTTAATAGTATTTCCCGAAAAGAACGCCTCCTTTCCTCCAATGATTCCCATCTGAGTTCACGTAGCACCTCCATAACAATTAAGTTTTGTTCGAACCTACCGGTAATAAATCTAGCAGCCCTCCTCTGAACTGCTTCGATGTCTTCCTTCAGTCTGTTCTGGCACGGATCCCAAACACTCGAGCAGGACTCAAGGATAGGTCACACCAGCGTCTTATATGTGGTCTCCTTTACATGTGAACCACTCTTTCCTGGAATTCTCCCAACGAACCTATGTCGACCATTCGCCTTCCCTACCGCAGTTTTCACATGCTCGTTCCAGCTCATACTCCTTCGCAACGTTACTCCCAGATACAGGGTGTTTCAAAAATAGCCGGTATATTTGAAACGGCAATAAAAACTAAACGAGCAGCGATAGAAATACACCGTTTGTTGCAATATGCTTGGGACAACAGTACATTTCCAGGCGGACAAACTTTCGAAATTACAGTAGTTACAATTTTCAACAACAGATGGCGCTGCAAGTGATGTGAAAGATACAGAAGACAACGCAGTCTGTGGGTGCGCCATTCTGTACGTCGTCTTTCTGCTGTAAGCGTGTGCTGTTCACAACGTGCAAGTGTGCTGTGGACAACATGGTTTATTCCTTAGAACAGAGGATTTTTCTGCTGTTGGAATTCCACCGCCTAGAACACAGTGATGTTGCAACAAGACGAAGTTTTCAACGGAGGTTTAATGTAACCAAAGGACGGAGAAGCGATACAATAAAGGATCTGTTTGAAAAATTTCAACGGACTGGGAACGTGATGGATGAACGTGCTGGAAAGGTAGGGCGACCGCGTACGGCAACCACAGAGGGCAACACGCAGCTAGTGCAGAAGGTGATCCAACAGCGGCCTCGGGTTTCCGTTTGCCGTGTTGCAGCTGTGGTCCAAATGACGCCAACGTCCACGTATCGTCTCATGCGCCAGAGTTTACACCTCTATCCATACAAAATTTAAACGCGGCAACCCCTCAGCGCCGCTACCATTGCTACACGAGAGACATTCGCTAACGATATAGTGCACAGGATTGATGACGGCGATATGCATGTGGGCAGCATTTGGTTTACTGACGAAGCTTATTTTTACCTGGACGGCTTCGTCAATAAACAGGACTGGAGCATATGGGGAACCGAAAAGCCCCACGTTGCAGTCCCATCGTCCCTGCATCCTCAAAAAGTACTGGCCTGGGCCGCCATTTCTTCCAAAGGAATCATTGGCCCATTTTTCAGATCCGAAACGATTACTGCATCACGCTATCTGGACATTCTTCGTGAATTTGTGGCGGTACAAACTGCCTTAGACGACACTGCGAACACCTCGTGGTTTATGCAAGATGGTGCCCGGCCACATCGCACGGCCGACGTCTTTAATTTCATGAATTAATATTTCGATGATCGTGTGATTGCTTTGGGCTATCCGAAACATACAGGAGGCGGCGTGGATTGGCCTCCCTATTCGCCAGACATGAACCCCTGTGACTTCTTTCTGTGGGGACGCTTGAAAGACGAGGTGTACCGCCAGAACCCAGAAACAATTGAACAGTTGAAGCAGTACATCTCATCTGCATGTAAAGCCATTCCGCCAGACGCGTTGTCAAAGGTTTCGGGTAATTTCATTCAGAGACTACGCCATATTATTGCTACGCATGGTGGATATGTGGAAAATATCGTACTATAGAGTTTCCCAGACCGCAGCGCCATCTGTTGTTGACAATTGTAACTACTGTAATTTCGAAAGTTTGTCTGCCTGAAAATGTACTGTTGTCCCAAGCATATTGCAACAAACGGTGTATTTCTATCGCTGCTCGTTTAGTTTGTATTGCCGTTTCAAATATACCGGTCATTTTTGAAACACCCTGTATATAAACTACTTGACTGTGTTAGGCTGAACACCAGTAATACTGTTTCCGAACATTACAGGTTTGTTCTTCCTACTCATTCGCGTTAACTTGCATATTTCCACATTTAGAGTCAGCTGCCATTCATCACACCAACAGGAAGTTTTGTCTAAGTCGTATCTTCCTACAGTCACTCAACTTCGACACCTTACCGTACATCTCAACATCATCAGCAAACAACCGCAGACTGCCGCAAACCTTGTCAGCCAAATCATTTACGTATATAGAGAACAACAGTGGTTCTACCACACTTCCTTGGGGCACTCCTGGCTCTGACGAACACTCGCCGTCGAGGACAACATACAGGGTTCTATTAGTTAAGACGTCTTCGAGCCATTCTGATGTCTGTGAACTTATTCAATATGCTCGTTCCTTCGTTAACAGCCTGCAATGGGGCACTGCGTCAAATGCTTTCCGGAAATCTAGAAATATGAAATCTGGCTGTTGCCCTTCATCCATAGTTCTCAGTATATCATTTGAGAAAAGGGCGAGCTGAGTTTCGCACGAGCGATGCTTTCTAAAACCATGCTGATTCGTGGACATAAGCGGCTTAGCCTCAATAAAGTTTATTATATTCGGACTGATAATGTGTTCAAGGATTCTGCAGCAAACAGAAGTTAGGGTTATTGGTCTGTAATTTCGCGGGTCCGTCCTTCTAGCTTTCTTATACGCTTGAGTCACTGCGCTTTTTTCCAGCCGCTTGGGCCTTTGTGCTGGACGAGAGGTTCACGATAAATGCAAGCTAGATTAGAAACTCTTTGTAAAATCGAACTGGGATTCTTTAAGGATCTGGTGGTTTATTAGTATTCAAATCTTTAAGTTGCTTCTCTACGTCAGGTATGTTTACTTCTAAATCTCCATCTAAGGGTCTGTCCGATGGTCAAATGTCAGTTTGTTTGTACGGTTCTCCTGCGCGAACGACTTCTTGAACGTGAGATTTAAAACGTCGGCTTTCGTTTTGCTTTTTCAACTGCCACTCCAGATTCGTCAACAAAGGATTGAATGGAAGCCTTAGACCTGTTTACCGATTTTACATGCGACGAGAATTTTCTCGTGCTCTCTGCCAGATACTTTGCTAAGGTGTGACGATGGTATTTGTAGTAAGCTTCTCGCATACATCTTTTCACAGACGCACGAATCTCTAATAACCTTCGCTTGTCGTCGTTTGTGCGTTCCCTTTTGAACCTAGGATGTAACAGCCTCTGCTTCCTCAGCGTGTTACGAATTTCGTTATTAAACCATAGTAGGTCTTTTCCATCCTCTGCCCACTTACTAGGCACGTAATTGTCCAGATCACCATTTACAATTTGCTTGAACTTTGCCTGTAATTCTTCTAAATCCATTTTACTGGAACTAAGTGATGCAAATTCAATAAGTGGGATGTTCATAACTGCGTATCTGCTCTATCTAGTCCGAAAAACTCTCCTAGCCTTCTTGACTGATTTGTTGACTTTCGTAATCATAGTTGCTATAGTGACTTCATGATCGCTAATCGCCGTTTCTATACTGACATTGTCGATAAAGTCCGGCTTATTTGCAGCTAGAAAGTCTAAGATATTTCCATTGTGTGTGGGCTGCCAAGCTATGTTCTGAAAACAATTTTCAGAAAACGTGTTCAAAAGTACTTTGCATGACTGTCTGTGTATACCCCCCGCAATTAATCCGTAGACATTCCAGTCTGTACTCGGCAGGTTAAAGTCGCCTCCAACTAGTATTGCATGAGCTAATTAACTTACTTTCACCTTCACCTGTTATACGCGACCAGACGACTTCACTGTAACTTCGACCTCAATAGAGACAATATTTTTGGCAGCTGCAATGAAAACTCTCCCTCCCGTGGCCACTAATATGTCTTCCCGATATATGTTCCACGACCCCCTAAACATCTCAGAGCTTCCCATTTCGGGTTTCAGCCAACTCTCAGTCCCAAGAATAATGTGAGCGCGAGTATTATTGTGGAAATAAATCATTAACTCTCTAAAGTTAACCGCGTGTAGTCATTCCCGTAGCTGATACAAAGCTTTATATGATTTCAGTATGCGATTTCTGATCAACTGTATCGAAAGTGGTGATTTTTTACAAATAACTCTTCACTGCTCACACAGAAGTGTGACGACAATTTGATGTACAGTTAAAGATTTTAGCCCTAATGTTGGTTTGACAGAAGACAGTTTACTTCAAATTATTTCCTGCTAGTATATACGAGGCGGCCTCCGAATCTTTTATGTAAAAACTCTGAAATAAAACCAAATTTATTAACATTCTACATTTTTATTCTTGATGGCTACATATTATTATTCAACGTAGTCACCGTGGTGACAAACACATTTCCCCCCATCGAGAAACCACTTTGTTCAAATGGTTCTGAGCACTATGGGACTTAACATCTGTGGTCATCAGTCCCCTAGAACTTAGAACTACCTAAACCCAACCAACCTAAGGACATCACACACACCCATCCCCGAGGCAGGATTCGAACCTGCGACCGTAGCAGTCGCGCGGTTCCGGACAACCACTTTGTTGATCCAGTCACTGTAGAATGTCTGACTTTGCTGCTAACCTCAGTGTGTGTGACAGAGCTCAGAGTAGATGACCACGCAAGGCAACTGACGAGCCTCATCGGAAATGGGCTGATGAACTCATCAGAGAAAATCATTGGACAAAACAGACACTGCTCTCAGGCAAGTGTGGTGTATCACGCAAGTGTGTACAGCACAGCATTGCCAAACTGCAGTATAGAAAAATGTGTAAGTAGGGTGTCCCAGATGCTCACTCGTGACATGCAGAAGAGGAGATTGGACTTCATTCACCAATTTCTTTTGTATTTTGAGCACGAGAGTGGTGGGATTCTTAAGGACATTGTGACAGGTGATTGCATCCGAGTTCACCATTCTGACCCTGAAAACAAGGGAACATCAATGTAGTTCTGCCACAGAGGATCACCAAAGCCAAAAAATTTCAAGACTGTGCCGTCAGCAGGTGAAGTTCTGCTAACAGTGTTCATTATGAACTATCTAATGCTGCACTTTACTGACGTCGATGCAATCATGGCAGTACTTAGTTTTCATTCTTCTATGGATTCCAGTTCATGGCATGTTTTCTGTAGGCTAATTCTCACACACCGCCATAGATACTTTATACACCGCCATGTTACACGCTACATTTCGGAGCCCTCTAGGGTTGCAACTTGTGTCAGCAAAGCGAGAAAGTCGACTGAGTAAGAAGCATGATAAGTAACACCTTAACTGACATTGAGAGCACAATAAAAGTATTGGAGACATTACTTTTCACCCTGCCATCGTTTTGTTTTCTGTAAACGAACTGAAAACAAATACAACGTACTAGGTACGATTACGAGCTTCCCTCTAAAGTGAATGACAATTGGGGATGTCCGCACTGGGTCGTAAACAGGTTCCATAATCCGTACTTCCATTCACTCTGTTGTAGCCTCTCATTATCTGGTTTGCGCTTGCTGTCTGTCACATCAGCCGACTAATGTGTTGCTTTCCGAGGACTCATTCAGATACGGAATAAGTGCCTGCATAAGGTAATCAATGAGTTTATCACGCAGAAGTAATACTTGTGTGTAAATGATATTTTTCTGATAATTATCTAAAATCCAAGTAGCATGCACAATCAGATAAAAAGTTAATGGTGAACAAGTAAAAATGAGCGGTTCCCAAAAAGAAAGAACTACCCATGAACTCGTTCGCAAAGACGAATGAGTTGCTACATATCTAGTGCTGACCCCAGGCCCCTCCATACTGCACCCATTGACACCATTAGCAGGGGATGACACGGCGGTCGGTTGGTACCGATAACCCACCGGGGCCTGTGGATGGAGTTATGTTCTGCAGCCCACCCGGTTAGCCGTGCGGTCTAACGCACGACTTTACGGGTGGACAGGAGCATCTGGTCCCTGGCACGAATCAGCCCAGCGGGCTTTTTATCGAGGTCCGGTGAGCCGGCCAGCCTGTGGATGGTTTTCATGCGGTTTTCCATCCTCAGCTACACTATGTCGGCGATTGTTGCGCAAAACAAGTTCTCCACGTACGCGTACATCACCATTACTCTACAATGCAAACATAGGGGTTACACTTGTCTGTTATGAGACGTTCCCTTCAGGGTCCACAGGGGGCCGAACCGCACAATAACCCTGAAAGAGTGTTTCGGTGTGGGGCGGCAGAGGGGTGAAGTGGACTGCGGTAGTCGTCGTGGGGTTGTGCACCACTGCAGCTGTGATGAGGACGGAGCCTGTTCGTCTTTTCTAGGCCCCCGGTTAACATACAATACAATACAATACAATACAATCTGTTCTGCAATTTAAAATTAATGACTTTGAGGAAGGGCTCTAGGGGTGAATGGGGTGGGGGAGAGCTACAGAATGTTAGTAGATTTCGATTCAATGTAAACTTTTCCAATTTTGCAATTCTTAGGTCTTTTTTCTATTACCTGTCAACTGAGATTTTTCCATATTTCTCTATTGTGCTGTTTCATTCTATTGTCAGGCACCAAGCCTCTGAGCATTCACACAACCTCATACCAGTATTCTTGATGTCCTCTGTTAGTCGAACTTTACGCAGATCCCACACACTTGAGGAGTACCGGTACTCAAGCGTCGTTTCACCAGATACAATGTAAGCTGTTCAAGTGTTTTGTAAGAACTCACTTTTGTAGAAAAACTGTACTTTCCCCGTACCCTACCAATAAACTGAAATCTGCAATTTGCTTTACCTACAGCTGGGCCTATGTGACCAAGACTATCAAGGTTTCCCTGCGGAGCACAAATGTTCCATTAGTGTAGGACGGGAGTAGTACCTGCTTCTAAGATCCAGTCTGGCTATAATCAAACTTTCGCTACTTGTTAGGGCCCCCGTGAAAAATGAGTGATCACAGGACAATGAAACTTGTAAGAGCAACCAGAAGAGAAATAACAAATAAACCATTGAAAGAGATACATATTAGTTCCTAAATGAAGAGGTAACATTTGTTAATTGCATACCATGTTTAGATTCCAGGTTACAAACTTTGCTCAATGTGACGACCATCTGCTTCCATTACAGCCTGAAAGTTTGTACAGATACCATTTCGCAGTTGTTCATAGTACTTTGCGAATGGTTGACCATGGAATGTTCAGGTGTGTGACAACTCGTACACTACTTGAAAATTACACACTGGCTCCAGTACTTTCAGCCATTGCAAAAGTAACTTCTTCAACAATTTGTGGCGCAATTGGCTGTCAGCTTCTTCCAGGAACAATTCCCAGATCAGCCAGTTAATTCGAACTCCCGAATCATATTCCTCAATCCCAGTGCAGAAAAAGAACCTCTCGTTTTTTTTGTTTTTAATGTGTCGATTATCGATACTCGCAAAGAGCAGTAGGTCCATCACCGTTGTTTTGATAAAACAGCTATACGAGTGAAGCCCTGCTCACCTCGTCCAGACCAATTTTGACTAACGGCAAGTCATGACGCTAATACTACCAACAACTGAAATTCTGCAGTGCGTTGTCTAAACATCATTCCTAATAAAATTGGGTACCAAACGGTAAATAGTTTTCTATCTACTCTCACTCGCGTCGTGGAAGTTTAATTATAACCACTCTGTATATTCATAGCTGCTGAAAAGCTGTGAATGAAAACTGGAACATATCACTTATGTTTGTGCATCTGTTCAAAATGGCTCTGAGCACTATGGGAGGTCATCAGTGCCCTAGAACTTAGAACTACTTAAACCTAACTAACCTAAGGACATCACACAAATCCATGCCCGAGGCAGGATTCGAACCTGCGACCGTAGCGATCGCGAGGTTCCAGACTGTAGCGCCTAGAACCGCTCGGCCACTCGGACCGGCTTGCACATGTTGTAGTATACTTTAGAACTTAAAATCACAATGGAATTCTTTTGGGGGAATCAGCAATGAGACTGGATCAGGAATGAATGGAGAACTGTGCTCTTTTCGGATGTATACTGAACTGACCTCATCGCACATTTGTTTGGAGGTGGATTAGCAGTCAATACAGTCACCAGAGGATTGTGGAAGGAAGCCATTTTAGGTGTTCTGGTGGGGGAAGCATTATGTTGGATAACTTTCGATGTTCAAGCCTTTGTTGATATTGCATGCATACTGGTGTACCGTTAATGCCTGAAGGCACAGAGATACGGTATTGTAAGTATATGTGCAACTTTTCATCGGTGGATTTAGTCCAAATCCTGCTCTTTGGTGACTACACTGCATGACGGTATTGTACTGCTGTGTTGATGAATTTCTCACAGATGAAAACAGTAATAGTAATATCCATTGCATTGAGTGGCCTCTAAGACCTCTGGATCCGAATCTTATGCTCCTATTCGTCAAACGCATGTGACACCCAGTAATTTATTAATTTATTTTAGAGCGAAATATTTTTTGGTGTTCTTTATGTGTGGTGGGATATAGGATTAATTTCAGCATATTTCTTTATATTGAAATAACAATCTTACAGTGTACAATCTGACAGGCAGCCACAGTGATAATGAAAGCAATGCTCATCCAGTTTCATAGACGTGTCCCAGAAATTTGACACAGTCTATTTGTGATCAAAAGGGGCCCTAGCGGGGAAGTTGTGGGGTAGTTTTGATTTCTTATATTCTATATATTATTTGGGGTGCTGAATCTGAATCTGAGGTTTGCCAAAAAAATTATGTGATGCAGCATTGAAAAAATTAAAAAATAATAAAAATTTAATTTTTTGGTTATTTTTTGCTTATAACGCAGATACTCAATTTTTTATAAATCACCACAAAACGAAAGTATATAAAATTTAGTACAAGTTTCACTGTTTAGGATTTTATCTAGCACGATCCTTTGGAGCTCAAACACTAATTGAAAATTGGCATACTTTGGTTTCCTCATTCTTTCCTCCCCAACACTCTTAATTTATTGTTAACGACTGTACTTTCCTCCTAGTTTTAACTTGAATATAATGTAGACTGATTTAATCTGTATGCCAACTACAACAATAAAAAAAAGTCATTTCCAGATTCACATTGTATTTAAATTCTGTGAAAATATAATTCCGTATCACACTTCTTTTTCATTCTATTTATTCTCTCCCGCCACAAGGGCCAGATGAAGAGCATTTTTCCAAACAAATGACTTATCATTTGGCGTCTTCTCTTTCCCTCATTTTCCCTCATACACTTTCACCCAAGTCTGTTTTTGTTTTTAATTGTGAGACGCATATTACACAAATCTTGGCATCCAAAGTGGCACATCGGGAGAAGACTGTCAAAGCAGAAAACGTGTTTCTCATGGCTCTGTATGGGAAAAGACATTCAACTAATCTGAACGATTTCAGATGCTGTCAGTATGTATCTCCATCGTGCAAAAATAAAACCAGTATTGCCTCACTACCCTCAACAAAGATGTTTTGCACGACATCATTCACTGAGATTTTGCTTTCAGGTGTAGCAATGGTTATCCAGTCAAACCACACTCAACGATCACCTTAATGAGTGGGTGTGGGAAACGACAAGGAGTGCTCTCGAGCGACTGCTAACCACCTCCACTGGACTCGATCCTCCATCCATTTCTAGTAAATGTAAAAAAGAGTGCCGGTGCTATTGTTGATTCAGGAAGGCAGGACTTCATTGCTCCCTAATGGACATCATGTAGAAGCCAGAAGAAATTAATGAAGAAGAGATTGAGGAAGTACCGATATCAGACTAAGAAAAGGCACTTGCACGATGAGAAAGGTATGTCTAATCTTACAATCCATTTCCCAAACACCCATCTGTCCTTGAGATAGGGCCACAAGTTGTTTTCTCATCGCTTCTTTCATTTTCCATATGAACAAGCCCTGACGCTGATGACTGAACAACCTGAACCTGTGCTAAGACCTGCCGCCTTCGAAGAACATAGGCCAGGAGTAGTAGAACAAGGGCAGCGCCACCTTACTCTCCATTGTTGCCAAATTTATTCAAGATGGCCACGATAGATATGGCAAGGTTGCAATGAGATCATGACCGGAAGTTCAAATTTTGGCGGGAAAATAGGTCAATTGGGCTACCTCCACTAACCTAACCCCCTCCCCTCTCCCCCCAGAAAATGGTGGGAAGTTCAATATCCAGCAGGACAATGCAACACACCAAGGCTACCTCCACTAGCCTAAGAAAATGGCAGGATAGAAATGTCACTTGGGCTACCTCCACTAACCTAAGAGGTGCTATCCAAAATTTTCGGGACTGGTGCTGCCATCTGTTGAAAACCTTGCCTTTGGACTAATGGTCACCATCACCCTCCAAGTAGTTCTCATCCGCATGTACACACAGGTCCCAGCGCTTCTGCCACTGGTCAAACGTTTTCTGCAGGTCCTGTTCTTTGAGGGTTTTCATCACCAGCAAGGTTGCTTCTTGAATCCTCTCTAAACTTCGAAAATAGGTGCGCACACCTACACTACCACAGACTTCAATGCAACAAAGGAAACTACGTTAAGAAACGTATCTCCAGCGAAACTGCAAACTGAAGAACATTTAGAATACGTGCGACAAAAAAACAATACTAGTCAGGTGAGAAGAAGAACTTTAAATACTGCAGTTACTAAAAGTGTGAAACACAAAACAATCTGTGTGTTAGGTGATAGTCACGGCCGTGAAATTTCTGCAATGTTGATGAGAACATACAGTCTCAAGGCATCTGGTTTCATAAAGCCAGGGGCTCCATTGAGTGAAATAACGGACCTAACAACATCAACTGACGTAGCTAGTGTGTATAAAGACGATTTCGCCGTGTTAATAGGAGGATCAATGGACGTATTTAGAAACGAGACATACAAGGTTATTACAGAAATGAGGACATGTTTAAATAATTTAACCCACACAAATGTACTCATTGTGAACATCCCACATCGTCATGATTTCCACCCTGGTCGTGTGTGAACCACGAAATTAATGTTGCAAACGAGTATATCACTGAAATATTGTAGATATAAAGATTGGAGCGAAGGTTCCATACAGTCCATGGACTTCATTTAAATACGCCAGGAAAGAAATTACTAGCCGAAAAAATATGTACTCGCATATCGAAGTATAGTGAAGAAAAAAAGTATAAGTGACAAACAAACGGAGATTAAGAAGTGCTTTAGACGAGTTACAAGCTGTGCCATCGGCAAAACGCAAATTACCAAGTGGTTTAAACCAATTAGGCAGGAAACAAACAATCAAGTCGTCAGCCAAACGAAAATTACGAAATGGTTTAAACAAAAGAGGACAGATCTGGACGAAGCAGATCTTATACAACCTCCAGAAGTTAACTCAACTGCTGATTGCCACCAGCAAACAGAAGCCACACACAAGAAAGATACCGAAAGTTTTTTAGGGTAAGTGCTGTATTAGAAATGCCATTAGATAAACAATCAGAAGCCGCTTCAATTAAAGTTACTAAATACCCAGATGTTGCTATACTACAAAACTTCAGTCACTCACAAATAAAATTTCCATGTTGGAAGCACTACTCCAGTATGCACTAAACGTAGACATAATTTGCATGACTGAACATTGGCTACGAAATGACGAAGTAAAATTAACCTCAGTCTCAGGATATAGTTTAACAAGTCATTTTAGCCAAGAGTTTTCCAAACATGGTGGCTTGCTATCTTTGCGAAAGAACAAATAAAGTTCTGTGATGTCAATAAAAGTTACATTGACTCAATTGAAAAAGACTTTGAACTTTCCGTTAGCAAACTGTCAGAGGTTAATTTCGTAGTTATTAACATATATAGAGCACCAAGTAGAAACCTGTCAGTCTTCATGAATAAACTAGAGGTCCTGCTGAACAGGATCAGTACACTAAATATGAAGATAGTGCTTTGTGAGGATTTCAGTATTAATTTTTCAAAAGACAGCAGCACCAGAGATGCTTTGATAAATATGACCAACACATTCAATACGCTGCCCAACAAGATTAACAGAAAGCACAAATTCCACTATTGACCAAACATTCATCTCAGAAACAACTTACAGAATCACAAGCAGAGTGCTGAGCATGGGTTATAGCGATCATGAGGCACATCTGCTGTGTATAGAAATGCCAACAAGTAGTAGCAGTTTTGGAAAAGTAGTTCAAAAAAGAACCTTTTCTGAAGATAACATTAGAATTTTTAATCTCTTACAGGTGAAGGAAAACTGGGAAAGCATCGCCACTCAGAGCAATGTTGATAGCATGTACATCAATTTTCAGAGCATCTTTATTCACTATTTTAATGTAGCATTTCCAAAAGTAGTAAAAACAGTAAAACCTAACAATAGTAAGAAATGGGTAACTAAAGGAATTAAAATTTCCAGTGAGAGCAACAGATTTGTGCAGTACTGTTGTAAGAAATATAGAGTAACCCAAGAATTCGCAGATTATTCAAAAGCCTACAAAAGAATCTATGGTAGAGTAGTCATAGAAACAAAAATTATAAGGAATGACAATTTGATAAGAAACTCATCTAACAAAGTGAGATCCACATGGAGAGTTATAAAGAAAACAACTTGTAGTTCAGAGCCAAAGAAAAAGAATGTATCATTAACACTAGAAGGCTCAAAAGTCACAGACCTAAATTCAGTTGGGGAAAAATTCAGTGAATACTTCACCTCACCAGCTGAAGACCTCATTCAAGAGCACTGTCAAGGACCAGTCCCAGCAAGTCACTGATCTCGATTGCTTCTATGTATGTGTGAGAATCAAACCCCAATGAAATTATAAGTAAAATTAAATCATTAAGCAGTAAAATGTCAAGTGGCCTTGATGAAGGCATATTTAAAGCATGTGCTCACCACATAGCAAACCCCTTGGCAAAAATTTTCAACATTTCTTTAAAAAATGGTGTATTTCCAGATATTTTATAAAGTTTCACCACTACTAAAAAAAGGTTCTTCTAAAAAAATATCAAGCTACCGACCTGTGTCACAGTTAGTTAAGCTCCTTCTCAAATATTCTAGAAAAACTCTTCTATGATAGACTTTTAAGTTTCACAAATAAATATGCACCTCTTACAGTACAACAACAGGGTTTTAGAAAATCTAAGTCTGCACAGACAGCAATTTTCGAATTTTTAGACTGCATTTTAAAATCACTTGATCAACATAAATTAGCTGCAGGTATTTTTGTGGATCTATCAAAAGCCTTCGATGTCCTGGACCCTAACATTCTGCTCGAAAAATTAGAAAGACAAGGAGTAAGAGGTGTAGCACAGAGCTGGTTGTATTCATACCTAAAAAACCACAGGCAGAAAGTATCACTTCAGTATGAAATCAACAAAATGAATAAAACGAGAAACAACTCCTTTCTTTCTAGGGAATTACCAATAAAATATGGTGTACCACAGGGCTCAATCTTAGGTCCACTACTAAAAAAAACAACCCTGTTTGCTGATGACACCAGCATATTGCTCACTGGATCCAGTCCAGAAACTTTTCGGCCCACAGTAGAAAGTTCTATGAAAAGACTTTCTGAGTGGTTCACAAAAACAAACTCATTATAAGTAATGAAAAAATTGTGAGTGTCGATTTTCATTTAATTCCTCCAACTAATCAAATATCTATTCAAGCCCAATTAAAAAATGATTCCCTAGAAAATGTGTCACAAAATTCTTGGGTCTATGGGTTTAGCAAGACTTAAAGTGGGCCACACATATAAATAACTTGTGTAGAAAACTATCGTCAGAGTGCTATGGCCTAAGAATTTTAAAGACTACAAGAAGCAAAACAACAGTACTGCATGCATACTGTGTACTGTTCCACTCACTAATCTGATATGGGATGATTTTCTGGGGATACTCAACTCACAGTGTAAAGGTTTCTAGAATGCAAAAAAGAGCTTTAACAATAATTTTTGGCCTTAAAAAGATGGTGTCCTGTAAATCCCATTTTGCTGAGCTTGGTGTTCTAAATGTTCCAAGTTTATTCATTTATGAAAATATCTTGTTCACTAGGGACTACCTCCTGAAAACAGACAAATTGCTACAGACCAAAAATATACAAAACTATAGTACCAGAGGGGAATCAAATATACCTCAAAAATATCACAGAAAAACCACCTATCAGAGGAGCATAATTAACATTGGTGTAATACTACACAATAAGATACCAGAGGAAATAAAAAATACTACTCATCCAATATTTAAAGGTAAACTAAAGGCATTTCTAATAAAGCGCTGTTTCTAGTCTGTCAGAGAATTTCTGAATAAGTAAAAAAATTAATTGTAATAGGTACCTAATTTTAATTTTCCTACTATTTTGCTAATACTATGTATTATTGTAACTTATCTTTGACCTGTCCGTTATCCATTGTACAATTTGTGCTATATGATAAAACTGGACCAATAAAAAATCAATCACTCAATCAATCAAAATAAAAAACGCAATGTATCAGCAAACTGTTCCAATGTGCGCATGCACTTTACAGGGCCAGCCAGACGCAAGCCAACGCAGGAGCGAGAGCCATTGCTATCGCGCAGCTGCCGACGGCAGGTGTAAGTCGCCTCTTATTTTGGGTATACAGTTAGAGTTCTCCGAGTGTTACACTGACGTCACATGTTTATGTAAATAAGCGCCAAGTTGCCCTCTGGACTGCGCGCACGTGTTCACTGTTGCTGGTGTGATCCCTCTCTCTATCTGTGAAGACCTAATTGCTGAGCGACTCACCCACAGATGCTGCAGAAATCCATTCCATTGCTTCCCAGAATAGCACAGACAGCATTGTTCCTAGCAGCCGTGCACGCATTTACCAGCCAAGCATGGCTGACGCATCGCCGCAAAATGGTCACGTAGATATACACCATCGCAAGTGCATCTAAAAGGTTCTCAATGCTATACTGATGTCAAATGGCTATGGAAAATAAAAGCCAAGTCGACCTCTCCAAAATTATACACCGTCCCAGAAATAGTTAACGGTCGCTTTAGCAGGAGCTTTTGTGATGTCTCCGCTTGTCTGCATCGAAATTCTTGTCCTAACAGAACCTGTTTACGAAAATAGCGCAGAATAACGCCAAATGCGTTCCTCCTGATGGTCCTAATGTTGCATCCCATCCATCACGTGTCACCCTTTCTGGAAATCGTTGAAAGTCCTGCTTTCAACAAACATCTCCGAAACACAAACGTTCTCACCACTATGTAGAGGCTCCTACGTCCTGACACAAAGGATGTCTTGTGAATGAATGGTGCATTATGATTAGCTTGTTTTAAATTTCCCTGCTGAATTACTGATGCTGAATTACTGATGCTGCTGGTGTGGGAGCACTGTCCACCTTTTATGAGACTTTCAGTGGCAAAAACTATTTTGTACAGATCATCATAGTGCATTGACAATTAAACCCTGCAAAATAGCCTACATATCGTCAAATATGGAAAGACTCTTACTCAATTACACCACTCTGTCACTGAGGGTGGGAACGTCAATATTAGAGTGTGAAACCGATCTCCAACCTGGCAATATATCACTGCGTACCGTGTCGATGTATTAAACATACAACTCGTATCCTGCACCATACAAAATCGCCCCATCATTAGTATAGTTATCGACTGCCAGACACTTGTACATGACCAAAGCACCCTCAGTGGACAGAAGTCACTCTCAGAACTGTTCTAAAAATTTGGGGTCAGCTCCCCTCGGCACAAATGCATTACTGTTTCTGGTCCCGACCTGCTTGCTTGCTTGCTTTTCTAAACCTATCTCCAGACTCTTGGATTACAAGAACACATGTGTTTTGCCAGAATATCATACCATTCTCGCGAGACTTCTCGATATCAAGCACACACCAATATCGCTTGCATAGCAGTACCACTCGCACAACATAATTCCGAAAATATGGACTGGAAATCATTTCTCTAGAAACCCGACACTTTAGTAAGTGGAGCTTGCTGTAAACCACTAAGTAACTAAAAACTTACCCCATCTGCGAAGGCCTTTACATCAAAACTTGAAAAAAATAGGGGAAACTCATATTTCCAATCGTGAATACCGATGTCGGTGATGTAACAGATCCCAAATCATCCCTATAATTTACAAAGCCAACTAAGGTGTTTCTCATGTCTAAAGAACCAGCAAACTTGTCTTCCACCAGTCTTTAACCTGCTAGATGCACACATCACAAGCGAAGTGTGCAGAAGCAGTCAACCAGGGCAGGGAATAATGGTCCAACACAAACACACGTCCATACTGAATCTTCTCAAATTTCCACGCAATCACGAAAGTTGTCCAACAGATACTAAGTACTAGTTCGCTATTCAGCCATCCAGAGGACACCATGGTTAAGTCAGGTACATTACAGCACCCCAACAGATCTCTCCATTCGGACAGCTCCTGCCATTAGCTGGAAACGTGAATCATTCCCACCACAGGTCAACGGCGCTGTATGCCAAGCATGCATAGGCAGAATCATCATCCTAGGAAGCCGGCCACATATATATATTTTATCACTCGCCTCCCATGCAAGTGGTCCTGGGTTCGATTCCCGGCCGGGTTGGAGATTTTTCTCTGCCTGGAGACTGGGTGTTGTCTTGTCCTTGTCATCATTTCATCCTCATCACTGACGTGCATGTCACCCAGTGTGGCATTCGCATTTGGCAAACGAACTTCCCCAGATGGGGCCTCCCACAAACAATGCCATACACTCATTTCATTTTATTCTTCATTTTTACCATTTTACTTACAATTAAATATTATGACCATGTTCTCAATTGGACGACATTCGAGAATGAGCGAAGTATTGGAAATACCCTCTCCTGATGGCTGTGGCTCTGGAAATAGAAATATCTGTACCATTCTTATGACTTGACTTACTTTCCCCCTCGCTATCACAATATTCCACGTCAAATCCATACCTTCCTTCCGACTGGACATAGTCATGTCCTTTGCTCATGTTGGAACACACACACACACACACACACACACACACACACACACTCACACTCACACACACACACACACACACACACACACACTTTTATAAGCCTGATGCTCAAGGCGAATCTATCACCCACCCCTACTACTAAGTATAATACTCTGCCAATAACTGATTGCTGGCGATACAAAATAATACTGAGAGAAAATCAGTGATGGGTGTACATGTCTCGTAAGTTTTTCTTGCGAGTGCTGCCATTGTGTCTTAGACAGAGATGCGTAATCATCTTACAAACCGCCAGATCTTCAAAAAACACAATCGCAACAACTATTGTGTGTTACTGTCATAAGCGGTCTAGGTCCTACAGGTGTACACAAGTGTCCATGCTAAAAACTATACTGGCTTGGTAAATTGAGATATGGCATTACCTCAAAATGATGTGGTTTTTTCCAGACAAACACCGTGACACTGAATATAGACAGTGATCATCGGAGTGTACAGGGTGTTTCAAAAATGACCAGTATATTTGAAACAGCAATACAAACTAAACGAGCAGCGATAGAAATACACCGTTTGTTGCAATATGCTTGGGACAACAGTACATTTTCAGGCAGACAAACTTTCGAAATTACAGTAGTTACAATTGTCAACAACAGATGGCGCTGCGGTCTGGGAAACTCTATAGTAAGATATTTTCCACATATCTACCATGCGTAGCAATAATATGGCGTAGTCTCTGAATGAAATTACCCGAAACCTTTGACAACGTGTCTGGCGGAATGGCTTCACATGCAGATGAGATGTACTGCTTCAGCTGTTCAATTGTTTCTGGATTCTGGCGGTACACCTGGTCTTTCAAGTGTCCCCACAGAATGAAGTCACAGGGGTTCATGTCTGGCGAATAGGGAGGCCAATCCACGCCGCCTCCTGTATGTTTCGGATAGCCCAAAGCAATCACACAATCATCGAAATATTCATTCAGGAAATTAAAGACGTCGGCCGTGCGATGTGGCCGGGCACCATCTTGCATAAACCACGAGGTGTTCGCAGTGTCGTCTAAGGCAGTTTGTACCGCCACAAATTCACGAAGAATGTCCAGATAGTGTGATGCAGTAATCGTTTCGGGTCTGAAAAATGGGCCAATGATTCCTTTGGAAGAAATGGCGGCCCAGACCAGTACTTTTTGAGTATGCAGCGACGATGGGACTGCAACATGGGGCTTTTCGCTTCCCCATATGCGCCAGTTCTGTTTATTGACGAAGCCGTCCCGGTAAAAATAAGCTTCGTCAGTAAACCAAATGCTGCCCACATGCATATCGCCGTCATCAATCCTGTGTACTATATCGTTAGCGAATGTCTCTCGTGCAGCAATGGTAGCGGCGCTGAGGGGTTGCCGTGTTTGAATTTTATATGGATAGAGGTGTAAACTCTGGCGCATGAGACGATACGTGGACGTTGGCGTCATTTGGACCGCAGCTGCAACACGGCGAACGGAAACCCGAGGCCGCTGTTGGATCACCTGTTGCAGTAGCTGCGCGTTGCCCTCTGTGGTTGCCTACCTTTCCAGCATGTTCATCCGTCACATTCCCAGTCCGATGAAATTTTTCAAACAGATCCTTTATTGTATCGCTTTCCGGTCCTTTGGTTACATTAAACCTCCGTTGAAAACTTTGTCTTTTTGGAACAACACTGTGTTCTAGGCGGTGGAATTTCAACAATGGAAAAATCCTCTGTTCTAAGGAATAAACCATGTTGTCCACAGCACACTTGCACGTTGTGAACAGCACACGCTTACAGCAGAAAGACGACGTACAGAATGGCGCACCCACAGACTGCGTTGTCTTCTATATCTTTCACATCACTTGCAGCGCCATCTGTTGTTGAAAATTGTAACTACTGTAATTTCGAAAGTTTGTCCGCCTGAAAGTGTACTGTTGTCCCAAGCATATTGCAACAAACGGTGTATTTCTATCGCTGCTCGTTTAGTTTTTATTGCCATTTCAAATATACCGGTCATTTTTGAAACACCCTGTATATTATCAGACCAGCAGTGTGATTACATGTCGCGAATGGTGCACGCTCGTAATAAAATTACCAAATTTGAAAGTGATTCGGCTAAGGAGCGTGACATGAAATCGGTATTTGCAACTCCCTCATGATACCGTTAGATATTTCTCCAGTATTTGTAACACATTCTGTCTTGATGCCATGTCAGAAGTTTTGTGATATATCTGCCATTTTCTAGGTTAGTGGAGGTTGCAGTGGTTTGTTGCATTTTCTGCCAGAATTTGAACTACCCGCCATATTCTGGGGAGAGCGGTGGGAGGAAGGGGGAAGGGGGTTAGGTTAGTGGAAGTAGTCCAATTGACCTATTTTCCCGCCAAAAATTGAACTTACCATCATTACATTATTGCGACATTGCCATATCTATCGCCGCCATCTTGGATTCTCCATCTTGAATAAATTTGGCAAAAATGGAGAGTGGGGTGGCGCTGCCCTTGTTCTACTACTGCCAGGATCCTTTAAATGACAACAATGCATATAATTTTTACTCTTATAGCAATGTAGTGCCCAATCATGTGTAGTATAATATTATGTAATACTTTTTCAAGATTTACCTTTGGAATTTCAACCTTTTGTACCTAAATTTGTACTATTTCAGCCTTAATTGAATAAATTGAACATAGCGCAATTTTTGAGTAAATGAGGTGTACCTTTACATGCATATCTAAATAATGGTTCAAATGACTCTGAGCACTATGGGACTTAACATCTGTGGTCATCAGTCCCTAGAACTTAGAACTACTTAAACCTAACTAACCTATGGACATCACACACATCCATGCCCGAGGCAGGATTGGAAACTGCGTCTAAATAATGCACGCACAGATAACTGGCAGGAATTCACTGACAGTCTTTAATAATAAATTTTGAATAAATGAGGTGTGCTTTACATACCTATCTAAATAATGCTCGTGCAGGTAACTGGCAGGAATTCACTGAGGTTTTTTGCAGAAAAAGTTGAAATACGCCGATTTTCAGCTAGGCTTAAAGCCTAATGGTTCGCAGGAGCAAAAAAATATAATAGTGGAATTTACATGAAACACCTTGCACTTTCATTTCAAATGAAGAGGTTATTAATGACAAGATTTTTAATTTTTTTCAATGTTGCGACACGAAATTTTGTTGTCAAATCTGAGTTTCGGAATCAGAATCTCAAATACATATGGTATACAACAGAAGAAATGAAAACTACTGCAAAAAGTTCCTAGTAGAAACACAATTTTACTGATATTATATATATAAATATATAAATATCAATATGTAAATATCAATTTTACTGATATTTTAGTAAATAGACACGATTATTTAATTAAAAATATATGTTCCACGCGAAAAGAAATAGTAGTGCTGTTACATACTTTTTCTTTCATTACTGATTAATGAGAAAATAAACCAGCTGAAACTGACAGGAGCAGAAAATGGAAAAGAAATCCACGTAAATGCCTCAAAAATGGGGAAATGCATTTACAGCTAAAAGCAATTGCTATGTTGCAGAAAAATCTTATTGATATGCCAGCCTAAGTACTTGTAATGTGGCTCCTAAGATGTAAAGGATTCACATACGAGGTGTGTCCAAAAAGAAACCGAACTTTTGAAACAGTGCGCCAATCAGCAGAGTGAGCGTGCTGCGGCTACTGCGCGCCCCTAGCGGCAGGTTTAAACAACAAACTGCCATTTGACTCGCAGCGCTCGGACAATTAGCAGACGAACTACAGCCACTGAAGTGCATGTACAGCCTGCTCGTCGGTTTAGAGCAATGAGGGAGCCTGAAGAACAATGTATGTGTGATATTCTACCACAAACTTGGCAAAATTTTCACAGAGACATTTCAAATGCTTAGCCGAGCATACAGGGAGAGCGTGCTACGAGTGGTTTAAACGTTTTCAACAGGGCAGAATATCGGTCTGTGACGATTCCAAGTCTGGACGTCCATACCAACAGATGATGGCCTTGTGGATAGCGTTCATGCTGTGAATCACAGAAATCGTGGTTTAACTGTTCGTGAAGATATTGAGGACGGGCATCAGCGTTGGATCATGCCATCAGATTTTGAGTGGAAAACTTTAGATGTGTCGTGTGAGAGCAAAATTCGTACCGCGTTTGTTAACTGATGATCCGAAACAGACCCGTGTTGAAATGTGGGAATTGCTTGCCGCTGTTAATGACAATGAAAACTTTCTTAAGAACATCATAACAGGCAATGAAGCTGAAAAGAAAGAGGCAGTCGTCCCAGTGGATGGGCGAAGAGACACGTCGTCAGAGAGAAGCACGCATGAGTCGGTTAAATTTGAAGATAATCTTGGTTGTGTTTTCTGACTACAAAGACATTATCCATCATGAATTTGTGCCACGTGGAGAGATTGCAAACAAGGAGGTCTACCAGGGAATCCTAGAGCGCATGAGGGTTGCTGTGCGCAGGAAGGGGCCTTAATTGTGGGAAAACCAGAACTGGATCTTTCATCATGACAGTTCGCCAGCCCACGCATCACTCCCTGTGTCCAGCTATCTAGCAAAACAACACATTCCCGTTGTGCCCCATTCACCCAGCAGACTTTTTCCTGTTTCCCAAACTGAAAAACACGTTGAAAGGGCGTCGTTTCCAAACCATAGCGGAATACAGAACAATGCGACGAGAAATGTGCACGCCGTCTCACAAAATGTGTTCCAGGAGGCGTTCCAAAACTGGACGAAACGACAGGGACGATGTATTGCCAGTAGAGAGGACTAGTTTGAAGGAGACAGTGCTTAAAATGTTGTACAATAAGCAATAAATCTGATACAGAAAAAGTCCCGTTTCTTTTTTAACACGCCTCGTAATCATTTTGCGCTTTGAAAAATATGAACGCACAAAATAGTTTCCTGGCACTTTCTGTTTAGAGGAAGGAAACAGCATGCCATAGCAGTGTCCAGTGAACCTTGAAAACCGGGAAAACGTCAGGAATTTTCAGAATCGAAAAAAACTTTAAATTTTATTTAAAAACCTTGATTTTTTTTTTAATTTTTCGGTACCGTACCCATATTGCTATATTATCAGTTTAAACTGTCTGTGATATTTCAAATAGTATTCGAATATTCAAAGGGGAATCTACATGTTATACCCATAATACCCGTTGGCGATCCAGTGTTTACACAATGATTCGAAAGAGTTTTATATGCATTGAGCTGTCGCATGAGGCACGGACGGATCCGAGGCACCTAATTAGTGCTACCCTCTAAAAGGTGGGGGGAGAAGGTAGAATTCATTGCTTCAAAGTCTGGCATTAAGTACAGAGCTACTGCTATGGCAGAAACACCCGGAAGTAATAAGTTTTGTAAAATCATTTTATAGAAATGTTTATACTCAGTTTAGTACAGTATCTGAAATTACGTTAAATCTGTTGTAACACTTAATATATCGAGTTTTAGATTACTGAAGATGGACGCAGTCGAAAACAAGATGTCATAGTCACGAAGAGCAGCGACTTTTACCGTTATGTATTGAACAGATCAACGGATCTGAACGACGGCGACGAAATTTTATGAACGAAGAAGTTAAAGCTGGCCGTCGGTTTTACCTCGGGATAATCCGGATTCTTGTGTCAATAAATCTGTAGCTTGTGAATGTTTGCTTGGCAATTTCGTCGAGCGCAGCGGCAATAACCTTCGGAACAATGAAATTAAATAAAGGCTCTTGTAACACAATTATTCAAACAGTAGAAGACGAATGACATTTTAAGGATTTGTAATTGTGACTCATTTTGGAGCATTTATACAATTATTGGTATTAAGTAATTATTTACTCTTTTTTTTTTTAACGTACTGTCCTGTTGGCGTTTTCTTCCGTTTGCAACACTGCGAGACGTTAGTAATCATTACTCTCGCTTCACCGTGTTTTTATGGCATCGTAGATATAGATGGGCCAAAAGCAGCTTCTCTGTTCATCAATTTTCTGCTGATGCATCCGCACTGATCTAGTTGAAACAAGTGACTGATCACTGCATAATGGCTACTTACTACAATCCCACACACTGTTGGAACGCGTTGCTGGGCAGTAGTTCCAAGCAGCACGAGGTACAGAGGCTACAAAATAAAATAAATTAAACACATTCCTTCAAAAGAGTTCGTGTATTCTGTAGTACTTTTATTTTTTAGTAGTTGAATAAAGGTGGAAAACCCCTTAAGACACAAATAAAGCAAATCTCCACAGACCATCAAAAAACTAGGTGCGTTCATGCAACGTTCCGAACCTTCAACATCAAAATTTCGACACAGTCAATCGTACATCATTCCAAGGTATTTTTCGAATAACTTTTACACAACTTATTATTTTTGAAATCATCTATTTTTAGTATAGGTATGCTAAGTTAGTGAATGAAATATCACAAATTAATTTAGTATTAAATATAAAACCTGTCAAAATACATTTTTAAAGAGCAAAATTATATTATAAAACATAAGCAACTTATCTTTTGTTATTTACTCGTACTTCTGGAGAGGGACAATATTCTTTAGAGGTTTAGTTTAGACTCCAAAGGCGCAACAAAGTAAAACGTCATGCTTGAAGCGAAAACGGAAACATTCGTTAAGCTATAAATTGCTTCCCTGTCATTATTTTATGGAGCTATCAGCGAGAAAAGTTTTTAAACAAAGTGTAAAGTTCGTTGGAAGTCGCTATGTGCTCTTATTCTCAAACTACTGGATGAACATTTAGTAATTTGCGCGCTCCGAGTCCCAATGTCAATGTGTGTGACAGTTCTTAACCATTATACTTCACCTATTGTGTTAAACCTTAAACGTAAGTTTACTTCTAGCGCGCTGCGACTTCCGATGTCAACGTGTGTGACAGTTCTTAACCATAATACTTCACCTGTGTTAAACCTTTAACGTAAGATTACTTATTTAGATATTCGACAGAATTTTAAATTTCTAAAATCGGTCAATAATTGTGTGAGATACTCCGTCTTCAGGCTACGAGTGGGCTACCGGCACCGTCCGACCGCCGTGTCATCCTCTGTGGAGGATGCGGATAGGAGGGGCGTGGGGTTAGCACACCGCTCTCCCGGTCGTAAGATGGTATTCTTGACGGAAGCCGCTACTATTCGGTCGAGTAGCTCCTCAATTGGCATCACGAGGCTGAGTGCACCCCGAAAAATGGCAACAGCGCATTGCGGCCTAGATGGTCACCCATCCAAGTGCCAACCACACCCGACAGCACTTAACTTTGGTGATCTGACGAGAACCGGTGTATCCACTGCGGCAAGGCCGTATCAGATACAGGAAATAAAATTTTTGTTACCCCTAGATGCTGTTAGGCAGCTGGGTTTGACCGTTGGCTGTTCAGTTGGCCGTACGAGCCAAAAGCAATTTCGAATATCATATGGGTTGAGACTTGAGAATCACATTTTCCGTGTTATGCACGCAAGATTCTTCACAGTAGTAATTGTGAAAAAAAAAAAAAATGTTGCGTTCTTAAAATTTACGACGAAAAAGGTTAGATCCAGACTAGGGAAGAAAGTGGGAACGGATCCTGTTGCACAGTGTTTTTTCTTTAGAAGGGAGGTGGGAATTTCATCTCACTTTTGAGAAATGTTGTAAGCAATTTTAATTTATATATAAATGTGTATTTTTTGCTAACTAATATTGATGAGCCAGTGTAAAACAAACCGATATATTCAAAGCCACAGAATGACCCAGGGAATTATTCTACAGTGCAGTCATATTTACTATCAAATGACGTTATACTAAATGAAATTTTGTGGTATATGCGCACCATCAGGAGTCATTTGTCATTTCGGAGCTCAGCAGACTGTGTAGCATTATGTCCTTCATTATTTCCTGACAGTCAAATTGCAAAGAAAATGCAATTACAAAAATGAAAACTTTATTACAGCATTTGATACAATATATGAGGCGTAAACTTGCTGACCTCACTGATAAATGTGAAATGATCGTACTGGTATTTGATGAAAGTATGAACCCTGTTTCTCAAATAATCCAGATGGATGTACATGTACGGTTTTGGGACAACGACAAATCATTAGTAATAACATGTTATTTTGATTCTGTTTCTCTGAAACGTACAATGGCAAATTATTTGCTTGAAGGTGTAAAAAGATCGTTGGGTTTGGAAAAAAAGGAAGTTATCAATGGATTGACGAAATGCGAATTTAAAACTTTTGTATAACTTTAACAAGGAACTAAAAGGATCTTTCGATTATCTACAACTGCTACAAATTAGTACCTGGTGTTTGCACATATTTCATGGAGCTTTCACAACACATATATCCAAAACTAATTTGGAAAATTGTGTCATTTTTGAGAGCGCTTTATTGTTTACTTCATAATTCACCTGCACGATGGTCACAATACGCTGAGATAACCAGATCTTCATATCTTTCTAAGTCATTTTGTGGAACAAGACGGATCGAAATCGCCAGTGCAGCAGAAAAAGCTGTGGAAACTCTTTAAGATATTCGTAGTTACGTTACTAATATACAGTAACCGAGAACTATTCCTCAGCTGTCAAATTTTACAGTTGTTTCTGAACCTGCCAAGCACAAATTGCTAGCCCAGAAACCGACATTTTTCTGTTCAATAGCATTTTTGGAATCATTTTCAGTCGATCTTCAGAGTGACGTCCCGATGGCTCCAGTTTCGTATATGTACTACGTGATCTTATGGACATTTTGATGCAGCGAGTTGAGAAACTAGACATCTCAATAAACAAAAATTCATGTTTAATGAAAATCGAATTAAAGTAAAGACTCTTATTACTTCAAGACAGTTCAATCTGGATTTTACTACAAGAAGCTGACAAATATTAGAAATGTACCTGAAAAGGAAATGTTGCTAAAGGAAAATATGTGAGCATGCATTACTGGTATACCAAAGGAGTTGCGAGGAAGATCACTGCTCAATTACAACTTAACACATGCGATTTTCTGCTTGAATTAAGAAATCCCATTAAAGCAGGGAGTAGCTCAAAAAAGATGGGCAGATTGTCTTGAAATTTTGGTGTCAAAAGGAAGAAGGGGTCGAAGGCAGACCGCGTCAAACTTGAATTTGTGGACATCCAAAGAGAAAAAAGAATTGAAGACAAGATGAAATTTTACAAGAGAAGTGAAAATAATCTCGATGAATTCTGGTTTAATATTATCGTAAAGACATGCTCAAAATTCCGTAATTTTGTGCAAATTATGTTAATAATCTCACGTGGAATTGATTAGTTTGACCGAGGCATTTCTGTAAACTCCGAAATTACAGTTGAAAATCAAATGAAAAAAAGCCTTATTACTCAGATACATATATTATGCAGTCCAGGACGCAAATGAAGTTAACAATTTCAACATTGACAAAAGTCTTACACACTGTTTTCGCACTGCACATTCTTTGTACGAAGACAATATGAAACATATGGCCAAGGAAGGTAAAAGAGAAAAGAAGGAACAATTGTTGAACAAACGAAAAAAAGTTGAAATCAAAGAATTATATGTTATTGTGAACATGGAGGTAAAAAGCCTCAAAGATTTCGGCAGAGATAGAAAATGTCGGCAGAGATCGAAAATGATTTAGTCGTTTTTATTGCCGATATATTTCTGCGATTTGTTCTCTTTATCGGCAAGTTACAATGTATATATATTTTTGTAAAAACAGAATTTGTAATTTTTTATTGCCTGTAAATCAATATTTTAATTTGTATCTGCGATTTATACTACTAAAGAAGTAACCTGAAATTAATTATGCATTTTCTAATAGTTATTTTTATGGAAAATCTTGAGGAACTACTGAATGAACTTAAGCATAATGTAATTGTTCTTGGTGATTTTAATGTTAACTTTAAGGATGATTGTAGTAGCTGTGCAATCTGTTTTTGTGTCATAATATGGTGGCAACTGTAAATGAAGTTACCAGATGCGGAAATATGGCTGAAACTATAATAGATCAAGTATTTATAAACAAGGACAAGTGTGAATATAACACTGAAGTAATTGACAGTGGTTTCTCGGATCACAAGGGTATCAAATTGAGTTTAAATGTCACATCTTACAAGGACCCTGTTGTCAATAATAATTACAGAGAAAGGAGATTTATAAATAATGACAGCATAAGAATTTTTAATTACATTCTGGAAAATAACGACTGGGGTAGTGAATCAAGTGGTGATGTCAACACAAAGTTTGACTCATTCCTTGAAAGCTACAAACACTGCTTCGATGTTGCCTTTCCTATAAAAAAAAGAGTCGAAACTAAACATAAAACCAGAACATGGGTTACACAGGGGATTAGAAAGTCATCAGACACTCTCAGAAAGTTAAATAAATCAGCCAGGAAGAATGTAGCACTGAAAGCATATGCGAAATGTTATAGAAGCCTGTACAAGAAAGTAATAATTGCAGCTAAGAAGCTTGATAATGATTCATATATATATATTGAGGAAGGTAACAACAAAATGAAGTCAACTTGGGAGAAAAAAAAATAAAAATATAGGTAAACACAAAAGAAAAGAAAACAGCTTTGTCATTAAAGGTGGGGGTAAAACTGTTAAGGAACCACTTCAGATTGCCAACATATTTAACAAACATTTCACAAATATAGCCATAAATTCAATTAAAACTAAGTGCAATTCCAATAGCAAGGTAAAAATCCCCATGAATGACATGACAATGTTCCTTTACCCAGTAACCGAATCAGAGGTACTAAATGCTATAAATAAGTTAAAAAATAAAATGTCATGTGGATGTGATGGGATTCTTGACAAAGTCATTAAGCAAAGTGCAAGAAACATAGCCTCACATCGCACTGAAATTACAAATGAATCTTTTAATACAGGGGTGTTTCCATCAAAACTTAAAATGTCAACTATAAAGCCTCTTTACAAGATCGGTGATAAATATGATGTTAGTAACTTCAGGCCTTTATCAGTGTTGTCAGGTTTCTCAAAAATAATAGAAAGGATAATGTATCATAGACTATACAAATTTCTTATTAAGAATAGAATATTGGTTAATATGCAAAATGTTTTCCGTAAAAATAAATCAAAAAATGGTTTCCGTAAAAATAAATCAACTGAAACAGCTACCTTCAATTTTTTGCAACTTTTTCTAAATTCCGTAAATAGAAAGGAATTAAATAGTGGATTCTTTTTAGACTTGTCAAAGGCCTTTGATGTCATCGACGATAAGTTACTGCTTAGGAAGTTATATGCCTATGGGATACGTGGAGTTGCCCACAAATGGTTTGAATCATATCTGTCGGACAGGTATCAGAAGGTGGAGATAAGCCATGCAGATAGGACATATTCATCAAGATTTGAGAGAGTTTTGTATGGGGTACCCCAGGGATCTGTATTAGGGTCATTACTGTTCTTAATATTCATCAATGACCTACCTAGTCAACTATCTGAAGCAGAGGCAATACTGTTTGCTGATGATACAAGTTTGTTTGTTAAAGCAAATTGTGAAGCTGACTTACAGGAAAAAGTCACATTAGCAACAAACGAAGCAGACAGATGGCTTAATGAAAACAGACTCGTTGTGAATGCCAAAAAACAACGTGGATCAACTTCAGACATATTACAAATAAAATAAAAACTAACCTTACAGTAGAACTGGGTAAGTGTAAGATTGAACAAGCATCATACACTAAATTCTTGGGAGTATGGTTTGATGAACACTTAAGATGGGAAAAGCATATAATATCATTGAACAAAAAATTAAGTCAAACATGTTATATACTTATAATGCTTAAAAGCTCATGTAATATTAAAACAGTGTTATGTGTTTATTTCTCATTCATGCACAGTTTATGAAGATACGGTGTACAGATTTGGGGGAACAACAGTCTAACAAAACATTCATTTAGACTACAAAAGAAGGCAGTCAGAATAATAAAAGGTATAGGATATAGAGACTCTTGTAGGCATGCTTTCAAAGAATTAAAAATCATTACACTACCATCCTTATACATATATGAAAGCATACGTTTATTAAAAGAACACGAGGAATTTTCTACATTAAACAAGGAATAGGAATGATTTCCACAGAGAAGTTAATAAAACAGCTATGTATCACAAAAGTGTACTTTACCAACCCATAATCCTCTACAGTGCTCTCCCCAAAGAACTAAAAATAATACGAAAACTGCACATATTTAAAAGAGAATTAAAAAACATGTTATTGAGCAATAGTTTTTACAGTATTGAAGAGTTTATGAATCATTGACAGTAAAAGTGCAGTTAATATTTCCCTGACATAATAAAAATGTGTAATTGCTCACACTTAAATACTTGATGTTTCTATGAAAGTGTGAAACAGTGTTAATGTAAGAATGGAAATAATCTTTGTTGTGAGAATGACTAGCTTTTTTTTGTACGTTGTTATCCTACTTGTATATTTTTATGTTAATGTTCTTATAGTTCTATTAAAATTGTAATGTCTAAGTGACAAGTAAATTCAATTATAAATTGTCATGTACATGTATTTTAAATTGTAATGTTTATTGACAAGTCCTATGTCATTTTGATGATGTACCACAAGGACACTAATAAATTGAATTGAATTATGGATATAAAGTTTTGCAGAAATGATGTTTTAGTCTCATTTTAATAAAAAAAAAGGCAACATGGAATAATATTTGCCTTCAAAAACATGGAAAAAGATCTTGAATTTGAAAATGATCAATTGCAGGACACCTTGCATAGGGTATCAAACTGATCTACTAAAACAATTCAGGAAAAAAAAAAAAACTAAATGCAACTGCACATACCTCCACAATGCATTCAAAAGATGGTTGCAAGTATTTCTTTTTGCAAAGTGCTATAAATCAGTAGTGCTTGGTAATACAGTTCTCAGTACTTCGACTAGTGTAGTAGCAAAATTTGGTGGAAGGGGCCATCACATTTTTAAAAGGAAATTGACAGATTTACTGAAAAAGAATGTACACTTTGATCCCCACATACAGAAAGTCATTACTGTGGATACCAGCACACTTCTGAGAAGGAAAGAAAATGCCTATGTTTCAAATTAAACATAAACATTAGGTATGTGTGATCTGTATTTAGGGTTTTACAAAGGAACAGAATTACAGCCCATCATTGTCTTACGGTCAATATTTTATTGAAGATTTTAACCTGCATTCCCCTTTTTCTAAGGAACCTGTCAATGAGAGATTTAAAATTGCAACCAGATTGTAAATGTAGGACAAAGGGTAATACTGGAAAATTTATCACAACTTGCAACTTTGGAATGACAAGGAAAAAAAAAAAAATAAAAATAAACACATTAACTTGCCCTGACATTTCAGCACACTTGGAATTCATGACCTTTGGAGTGAAGAAGCTATAATCTTTATATGGTATGGTCTTTCCTCAGGAAGAACAGATGAAACTGGAATTCAGTACTAAACTGAGAAACTGAATAACAGCATGAAGGATATTGGAAGATATTTAGATAGATGTTATGGACAAAACAGTAATTTCGAAATCCTATGGTAGCACGTTATCTTGTTAACAAAGAGGCAAGGAGTTGCACACTATACATTACCCTATGATGTGAATTGAATAGTGTGCTTCAAACATATTTATTTGCCTTTACTCTGAAAGGGACCAGCTTAGTGTGCAAAGAACAAATGACTGTGTCAGTTGTCCGCCTACTTAGCTGGGTGGTAATGTGCTCGCCTCCAGTGCAAGCAGGCCCGGGTTCGATTCCCGGCTGGGTTGGAGATTTTCTCCACTCAGGTACTGGGTGTTGTGTCGTCCTCATCGTTATTTCATACTCATCATCAGCACGCAAGTCGCCCAATGTGGCATTGACCGAAATAAGACTTGCACTTAGTGGCCGAACTTCCCCGGATGGGGTCTCCAGGCCAACAATGCCATACACTCATTTCCATTGTATCAGTTGCTGAATGGGATTGGCCATTCACAGAAAGTAGTCTGCTGATCGGCAGCAAGCAAAACGGCTGCATAGTCAGTGTTTTTATAGAAATTCCCTCCTTGCATAACCCCCCCTCCATTTGCCCATATCTTTTACCTAAATCTAGCATCGGAGGATTGAGTTAATGAAGCAGATGAGATATAGGTTGTGGAGGGTGAATAAATCAAAAGTTTCATTGCTGGTGGCACAGGATATGTTACAGTTTCGTGAATGTTGGGTATTTGTTATTTTAAGGTATTTGCTTCAAAACTTGTCACAAGATAATATATGAAGTGATCATAGTCCCGTTTTCCTCAGAATCACGGCTGCTCTAAAATAACAAAACGTTTTCTGCCACAGCAGGCACTAGAAGAGAAATTTCATAATAACTGTAATTTTCTAGTGTTAATGATAACAGTATAATAAAATACTTTCACGTGTACTATCTGTATTTTTTACAACAAACAAAGAAAAGGTCAAGGACATTTGTTCATCATCCAAAATATGTGCATGGCTTGGAAATCTAGTATCAAGTACAAAGACAGGTAAATTTATTTCAGAGCCTTGTTTCCACTGTCAGTTGTGCAATGCCATGATCGCACTGCTAAACTTTTTTTCCCAGTTGCATTCAGTTAACATCTAGCAGATTTGAACAATCACTAGGTTCACTTCTTTGAAGTAACTTTTGTTATATTATTTTTAAAACATGTAATCTGACTTTCACTCTTGAGGTGTATATTTAAATTAATATTTTTCTCAATTCCCATGTCCCTGTACTGAACCAATGTAGTTTCCACTGCTGTTACCAGAGTAACGTAAACAAATTCTTGTGCGCGTAGACTCCCTTTCAACCAAAGTCTTACAATTGCTGTTACACTGCTTGAACAGGACAATGTGGCCCGTGTAGCACAGATCAGTCTGGCAACAAGCATCGAAACATTATTTCGAGCTCTGAACGTGGCACGTACTGTCGTTTTTGTGGCAAGAAGTATTAAGTGCACCGGAAATTGTCCAATGAATCGGCATACACCGTGCCAACATCAGAACATTATAGTGAGAAAGTGTGAAAGTGGTTGCTTGTAGGCACCACCACCACCACCACCACCACCACTTGACAATTACTACCCACAAATTACGGCTTGCAAATGCCCAGAGGTGAATGTACAAGAAGCATGTGCTTCTCTTTCGGAGGCAACCGTCTCCACAGCGTCAATTTGGTCTTTGGGCACTTATTACAAACAACAATATAAACCTTCTAGCCTTGTGGTGCATGAACGACATCTAGAACAGAACCTGAATCAATGGCATCATGTTCTCTTCACTGGTAAGTGTAGAATTGGTCTGGTGCTCAGTTATCATTTAAGTGTACAGGTGTACCAGGACATGTTCGTCTGACCTACTGTCTGGCACCATAATCAACAATTTGGCACAAGAATACTTAGCCCTCCTTGTGAATACCTTCCTCCAGCAGACATGGATCAACCAATTGAAATGTCCTGAAGTTTCTGCAAGCACAGCAGAGATGGAGCATACTTGGGATCAGTCGAAACTTCCAGTGTGTAATCGCAGGAATTCATTTAATCTTTAACCAAGCAAGGACTGCTGTCGAACAATGGGACAAGCTCAAGTGACAATTTCTCAATCACATCGGGGAGAGCGTGCTGGGGAGCATCCAACGTTACATCACAAGGGGCTGACCAGCATGGAATTTGATTATTCGGGTACACATTTTGACCCCACTGGGGTGCAGAGAGGAAAAAGTTTTGTGTGTGTGTGTGCGCGCGCGCAAAATACCTGAAGCTGTTTCAACCAGACTTGGTACACACGTGGCTTCCTAATAAGAGAAAACTGCACCAAGCAACTATGAAAATATAAACTGCATGGCGCTGGCTAATTCTAATGAATTCCATTGCGCCAATAATTGATATCACAAGAAAACTGAAATTTGGATCTGGTTTTAGTTATACAAAGGTTTTAATCCATAAAAGAAAGTAGAAGAAATGTATTGCCAACTAATGTATAACTGTTACATGTGAAATAATGAAACAATATAATAAAAATATGATTCAGCACTCAGATCATAGCAGTTCAGTACGTTACTCCAGTTAGTACTGTAGGTGTCAGTGATTGTAACTTGTCCTTATGTTTTGTTCAAAAGTGATTATATAATTCAAGGAAAATTGTGCAAACAAAGTGAACCACAGAAAGAAGGTCAATAAGCCCTTTGGGGTGTACCAATTGAATGAAGCAAACATCAAACAGATTATTTTCACTTACCCCTTAGATTCGAGAGTTTTTCAGAGACAAGCAAACTGCTGAAATATTGCATGACAAGTGAGAAGACTGCCTGGGAAAGCTTTAGAAATTTCTTTCAGTTTCTTAAAAATTAAGAGAGTACAAAAAACAAGGAGTCTACTGGTGAACTGTACTATGTTATGAAAAGCTTGGCTGTTTTATTCCCCTAAAATACAATTATACTTCCTTCATGCCCACATTGACTTCCTCCCTGAAAACTGTGAACAGTTTCCCTCAAACCTGGTGAGTGATTTCATCAGTACGTTGCTGTCAAGGAAGATCTTCCTTGAAGAACCTTTTACAGACAAGGAAATCAAACTAGCAGCTTTCAAAGCACAAAAGGAAAATCACTGGGTTCAGACAGACTTACCATTTTACCAAGATTTTTGATGCATAATCAGAGCATCACTATTGGAATTGGCAAATTACATGTGACTGATTACCCAATGAACTGAAAGAGCAAATTTAATTATAATATCCAAAAACAAAAATGTTGGATGGGGTAAATGAGGCCTATCACACTCCTCAATGCTGACTTCAAAACAACAATTTGAGTGGTCAAACTAAAGATGGAATCTGTTTCGGGCGAAAGTCTTGGGACGTATCGGTGCTGCACCATACCTGATACTACTCACTGAGTTTGAAGAATCTTCCAATTACATCAGCCACTAATCCCTACTACAGACACTCGAGAAAATGGGTTGCGAAGATCGTTTGATGAACTTCAGAAGAAAGCTTATCATGAATGCTCCAATATCTTACTCAGTGGACACTTGAGAACACGTTTCTGCTGGTCAATCAGTGTGGCATGGATGTCTGCTGTCATTGGGGATCTTTAAGCCATTATTGGTTAACATAGCATCACAGGTACAAGGTCTAATACTCCATAGCATCAAAATGTACTCCACAACATACGCAAATAACATCTGTGTAACTGTCTTATTACCTGAAGCCCTCACAATGTTGGCACATATTCTCCAAGACTTCACAACAGCAACAGGTGTAAAATTTGATCAAAACATATGTTTAACATCAGACCAGCCATCAACATTACTGACAGCATAGGGCAGTGCAAAGCAAGCACATCACTTGAGTCACTTGACCTCTACCTAAATGCAGTTCCAGCTTGGATGATAATCTATTATTGGAAACAAATGCTAAATCAAATAAAGGCCATTTTGAAAATTCATTGGGACAGGGAACTAGACTTGCTTCAAAAACTGAAGACAGTTGACATATCAATAGCACCTAACTGTAGTACATGGCAAAGATATTGCATACCCCAGACCCACTGGCCAACACCATACAACAAGCCTTTTGCTGTTAGTCACACGGCATTTACATTTATTTAACGATAGGCAACGTGTTTAAAATACAATGTTACATACACACTATCATTTGCATAGGGAGGCCTTAGTCTCTTGAGCTTGAAAAATAAGTACAGAACACCTTTAATTAATCACATAAAGAAAAAAGAGAAACCAAAATCCAAGTTTAATCATAAATCTCGTACTCAAACATAAGCTGGAAAATACCTTGCCACTGATAATCCTAGCTGAAATTAACATTTTCTATCAGCACAGCAGGCAATATTACCTTGAGTTTAGCTACATAAATGGCAAAGTGGACAAACCAAATTTATTTACCAATATAGACATTTAAAAATAAAACAGCTCACTATAACAAAACTAAAGAAAAATATCATCAATCAAAATTGATCAGGTAGAGAAATGTTCACAACGTGCACATCATATTGGTCATGAAATCTAAAAGGTACATCACAATCTATGGCAAATTCCTGACCACTGCTGAACTCCACAAAATCCACCTTAGACTAAGCATTAAGTATGTGGATACATTGGTCCACAAATTTATTTACAGACATGCAGGTGATATTTGGAATAATACATTACTGGGCAGCATGTTAAATATGCAGAAAGCTTTGGCAACATGCTAAAACAATGACCACATCATATATACAACAAGAAGAAGAAGTAGAAGACAAAAACAACCATCAGCTGCTTCTGTACATTTAGCCTATGAAAGAAATTCCAATTCCTGTGGAAGGAAAAAAAAACCTAAAATTTTTGTATATTGTGCCAAATAACAGACATCTTTTGTATGTCACTTGGTGTGAATATATCTGTAGTATGTAGAAAAATTAGTTACTAACAATAAATTATTTTTGACAAAAATGGAGAAAAAGAACTGCTGCACTATTGCTGAATATGCTCTGGATGCTACTTGTAAGCAACAAGGCAACTGAAAATTCACGGTTTATAGTTTGATCAAAAATTCTTAAAAAATGTCATGTCAGAGTTTTGATGATAGTAAAAGTGTTTATAACACTCAAGAGGTGCTTCCTGTTATTTTATTTATTTATTATAAATTAAAAGATTGTATGTGCATATTGGATAATGTCTATAAGAAACTGCAAGAAAAAAATGGAAATATCTTCAGCTTTTGGTTTAATTTGCCAATTTTATTAGATAGTGTTCACTGAATTTTATTAGTGCAAATGTTTGGCATCGAGTGAGTGATTTTTACAATTATTAACAATATTCCCATATATTAAAAATTTCTAGGGTATGTTGCTACTCAAGTAAATACATATATTGATGGTATGAAACAGGACACGTACAGTAAAGCCTTCCCACATTTTATGTTTACCCTCTTTTTACATTAATTTTTGTCAGCTACAACTCAAGTCCTATTCTCTCAATACAATGCTTCCTCATCATTGATGATTCAGTGTAACATTTCCCACATTTTTTCTTTGAAATTACTGCAAGCTTCAAAATTGATTTTCATACAGATTTCTGCAGAAAATTCATCATATTCCTGCTCAAAATCAGTCTTGGAGCAAAACAGAAAATGCATACATGTGATGTTACTGATCATGTAATGTAGCTTTAGTATGGTAGGCAAGATTTTCATTGTGGCTTGATGGCTCCTGGCTGCCTGTGTAATGAATTCAGTGTGTCAGGAATCGCTGTCTTAATTATAATCATGATCTGATAATGACTAGTAGCAACCTCCCTCATGTTGATTGCTTTGTATTACAACAGCTTTAATTTAATTTGACAGTCACTTTTACAAAAAACACCGCTTTTGAAGAAGGCCGCCTCTATAAAGCACTTTCACAAATTATTGTTACTTCCGTGTGAAATATGCTAGTATGTACTAGGCGCACAGCCTTAGGTTGGTACAACCTGATGGCAACAATTCCGCCTCAGTATGTTCCATAACATGGCAATATCCACCCTCCTCCTCACCCAGGATGTCCCTGTAGAGAGCGACCTTGTTGGTAAAAAGCTGCAGATTTTGTGCCTACTGTTATCTGTTTAATTATTTAAGATTTTTTAATTAGACAAACTCAATTTTTTTTTAAATTTAATATTTTGAACAAGATAAATGTAATGTCAGTAAGAGTAATTTATTCATTTTCACTTGTGCCTCCTATTCTTCCCTGTAATTTACACTTTTGGGTTCATGATGCCTGCACAACACAACAAATACAGTGTGTTATTATTACATGTATCTCACATTCAAACAGATAAAACTGCACTGCACTGCACTAGTGCAGTTTCATGCACTGCTGAATGTGCCATCCTTGTGATAAGAACACTCCATATCTGTTATCCCAATAAAATGTTGAAACTACATAAATTTCTTACGATGGCTATTTTTCTCATCATATTATGTCTAAATAAATGTGTAAATGTTAAATATAAATAATCTACAGATTTTCAATGTAAATTTGCTGCACAGTCCAAACTGACACACTGTGACTGTGTGTGTGTGTGTGTGTGTGTGTGTGTGTGTGTGTGTGTGTAAATGGCAAAATCCTTTCCTGTCACTGACGTCAGCCATCTGGCTAGTAGTCAGCTTGTAGTCCACAAATAGTTCTGTATGTGGGGTGTGGGGTAAGACATCCCTAGCACTCCGATTTGGGTATTGGAAAGTGATGTAAGCATTACTCTGGAATACCGGCATTTTCAGTCCGGAAGAAGGGGAGGGGTGGGGGAAGCTTTTGTGGTAAGACAGACATCCCTAGCACTCCGATTTGGGTATTGGAAAGTGATGTAAGCATTACTCTGGAATACCGGCATTTTCAGTCCGGAAGAAGGGGAGGGGTGGGGGAAGCTTTTGTGGTAAGACAGACATCCCTAGCACTCCGATTTGGGTATTGGAAAGTGATGTAAGCATTACTATGGAATACCGGCATTTTCAGTCCGGAAGAAGGGGAGGGGTGGGGGAAGCTTTTGTGGTAAGACACTCTCCCATATGCCCTTAGGAGCAGGGTGAAGTTGTAGCACGTAAAAATGAAATATATTAGTGTTGAACACACAGTTGTTTTGGTTGCTTAGGTTTTGGTGAGCGTCTTGCTGATGTTCAATCCCTTGGACTGTAGGGGACGGTGGAAAGTGCGATATGTAAAGTATAAATGTGGAAAACCTGGAGAAATTTCAACAAATTTAGCCGACCCATGGCTTCGTATCTAGGAAGAAATACTGCAGAGGTCAGACACCTGCAGAACAGTGAATGGGGGTGGGGCTGGGAAAAAAGTGACACTTACAAGTAATGAAAAGTGACCAATGCTAGTGCTGTTTTCAATATTGCTAGACCAATTCATGATCATTCCATCTAGATCTCATCCCTGTGAGCAGTAGTTTGGGTGAAAATGTAGTGTTACATTCAAATACTCAAAAGCAACTGACATTCATGTCAAATCACAAAATTCAGGTTTTCAGGGCTGATTGGTGACAGTTATGATGACAGCACATCTGTATAAGATTGAGATAGATAGTAACAGGGCAATGCCAAATAGTCAGCTAGTACATTAGGACATTTCATTTTCTCTCTTTCGTTCTTTTGTCTGACACTTTCCTCCCATCCTTCTTTGGTTTCATGCTTAGGAATTTGAGAGCAACAATGTGAAGCGTGATAGCAAAAACTAATATTATTATGCAAGCATTTCTGCTTCCTCTGAGAAACACAACAGACAAGAATGTATACCAATATCTTTTTCGCTTTATTTATGTTGTGCCTTCTTGAGTAGCACAAACTGAATAGTCTGGAACATATTAATGAATCATAGAGATAAAGAAATCTGTTATAAGAACTCTAGATTCTACTGTCATTTTTTCGGGTTCCAGTTTACCTTATATTTTTGCTGTGTACGTGATTTACCATACATTTTATTAACATTTTGCCTCTTATCAATGTCGTGACAAATTATGGCAAAAACAGGTAACAGATGTTTGCATATAATTATGATGCACAATTTGTGACACAGCAACACAGATTAACAGAATATCAAGCTTCAGAAATGAACATACCTGTTTTGGGCATTAAAAATAGAAGACTTGGTGCTATGAGATTAGTTACTTAAAGTAGAATATTCAATTCAGACAAGCTTTGAGTATTCTGAATGTGAGGTAACTTTCCAATAGAAAGCTGAATTGTTGAAAGATATTACGGAAAACTGGGCTGCTACTGATACAGTCCAATTTGTATTGGTGTGTGGATAATTCAGTTACACACAAAAGTTCAAGTTCTTAATGTGAGTGATCATCCACTGATATTGGAGTGCTACATTACGGAATTATTCTCTGTGTCAGTCTATGCAATAAGAAACAGATCTAGCAGTCACCTTTCTTGCTATGCCATCGGGACACTTCATCCATAACTGCATGGAAATCAATATAAATCTGCATTGCATAGCTTGTTTTTTTGCACACCATGACAGTTTTACTTTTAGCACTTAACAGAGAGAGAGAGAGAGAGAGAGAGAGAGAGAGAGAGAGAGAGAGAGAGAGACTGTCTTTTCATTCAAAAGCACAAATCCCCTTGGATACACTCACATACAAAGCAGTGAATATTCAATAAAATGAGCAAGTGTGCATCGTAGTCAGTTCAGCAGCTGACATATGTATGAACCTTAAATTACATCAATTCATTCTTTTTAAACATACACAAATCCAACCACAAAACAGAAAAATGACCAAGTGATATGCTATAGATTAAGGAATGCTAGGTTTCTTACCAAAAAGTATTTATTTTCATTTTTACTTTAAGGTCATTAGTATTATGCAATTTATGCATAACCTTTAGTAGGTAATTCAAATATCCTGGAGCTAAGCTGTATCAGAATCCTTAATTTTTTATTTCTAGCCTCACTATATCTTCTACACATATTTATTGTATAACTATTGTAAAGCAAATCTCAATAATGAAAGGGGCTGAAAGGAAACTGAACAGAGTTACAATCATATTTTGGAATAGTGCAGAGGGTTATTATGTATTTCACTGGTTAAGTTCAACATCAGTAGCTCCAGAAATATTGATCTGGGCACAAATTTTCTTTACGCAACTGCTATATGAGCTGCATCAAACAGTATATAATGGAGACTGTCTGGTACAGACAATTACATGCATGATTTTGGTAAAAATGCTCTCCGATATTCATGCTTAATAAGCAATTTGCTGTGACAAATTAATAGTGCAGTACTTTAGATAAGAAAACCAGCCGTGTGCTGCATTTATATTTTATCACAGTGATATCTTCCAATATACCAAAAGAAATTTTACATACTACCTGATCCAATAGTTCTAATAATGCTACTCATCTTATGAAGTGAAAACTTTTCATCAAGTTTTGACACATTTTAATAAAAAAAGAAGCATATAACATATATTCCACATTACTCTAAAGGAGTCTGGCATCTGTTTACAACATTAAACCTAATAGATAATAAATATTGTATTTATAATGATATATGGTGCATTACAAATCCGAGTTGTTCCACCATCATTATCCTGATATTACTTGGGTATACTCTTAACCAAGTATTAATGTAACAAAGATAACACTTTTAGGTAGTAACTGCACAAAATAAATTACAGAACAAAACCAAATGGCAGTTGTGCATAATGTCTTTACAAGTTATTCAGGATGGTTGCACAGAAGTGTGATGATAATATTACTAAAACAAACACTCCCAATTGTATGACAGCTTTATTAACCAGTGAGATGTCAAAACAAAAAGACAAAATTACTCTGAACTGTTATCTGTCCTCCCAAACAATAAAGTTTAAGCACATTTTTTTATAGGGCTTAATTGATTTAATTACAGCAAATACAAATAAAATGTGGTAATAAAGACTACTACTGCAGCAGCACATGCCCATATTAATCGAAAAAAGTCTATAAAATCTGATGCACGGTGCTCACCTAAATAGATTTCATGAGATTGTTACAGAAATTCATTTGTTAGACCTGTTAATAGTTACACATCTGCATTTAACAGAGAGCAAAGTTTAATCCCTCACATGAATAATTAACAGTCTATGAGTGTGCCAGAACTGTAAAGCACTCTGTGCAATAAATCACAGAAGACATTACAAAATAATAAAGGTAGGGGGGGAAAAAAGGAAATAAAACGGATAGGACTTCTCTCTTTGCCTTAACAAAGACTATGTCTGAAAAAAAAAAAAAGATATTTTACATTTGCATTTATGGAAAACAAGATCAGTTCATTCTCAACAGTCTACCACGCACATCCACATCTTGCAGATTCAAGTACACACACACACACACACACACACACACACACACACACACACACACACACACACAGCGCACACACAAGCTATTTTACAACAGTCTGCAAAAGCTGGTCAGACTGACATGCCCGAGGTGTTTATTACCAAGTATATTAACATATATATCAAGGTTTAGTTACGACTTACTTATATAGTCATATACATATATATAACAATATACAACAGAACCCTACCCCAAATGTAAGAATGTCACAATAATTCAAATCTTTAATACAAAGATCTGAGACTGCTGAATATATATTTGCTTTTAAAATTTAGCAAAAACTGTGACAGACTAATGAGTGACCACGGTCACAGTCAACAAATAGATATCCTGACTCCCACGAAGAACAAGAGGATGTCTCTTTATGTCAGACTCACCAACTTTCACACAGTTTGTACACAGATGGCAAAATATAATTACAAATAAATGAAGGATCCAATGAATTAACAGTGGAATTTAATTCTAAGCAGCTGGACTAGATACAGGACCAATAGCCATTTGTTAACGAGGTGGCGGGGGTTCGGCAGAACGATTCCTAGTGCCTGCACTAGCTTCTGTGGCTCCCGTGCTACTGCCAGTTCCTGGTCGAACAGGCTTCCTACGAGAAGGAGCAGGGGAAGAGGCGCCGCCTCGAGCACCTGGTACGGGAAGAGCTGCAGCCACTGAGAGAAGAGGGGATGGGGCAACTTCCCTGACTGTGCCAGTGCCTGTCACAACCCGGACTGCCGGGACCACTTGCACTCGCTGCGGAGGTGGCGGCACCGACTGTCGATTCGGCACTGGAGCAGGGCCTCTAGCAACAGTTGGTGCAGCACGCCTTAATGTTCCTGGGACAGGCTGCGATTGTTGCTGGGCCTGTGGGAGAAGATGCTGATGCTGCTTAACAACTTGCTGCTGCAGTAGGTGCTCTCGATAGCGCACTGTGTGGGGCATACAGGTAGAAACCTGTGCAGCTGCCACAGGTGCAGGCTGATGACACTGTCCGACGGACTGCTGAGGTGCAGTTATCCCTTGGGAGTCCGTGCTTCTCCCCTCTCCTTCCGAGAGATTTTTTGTATTATCTAATGGGGCACCAGCTGATGTTTTCAAAGTTACACACTCTTCCTCTGCAGCAGCTTTTTCTTCACTTTCTTTCCGTACTCCTATCACTTCGGCACCTTTTCCCGTCAAGGACAGCTTCGACGCTTCTTCGACAATTGATGATAAAACAACTTCCTGCACAAAGAGGCTACGATTTGCCCTTTCTCGTTCCAAAACTTGGAGCTCCGCATCTGTCAGATGTGGATTGAAGCATCTGTAATCAAAAAATATTCTATGTATTTCTAATACCAAATAATATTACATAGCTTTGAAAAAATATCTATAGTTATTCAAAAATGCGTTACAACCAGATCCTGCATTTTCTAAATTTGACAGCAGAAGACAAATAAAACAAAGTACATTTAAAGCAAGAGTTATGTTTCTTTGAGGCATGTAACTCACAAACAAACAAACAACAAACAATTTAATGCTGTTCATTAATGCCCCTCACCCTCATCCAAAACAGAGGTTAAATTTTCTCAGAGAGGGTTCAGAGTTGGTTACAGATAGCCTTTATCTGTAGCTGAACTGTAGTTCTGAATGGCATTTCTCCACGGTCTATACACTTTTTTCATGAATGTCGACAAATGGGGGAGTCGTTTATAGGATTAAGTGAGTTTTCTTTGCTAAGAATAAAGAAGTAGCGGCATTGTCACGATTGATCCACTGGCAGTAATGGATTGAGGGATTGGCGATCTGCTGGTCAAATGTTACACCATCACGGATCACTCCTCGTCCTGCCTTGTAGGCAGCAGTCGGCCAATTACAACAGGCCCAAAGCCCTTTCCTTGATTGATGCTTATGTTTTCTTCACTAAAACCATACAAGGAGAGAAGCAGTACAGAGGGAGCAAGCTCGACATAGTTCACACAGTGCAGTAACTATAAATGTCCTTTTGCTTCATACAAAACAGCTCAAAAAAAAGCAGAAGTGCACGGAGATAATGAACGCTTAAATGTTTCATGTGACAAACTGAAGGTGGTTGTTGTGGTCTTCAGATCTCAGACTGGTTTGATGCAGCTCTCCATACTACTCTATCTTGTGCAAGCTTCTTCATCTCCCAGTACCTACTGCAGCCTACATCCTTCTGAATCTGCTTAGTGTATTCATCTCTTGGTCTCCCTCTATGATTTTTACCCTCCAGTACTAAATTGGTGATCCCTTGATGCCTCAGAACGTGTCCTACCAAGCGATCCCTTCTTCTGGTCAAGTTGTGCCACAAACTCCTCTACTCCCAATTCTATTCAATACCTCCTCACTAGTTATGTGATCTACCCATCTAATCTTCAGCATTCTTCTGTAGCAACACATTTCGAAACTGAAGGTATCTAACTGAAATGTTTTATAACAGTATTTATTGTTACTCATTACATGTCAGTTCTCAAAAATATGTCCATCACTTGCAGACTACTACACTGTTACTGCACACAGTATTGTTTGATTGCTAACACTGACATCAGCCAAACACCAAAATACTTGCCACATAAATATTTTCTTATCTTTACTAATTCAACCAGGATGCTGAGTATTCAAGAAAATGTTTTCTACTTTCCACACAAATCCATGTTAGAATGTAAAAGAAGCGAAAGTGACCACTGAATATGTCTACAGTAATCATATAGAACATATGGCTGTTAATAAAAGCGGAGGGGGAGGGGAACTATTGTTAAAAATTATTGTTTATTGTGAATCTACATCTACATCTATACTCCGCAAGCCACCCCACGGTGTGTGGCAGAGGGCACTTTATGTGCCACTGTCATTACCTCCCTTTTCTGTTCCAGTCGTGTATAGTTCGCGGGAAGAACGAATGTCTGAAAGCCTCCGTGCGTGCTCTAATCTCTCTAATTTTACATTCGTGATCTCCTCGGGAAGTATAAGTAGGGGGAAGCAATATATTCGATACCTCATCCAGAAACACACCCTCTCGAAACCTGGTGAGCAAGATACACCGCAATGCAGAGTGCCTCTCTTGCAGAGTCTGCCACTTGAGTTTGCTAAACATCTCTGTAACACTATCACGCTTACCAAATAAACTGTGACGAAACGCGCCGCTCTTCTTTGGATCTTCTCTATCTCCTCCATCAACCCGATCTGGTAAGGATCCCACACTGATAAGCAATACTCAAGTATAGGTCGAACGAGTGTTTTGTGAGCCACCACCTTTGTTAATGGACTACATTTTCTAAGTACTCTTCCAATGAATCTCAACCTGGTACCCGCCTTACCAACAATTAATTTTATATGATCATTCCACTTCAAATAGTTCCACATGCATACTCCCAGATATTTTACAGAAGTAACTGCTACCAGTGTTTGTTCTGCTATCATTTAATCATACAATAAAGGATCCTTATTTCTATGTATTCACAATACATTACATTTGTCTATGTTAAGGGTCAGTTGCCACTCCCTGCACCAAGTGCATATCCGCTGCAGATCTTCCTGCATTTCGCTACAATTGATAACAACATGCTGTGTTCTGTTTGCTAAAAATGTTTCAATCCAGCCACACAGCTGGTCTGATATTCCGTAGGCTCTTACTTTATCAGGCAACAGTGCGGAACTGTATCGAACGCCTTCCGGAAGTCAAGGAAAATAGCATCTACCTGGGAGCCTGTATCTAATATTTTCTGGGTCTCACGAACAAATAAAGCGAGTTGGGTCTCACACGATCGCTATTTCCGGAATCCATGTTGATTCCTACAGAGTAGATTCTGGGTTTCCAAAAACGACATGATACTCGAGCAAAAAACATGTCCTAAAATTCCACAACAGATCGACGTCAGAGATATAGGTCTATAGTTTTGCGCATCTACTCGACGACCCTTCTTGAAGACTGGGACTACCTGTGCTCTTTTCCAATCGTTTGGAACCTTCCGTTTCTCTAGAGACTTGCGGTACACGGCTGTTAGAAGGGGGGCAAGTTCTTCTGCTTACTCTGTGTAGAAACGAATTGGTATCCCGTCAGGTCCAGTGGACTTTCCTCTGTTGAGTGATTCATGTTGCTTTTCTATTCCTTGGACACTTACTTCGATGTCAGCCATTTTTTCGTTTGTGCGAGGATTTAGAGAAGGAACTGCAGTGCGGTCTTCCTCTGTGAAACAGCTTTGGAAAAAGGTGTTTAGTATTTCAGCTTTACGCATATCATCCTCTGTTTCAATGCCATCATCATCCCAGAGTGTCTGGATATTCTGTTTCAAGCCACTTGCTGATTTAACATAAGACCAGAACTTCCTAGGATTTTCTGTCAAGTCGGTACATAAAAATTTACTTTCGAATTCAGTGAACGCTTCTCGCATAGCCCTCCTTGCGCTAACTTTGACATCATTTAGCTTCTCTTTGAGAGGTTTTGGCTGCGTTTAAACTTGGAGTGAAGCTCTATTTGTTTTCACAGTAGTTTCCTAACTTTGTTGTTGAACCACGGTGGGTTTTTCCCGTCCCTCACAGTTTTACTCGGCACCTACCTGTCTAAAACGCATTTGACAATTGTCTTAAACTTTTTCCATAAACACTCAATACAACAATAAACATGAAAACCACTACAATTTACTTTGCTTTCTATTCATTATCTTTGTTATTATGGCATTTATCTGTTCTACAACTTCTTTCCCAATTTGTAGTGATCTCCAGCTCCATAATTTTGGATAAACTTTTATTCATTTAGTCTCAACACTTACGGTCTATTAATTTTGTTTCTTCAGCTGCATACATTGGATAAAATACAATCCCCAATCTCTACGATTTTCATAATAATCATTTTCAAGCAAAATCTATGAACAAAATACTGGACTGCCTAGTGAATAATAATGAATAAGATTGTTTATCTTGCATACTGAGCTTAGGTTAACTAACACACTGAAGCTGATGGTCATACTAGATACGTTCACTATGTTTTAACCATAAAATCAGATAGATATATGTCATACATTCTTCACTTCTGACTTATTTATTTGTGATTTAAACATCTGTTTTACATTTGTATGTGGTGAGACTAATTGTTTGGCTTGTTGTAAGTGCATTGTTGATGGCTAACAGATGCCAGTCTCTCGTGAATGGTACCAGTGTTACGAGAACTGTGCAAGCGCGCTCGTAATATTGTTGAAGGTTGTTTTGTTCCATAGAAGCTACCATGTTGTGCTATTGTGTGCATCCTCCCCATGCGTAAAAACAGAAATAGTGAATATGGCTAACAGGCATCACTTGTCAAACTTAGAGATTGAAGAACTCTTAAACAATGGCTCAGAACCTCATGATCTTTCAAATGACATCAGTGATTTTTCAGAAGACGACGATGACTCACGTGGGCTGGAGAGCGAAACCTGTGCTGCTGATAGAAACAATGGTAGTAAGTATGAAGAAGCTAATGCACAAGTTTCTATTAGTCAGGTTTGTCATTCAGTTCAACAGCCTGCCCTTCATAATGAATGGTGTCATTCTGATGCACTCCCTGAATTACCTCTGTTTGGAGAAACGAGTGGAATTCAGGTTCCTGTCGATACATTATCGTCAGAACTAGACTGTTTGTTGCAATTTTTTGATCAGAGCGTGTATCTAAAAGTAAAGTCAGAGTCAAATATATATGCTACTGATACTGTTTCTGAACTTCGCCGTCAGAACAGAATCAAACCAAAATCTTTATGGAAGAAATGGAGAGCAGTCAAGATACGTGAAGTACATCAATCGCTTTGCACGAGTGTGTTGTAAAGAAACCTAAACTTAGGTATTATGGTTCTGAAGACCCTGCGCTTGCTTCATCATTTGCTTCTCAGCTAATGTCATGAGACAGATTTTTTGCCAGATTCAAGATGCTGCATGTGACCAACAATGTGCTATGGATACCTCAACAAGAACCAGGCCATGACCCTCTGTATAAAGTAAGATCTGTTTGGGACTTTTTCACAGAAAGATGCAGAAAAGTCTTTTATCCATAACCAAATCATACTGTGGATGAAGCAATACATCCTATTTGAGGAAGAGTTGGATTGTGCGTTTACCATATTTACTCGAATCTAAGACGCACTCAAATCTACGCCGCACCTGAAAAATGAGACTCGAAATAAAGGGAAAAAAATTTCCTGGATCTAAGCCGCACCTGAAATTTGAGACTCGAAATTCAAGGGGAGAGAAAAGTTTTGGGCCGCACCTCCAAATCGAAACAAAGTTGGTTCATTTTAATGTGAGACACAATTTAGGTCGAATGAATGACGATACAGCTACAGTAGTTTGGTTCGAGTCTTAAGCTTAGCAGTTAAGCTCTACCAGGTAGCCATTGCTATGCGTCAGGCACTCCGTCCGTATTTATATGGGTACCCTTCCTTTTTCACGTGCTTCGTCTGGTTTGAATTGACTGCTTATTTTTCTTTGATCTCACAAGTGCCATTCTCTTTGTTACAGCTGTTTACGTTACTCTAAGCTGAAAATGCATTACTGTACTGTAGCATGCATGGTTTGTCGCATTCTGATGAGTGTTTACGGCCTGTCGCCGCTAGCGGCATGGCTTGCTTTTGTGCGCGCTACCGCCGCTTACAGTTGAGAGAGAGAGAGAGAGAGAGAGAGAGAGAAAGAGAGAGAGAGAGAGAGAGAGAGGAATCGTCTCATTAGTGAAACAATGGCAAGAATGGCAAGAGACTGCTATTTGTTGTTACTTACACTGCTGCTTTCTTTGACCATGATCAACAAAAACCAAATGATAGAGGATGTTCTGAACGAGAGTTTGGCGAAAAATTTTCTCCGTTTGAAAATCTTTGCGGCCGCTTCTTTAGTACATCAAATTCTGCACAGAAATTAGTCATCTTAGATTTAAAAATCTAGTCAGTTGCCGTGCTTTATTTCTGACTGTATCACTATTACGCATAAGAATAATACGAATATAAACATGACATGATATGTATATTCTTCCACGTTTGCTGTTATCTCATTCTAGTTTCGTAGTTTATTGGGCAGACAGGATTTAAATGAGATAGCAGCAAACACGAAAGAATACATGGCAAAATGTTTATTTTCGTATTATTGTTATGGTGAAGAGAATACAGCATGTGATTCACATTTCATCAGGTTCCTATTAGCAAACACCCCAAACAGTCTTACCAGTTGGGTTTTGGTAGTACATTGAAATTCTGCTACATTCGAAAATGAACAATACGAAATTTGTATTTACTTCGTTGTATAATGTATGAAAATGCAGTGGTCAAAACTCGGAGCGGAGAAAAAAAAGCTCGTCTTCCACCTTTTTTTAAAAATTCTTTTACTGACGCAGAGGTTTTGGCGCCAGTATTTATCTTTGTGCCTACAAAGCATGCCTGTGTAGCGCTACATATATTCAACGGCAGAAGTTAGTTGTGGCGGCACCTACCAACATTTTTCAGAACTTCTGCTTGCTTTGCACTCGATTGTAAGCCGCAGGCGGTTTTTTGGATTACAAAAACCGGAAAAAAAGTGCGGCTTAGATTCGAGTAAATACGGTACATGAAAGACAAACCAGAGAAATATGGGATAAAACAGTATGTTGTAAACGATGCTCGAACAGGTTACATTGCAATTCTGAAGTTTATACTGGAGGAAAAGGAATGTTGACAATTTTGTCAAATTCCTGCTGCTGAGGCTGTGTTCCTCTTACCTGAGAAGAGGACATGGGGAATACATGGACAATTTTATACAAGTCCTGCAGTCTTTGAAGAACTATGGGAAAGAAATATACTGCGAGTTGTAATTGTGATGAAGAACGGGATAGGTTTGCCTAGAGACCTAATAAATCAAAAACCAAAGAAACGAGAAGTGACATTTCATCGCAAAGGACACCTTTTCTGCTTGAGATGGAAAGACAAACTTGTTGTACACATGTTGTCAACACAACATAAGGTGACTGCTTCGCAGGTCCGTGTCAAATCCAGGAGTGGATATGTTGAGGTAGTAAAGCCAGATGTTGTACTAGACTACAACTTGTGTAAAATGTGTTTACAGAGGAGACCAGCTGATGAGTTACCATCCCTTCCAGAGAAAGATGGTGAAATGGTGGGAAAAGATTTTCAATATTTTTATGAAGACAATTGTGAATGCCACCATTATTCCCAATACCAAAATATCAAAAAAGTATGCATTAGCAGATTTTATCTGTAAATTAGGAAAGCAATTGGTTCAAAAAGGAGGAGTGAAACTAAATAAAAACATAAATTCAGCATCTGGAGTTGCAAGTGCAAATAGACTCACAGCACGTCATTTTCCTGAGAAACTGCCACCAACACGAAAGAAAACAAATCCAGCTAGAAGATGTAACATCTGTTGGGCACAAGGGAATATTGCAAGAAAAGGCAGTGAGCAAAGATACCAGATACTACTGTAGGCCATGTAACACAGGCTTTTGTGTTACCGAGTGTTTTGAAAGATTTCATACCCGAGTGAGGTTCTCTAAATTGTAAAAATGAGAAAGAGGAAAAAAACACATTTCACAATATAACACTTTACCTATAAATGAAGCATTTAGTATTTCCTGCTGGCAAGTGATTTTAAATCAACAGGGTACCATTCCCTACGACTTACAAAAATTTTGTCCACTTCAGGGAAAAATAAAACTGCTGAAAAAGAGTATCTTTAGAGTAATATCTACAAATCCTTGTATAATTTACTTGTGCTAAACGTAGATATATTCATAAAAAGAAAGGATGGGAGGTTAAGCTGATACACTGCCTTAAGAGATAAGTGGATTAGTAAATTTATTAAAAATTGTAAATTGTAGCAAATTTCCTCAGGCTCTGGGTACTAACTGGATAGCTGACTCGTTATAGACTCTAATGTGTTAGCAGTACACATTCAACAAAGCAAGCCACTTACTGTGAAACATTCATCTCCTGATTTTGAAAACACGTACGAACACATGCACACAGCCTGCTCCCATGAGGAACACCCTTCTCCTGATTATAATTGTTTTACTAGATTTATGCAACTTCGTATCTCAAGTAGAGATGTAAAATAACCAGCAAACCCACAGAGGGACAATTCCCGATGCAGCACAGAGAATAGAAAATTAATATCTTTGGCAAAATGAAAGTTCCAATTACCCCTTGTTCTGTGGTCATGCACAAAATGTTCTATCAACTTTTGTGTTGAGCATTTCTAGTGGGTTCAGGAACTTTCAGAACCTCCAACCAATTGCCTCCCAAACAACTGTGGCCTTACTGAAAAAGTTTATAATATTTAGAAACTTATACCCAAAATTATCTTGCACTACTTAGCAATGTATATTTCAAACTTTTGCTGAGCTGCATACTTGTTCGTGATTTCTGAAAGCCGTAACAGTCTAAACAGTCATGTCCCACAGTTAGTACTCTGTATCCATGTACTCAGTTTATTACCATCTACCACCTATGTAAGCCACCAGGTTCTTCTCTTTTAGGAAGCATGCACCCTTTCCACCATTTTATGATTCAATAAGAGGGCTAGTATTACAGTGATTTTACAAGTTTTTTGTGTTCCATTTAGTTCTTCCTGATATTTTTCATTTTTCTAAATTTATAGTTTCGTGCGTGTGTGTGTGTGTGTGTGTGTGTGTGTGTGTGTGTGTGTGTGTGTGTGTGTGTGTGTGAGAGAGAGAGAGAGAGAGAGAGAGAGAGAGAGAGAGAGAGAGAGAGGAGAGGAGGGGAGGGGAGGGGGGAGAGATCTTCATTACAACCATTCTGTTCCAACTTAGAACAGAATACACCCTATAACGATTATTAGCTGAAACTGCATCACGGGAACATGCCTTCTGAACACCTATTTATTTTTTGTGATACCTACCAGCAGTATATGCATCCCGTGAAGAGTTTCCAAGTCGAATCTCCTCAGTAGCCATACAATGCACTGGCATGCACCTCACGTAAGTCATTTTGTTTTTATATATGCAGCACAGGCTTATAACACTTACATGATATGGCACTTAAGCAACTTCACTCCAAAACATACACTGTTCCACTGTCATGCCCAACAGTGGCGTTATGTCCTGACTTTATGATAGTGCTGACAAGCAGCCAGCTTAGTAAAAATTGTAATCCAGCCATGGCTGGACTGTTCAGCCAAGTTACAGGATGTGCTCCCCATTTGTGACTAGCCATGAGGAGGGAGCTGCAGCTAATCTTAAGAAATGTGGTACTTGAAAATGTTGCAGTTGGTATCAATTTGATCGTAAGCATATTTACAATACTGTTTGGTAATGGTTTCTCTCAAGATACTGCTGCAGAATTAAGAAGTTATTATCACCAGTCAATGTCTGGCATCACAGTGGACGGGTGATTTTAAGTACACTGAAAATTTAATATAAAGAATGTAAAAAAAGTGCTAACACTGATACTACAGCATGACAAATCAACTACTAAAACTAGCCCTGCTGACTAGGAAAGCTAAAATAAAGTTACATAATACAATCATCAGACCTCTTCTAATCTATGGGGCAGAAACATGGAGCCTAAGGAAAACAGACCACCACCATTAACAAGTGTTTGAGAATAAAGTTTATAGAAAAATCTTTGGTCCATATTATGAAAATGAATCACAATGCTGGAAGAGAAGACAACATAGAAATCCACGAGCTATCACAACAACCAACGATAGTGAACATAATAAATGCTAGAAGACTGCAATGGGCTGGACATCTGATGAGAATGAAATAAGCTGAAATTGTGTTAAGAATATTCGAGGGGAAGCCATACGGTAAAAGACCAAGGGGGAGACCCAAGAGTACTTGGCACAATGAAATTGACTGCATATCTAAATGATTGGGGATAAATAACTGGGAAGAGGCAGCACAGGACAGGAGCAGCTGGATGAATTATGTGAGATCGGCATGGGAGCTTCAAGTTCCTTAGAAGCAGCCTACTGCTACTGCTACTAATGATAAATATACTTTCTGTGACCATGTAAAAAAGAATCAATTTCTTGCTGAGGAAAAGCCAATTAGTAAAATTAATCAACAATGTGAACTTGTTTGCTAATGAAATTCCCTACCAGGCCACTCCTGAGAGGCATTCCAGTTCTATAAGAATTAATGTCTTCTAGGAGAAGCCTGATTAGCTCTTCTCTTGATGTCACCGTTATTGTCAACTCAAAATATGCTGTAGCAGAAATTCTAATTCAGTTTTGAAAAGATAAAATGATTCTGGAAAAAGGAAGGACTTATAAGATGAAAAAAAATAGCAAGAAGATGTGGGTTACGAGATAAACCACATTAACATAGCATAACAGGACAGGATCATGCAACCAGGTAGTACTGAGAGACAAATGCATGCATCTTCATTACTTCAGCAATATTTCACATTTTGTAATTCCACACTGATTGCCCTAGAATCACTGCTCACATTTTACTACAGTAAGTATCCAACAAAGTATTTTTTTATGATATTATGTTTGGCTGTTGCATTATTTTTATATTACTACTGAATAAGACCATTTGAGAAAATCTGGAAAACTGAGATGAGGGTGCCGTGACAAATTACTATTTCAATTATGTATGAATATATGCATTACTATTGCATTATTACGCGCGCGCGCGCGCGCACGTGCGTGTGCGTGCGTGCGTGTGTGGGGGCGCGCGCGCGCACACTTGAAAGAAACGGCAAATGCACTAGTGCAATCTTGTCTAAAAGGAAACTGTAAAGCTTCCATATGGTCTGAACCAAAAGGTCACACTATCTTAACATTTTTCTTTACATTAATCTTGTCTATAATAGTGCTGCTGTGTTCCAAGATTTGGCCAATTTATTTTTTTTAACTTTGCAACCAGATGCTATTCCTGTTACTGCTGTCACCAGTTACTTGAGGGAGAGAAGTCACGTGCACCACCTGTCTGTGAATCGTGTAAATTTTGCTCTGCACATTTTCACTATTTGTTTATCATGATTTCTGAGGTGTTAATTGGGGACAAGCCTAAAAGAGCATGGGAAACTAACTACAATCCACAGTTGGCCAGTACACCAGCCATGATTGTTAATCGGACTTGCAGATTCAATCCAGGTGTGGTTTGCCTTCCTGTCTCGATTGCCACCACGCAACACATCTCAGATACGAAAAACCCTAGCCAATAGATCATACTAATGAAGTTATCTAGAAAGCTAGATTCCATAAAACTGTAAATATAAAGAAAACATTGTTTACTGGAAAATATTTATTGGTTCGCTGTAGCAAACACGAGCTGCTACTCAACATTCACCAAAAAAATTAATTCAGTTATCATGCCATGGGAATAAACTTCTATATTCTTTTGTCACGTAAATCTGCTGTCCAGTGTTCAAAACAGTGTGCAGCAGCCAATTACACATTTTCACGGCAGTATGAATGCCAACTAAAGAGCAATTTCTTCCACTAGAAACAAACCATGGGACATGAGCAGGCTCTGTACTACATGACAGATAGCAAATCCTTAGCTAATTTTTGCAGAAAATCTGCTGCATAATGAGCCATATATGGATCAGAATTATCACAAATCATTGTATAATTTTTTTAAAACTTTCCTGCTTTTGTTGCACAAAATACTCTGAGCGACTATTTTTCAGTTGCTGCAACTGTGGCACTAAAGAGTGATTAAGTAGATGTCAACATGCGCAGTTTGTGGCACTTCCCTGCAACTCTCTCACATGGACACTTGCTGTTTGCAGTGTACAACTTGTCTGTATGAAGAATTTCATTTCTGGATAATGTCTATTTATCTGTCTCCAAGCAGTGCAGGCTATGAACATGGCACATAAACCTATCACTTTCACCGACAGGAAGTAACACACATTGTAAAGAAAATGTGCTAAATAAGTGTGAATAAATGGAACATTTAACTTTCCTGCTCGAGTACCTGTCGGCAGGCTGTCAAGTGCCGAAAGGCACAGATGGGCAGGGGTAAGGGGGGACAAACAACTGACAAGCAAGCAGTACGACAGATGAGTCGTGCAGACATCACATGCAGGGGTGCCAATGTGGCTTGTGCATGCACAGAATGCATGCAGCAGACCACCTGGCATGCAGCCTCTCTAGTTATGCCTGCCTAAAGGTAAGTTGAGAGATCCCCTTGCCCTTTGTGGCAGTGTTGATACTGTCTAATTTAGGTTTTAGGGTGACAAACCACTAGGAGATTTCCCATGCAGAAATATTGTATGACAGAAATACAACAATATTTCCTTATTCCATACAGCCAGATCTCACAAATTAAAATTTGGACTATAGAGTAATCAATGTAACTCATGTAAGTTTTCCACATAAGTGTTAACTGCAACTTTAGATACCTTAAAAGAAATTCACTGCTAAACACCTTTCTCCAAGTTCTCTCTCCACCAAATAACAACAGAAAGTCATTATAACAATGATCATCAGCCTTACACTCCACAACAAAACAAGAAACTAAATAGTTCAGTCTAGTAAAGTACTGCTAGCATGCTTTTAAAACAGAATTAATATACCTAGAAAGCAGGAACTGAGAACTGTTCTGAGAATTCTGAGCTTTTGACTCTGATGGTGCAGCAGGATTTCCTGTTGTCGTGGTTCCAGCTGCACCTGAACCCGAAGATCCCGCTCCACCAGTATTTGCTGATGAAGCCGTTTGTGTTTGTCTCCGAGGTAACCGCTCCAGTTGTTGTCGTGCAGCCTGAAACAAGTACACTGAGCCACTGAATATGTTCTTTGGACAAATGGTTATCGATCAAATATCTGTTTTCATTCCTCCACAGAGTGGATAGCACATAAATTACATAAATTATCAAGGAATAATTTTCCTCTCACAGACCATACATCAATCCAAAAATCTGGCAAGCAATTTCAAAGGAACAGGTAGTCACCTAAGATCTTATATCCCGGAAACTTAGATACTTGGCTTGAATTTCAGTATCAACTATAAGTGTTCCATTTCGAAGTTGTTTGACACTTTTTAGGGGGGCCAGCAACACCCTCCAGTGCCTTGTAGATACAGAAATGGGAGACCTTCTCAAAGGTTTCCTTTGTTTTCTTGATTACAATGAAAGTTTTATGGCACACTAGTGCCCTGTTACTAGAATTCTGAGAGTTCTTCTTGGGAGGATTAACCAACTGAGCTCTCTTTGATGAGTGGATGTGGCTACTACCTGAGGGTACACCCGTCCCGTCAGTAGTAGTTTGACGAGACTGTTCCATAGGATACCACAGGACACCAGGGAATCAAACATCAATGCAGGAGGCAGAGCCCTGCATGCCTGAGCAATCCTTATACGACTGAGGGAGGGAGGGAAGTGGGAGGGGGGCGGGGGGCGGGTGCCCCAGAGGTTGCCTGCTAGAGACTGTTTTACCTCAACAGCCATTCACCTCATCAGCATATTACACAATTTGAGGTTGAGGATTTTCTTTGAGGTGTGTACCTTCCTCGTGGTCCAGGTAGTGAAGCTGCCCCGCACAGGAACCTGGGGTCGCCAAGACCTTACCCAGCAAACGAATGCTGAGCCCCTCGAATGGAGGGGGTGTTACAATATCTGCTATTATAACATTCGTCAAGACAAAAACACCAGACCTCCATTAACAATAAGCTGCATCCCAGATCCTATGCTTTGCTTTTGCCTTATTAAATAAATTCTTCCATGCCCTGCTGTCAGTACTCTTCAAATACGCAGCGGCAGAAATTTAATCCAGCTAGCCGCATGGAAATGTATACATTATCGACTATATTATGAAAACTTCAAAGACCAAATCATATAACTTTCTAACACCCCAAAAAATAACAGAAAAGCAGTGTGCTCACACACACACACACACACACACACACACACACACACACACACACACACACACACACACACAAAATTAAAAAATCAATTATTTCCAGTAGAGTCATGTGTAATTATGAGATGTCCACATACCCTCACCTGCTGCCTCTCCAACTGCAACTGCATCTGCAGCTGCTGGAGCTGTGAAGGCGTGGAACCAGGCCCAGCTGCTGAACGGCGTACTCCAGACAGCTGGGACAGGAGTTCTGCTATTGGGTCTACACTTTCTCGGCTTGAAGGTGAAAGTGAAGATAATCCACCAGACGAGCTGTAAAAACAGGTATAAAAATCACTCCTGATAAATTAAAAACAGGTGGTCAATTCTGTGATTTAAAAAAAGAATGAATGCTATGTTACACTATGCCAGACCAGCACTTCCCCACACAATATTAGCTATACACTGAAATGTTTCTAACAGTGTTTTGTCCTTCATTGTCTAAAAGGCTCGTAGCATTTAAGCTGAAGATGGACAAATGGAACAATATGATGATCAAGAACATATGGATTGAGGTAAAATCATGCATGGAATTCATACTACTCAATAATTTTTGAGGCAACATGATGAAATAACAGTTGAAAATATTTGGTGCAGCTTTTTAAGAGTGCGGAAAAAAATTATTCATTTTGATGTTTTAATTTTTATCCAGTTGCATGGGACCATGTGCACCAAACTAGTTGGCAATGGAACAAATCCCTACATAATTCTGATTAAAAAAAATTAAAAAACCAAATAATTAAAAAACACAAGGAAAAAGTTTAGATTCTATAGAGAATAAGAGGACTTGCTCACAAGGAAACCTTTCAGTTTACTTTGCAATTCTGAGGTTTATGATTTAAATTATTAGGTTCTTTTGCAGTTCTTCTGTATAGCGGCTAAGGAAGTATTAGCCAAATGCATCCAATTTTCTACATCATGCGCATGCAAGAGTTTTACAAATTCCCTCATCTAGAAGTAATTAAATGGTACAGGGACAAACATTCGCTGGCATGGTGTTTTTGAACTAGCACCTAACATTACAGTCAGTTTTGATAACCCTTTTCTAGGTTCAAAGAAGTCTTTATGAATTTTCAGTTACTCAAAAACATGACCTTAAGGCGTAACAGAATGAAAATATGCAAGCAAGCACAGTATCACATTTATATGACAGCAGAGGCTTTTTCTATACTAGTAGCACTTAGTTTCTGAAAAAAATTATGAATGTGCAACTTTCACTAATTTTTTTCGTACACATCTGCATTCCTAAGAATTTAAAATGTACAACTACACTGGCCATATGCTCCCCTTGTGATACAACCATCTGGTTTGTATGAGAGTCAGGAATTACATGCACTGGTTTTTGTTGTAATTAGGTGGCAATATATTCCCCTTAAGGCCCAAGCTGACATAAACCATTGCCCTACTTGCTAAGTCATTTAAATTATATTTCAGATCATTCACAATTACTTTTTTCATCTGGAAAAAAGAAATTTTTATATGAAAGTGGCAGGTCACTGATATACCATATTAGCCATACGTAAGCCATACATTTCCCCCCAAAATCCGGTCATGTAAATTTAGGGTGCTGTTTATCTGCATCACAGGAAACTCAACTGAAGTGCTCCTTCTTAGTTCAAAAATTGCTACAGTTTGGAAATCAATTGTTGTATGTTAGGTAACATTGTCAACAGCTTCAACTGTTGAAGTTTCATTTAGTTGGCTGGTTGGTTGATTGGGGTTGAAGGGACCAAACAGCAAGGTCATCAGTCCCTTGTTTCAAATGTGGTCCATTCAGACAGATTGACATCTCAAAAAAGTCAAAACGATGAAAAGTAAAAGGCTAAAAAAAGGGAAAGTGCAGTCATTTTGTCAATGGTGAAAAGAAAATGAGGGAAGTCAGCAAGTGAGCAGCCCTAAGGCTATGCTACAGGCAGGTAATATCCCACCTCTGATGCAGTGCAGGCAAGACCATGCCCAGATTTTGGGGGGAAATGTATGACTTACGAATGGCTAATATGGTACATCAGTGACCTGCTACTTTCATATAAAAATTTCTTGTTTGCAGATGAAAGAAGTAATTGTGAAAGATCTGAAATATAATTTAAATGGCTTAGCAAGTAGGGCAGTGGTTCAACTGCTAGAATGGGAAAATGCGTATTGTAAAAGGAGACTAACCAAATGTGAAAAGTGATAAAAACAGAATAAAAGGGAAAGAAACGAGGATCTTGGACAGGAAGGGGAGACAGGAATCTCCAAACACAGCTTACAGTGGGAGACTCCCCAACCCTCACTGCCCTGCCCCTACTCCAGAGTGAGATGAAAAACCTTGAAACTGAGAATAAATAAATAAAACTTTCACAGAGGAAACTGAAAACCAGTTCAACCATCCAGGAATCATCTGCCAATATTTAAGGTAAAATGCAGGGAAGTCTATACTTAGTACGCTGAGCCAAAAGAAGGGGGCATTTCACCAAAATGTGGGCTACTGACTGGAAGGCTCCACACCCCAAAGTGGGAGTGGCTCATTACGCAAAAGAAAACCATGGGTGGTTGAGTCCTTTTGGGAGAGGCGGAAGGAAGAACACCATGGGACATGCGTCAGCTTCATTGCACGAAGTCTATTAGACAAGGAGCTACCCTCCCAATAGTTGGCCCATGATTGTACGAACTGGAATTTGATGTGAAGCCGTAAATCAGCTACAGGAGGGTTTACAGAGAAGGGGGGTAACTGACTGCTCCCCCAGCCCAACTATCACCAAGCTCATTACCTGGGATACCCACATGGCCAGAGACCCAAAGGAAGTCAATGGAAAAAAACAACTTGATGAAGATCAGTGAGACTGTCATGGATGGCTGAGACCAAGGGATGGCGGGAAAAAACACCAGTCAATAGCCCGAAGGCCACTCATCGAGTCCGTACATAGCAAAACACGGTTGAGTTGGGACCGTGTAATAAAGGTAAGCGCCTGGGAAATTGCCGTCAATTCCGCAGTAAACACCCCACATGTAGTTGGCACGAGATGATTTTCCATGCCAACAGAGGATGTGAAGGCATATCCCACATGATCAGCAGATTTAGAGCCTTCAGTGTAAAAAACAACAGCATCCCAAAACTCCCATAAAATTCGGCGGGGGAGAAAAAAAAAAATGGAACACCATTGGGGAAACGGAATATTTCGGACCTCAGCACAGATCCATCGGAATCGGAGGCAGAGGAACTAACCAAGGGGGAGGGGGGCTGGGAGGGAACATGGGAAAAAGGACAAAGAAGGAAGCTGAGAATCACGGTGAAGAGACGCAAGGCACAGCCCAACCAGTAAACCCGCCCAATGGCGGGAATCAGGTGGGTGACGTCCTTGGTCTGTGAACAGGATAGAATAGGAAGGATGAGTGGGAGAGGAACGGACAGTGATTGCATAAGAAACCAGAAGCTAGGACCGCCAAACAGAAAGGAGGGGGGGATCCCAGCTTCAACCAGGGGACTATCAACAGAGCTAGTAGGGAAGGCAGTGGTGGCCAAACGGATACTGCGATGGTGGACCGGATCCAGGAGGCGCAGTGTGGAAGGAGCAGCCAAACCATAAACTTGACAACCATAGTCCAAGCGAGACAGCACTAAAGCACAATAAAGGCGGAGGAGCAAGGACTCGTTGGCACCCCAAGAGGTGTGGGCAAGGAAGTGAAGGACACTGAGTTTACAGAAACAACCTACCTTCAGAAGTCTGATATGAGGCAGGCAAATGATGTGTTGTCGAAAAGAAGACCCAGGAAACAAAACTGTGGGACCACAGGTATTTGTTGTGCATCAAGGTAGAGCTCCGGATCGGGGTGGACCGTAGTACGGCGACAGAAGTAGACCACCTGCGATTTTAAAGGAGAAAATTGAAACCCATGTGAGAAGGTCCATGCGGAGGCACACCGTATAGCTCCCTGGAGCTGCCGCTCTGCAGAGGCCATCGAAGAGGAACTAACCCAAATGCAGAAATCATCCGCATACAGAGCAGGGGTGGCCAAAGGACCGACGGATGTGACAAGTCCATCTACAGCAATGAGGAAAAGAAGTACACTCAATACGGAACCTGTGGGATGCCATTCTCCTGGGTCTGTGGAGAACTAAAAACAGTACCAACCCGAACCCTGAACGACCAATGGAACAGGAAATGGCAGATAAAAATCGGCAGTGGGCCCCGAAGACCCCACTCATGAAGTGTAAGTAAGATGTGATGGTGCCTAGCTGTGTCATAGGCCTTGCGAAGGTTGAAAAATACTGCAACCAAATGGCAGTGTGTGATGGTGCCTAGCTGTGTCATAGGCCTTGCGAAGGTTGAAAAATACTGCAACCAAATGGCAGTGCTGGAAATAGCCTGCCGATCTGCGGATTCCAAGCAAAGTAAATAATCAATCAGAGACTGTCCCTCTCTTTAGCCACACTGCTAAGTGGACAATAGATCTTGAGATATGAGGACCCAATTGAGCCGACAGGCTACCATCCATTCAAGTAACTTCCAAACAACATTTGTCGGACTAATTGGCAGATAGCTTTCGACAAACGGGGTTCAGGAGGTTATTACTGGGTTTAAGGATGGGAACCACAATGCTATCTCTCCACTGAGAAGGGAAGTTGCCCTGGAGCCAAATACGGTTAAACACCCGAAGAAGATGTCATTGTGGAGCACTGAAATGTTGAAGCAATTGGTTATGAATGGAGTCTGTGCCAGGGACTATATCATGAGAAGAAGAAAGTGCAGAAAGAAGTTCCCATTCAGTAAAAGGTTTGTTGTAAGATTCTGACTGACAAGGGGTAAAACATAAAGCGGAAGCTTTGGTTCGCTATTTCTGGTGAAGGAAAGCAGCTGGATAGGAGGTTGATGCTGTTGCAAAATGGGTCGCATGATGTTCCACGAGAATCAATAGGTCTGTGCCAAGGCCATCCGGGAGGGCAAGGCCCGGGAGTGTAGAGTGCCAATGGCAACCTTGGATAGAGCAAAGTGTAGCCCATACCCGTGACATGGGGACAGTAGAACTGAGGGAAGAAACAAAGTGTTCCCAACATACCCGTTTGATTATATAACAGGCTTTGGCATGAAGGTGTTTAAAGGTAATAAGATTGACAGCAGATGGGTGCCTCTTAGGTGTTGCACAGCTCGATGGCCATCACGGATGGCAGCAGCAATGGCCGGACTCCAGCATGGGACTTGTCGGTGGCGAAATGGTCTGGATGAGCTTGGGATAGCAAGGCTAGCGGCACGAAGAATCACATCAGACACGTCACAGAGGACGTCATCAATACAACACGACAAAGGGAGAAAGAACGACCTGAGCAGTGTATAGAGGTCAATCGGCGTGTTGGAAAGACCAACGAGGTAACCTGTCCACCGGGGAGAGGGAAGGGAGTGAGGGAGTCAATGGGAAGCAGTCGCTATCGCATAGGTCATCGTGTGGCGACCAGTGGAATGAAAGGAGGGAGGGAGAAGAAAGAAAGATCAATGGCAGAAAAGGTACCATGACTGGTACTGAAATGAGTAGGGGAGACATCATTAAGAATGCACAAGTCGTGGTCTGCAAGAAACTGGTCTATGAGAAGATCCCGACTAGATGGAAATGCACTGCACCACAAGGGATCATGAGCATCAAAATCTCCGAGAAGGACGAAGGGAGGAGGAAGCTGCTGAAGAAGGGCAGTTAAGGCAGCAGGTGTAAGAGTACTGTCAGGAGGGAGATAAAGATTGCAAACCGTGACCTCCGAGCCCAGGTGGACCCTAACAGCAACTTCTTCCAATGCAGTTTGAAGAAGAATTCATCTGCTAGCAACGTCCGTACGGACCAATGTACATACGCCACCAGAGGCCCGCAGGGTGCCGACCCGATTTCTGCAGTAAGCATGGAACCCAAGGACGATCGGTGAGTGATCATCAGTAAAATGACATTCCTGTACAACCACACAACCTCCAGAGTAAAACGAAATAAGGGACTTCAACTCCGGAACATGACAGTAATATCCATTACAATTCCATTGGATAACCACAGAATGATGATTCAAATGAGTGGTGAACAGGCTAAAGCCAGTCATGCTGCCGGGTCACCACCTGTTACCGACAAGAAGGGGGCGACGTTTATGAACAACAGGTCAGAGTCAGGTTGCGAAGGTAGGGACAGGACCTTTGGCGACACCAGAGGCTCCTTGTCCTGGGACTTACGTTTCTTGTTCTTTTCTGTTTGAGATCGAGGAGGGCTGTGTGGCAAAAAGGAGCCAAGTACAGCAAGATCTGGAACAGAAAGAGATTGGGTGACCTGGGGGCCCACAGACAGTGGTTCTCGTGGTTGTCGTATGGCACAAGACCTTTGGCCTGGAATGTGCTGAGAAGGGGGATCCCGGGAGGGACAACCTTGACTGGCAGACGCCGAAGAAGTGGGATACTTCTCCAGCTGGGGAGGGGGGAGCAGCCCCAGAGGGGAGGGCGTGGGAGCTGCAGGGGAGGGGTTTGGGACTGGGGTAAGGAAGGGGGTGAAGATGTAACTAAAGCATAGCTAGATGTCATGGACAAAGGATGAAGACGTGCATACTTCTTACGAGCCTCAGTGTAGGTTAGAGACTGGGCAATCCGGTTAACGTGGAGAATGATTCCCATGACAATTAACACACACAGGAGGGGGGAACACAGGAACTCCCCTCATGGAGTGGACGTCCACAGTCACCACAGAGAGGGGCCTGCTAACGGCGGGAAGACATGTCGCCAAAACACAATCACTTAAAACATCTCAATGTGGTAGGATGTACTGCTTCACGTCACATCGATAAACCATAATCTTGACCTTCTCAGGGAGGGTATCTCCATCAAAGGCCAGGATAAAGGCACCAGTATCAATGTGATTGTCCTTCAGACCCTTCTGAACACGCTGAATGAAGTGAACATCCCGCCGTCCGAGATTGTCCCCAAGTTTCTCATCAGTTTGAAGGATAAGGTTCCTGTGAAAAATTACATCTTTAACCATATTCGAAGACTGGTGGGGGGGGGGGGGGGGGGGGGTAACGGAAACAGGAATTGTGCCAAGATGGTTACAGGCATGAAGGGCCGCAAGCTGGGCAGCTGAAGCAGTTTTAATCAACAACGAACCTGACCACATCTTGCTCAGAGAGTCCTCTTTGCCAAACTTGTTTTCAATGTGTTCCACAAAAAATAAAGGTTTGGTATTGGTGAAAGTATCTCCATCAGTCCTGGTGCAAACCAGATAGTGGGGGGAAAGGTTTCGCCCCTAGCCGACGAGCCTGACCTTCCTCCCAGGGGTAGCAATGGAAGGGAAGACCAAAGGGTCAGAAGAAGGACTAAAAGAATCAGCTCCATGTAAAGAGATGGCCGTAGAAGAACGGCCAGAGTTCTGGATCCATATGCATTTCATCTGCCCTGACACCACCCGCTCCAATCCGGGGCTCTCTCAAGGGCGCCACTCAGCCACAGCAAGGGCCGTCTGGCATGGCGGCCATTGCCAGGAATTCCGATGCTCCAGGACGACAAGCAGCCACTCCTAGGCTTACATGAGGTGGTCACAGCTCAGGTATCAGAAGTGTGATCCCTGTGTTTTCAGGGGGCTCAACCAAAAGAGTACATAGCGACCCCACCACACAGACTGGCTACCGTGCTGGCTATGTACCCTAGCATCAGACAACGACGTGAAGGAAAAGGTGGAAGGAACTAGGAGGGCACACATCGGATATACTAGGTAAGGTGCTCTTCCCCAAATGGCTCACACTACGGAACAGTAATTTAGCAATGGAGGTCAAACCACAGAGAGGGACCATAGAATGTCAAAAGGATGAGGTAATTACGCAACAAAACCAAATTGTAAAGCCAACATAACCAGGAGGATATGGGGGCCAACATAAACAAGGACACCAAGAGAGGGAGAGGAGAGGGTAAAGGGGAAGGAGCAAGGGCAAGAAAGGAGGGGAAGGGAAAGGAAATGCAGCCCAGGAAAGAAGGAAGGCACAGCTTTCCTGTAAGGAGTAAATCTGAATCTTCAGCAATGAGTAGTGAACTGAAAGAAAACCATAATCTAACAACTTTGGAATCTGACACAGTTACAATTCAAATTTCAAACTTGCTGTTATTTGTTATGCAAAGAGGAAATCTAACAGAGAAGCTAACAAAATGTAGCATTTGGATGAATCTAATTTGTGGCATTGCAGAGCACTGGAGAACAACCTGCAAACTGTTGTCTGATTAAGAAAATCCTTCAGAGCTCTTTAACTTGAAAATGGGGTCTTTTCCAAATAACCATATGAAAGTAAAGATCTGGTTCCTACCTCTCAACATATAATCCATTTAAAAAGGTTTGGAAATTGTGAGTAGAGTATACCACAGACAAAATTCTGTGGCAGTATTTGTTGGTGCGATGTGTGTATGTGTACGAGTGGCTTTTCTACCTGACACTATACTTCACTACCACATAGATTGCAAGGTTATTTTATAGAGAAACTCAACTCTTACCCTATACAGGGTGTAACAAAAAGGTACGGCCAAACTTTCAGGAAACATTCCTCACACACAAAGAAACAAAATACGTTATGTGGACATGTGTCCGGAAACGCTTACTTTCCATGTTAGAGCTCATTTTATTACTTCTCTTCAAATCACATTAATCATGGAATGGAAACACACCGCAACAGAACGTACCAGCGTGACTTCAAACACTTTGTTACAGGAAATGTTCAAAACGTCCTCTGTTAGCGAGGATACATATATCCACCCTCCGTCGCATGGAATCCCTGATGCGCTGATGCAGCCCTAGAGAATGGCGTATTGTATCACAGCCGTCCAGAATACGAGCACGAAGAGTCTCTACATTTGGTACCGGGGTTGCGTAGACAAGAGCTTTCAAATGCTCCCATAAATGAAAGTCAATAGGGTTGAGGTCAGGAGAGTGCGGAGGCCATGGAATTGGTCCACCTCTACCAATCCATCGGTCACCGCATCTGTTGTTGAGAAGTATACAAACACTTCGACTGAAATGTGCAGGAGCTCCATCGTGCATGAACCACATGTTGTGTCGTACTTGTAAAGACACATGTTCTAGCAGCACAGGAAGAGTATCCCGTATGAAATCATGGCAGTGAATCGAGGAAGTACAGTACATACTGACGAAACTAAAATGAGCTCTAACATGGAAATTAAGCGTTTCCAGACATGTCCACATAACATCTTTTCTTCGTTTGTGTGTGAGGAATGTTTCCTGAAAGTTTGGCCGTACCTTTTTGTAACACCCTGTATACTAGCCAGCTCCCCCCCCCCCCCCCCCCCCCCTCCCCTTTCCTTTCCATGTTATTGCGAACAGTTAAAATTTGCTCAGGGAAAAATTTCTGCAAGGGGAAAATGATTTGTTGCCAAGAATGATGCTGCATGACAACATAAATAATTTTGATGTGCCTATGCATTTTGAAATCACAAACCCAGTGTGCTACTCAGTATGAGAAACGTGTCAGTGCTAGATGCCTGTAAAGGTCCTCTCCAACCAAAAGTTAAGTTGCTGCTTTGAAGACAGACCAAGTTGTTATACCTGGGGCATGACTTCGAAAGTGAGATGGTTGATGTAATAATACAAAAAAACCACTTAATGACTGCCTCTGAAAACAATATTTTGACTGGCTTTTAGAAGAGTATCATCCACACACTCCATCTCACAATGTACTCTGGGAGGAGATTGATGAAAATACTGACAGCGATAAAACAAATACTGGTAGTGAATTTAAGAGTGACAACGGTGAAAACTGTGATTAAGAAGTAGAGTAACTTAACTACATTACAACAAAAAATAAAATGTCATTAAGAGTGGATATTGTGAGCAGCTATAAATTAATAATGTGACAGATGTTTTTCTGCCTGCCCCTCTCCCCCCATTAGTAATAGTGTGGCTTATATCTGGTCACTGTACCTAGAACAGAACTGTAGAACATCCCTCCCCTCCTCTCACTTTACACTAATCCTCTCCGATTCAAATACATTTCCTGTTTGTTCACAATGGTGAGTGGCTCTTACTACTATAAATATTGATAGTTTGGTATTGTGGTATTTCTTTCACAATATTTTAGGCAAATGCTATTTCAATCATATCCTATCAAAACATTCAAGATCATTCCAAAACAAAAAAACACAAACACCGCAAAATTCAGGAGGAGGTCACGAAGTATATACCTGAAGTGCATGTTCGATCTTCTAGCTCTAGGTCCTCCAACACCACGTGATGAGTGTGGTATCCTCCGTACTCCATGCCTTGATCCTGTTGGTTCATCGTAAATGAAGTTAAGGAAAAATTCCTGTAATTGCTAAAATTATAAGTAACTGTGTACTTGAGTGGCAATGTTGAACGATGCAAATCTGTTAAAACACTGCAAAGAGCTAAATAATATATATATAGAAAGAAACTTCCACATGGGAAAAATATATTAAAAACAAAGATTCCAAGACTTACCAAGTGGGAAAGTGCCGGTAGACAGGCACAATGAATAAAACACACAAACACACACACAGAATTTCGAGCTTTCGCAACCGGCGGCTGCTTCGTCAGGAAAGAGGGAAGGAAAAGGAAAGATGAAAGGATGTGGGTTTTAAGGGAGAGGGTAAGGAGTCATCCAATCCCGGGAGCAGAAAGACTTACCTTAGGGAGAAAAAAGGATAGATATATACTGTCGCGCGCGCGCGCGCACTCACAGAAATATATTAAAAACAAAGATTCCCATACTTACTAAGCGGGAAAGCGCTGGCAGAAAGGCACAATGAACAAAACACACAAACACACACAGAACTACTAGCTTTCGCAACCGATGGTTGCTTCTTCAGGAAAGAGGGAAGGAGAGGGAAAGACGAAAGGATGTGGGTTTTAAGGGAGAGGGTAAGGAGTCATTCCAATCCCAGGAGCAGTAAGACTTCCCTTAGGGGGAAAAAGGACAGTTTTACACTCGCGCGCGCACACACACACACACACACACACATATATCCATCCGCACATACACAAGCAGACATATTTAAAGGCAAAGAGTAAGGGCAGAGATGTCAGTCGAGGCGGAAGTACAGAGGCAAAGAAGTTGTTGAAAGAGGTGAGGTATGAGCGGCGGCAACTTGAAATTAGCGGAGGTTGAGGCCTGGCGGATATCGAGAAGAGAGGATATACTGAAGGGCGAGTTCCCATCTCCGGAGTTTGAATAGGTTGGTGTTGGTGGGAAGTATCCAGATAACTCGGACGGTGTAACACTGTGCCAAGATGTGCTGGCCGTGCACCAAGGCCTTGGTAGTTACCTAGGCCTTGGCCTAGGCCTTGGTGCACGGCCAGCACATCTTGGCACAGTGTTACACCGTCCGAGTTATCTGGATACTTCCCACCAACACCAACCTATCCGAACTCCGGAGATGGGAACTCGCCCTTCAGTATATCCTCTCTTCTCGATATCCGCCAGGCCTCAACCTCCGCTAATTTCAAGTTGCCGCCGCTCATACCTCACCTCTTTCAACAACTTCTTTGCGTCTGTACTTCCGCCTCGACTGACATCTCTGCCCAAACTCTTTGCCTTTACAAATGTCTGCTTGTGTCTGTGTGTGCGTGTGCGTGCGCGGGTGCACGCGCGTACACCTGTCGTTTTTTCCCCCTAAGGTAAGTCTTTCTGCTCCCGGGATTGGAATGACTCCTTATCCTCTCCCATAAAACCCACATCCTTTCGTCTTTCCCTCTCCTTCCCTCTTTCCTGAAGAAGTAACCATCGGTTGCGAAAGCTAGTAATTCTGTGTCTGTGTGTGTGTGTGTGTGTGTGTGTGTGTGTGTGTGTGTGTGTGTGTGTGTGTGTTTTGTTCATTGTGCCTTTCTGCCAGCACTTTCCCGCTTGGTAAGTCTTGGAATCTTTGTTTTTAATATATATATATATATAAAGCAATTTCAATTAAAACTACTGGCAATATCATTTTGAACTTCCATATTATAACTCGCAACATGTCTACAGTACACATTAACACATTGTTAACACTGACTTCACTATACTGAATGAGTAAACAAAATAAAGATTTAGTGAAGTTATAACTTGGGCAGGAAAAAAGGGACAAGGAAAAAACTCAAATGCGAGTGTCACTGTTCTGTTACTTAAATGCACGAGAAAGTGCACCCTTATTCTGCTACTTTGCTTAAAGCCAACATTACAGATTCAATCACTACAACATGGGGTAGTTACTTTACACATTTGATGTTGCAAAAAAATTATGATTAATGGTTTACAGACTTAATGTAAGGAAGATAATGACCAGCTAACTGTTGAACAACTGGAGTATGACTAAACGACTAATAGTAAAAATGAAGTGAGACTAGGCACTGCTTAAAACACAATGAATATGGCCGCTCTCCTTTAATCATTCTGAAAGCTTTCCTTAATGATGTAGCACCTACAGTACCTCCAGAGACGCACCTGAATTAGTGCAAAATACTTTCCTGTCCCTATATAGACCTTGCAGAGACCATCAGATGAACACAATCATCCCTTACTGAAGGTAAATAGATGTTTAACTAAAGACAACATTGTGCCGAGGCTCACAATGTGCACACAGTTTGGTGAAAATTACACTCTTTTTGAACTAAATTAAATGATAATGAAATACGTGAATGGTAAAAATTATTCAAGCCAAATTTAAACCAGCCTGCACTTTTGAAATAAAATACAGATAATGAGTAACAATCTGGTGACTCTCCAAAGCACGCATTAAAAATATCTACTACAGCCACTTTGTACCTAAGTGGTGGTGTAACTTGCGAATGCCCCAGTCTCCACCTTGTTACTGCTTTTAAACAACTTGAAAAGAAAACCTCAGTGTGTTTAGTATATCACATCTTTATTTCTAAAGAAATTTTCCACACATAATAAAACTGCAACAACCTTTGTACTTATGTATGACCTTTCTCACACTTAAGTGCTAGCTACAATATGAATAGAGAAGGTACAATTATTGTGTACTTTGCATTTTGAAATATTCCATCATTGTAACAAATTTTGTACATATATCACTTTGAGAGTTCTACCAAGGGGAAGGGGGGAGGAAGAACACTATAATGCCTGTACATACCAGCAAACCTTCTTGGTAAATAGTAGCACTACTGCTAGCACTGACACTATTTCATAGTATTGGTTAAACAATTTAAGTAGTAATAAACTGTTTTTTAACACTTTAAACTAATTTATTATGTTAATTATAGTGCTCTGCAAGCGTACCATTAAAGGTTTTTGTCTTACTCTCGTATTTTCACAGTAATCACGTAAAGTTCGTTTTGTTTACATATCGCGGCCAGGCCGAACTTTTGAGTTTTCAGATTAAACTTCATATCGCAATCTTAAGTGCATTTACTGATAGTTTAGTGTGCTAAATACGTTTGCTGCCTCTTTATATCTGTAGAGTATCGTCATCTCTTAAGTAATTTCCAGTAAAAAAACTTCTGAACCACTGTTTACATAGTCGCGAGTAGGCCTAATTTTTCGTACACGTATTTTCATTGTTTTCCGGTAACTTAATTGTCTTTCTGTCACTAAAATCGATTTGTACCATGAGTGTAAAGTGCCTGACGTGCCTTAGGATCGTTAGCTCCGGGGTCTGGTGTGATGGATGTAGTAACTTTTTTCATTTGGGCGACTGTAGTGGCGTGGGAATTGGGAAAATGAGCGAGACTCATCACTGGTTCTGTAGGCTATGCAGTAGAGATAGGAAGATTGTGGAACAGGAGGGGAAAATTGCTGCCCTTCAGGCTGAGTTAGATGAGGCTAGGCGAGAACTGGGCAGGTTAAGGGGGGAGGAGGGTGGGAAGTGGCAACAGGCATAAGGAACAGGCCAAGAAATTCTTCTGACAGCTTTGTTATTAATGTACAAAATAGGTTTGACCTGTTGCCTCAGTCAGAAACTGATGAGCCTCTCACAGAAGTAGATGTAGACAGGGCTCAACAAGCTTTCAGCAGCAAATTGATTAAGAATATAGGGAAGTCTGCAAAGAGAAAGAAAGTCTTGTTGCTAGGTAGTTCGCATGCTAGGGGTGTGGGCCAACTTCTGCAGGATGAATTAGGGTTGGATTACCAGGTCACAAGTTTTTTCAAACCTAGTGCTGAACTTGGGCAGGTTACAGAGGATTTAGGTTCACTATGTAAAGGTTTTACTAAGGAAGACACCGTGGTTATTGTGGGTTTGCCGGGCAACAGTATTGACAGAGATCCGGGGTACAGCATAAAGTGTGACCTGGCAATGATTGCATCGGCATCGAATCATACTAGTGTTGGGTTTGTGTCGGTTCTGGAGCGCCACGACCGACCTCATTTGACCTCTTCTGACCTCTTCTGTCAGGAGAGTTAATTTGGAGTTGGAACGGCTACTTGGATCTGGTGCAGGGTCACACATTGGTGTGGTTCCTGTTGATTCACTCTGTAGGTGGGACTATACTAGACATGGCCTACACCTCAACAGGAAAGGGAAGGGTAAACTGGCTGGGCTGATAGCAGGAAATTTAAAGGGGGGAGGAACTACATCTCATGGTGGAAACTCTTTTTTAGTGTAAGATCAGTGTCCAGTGGGAAACTCAGCCAGGCAAGTACTAAAGATGTTAACAAAGTTCAAGATACTCACAAAAGTAAAGTGAAAAATAATGTTAGTATATTTCATCAAAATATTGGGGGATTGAAGAATAAAAGTACTAAAGATGTTAAAAAAGTTCAAGATACTCACAAAAGTAAAGTGAAAAATACTGTTAGTATATTTCATCAAAATATTGGGGGATTGAAGAATAAAATTGATGAGCTTCTGCTTTGTTTAGAAGATATAGAAACCAAGAATGTAATAGATATACTATGCCTGTCTGAGCATCACATTGTCACTGATATGCAAAAGGTTAGCATCAATGGGTACAAATTAGCTGCACATGTAAGTAGAGATAATATGATGAGAGGAGGAGTTGCCATATATGTCAAAAGCTTCCACAGTGCAAAAAATTTAGAAACTAAAAAATTTTGTGTAGAGCAACATATGGAAGCATGTGCCACTGAACTTAAACTAAATGATGGCACTTTCATAATTGTAACATTGTATAGGTCCCCCTCAGGGAATTTCCAGCTATTTCTAGAAAACTTGGATGCTTTGTTGTGCTATCTGTCAGACAGGGGGAAGCAAATTATCATTTGTGGGGATTTCAATGTTGATTCCCTGAAAGAGTGTAATAGGAAGAATGACCTTTTAGTATTACTCAGTTCTTTCAATTTGAGCTCCATCATTGATTTTCCTACTCGGATAACAAAGAACAGCAGTACATTGATAGATAACTTTTTTATAGACCAAGATAAGTTTAAGGACATAAATGCTTATCCTGTTGAGAATGGTCTTTCAGATCATAGTGCACAGCTTGTTACAGTACATGACATAGCTCCATGCAGTATAATAAATCAGACTTTCAAAACAGTGCGTTCAATTAACAATATAAATATTGCAAACTTTAGGGAAAGCCTACAGCAGCTAGACTGGGATGAAGTGTGTAAGGAACCTGATGCAAACTTGAAATATAACTTATTTCACAATACATTTTTAAGGGTATTTGAAAATTGTTTTCCCAAGAGAATAGTTAAACATAATTCCAAGAAAACATATAAAAAACCTTGGCTAACTAAAGGAATAAGAATATCTTGCAACCGTAAAAGAGAACTGTATCTAACAGCAAGAGGGAGTACTGACCCCGAAATTGTTCAATATTATAAAAACTATTGTGCGGTACTAAGAAAAGTTATTAAAAAGTCCAGAAGCATGTGTATCATGTCTGAGATCAGTAACTCTGATAATAAAATTAAAGCAATTTGGAATATTATTGAAAGGGAAACAGGGCAACCAAGAGCACAGGAAGACTTTAGTGCAATAAAACTGAATGACAAGTGCACTAACAAACAATCAGAAATTGAAAATATTTTGAATAATCATTTTTTAAATGTTGTGGAGAAAATAGGATCTAGATCTTCACTAGAAGAGGCAAGGCTATAATAGAAGAGGCCATACCTGCGCAGTTTGAAACAACTGTAATTCCACCAACCTCTCCCTCTGAAATCAGTAAAATAATACACTCACTGAAAAGTAAAAGCTCTTACAGAATTGATGGCATTTCCAGCAAAGTACTTAAAGCTTGTTCCCCACAGATAAGTAGGATTCTCAGCCACGTATGTAATAGCTCTTTGGAGCAGGGTGTTTTCCCTGATAGACTGAAATATGCCATTGTAAAACCATTGCATAAAAAGGGGGATACGTCGGATGTCAACAACTACCGCCCAATCTATCTTCTGACAGCTCTATCAAAAATTTTTGAGAAAGTAATGTATTCAAGAGTAGCCTCCCATATTTGTAAAAATAAAGTACTAACAAAATGTCAGTTTGGTTTTCAGAAAGGCTTTTCAACAGAAAATGCTATATATGCTTTCACTGATCAAATATTAAATGCTCTGAATAACCGGACATCACCCATTGGTATTTTTTGTGATCTCTCAAAGGCCTTTGACTGTGTAAATCATGGAATTCTTTTAGATAAGCTAAATCATTATTGTTTGAGGGGGGCAGTGCACAAATGGTTTAATTCATACTTAACTGGAAGAATGCAGAAAGTTGAAATAAAGGTTCATGTAATGTTAAAACAACAGCTGATTCCTCAAACTGGGGTGCTATCAAACACGGGGTCCCACAGGGTTCGGTCTTAGGTCCTTTACTGTTCTTGATATACATTAATGACTTACCATTCCACATTGATGAAGATGCAAAGTTAGTTCTTTTTGCTGATGATACAAGTATAGTAATAACATCCAAAAACCAAGAACTAAGTGATGTAATTGTAAATGATGTTTTTCACAAAATTATTAAGTGGTTCTCAGCAAACGGATTCTCTTTAAACTTTGATAAAACACAGTATATACAGTTCCGTACAGTAAATGGCACAACTCCAGTAATAAATATAGAATTTGAACAGAAGTCTGTAGCTAAGGTAGAATTTTCAAAATTTTTAGGTGTGTCCATTGATGAGAGGTTAAACTGGAAGCAACACATTGATGGTCTGCTGAAACGTCTGAGTTCAGCTACGTATGCTATTAGGGTTATTGCAAATTTTGGTGATAAGAATCTCAGTAAATTAGCTTACTATGCCTACTTTCATTCACTGCTTTCGTATGGCATCATATTCTGGGGTAATTCATCGTTGAGTAGAAAAGTATTCATTGCACAAAAACGTGTAATCAGAATAATTGCTGGAGCCCACCCACGGTCATCCTGCAGACATCTATTTAAGGATCTAGGGATCCTCACAGTATATATATTCCCTTATGAAATTTGTTGATAATAATCCAACCCAATTCAAAAGTAATAGCAGTGTGCATACCTATAACACCAGGAGAAAGGATGATCTTCACTATGCAGGGTTAAATCTGACTTTGGCACAGAAAGGGGTAAATTATGCTGCCACAAAAGTCTTTGGGCACCTACCAAACAGCATCAAAAGCCTGACAGATAGCCAACTAACATTTAAAAATAAATTAAAAGAATTTCTAGATGACAACTCCTTCTACTCATTGGCTGAATTTTCAGATATAAACTAAGTAAAAAAAAAAAAAAAAAAAAAAAAAAAAAAAAAAAAAAATTTAATCATCAGTGTCATGCAATATTTTGTGTAATGTAATTTCTTGTACAGACATCTTTTATTAACCTGACACGTTCCACATCATTACGAAGTGTCGTATTCATGATCTATGGAACAAGTATTAATCTAATCTAATCAAAATGACCTATCACAAATATAGCATTCAAAATTCTTACATATGGATCAAACAGTTGCACAATAAATTGTGTGGGACACTCACTATGCAAATTTTCAATCTTTTGTGCATTATTTCTTTACTAGCACACATTACTCAATTTTTGAGTTGAGGCACGACAGCTTGAAAATGTCAGCATCTCTATAGTGAAAAATCTAGCACACCATGCAAATTGATTTGCTCACCAAGTATATCTAAATCTCCCTTCATTTGGTAACTTGTTATACTCTCTATAAGTGAATTATCAACAGTTGTAACTAATTAATTTAAAATTTGTCATTAACACAAAAAATTACCTCATGAATATAGTAAACAATTTGATTGTATGCAGGTAGGAGACGAGATACTGGCAGAAGTAAAGCTGTGAATACTGGGCGTGAGTTGTGCTTCGGTAGCTCAGATGGTAGAGCACTTGCCCGGGAAAGGCAAAGGTCCCGAGTTCATGTCTCGGTCAGGCACACAGTTTTAATCTGCCAGGAAGTTTCAATTTGATGGGTACATCACCTTGAATGTCACAATAACTTAGATTCAGTGATGTTCACGGTACAGTGTATTGTGTGCGAGACAAATTTGTTCGTCTTACAATACCATTTTAAAAATATAACTCTTCCTTCAAATACCACCTTTGGGCAAAAAATTGATTCCAAGTGATAGATAAAATCTAGAATTGAACAGGCTAGCAAGAAAATTCTTCACAAGGTCAGACCTTCAACCTTCAACTGACAATGAGAAGTACAGTGTATTGTGTGAGAGACAAATTTGTTGGTCCTACAATACCATTTTAAAAATATAACTCTTCCTTCAAATACCACCTTTAAGGGTGTCAAAATCGCAACTCAGACCTAAGCATTGAAAAATGTACTGAGACCTTTGAAATGTATTTGCATTATTGCCTCCAATGTAGACCCTGTATACTGAAATAATCAAATGCCATGGATCTTCACATGATGAAAAAGCAAAAAGAACTGCTACATATTATTAAAAAAAGACAATTCTTGAGGCATGTTCAAAGATGCCACATATACACTCTACACCTTTTTGGAAATTTTCATTACTTGTGTATGTCAAAATGTTCAAAACATATTTCACACAGTGTTAACAAGAATAGAGTGCAACAATGATAAGATGCTACTTGGAGAAGAGGATGAGCCTAGTGGAAAACTGATACTTTGGAAATCAGTTATAATCACAAGTCAATATATGGCTGAAATAATTTGCTAATATGAAACCCACTTGAACAGAAGATGAGAGGCCTGTGGCATGAAATTTCAACTCCAAACAAAAAAATAAACACTTGAGTTGAGCAAATTATACGTATGCAACCCACTTTCATGTTCAAGTTGTCTCTATTGCTCTAATGATTAGTGCTTTTCTCATCACCGGAATGACCTAACAGCAACTGACACACGTCTCCAACACTGTGCACTGGAAACCACTTCATCACATACCATGTGATGACCCTAAAACTCTTAAAAAGACAGCAATGCAGTTGACTTGATACATAACAAATAGAAAAAGTCACATAATTTATGTTGACACTACATTGCTACAACAAAAGTACAAGATGACAATTATAGAACTATATGAAATAAAATCCTCATAACTTCTGAACAGTTCGCATTAGGATGTTCAAACTACACGGCTGGGTGCACGTGCAAGCAGCTTCTTGTTGTTGGCCATCTGCACGTGAAAATGTCACAGTACAGTGTGCCTGAGGATACAGTGCTTGTGAAGACCTACTATGGGAGCAATAACAGCCTGACTGTGGTTCAAAGGAAGTTAAAGTTGAAGACAACCTGTCCAAGTGTGCTAACAATCAAGAATATGATTTGCAAGTTTGAGATAACGGATAGTGTTCATGATGACAGAGTTGGCAATGTCAGTCACCCAAAAAGGGTGAAAATGCCTGAAAACATTGAGAAGACATGTACTGTGTTTCAAACCAGCCCCAGGAAATCGATCACTCGAGCTCCAAAATGGGTGGGGATCAACTGTGAGGCATAGCGATAAATTGTTTTTGAAGACCTACATCTCTTCTCACACAAAATTCAAACCCATCAATCATTAAGCCCCAGGACCATGGAGCAGCAGTTGTCTTCCACCAATACTATTGTCCACAGAATTGACAAACAAGGACTTTGACATGAATATGGTTTGGTTTAGCGAGGAAGCCCACTTTCATTTTGATGGGTTCCTCAATCAACAAAATTGGCGCATATGGGGGACTGAGAATCAGCATGCCACAATCGAGTAGTCTCTTCACCCTCAATGGGTGACTTTGTGGTGTGCAATGTCCAGTCATGGAATAACTGGTGCGACATTCCTTGATGGTCCAGTGACTACCAAACAGTACGTGAAGGTTTTGGTAGACGATTTCATTCCCATTATCTGAAGTGACCCTGATTTCGACAAGATGTGGTTCACGCAAGACGGAGTTTGACCCATCAAAGCGGGAGACTGTTTGATGTCCTGGAGGACACTTTGGGATCTTCACCAAAGGCGGCAGGCATGTTGAATATGTCATAACCTAAATCGAAATAACTGTAGTGACATTTACATGTTGACTAAAGTGTGTGCATGCCATAGTTTGTAACTAATTTACGTTTTTTCACACAGTTCAATAATTGTCACCCTGTATAAAAATCATGAAAAATTGGTCGTCTGCAGACCTTTCAATAATTTTCTCAACATTCTATTTCCTAAAATTCAAAGAAATTTATTTTTTGCTGATGCCAGAAATGATGACTTCCTTTATAGAAGGCCAGTTTCAGATCCAAGCAACACAAGCCGCAAGCAAGTTGGGAGCACTAGGCTGAGAGGGGCGTCAGAGGTGCTTCAGCGGTAAGACTTCTATACGGTATGGATTGCAATTAGTAGCAGCCGCTTGGGTCACACTGAAAGGAGCACCAGGGATGCCCAATTACTGGTGAAAGTTTATGAGGGACAGGGGCGAAGGGGGGCAAACGGTAAGTTGCTTGTGTGGAAAAATGTTTTCGAACCGGTCCTGCCTCGATGACAATGGAAACAAATTGTTCATATAAAAGCAAGCTCAGATTTAAAATACTTATAGAAATTAACAGTGTGTCTGCAGTACTATTTGTGCCATTACTACAAGTGATACTACTTACAACTGATTGTTAATGCGAGAAGAGCTTCTATTACCATCCACCAAAATGGGAATCTGTTGGTCTGTACATGGTTTTTAGACAATTGGAAGTTAGTGCAACACACACACACACACACACACACACACACACACACACACACACACACACGTGCACGCTCCTACATTGTGCAACCTGGACAGACACTGCCACAACTGCATTTTGGTGGGTAGGGTAGGTTAGGGGAGGGTAGGATGAGAGGTTGGTGTCGGTAGCTGGTGGCTCAGGGAGAGGTACCAGGTTTGCTGGCTAGGAATGCAGGAGGGAAGGATGGTGTCGCAGATGTACAGGTACTGGAGGCAGTGGAGTGCAGCACAGGAGACGATGTGAAGACGTGGACAGAGAGAGGGTGACAGGACACAGAAGGGGAAAACTGTTGGGGAGTGTGGGCACAGTAGGATAGAGAAGATTGTTAAGGTAGAGTACAAATACACAAAGAATTTATTCTGGAAGATAACAAGTTTTATTACTTTTTTGTTTCCGTCAATGAATCAATGCTTCTGCTATGCAGATAGTGGTCTCCTTTACTCCTAAATTATTTAGACTAGTGTATGTCTTGCAGTCTTCAAATTAATTGTGTGCCGCATCCTCAACTAACTGCAAGAAACCAAGACACAAATGGCACATACTGTTATACGTACTGCACCATCATTAAGTTAAAAGAGTATCACTTAGTATCTACTGAACAGTCACTATAAAATAATCGTTGCTCGAAAGCGAGCAGAGTAAACTCTCAATTATCACTTTTTGGATTATCGGCAGCCTCTTTCTCCCAACATTTTTTAAGCTGCTGAAAATACCCTGGAGTGATTGCCAGTGAAGAAAAATTTCACGTTACAACACCAGTGCATTAAACAATGTGCTGCTAGAACCCCTCAAGTGCTGGACTATATTTTTATGATGGCTGCTGTAGTCATTAGGATTCTGTTAGTGCCAAACAACATCTGAAAAATGAAAACGTGTTATGCTGACAATTTAGAACTATGATCCATGATATTCAGAAAAACAAAGACAAAGTAACTGAGTTTGTTGGCATTTCTGACTCATCAAGCTTTGTCAAAGCATAAGGCTGCAAAAAATATTTGCATATGCAGGACTGGATAAATCCACATTGGAATGGTTTCAGTAGAAAAGAGCAGACGGCACACAAGTATCTGGCCTAATATGCGCCAAACAGGCACAGTTTTTCTTCAAAACCTTGGTGATTGAAAGATTTTAATGCATCTTCCAGCTGACTAATAACATTTAAACAGCGTCAGTCACAGTACCCAGGAGACCGCCATCCGAGAAGAAAAGTGCAGATAATAAGGTTGCTTCTGAAATTTGTAATGATTTTCAGGGCACTATTGCATGACAAAAATTTAGAGCTGGAGCAAAAATATACAATGCAGATAAACTGATAAAACCAGACTGTTTTGGAAGAGTCTACCAACAAACACTTTAGCTTTAGTGACAGTGTAATGTGCCTGGTTATAAATCAAGTAAGGGAAAGATAACTGTGCTGTTGTACAGGACCACAAAGTTAAGCTTGATTTAATAGATAAAGATAAAAAACCACACTATTTCAAAGAATAAGAACTGCACAATTCCATTATTTTCACCAAAAGGTGCTTGGATGGACTTCACAATATTTCAAACATGGTTCCAAAACTGCTTAGTGCCACAGGTGCGAGAACATTTAGCGTTCAAGGGTCTACCTGCAAGGGTTTTAATGTTACTGGGCAATGCACCATTGCATTCGAATGAACTTTTTCTGAAAACGGATGATCGGATAATGGGATGATATTCGTAAAATCCTTACCTCTTACTGTGAAACCTTAATTCAGCCAATTGATCAGGACGTCATTGCTGTCATGAAGAAAATTTATAGAAGAAATCTTCTATAGAAACTTATTGATGAAGGTAGCTATAGAAACTTATTGATGAAGGTAGCCATCTACAAACATTTTGGAAACAACTGACTGTGCTAAACGCAATTTATGGGGTGTAGAAGGCCTCAACCTTAATCAAGTCATAGAAAAACATTAATCCTAAAATTGATGAAATCTTTGATTACAATGACTGCTCATTAGCAGCATTAGCTGCTGTTTTGAAAAGTAGTCCACTGTATGAAGCGGTTGACAAAGAAAATATTTCTTAAAGGTCTGATGTGGACCGCACAGAGCAAGGTCACGGGATGTTAAGTGAAAGTGCTATTGCTCAGCAAGTACAACGGAAATCTGAGGAGGTGAATGCAATGAAGATGATAACGTTCCTCTAATTCCAAAAATAGCAATCGGGCATGCATCAGCACTGCAATGGGCCAAAGAGTTAATGACTACCTGGAACAGCAAGAAGATGCTCCACTTTTTGACAATTTGGGGTTGTGTAAAAGAAATTTTTAGTTTGCTATGTGAAAGACAAGCTTCCTCACTGAGACATAAATCAATTCAGGATTATGTTGCTTCAAAGTAGTGTAGTGTAACGTGAAACTGGCTTGGACTCTATTTTTGTAAGTAACTTATTCTCACACACTATACAATGAATAAAATAGAATGTATTGTAAAAATCATTTAAGTGATTTTAATTATGACACTGTGATTTTTGTTTTTGAACAGCTCTAATAAAGTACCGTGTACTTAAATTGTGAGTTATCTGCTAAATTTGATTATCCATTGTTTTCATGTCCGCAATTACCACAGATAATGGAGAGTACACTGTAATCCAAATTATAGTGGAGGCCATTCAAAACATTCATGCAGCATTCATGCAGAAATTCCTTCCAAAATCTGCAGATACTCATAATGACATCACAGTACATCTTACCCGTTTTGTGCTTTTTCAGTAAGCCGCTCCCTCTACAAGACAAATCATGACCACATAACACGAGCAAACTATGATAAATAAAAGAAAAAAGACTTGTGCAGAAAAATTACACTACTCAAGTACAATAAGTTCAATACACTTTCAATGGTCAATAAAAACATTAAATCCAAAATTTAAGAGACAAATATTGGAATATTGCTTTGAAAAATCTTTCCACTCACTCGAATTTTTAAAGTAAGAAATTCAGTGACGGCTGTTCATTTTATTACAAGAATGTCATATAAGCACATACACTAAGCCAGGTGTGAGCAAATAGTGGCCCGTGGGCCACATGCACAACACTACAGGTTTTTGTGCAGCCCATCATCACAGTCAGAGAAATCTTCCTTGAACTGACATTTCCTTCCTGTGGATGACCGAAGGTCTTCACTAGGACAGCCACTTAAATATGCATGTGAATTGCAAATACTATTCACGCAAACCACACTGACACTTTGTGCGGCAGCTAGTGGGCGTAATCGTAAATGCATTTCCGATTAACACTCTCTCCCATCAGCAACAGCACCGAGTACCAAGTGTATCAACATTATTTGCACATACAGCACAATGTGCAGCTTTATTCCACTGATCTGGTCTATTTCCATATTATCTGTGGAAATTTAAGTATATAAATGATAGTGAAACCATGAAACTCTGAAAAAATGTACAATCGGTGATTAATGTCCTGTGTATAATGAAGAATTGAACCTTTCTGAAATAAAAAGTTAACTAGTGAATGCAAACATTTTAATACACGCAGTCCTCCCATAACCCCAGCTACCACAAAGTGGCCCCTGAGCTACAACAATTACCCACCCCAGCATAAGTGTAGCTTACATTCTGATATTTACACAAACAACAATTGCACTTGAAACTGTTTTCAGATCTATGCCACTGGCTGACTACTGATTAAAAAAAAATTGTAAGAGTTTTCTTAACAACATTGATATATCAATACCATAAGAATCTCCTTGGCAGCTTGTTACTTTTATTCACGTCCCACTCCTCCAATCTACCAAAATCATTCTTGTTCTTGCGAATTAAAATCCTGTTTGGTACACAAACAAAAGGCATGCATTCTTGAAGCAGCCATTCTGAGCAGCAGTAATGTTTTAACGTCAATATGTCTACTGATTTCCATGGATCACGTGCTTCCAATCAGTAGGTGAAGCAAAGATTATATAAAAAAATTATTTCATTAAAAGGGGAGCCCATAAAACATGCATCAGACTAAGAGCTGACAAACACTAATAGGCAATAGCAATCTACATTCACAAACACGAACTTAAGTACATGTAACAAGAGACAATATGCCCAACACAAGCTACAGAATCTCAGGCAAAACAGTTGTCAGAAACTAATGAAAACAAGAGAGAGAGATGTGCGCAATCACATGCACACATGTGCCTGCGCAAATCCTGAAAAACAAGAACTTAAGGATAATTATACTTCTGACATCCAAATATTGTTTTTTGCACAATTTCATCACTACAGGAGCTGTCATTTTTAATTCAAACTATATTGCTCAACGACTTTTATGAATTCTTCTTTAAACAATGAACAAATCTTGGATGATATAACAATACAAGTTAGGACAGATTGCTACCCTCCACAAAGAGGTGGTGTTGAGCAGCAGACAGCATATAAAAATTCTGTTGGATATTATATAAAGCTATTGGACTAAGGCCTTCATCGGTTGCATGCGCATACACAATTTCCAGGCACTGTGAGTGGCCAGTTGTGCACGTGTGTGTGTGTGTGTGTGTGTGTGTGTGTGGGGGGGGGGGGGGGGGGGGGTTACATGTGCATCTGATGGAGGATGACCTAGTACAACAGTTTAATGATATCCAACTTATATGTACCAGTCTGCCATTTAACACCCCCTCTACGTGACAAACTTTCCTTTTGTTTACAGGCTATCAACAAAATCATTCATATAAATATACTTCATAAAAAAACCTGATGTGGCATGAACAACCAAAACAAACCACAACCAAATATTTGTTTTGCGTTAATGACAAAAATATGCTGGTCCGTTACCTTAACAGAAATTTCAAGTAAGAGGCAATACAGCAAAAGACAACATTACATTCACACATGCCAGCAATGCAAACTAATAAATAAAATTCTGCACTCTGCGACTGTCAACCACCATTCCACAGCACTTACATCTTTCTTGTTCTTGTTCTTGTTCCATGAAGAGTATACAGATGCAAGCTAGATTTTTTCAGATCAGTAACAAAGTAATAACTTATCTTGAAGAATAAGCCATGAAGTACTGGTATAAACACATATATATTAACTTCTTACTTCATCCTCCCACTGTTTCAATAGTATGGTGGTTGTGAGATGGTATGGCTGGAGAAAGATATGGAAGAACATGGTGTGAAAATAACTGTGGAAAGTAATTTGCTATGCATTTACAGAAAGCATAGCAGACATTTCAGGCGAAAATGGGATCCTAAAACTTGCAATTCACTCTTACAACAAACAGAAATGCAACAATGCAAAAAGAGAAACATGCTCAAATATGACAAAGGCGTTTATGTGCGAATAACGATGACAAATGTTAAGGCTGCCACAAATACACAAACCAATAGACCAAATGGCTCCGTACTGAGCGAAACCTTGCCTTGTGTGGAGAAATTCACATGGACAGGTGAGGCTCAGCTGGCCTGGCTGCTACAAAATCGGTCATGCCTAGCCACCGAATCGATGCTCGGCTTTTTGTGTATGGATGAACTCACCTTACAGTTCATCCAAGTTTCCCCATATACAATAAGGTTTGACTCAGCACAGAGTCATTTAGCAAATTCAGTTACTCGTGTGTGGTGGACTAGAGTAGTGATGTCCAGTGGAAATGTAAATTTTAATTTTATTTTGATAATTTCATTCTTAGGTCATTGATATTTCCATAGGAGATTTCTCCAAAGAAGAGATTGACATAATTTATTCATTTTTTGTTTCTGTTCCTAGTGTAATGAACGAATCATGGAAGTTTACAAAAAAACATCTGAGGATGAATATTCGTTTAAGCCTTTTAACTTAGGTAGAGGTGTACAGTGCAAGCCACTTCGGTCAGTGCATTAAGAGGTCACACACACTTGGAAATAGGAAATACCTGATTTCATGCTCACTGACTGTAAACTGGAGGTAAAAACAGATGCAGTCACATGTCACCTATAAGCAAACAGACCCTAACACCTTACATAGAAGCCCTCAAATGTGAAGCAAGGCAGAGTTAAAGAATTAAGTTTTCCAGTGATAGCAACTTCAGATGAACAAGTCTACAACAGAATTTGTCAACATGTATCTACATTCCTGAATGTCACTCTCACTGTAACAAGTACTTGAACCTAAGGGTTAAATTAAAACAGTAGACTCTGGCACTTTCATAGCTGATGGCTAGTATTACCACATCTTACTGCATCTTTAAGTTATAGGTTGGGGTCGCCATTCGTACTAGTTAGCCTCATCTACGTTTCTGAAAACCAGAGTCTGTTCTTCTAATAATTTCCGGGTATGCAGCTGGATCCCGTTGACATTAGAAGAACAAATACGCCGGGAAAATTTCAGAAGTCAGAGTCTGTTCTCTTCTGCACATCCATTGCTAACATGGGAAGAAGCATTAAAAAGCAGACCTGTAAGTCAACCCTGGGTGTCATTTCCCCTATCACCACCATGTCTACCTCCAAAGCCTAACATCCAAGTCCTTCTGCACTGTCTCTACAATAAAGAGACCTGAAAATTTCAGCTTGGCCCAGTCACCATGTCACTCCTGTACACAGCACACTTGCATTCCAACAAATGGATTACCAAAAAACCTGTTTCATTTCTGATCTGAGCACGAGCTTTGAAGTTCGTTGTGACCCACACTGGATTATGGCATTACTGAGGGTGTAATTTTATTTTTTTGCTGCCTCTTATTTGTGCTACGGTGCACAGTCAATTGTGGATGATAAATATATGTTGTAGCTATCCATTTCATTAATTTAATTTCACCTTTGAGGTATTTTTGGGCCTTGGTTGTGTTACATTTATTATGTTTCTGTATGCTGTTAATTATTGTATTTCGTCATGGAAGGAGCAGCTATGTAACTGACAGAATTATTCACATGAAATGTTTCAAAACTGTCTTGATTTAAAAAGTGTCCTTTTTTAAGACATGACATAAAAATGAATTCTTAAAAAATTAGGCTAGTTTTGCCTCACAGTAGCAACAAATTGGATAGAAGTAAGCAAGCAGGTGTCTACAAGATCATATGTTCAAAATAAAGATTCCAAGACTTACCAAGCGGGAAAGCGCCGGCAGACAGGCACATGAACAAAACACACAAACACACACACAGAATTACAAGCTTTCGCAACTGGCAGTTGCTTCGTCAGGAAGGAAGGAAGGAGAGGGAAAAATGAAAGGGTGTGGGTTTTAAGGGAGAGGGTAAGGAGTCATTCCAATCCCGGGAGCGGAAAGACTTCCCTTAGGGGAAAAAAAAAGGACAGGTATACACTCGCACACACACACACACACATATCCATCCGCACATACACAGGCACAAGCAGACATATTTAAAGGCAAAGAGTTAAGGGCAGAGATGTCAGTCGAGGCGGAAGTACAGAGGCAAAGAAGTTGTTGAAAGACAGGTGAGGTATGAGCGGCGGCAACTTGAAATTAGCGGAGGTTGAGGCCTGGCGGATATCGAGAAGAGAGGATATACTGAAGGGCGAGTTCCCATCTCCGGAGTTCGGATAGGTTGGTGTTGGTGGGAAGTATCCAGATAACTCGGACGGTGTAACACTGTGCCAAGATGTGCTGGCCGTGCATCAAGGCATGTTTAGCCACAGGGTGATCCTCATTACCAACAAACACTGTCTGCCTGTGTCCATTCATGCGAATGGACAGTTTGTTGCTGGTCATTCCCACATAGAAAGCATCACAGTGCAGGCAGGTCAGTTGGTAAATCACGTGGGTGCTTTCACATGTGGCTCTCCCTTTGATTGTGTACACCTTCCGGGTTACAGGACTGGAGTAGGTGGTGGTGGGAGGGTGCATAGGACAGGTTTTACACCGGGGGCGGTTGCAAGGGTAGGAGCCAGAGGGTAGGGGAGGTGGTTTGGGGATTTCATAGGGATGAACCAAGAGGTTACGAAGGTTAGGTGGACGGCGGAAAGACACTCTTGGTGGAGTGGGGAGGATTTCATGAAGGATGGATCTCATTTCGGGGCAGGATTTTAGGAAGTCGTATCCCTGCTGGAGAGCCACATTCAAGGTCTGATCCAGTCCTGGGAAGTATTCTGTTACAAGTGGGGCACTTTTGGGGTTCTTCTGTGAGAGGTTCTGGGTTTGAGGGGATGAGGAAGTGGCTCTGGTTATCTGCTTCTGTACCAGGTTGGGAGGGTAGTTGCGGGATGCGAAAGCTGTTTTCAGGTTGTTGGTGTAATGGTCGAGGGATTCAGGACTGGAGCAGATTCGTTTGCCACGAAGGCCTAGGCTGTAGGGAAGGGACCGTTTGATATGGAATGGGTGGCAGCTGTCATAATGGAGGTACTGTTGCTTGTTGGTGGGTTTGATGTGGACGGATGTGTGCAGCTGGCCATTGGACAGATGGAGGTCAACATCTAGGAAAGTGGCATGGGATTTGGAGTAGGACCAGGTGAATCTGATGGAACCAAAGGAGTTGAGGTTGGAGAGGAAATTCTGGAGTTGTTCTTCACTGTGAGTCCAGATCATGAAGATGTCGTCAATAAATCTGTACCAAACTTTGGGTTGGCAGGCTTGGGTAACCAAGAAGGCTTCCTCTAAGCGACCCATAAATAGGTTGGCATACGAGGGGGCCATCCTGGTACCCATGGCTGTTCCCTTTGATTGTTGGTATGTCTGGCCTTCAAAAGTGAAGAAGTTGTGGGTCAGGATGAAGCTGGCTAAGGTGACGAGGAAAGAGGTTTTAGGTAGGGTGGCAGGTGATCGGCGTGAAAGGAAGTGCTCCATTGCAGCGAGGCCCTGGACGTGCGGGATATTTGTGTATAGGGAAGTGGCATCAATGGTTACCAGGATGGTTTCTGGGGGTAACAGACTGGGTACGGATTCCAGGCGTTCGAGAAAGTGGTTGGTGTCTTTGATGCAGTCTTACATGCAGTCTCCCATCCTTCATCAAAGACACCAACCACTTTCTCGAACGCCTGGAATCCGTACCCAGTCTGTTACCCCCAGAAACCATCCTGGTAACCATTGATGCCACTTCCCTATACACAAATATCCCGCACGTCCAGGGCCTCGCTGCAATGGAGCACTTCCTTTCACGCCGATCACCTGCCACCCTACCTAAAACCTCTTTCCTCGTCACCTTAGCCAGCTTCATCCTGACCCACAACTTCTTCACTTTTGAAGGCCAGACATACCAACAATCAAAGGGAACAGCCATGGGTACCAGGATGGCCCCCTCGTATGCCAACCTATTTATGGGTCGCTTAGAGGAAGCCTTCTTGGTTACCCAAGCCTGCCAACCCAAAGTTTGGTACAGATTTATTGACGACATCTTCATGATCTGGACTCACAGTGAAGAACAACTCCAGAATTTCCTCTCCAACCTCAACTCCTTTGGTTCCATCAGATTCACCTGGTCCTACTCCAAATCCCATGCCACTTTCCTAGATGTTGACCTCCATCTGTCCAATGGCCAGCTGCACACATCCGTCCACATCAAACCCACCAACAAGCAACAGTACCTCCATTATGACAGCTGCCACCCATTCCATATCAAACGGTCCCTTCCCTACAGCCTAGGCCTTCGTGGCAAACGAATCTGCTCCAGTCCTGAATCCCTCGACCATTACACCAACAACCTGAAAACAGCTTTCGCATCCCGCAACTACCCTCCCAACCTGGTACAGAAGCAGATAACCAGAGCCACTTCCTCATCCCCTCAAACCCAGAACCTCTCACAGAAGAACCCCAAAAGTGCCCCACTTGTAACAGAATACTTCCCAGGACTGGATCAGACCTTGAATGTGGCTCTCCAGCAGGGATACGACTTCCTAAAATCCTGCCCCGAAATGAGATCCATCCTTCATGAAATCCTCCCCACTCCACCAAGAGTGTCTTTCCGCCGTCCACCTAACCTTCGTAACCTCTTGGTTCATCCCTATGAAATCCCCAAACCACCTCCCCTACCCTCTGGCTCCTACCCTTGCAACCGCCCCCGGTGTAAAACCTGTCCTATGCACCCTCCCACCACCACCTACTCCAGTCCTGTAACCCGGAAGGTGTACACAATCAAAGGGAGAGCCACATGTGAAAGCACCCACGTGATTTACCAACTGACCTGCCTGCACTGTGATGCTTTCTATGTGGGAATGACCAGCAACAAACTGTCCATTCGCATGAATGGACACAGGCAGACAGTGTTTGTTGGTAATGAGGATCACCCTGTGGCTAAACATGCCTTGATGCACGGCCAGCACATCTTGGCACAGTGTTACACCGTCCGAGTTATCTGGATACTTCCCACCAACACCAACCTATCCGAACTCCGGAGATGGGAACTCGCCCTTCAGTATATCCTCTCTTCTCGATATCCGCCAGGCCTCAACCTCCGCTAATTTCAAGTTGCCGCCGCTCATACCTCACCTGTCTTTCAACAACTTCTTTGCCTCTGTACTTCCGCCTCGACTGACATCTCTGCCCTTAACTCTTTGCCTTTAAATATGTCTGCTTGTGTCTGTGTATGTGCGGATGGATATGTGTGTGTGTGTGTGCGCGAGTGTATACCTGTCCTTTTTTTTCCCCTAAGGGAAGTCTTTCCGCTCCCGGGATTGGAATGACTCCTTACCCTCTCCCTTAAAACCCACACCCTTTCATTTTTCCCTCTCCTTCCTTCCTTCCTGACGAAGCAACTGCCAGTTGCGAAAGCTTGTAATTCTGTGTGTGTGTTTGTGTGTTTTGTTCATGTGCCTGTCTGCCGGCGCTTTCCCGCTTGGTAAGTCTTGGAATCTTTATTTTTAATATATTTTTCCCATGTGGAAGTTTCTTTCTGTTTTATTTAGATCATATGTTCAGTTTTTCTCAAGTTGTACATAGGGAGAAGAGGTAAATCTCTTTATATACACCACCAACACATGGCAGCTCTGCAATTTAACGCACAACAAACCTCAGTCAACAAATATGCCTATAATCCATAATGAAATTTTCACTCTGCTCGAGAGTGAGTGAAAATTTCATTCTGCTATGTTTAAGCCAAGTCTCCACATTATCCTTTCTTCCAGAAGAAATTTCTTGGAGAACTGTGAAGTCTGGAAGGTAGGGGACGAGGTATGGCAGAAGTTTAGCTGTCATGAGTCATGCTCGAGTAGCTTAGTCGGTAGAGCACTTGCCCGTGAAAGCCGAAGGTACAGAGTTTGAGTCTTGATCCAGCACACAGTTTTAATACACCAGGAAGTTTTAATATTTGACAGCTAACACAACTTACTGGACATTACTAAACAGCTAACATCAAATGTGCCAATACAAAACAGCTTATTTTTACAGAACCCAGATATACAACTAAGAGATTCTACAACCACACACATGGAAACTGAAAAAACATCAGGAAATGCAACAGACTACTTTCTATATTTAGCAATGATGCCTCTTCATACAACAACCTCTTGGGAATAAATGACAAAAATAATTGTGAAAGTGTGGGTAAAAATCAGAACAAAATTTTAACTTTTCTCTGCAGAATTGTTAACTGTCCAGTCAGACATAAAATTAACAATTTCTTTCATTTTGATCACTGCCTGGTATATAAAAAACGGTGCCTGGAGAAGGTTTTTAATTGTTATCATATGTTTATTTAAAGTAACAGTCACTGCTGTCTAACCAAGATGTCATTCAATTAATAACAAGAGCATGTACGATGTTATGGGTTCTATTCTACTTATGTTGTTTTCAGAATGTTGACCCATTCATGATCATCAGGCAAACACACTAACCATTCCTCATAGTATAAAAGTTATACATCCTAAGAGCACAGCTCTGTCTGCCATTCAACAAATCATAATTAAGAAAATTCAATGTGCTTCTCAACTGTTACAGTATCAGGGTGTATACGACCCCGGGACAACCAGGAGATCCGGGAAAAACACAGGGATTTTTAAAATTCCGGGAATTTTTCATTGTTTCAGTTTTCTGTTAAATTTTTATAATTTTGACTGGTAAGAACCGATATTCTAACAAAGGATATTACTGTATCCCGCTACTGCACAATAATACTTCATTAATAAAACAAATGAGAAAAAAAAAAAAAAAAAAAACCAGAATAACTTAAATTGCAAAGGAACTGCACCATATACGACGACGACAAAGTGCTCATGCAAACATCCGCCAAAAGAAAAATGTCTCAAAGGCTTTAGAAAGACTATGCAATGCTTCATAACAACAAATTGCCTCTGATGAGCATGAAGTCACACATTAGATTCATTTTAGCAGTTACGAGAGGGCTCGTGCGCATGCGCAGTTGAGTCGCGTTTGAGTAGTAGATTCTCCCACTTCTGGCTACAGGAATGTGACTTTGGCTGTGGATGCAGTCTCAGCAAGCAGCTAGATGCTACCGGAAAAAGGAGGCGCCAAATTCATATTCTTGAGGGGGGGAAAAAAAAACCAAACAAACAAACAAACTTATTCGCAAAGCACCTAGCATCCAGCGCACGTTGGTCTATCGATTATTCATACAATTTTAAAATGCATCCCTGTTGGTTTTTGAACATTTTTGAACACATTTTAAGTTGAAACTTCCTGGCAGATTAAAACTGTGTGCCCGACTGAGACTCAAACTCGGGACCTTTGCCTTTCGCGGACAAGTGCTCTGCCATCTGAGCTACCGAAGCACAACTCACGCCCGGTACTCACAGCTTTACTTCTGCCAGTACCTCATCTCCTACCTTCCAAACTTTGGAAGGACAAGTGCTCTGCCATCTGAGCTACCGAAGCACAACTCACGCCCGGTACTCACAGCTTTACTTCTGCCAGTACCTCATCTCCTACCTTCCAAACTTTGGAAGGTAGGAGACGAGATACTGGCAGAAGTAAAGCTGTGAGTACCGGGCGTGAGTCGTGCTTCGGTAGCTCAGATGGCAGAGCACTTGCCCGTGAAAGGCAAAGGTCTCGAGTTCGAGTCTCGGTCGGGCACACAGTTTTAATCTACCAGGAAGTTTCATATCAGTGCACCCTCTGCTGCAGAGTGAAAACCTCATTCTGGAAACATTTTAAGTTGATTTCTGATTGAATCATAAGCTGATTTTTGAATGTGTGCATAGTGTACCTGATGTGTCTGTCAGGAGAATCTTCGTCGCATCTAGAAATAAACTATCCGCAGACAAAAGGGGACAGAGCCATACGAGCTGAGCGGAGTAAAGCCAAACGGATGAATGCCAACCGCTGTCTGATTATGTGGTTGATTGGGTTTGTGAATGATCAGCGTTGTTATAATTACTAGCAAAATCCATAGATTCGGACTACCAGAATGGAAATAAATGACTAACAGCAATAACAGGTGAGAAAGATAATACATAATCTTCTCGGTGTATCCGAGAAAATGAAATTGACAGAAAATTTTTGGCCAGGTCGCTACACTAGCAAGGACCAGTTGTACAGTCCCTGGCTAGCAGCCGCTTCAGTTCTATTCTGGAAGTAACACAGAAAACGTGTTGTAGGAACATGTAACAACACCTAACCAGAGAATAATCGTGAGATAACTAAACCTGTGATTCTGACAGGATTAGTTAAGTTAATTGGCGAACAAAGTTTGACAATGGCAGAAATAGCTACAGAATTGGTGATGACAAGATTGTTTGTTAGAACGAGGAAGGAGAAGAAACGGGGACGTCACACAAATTATAGAAGAATAAGATGATTCCAAATCTATATAAAAAAATTCATAATATTACTTTTTGATCTCATGCTTGAAAAACTGACGCACATGTATGAAATGTGAAAATATTTCCTAACATAAAGCATTTTGCTTGTAGTACGCCTAATAGGCATTTGATATTGGTACTTTGTGAATTATATCCTGCCGTGTTATAAAAATGACCATTTGTGCCAAAACAGTCTAGTTTATTTGGTGTGTGTTACAAAATGGCTGCAATATTAGAAAGGCCTATTTTGTGTTATCTAGCAGATAGTGACAAAATAGACATAATCAGATCGAGAAACCACACCAGTCTTGGGTATTATTTGTATTAACAGCTTTTTCAGTATTAGATAACGATATTTTGATTTTTCATGTAGCAAAACATTTGACGAACTTTGATGAGGTAATAGATTCTTTTGCAGAAAGGAAAGCACGCCATGTAAAGCTGTAGCGAGTTTAGAGAGAAAAAAATGCTAGGAGCTAAGGATTGAAGAAATGTGTATTTTATTGTTTGCCTCTTGTCTTTTTTTGGTTTTATGTAATCTATATTTAATTTTAATGTCACACGAAACAGTAAGTTATTAGCTAATAGGCAATAAAGAGGACAAATTTTCTGAAGAGTTCTTGTTCTCCCGATTACAAATAATCCCATCCGCTATTAATTGCGAGATTTTTTTAAAAGAGGGGCAGGCTGTCAAACGGCCGATTGGGAGCAGGAGGCACCACAGGACATTTCAATTTCCACTGCCCTGAATATAGTTTGATGGTGCCCATTACAAAATACACATATTTCAATTCCACAGAGCGAAAAACAGTGACATGCGATAGAAGAATGCTGTACGAAGAGGCATGGCACTGCACTTTGGCACACTTAAGACCTAATAACATGCCTTACATTTCCTCGAACACATGTTTTCAGAAATATGTGCGCTACAAGATGAACATATTTTTGAAAATTCGATTTTCTTAAATATCGACCCGGTTAGCAAACATCGTAGATCTGGGGCTGATGTGCAGAGCAGTCAGAGTTACAGTGGGTAGTCTCCAAGTGACCCGTGTTTACATTTAGTGATTTTGCTGTTTATCCTTCGTTTACTCTAACATGAAATGAAAACAAAACGCATATCTGTGGTCGGGCGCTACAAAGTGAATTAAAATACATTTACATAATTACGGAAGGCTAACACGCTTTTAGTTTCAGATAGTCAAGCGTTAATCACCTTGCGGAACAATGAAGTTATTTGTGTCTGTCTGCTAAAGAAATTGACTGTTATTAACTTTTTCCGCAGAGGCAGTCAATGTATTTGAAACTAAATGTTTAATTCCACAGTACTGGCTAGTTTCAACTGTTTGCTGCATTTCAATTGCACATTTTCATTTTCTAGCACATATGGCATTATGCCATAATAAAGAACCAAACATGATATAATACAATACTGATGGTCCAAGAAAATTTACATCCTGAAAACCACACTTAAAAGCTTAATATCAGGTCGAGGTTTACTTAATTGAGAATCTGGACATATGAATGCACACTTTAAATGTGTACGATTCAGTATGGTTCACGAAATTCCGATGCTCTTTGAGTATCCTCTGATGTCTTGTTTCTTTTATGACATAATATATGCTCTTTCAATGTTTTACATGTATGTGCATACGTGATTCCTATGTCATGGTAGCTGTCCAAGTGGGGTGCCGCCTGTTATCTGCGCTCTCTGGCAACTGCTGAAACGAACCTATTTCTAACAGGTCACGTGAAAATATTGTGAATGGTGGCTTGAAAAGCGTTACTTTCAACGTAAATATACTTTTACCTAAGTTGAACTATGTGCCAGAATGTACCATGAATTTCTTAAATCACAGAGCGTTTGACTAATTAAAAAATCAACTCTTTCATGACAAGCCATTTAGAAGAATTTCGAACCTTGAGGATCAGACATTTATGTCATTATTAAAAATTTTACTGGCACATTTGTGTGATATATCTTAACGTGTAACACGTGCAAAAAGATCAACATTATATGTGAAAGCTTAGCTTCTCTTGCAGCTTATTTACCTTAGAGACCAATATTATAGGTGAAAGCTTTGCTTTTTTTTGTATCAACACTATGTACATTAATTTAAACTATTAGCTTTCCCTTTTTGAGTGTTCGTGCACTTAACAGTGATGTTGCAGTTGGCTGACTGCATCACGTGTCCTCGTTCTGAATTTCCGCTCCCATCGGCTGGCGAGATCATGTGACATGAGTTATGACTGGGTTACAAAAGTGCATCGCAATCTCGATTTCAATGATTCGGAAAGTAAAATGCAGAGTTTGATGGAATTTCAATGTATACTTTCGTAATACAAAAATACGCAGCGTACATGTTGCTGCACATCAAAGATGTTTCCAAGACGTGTCTTTTTCCCTGAGTTTCGTTTTCTAAAGTGCCAGGAAATTCTGCGCCCATGTATAAAACCATAACCATTCAAAGGATTGATAAGTTTTGCAGTTCCAAGGGAAAATATATTGTCACTGAACAGAGAAAAAGTGTGTTTTCTCCCGGGAGAAAGTGTATTTTTAACTGGGAAATCCGGCAAAAAACTGGAATTTTTTTTACTTGTCCATGTATACACCCTGAGAGCACAATTCCTAAACACAGGTCGCAATTGAAATCCCATCATTTGTTCTCTGGATTTTGAGCTCACTTGACTTATTATATTAGATAAGTATGCATGGCATGGATAAGAATTATTAGGTGAGAAACCAGTATTTCAGAATGCTAATGACCTAAGTATGACTTAAATTTATTGAAAACTAAATGCCACTACGATAATGTGTCCATACAATGGCTATCATATAAGAATAAATTATATTAGAATTTTTTTTTCTGTGACAACGAAACCTTAAAAATTATGCATCATATCATAATAAATAAATTTTGTGCAACTACAGCACACTGAATATGAAATCAATTCAACGTACTCCTAATACAGCAGTTGTCACCTGATTCCAAAGGTGAATGTAAAGCAAGAATAAATGTAAAGAGAGAAAGATGGTAAATGTATTTTGTCTGCTTTCCAAAGATTATATCTCTTGAATGAAGGCCTACCAGGATGAGATATCTTCCTTCTTAAAGTAAATCACCATGCATTCCATTCTTCAATAGGACATGCAAGCTCCCCTCTTCATCCGCCTTCTGTCTGGAAGTTATCTTTCCTGCCACGTCTTTATCTTTTTCCTGTATACAGGGTGTTACAAAAAGGTACGGCCAAACTTTCAAGAAACATTCCTCACACACAAAGAAAGAAAATGTGTTATGTGGACATGTGTCCGGAAACACTTACTTTCCATGTTAGAGCTCATTTTATTACTTCTCTTCAAACCACATTATCATGGAATGGAAACACACAGCAACAGAACGTACCAGCGTGACTTCAAACACTTTGTTACAGGAAATGTTCAAAATGTCCTCTGTTAGCAAGGATACATGCATCCACCCTCCGTCGCATGGAATCCCTGATGCGCTGATGCTGGAGAATGGCGTATTTTATCACAGCCGTCCACAATATGAGCACGAAGAGTCTCTACACTTGGTACCAGGGTTGCGTAGACAAGAGCTTTCAAATGGCCCCATAAATGAAAGTCAAGAGGGTTGAGGTCAGGAGAGCGTGGAGGCCCCAGCTGCGAGTCATAGGCTGGAATGTTCCGTGCTCCCTAAGATGCCGATTAATTGCTTCGAGCGTCTTCCTGTCGGGACACCTTCGTTCTGGAAATCTGTCGATACATACGTACTGCACCACGGCTACTGCCCCGTGCTAATCCATACATCAAATAGGCATCTGCCAACTCCGTATTTGTAAACATTGCACTGACTGCAAAACCATATTCGTGATGAACACTAACCTGTTGATGCTATATACTGATGTGCTTGATGCTAGTACTGTAGAACAATGAGTCGCATGTCAACACAAGCACCGAAGTCAACATTACCTTCCTTCAATTGGGCCAATTGGCAGTGAATCAAGGAAGTACAATACATACTGACGAAACTAAAACGAACTCTAACATGGAAATTAAGAGCTTCCGGACACATGTCCAAATAACATCTTTTCTTTATTTGTGTGTGAGGAATGTTTCCTGAAAGTTTGACTGTACCTTTTTGTAACACCCTGTATAAATGCAAACAGCAGCAGCAGCTAAATTAATGAATTCCTCTTTGTTGATAGCCATGGCCGTTTAATGAAAATGCTTCACATTTTATGAGCACAGACCACTGAGAAATGGTGGTTGAGATTGCCATGACCTGATGAGGCTCATTCATATAAGTGTAACTCTACTTAGAGAGAGAGAGAGAGAGAGAGAGAGAGAGAGAGAGAGAGAGAGAGAGAGTAAATGAAAAAAGAAGAAAATATCAATACATAGAGGAACAGAATTAAACAAAACTGTAGTATCCTCTCCCTCACTCAAGAACGAAAGGTGGAGAGATGCTTTCTGATGGGAAGATGGTCAAGGGGCTCACAGGGTTGGATGTGGGGGCAAATGCAAATGTCATGTGACTAGGGCCTCCCATCAGGTAGACCGTTCGCTGGGCGAAAGTCTTTCGATTTGAAACCACCTCGGCGACTTGCGCGTCGATGGGGATGAAATGATCATGATTAGGACAACATAACACCCAGTCCCCGAGTGGAGAAAATCTCCAACCCAGCTAGGAATCGAATCCAGGCCCTTAGGACTGATATTCTGTCGCGCTGACCACTCAGCTACCGGGGCTGGACTGGGGAGAAATGGGAAGATATGAATGACTTTCTTCTTTTTCCTGGCTTTTATCCCATTTCTTCACAGTTTTGGCTGGTTATTTAATGGATTTGGTAATTAGAGAGATTAGAGTGCACACAGAGGCATACTGACAATCTTTCTTTCCACGAACAATATGAGACTGGAACAGTAGGGAGAACCAAAAGAGGTACTCAAAGTACCCTCCACCACACACCATCAGGTGGCTTGCGGAGTATGGATGTAGATGTAGATATTAGTTGTAGAGGATGGCTGGATGCCCTTCGTGTCACTACGTGTCATCACCTCCTCCTACCGGATGGAAGTTGTGTACCCCTAAATCGTCTGTGGCTGGTGTTATCCCACGTGAAAGTGTGCGAACATTTCCTAAATGTTTTCAAATCATAACTGAGGTGGGACATGGGTACCAGCCTGGAATTCACCTAGTCAGATGTGGGAAACTACAAAAATGGACAAAATTATAGTGATACACAGTTTAACTGCCACACACATATGATGGTGTATAAAACAATTATGTAGATAAAGCTTCCCAGAAATGATATGCCCACTGACTGACTTGACACTGTAAATCTGCCTTTACTGCATACCCTCTTATCAACTAAAGTAGCCAGGCATGACTTGCAACTAGCCCTAGTTTCTAACAAAGGAGTGGTTTTGAATTGGAGTCCGGGTCTGGTACACAGTTCCAAAGCTACACACATTCCACTTCACAGTGAAAGATCAATTCTGAAAACAAGTAATTCCATATTAACATAAACAACAGTTTCTTATTTTGGAAGGACGCATGCAGAAAATCCACCCCTCCTTCTCCCACTGCCCTACTACAATATGTGATATACATTTTACACCTGACTTCCTCTTATCAGTACCTTTATTTCTGAACTTTAAAACTTGAAATTACATAGACTATGTAGTATCAGAGATTTACGGAAGGAAATGATTATGATGATGTTTATTACTGACACTGTAAAAATCCATTTAATACAATTATACTAAAACAATCTGTTTTACTTCAAATTCTTTGTGCAATCTACAAATATCCACAGATTAGCAAGCGTCTTCTTTGAAACTTTTAGCACTGTTATCTACTGGGAAAGTAAAAAGGCGTGTAATTTCTTTTACATACACTAGCTTTTAAAACAGTAAAATAGGTACACTGATTCACAACATGACACAAACACTTGAAAGGTTGGTAAATAATGTTGTCTTTTACAGCTGTAACAGGTGATCAAACTTTTATTTAGCTATATAAAAACTAACTCACCTGCCATTTACAGGCAGAAATCAAATATACTTGCCAAGATATAAACATTGACTATAGCGCCAGCAAACTCTAAGCTTCTAATTCCATTTTTGGGAACTCTGAGGACAAAATGCTATGGAGAGAAGCAAAATGTTTAAAACATCAGTAAATGTAACTAGAAAAACATTTAAAATATATGTAAAGATGCAAATATAAGGAACTAATAAAATTTAGTATATAAATAATTTAATGCAATAGACTGTGTACATGCACTGCATCTTTAGCTTTAAATCCAAGGGTTTCTAGTAATTTAAACTATCCATAATTGACTGGAAGTACTACTGGAATCTTCATTTTCACTTTATGTGAGCACAGAGAAAGAACATTCTCATCAGAAGAAGAAACAATAAATGAACATGTAGCCTGATTTTGAGCCAAAGGATTTCTTAGAGAGATAGGAAGGGAAGAAAGGATATAAAATCAAAAATAAATGAAGTAATTTTAAGTCCCAGAGATGTAAGAAATAACTTTTACATGAAGAAAGTTGTAAACTGTAAAATAATATACTTTTTGTTTGTTTTGTCATACAAGCCACAGTTTATGGCAAAAACATAACAAGAATGAAGACATGAGCATTGAGTTAAATAATTAATAAATAACAAAATGGAGAAAAACTGAACATTGAGAGACACAGCAGAAATGGAAATTGACTGAAGACTTGTTTTATTGTTCTGTCCAATTCATATTAATTCACAAATAATTGTGGAATTAATAACACGACAGAAGCAAGACCCTACTGATATCTAACAAAACTAAAGCAAGAAGTTACATTATGTAATGTAAGGAAGCTAGATAGCATATACTACTTCTCATTAGAGCACAGAAATAACAGTAAATACCTCAAAGAACACAGTCTTGAGGTTTCTGGCAATCTTAGCAAACAGTAACTCAAAATTTGAATATAAAACACGAACTATAATATAAGGTAATTGGATGGATAAAAAGGTCTACTTACCAAGCAGCAGCAGAACACACACATAAAAGATTATAATTACACTACTGGCCATTAAAATTGCTACACCAAGAAGAAATGCAGACGATAAACACGTATTCATTGGAAATATATATTATACTAGAACTGACATGTGATTACATTTTCACGCAATTTGGGTGTATAGATCCTTAGAAATCAGTACCCAGAACAACCATCTCTGGCTGTAATAACGGCTTTGATACACCTGGGCATTGAGTCAAACAGAGCTTGGATGGAGTGTACAGGTACAGCTGCCCATGCAGCTTTAACACGATACCACAGTTCATCAAGAGTAGTAACTGGTGTATTGCGACAAGCCAGTTGCTCGGCCACCATTGACCAGACGTTTTCAATTGGTGAGAGATCTGGAGAATGTGCTGGCCAGGGCAGCAGTCGAACATTTTCTGTATCCAGACAGGCCCGTACAGGACCTGCAACATGTGGTCGTGCATTATCCTGCTGAAATGTAGGGTTTCGCAGGGATCGAATGAAGGGTTGAGCCACGGGTTATAACACATACGAAATGTAATGTCCACTGTTCAAAGTGCCGTCAATGCCAACAAGAGGTGACCAAGACGTGTAACCAATGGCACCCCATACCATCACGCTTGGTGTTACGGCAGTATGGCGATGACAAATACACGCTTCCAATGTGCGTTCACCGCGATGTCATCAAACACGGATGCAACCATCACGATGCTGTAAACAGAACCTTGATTCATCTGAAAAAATGACGTTTTGCCATTCATGCAGCCAAGTTCGTCATTGAGTACACCATCGCAGGCACTCCTGTCTATGATGCAGCATCAAGGGTAACCGCAGCCATGGTCTCCGAGCTGATAGTCCATGCTGCTGCAAACGTTGCCGTACTGTTCGTGCATATGGTTGTTGTATTGCAAGCGTCCCCATCTGTTGACTCAGGGATCGAGGCATGGCTGTACGATCCGTTACAGCCATGTGGATCAGATGCCTGTCATCTCGACTGCTAGTGATACGAGGTCGTTGGGATCTAGCAAGGCATTCGATATTATCCTCCTGAACCCACCGATTCCATATTCTGCTAACAGTCATTGGATCTCGACCAACGCGAGCAGCGATGTCACAATACGATAAACCGCAATCACGATAGGCTACAATCTGACCTTTATCAAAGTCGGAAATGTGATCGTACGCATTTCTCCTCCGTACACGAGGCGTCACAACAATGTTTCACCAGGCAACGCCGGTCAACTGCTGTTTGTGTATGAGAAATCGGTTGGAAACTTTCCTCATGTCAGCACGTTGTAGGTGTCGCCACTGGTGCCAAGCTTGTGTGAATGCTCTGAAAAGCTAATCTTTGCGTATCACAGCATCTTCTTCCTGTCGGTTAAATTTCGTGTCTGTAGCACGTCATCTTCATGGTGTAGAAATTTTAATGGCCAGTAGTGTAGGTAAGCTTTCGGATCTAGTGGTTTCTTCTGCAGGCAGATGGGTTGAAGAAGAAGGAAGAGGGGTGAAAGAAAATGACTAGAAAGGACTATGCTAGGAAAAGGGGTAGATTGTACAGTAAGTCTCCTCTGACCCACAGTTCTGGGCGACTTCCCTGAAATCTATCCCTTTCCGTAGCCCTCTTCAGTCCTTTTCCTTCACCCTCCTTTCCTTCCCTTCCCTTCAACCCTTCTGCCTGAAGGAGGAGCCACTGGCTCCGAAAGCTCACCTAATTACAATCTTTTGTATGTCTTTTCCGCCACCTCTTGGTGAGTAGATTTTTTTATCTATCCAATTATCTTATTTTGTCAAAAATTGATGGTTTTCATTTTTATATTAACTGTAACGTCCTATTGACAATCGCATATGTCTAATGTGGGCATAAGCAAAATGAAACTGGGTCTTTCCTCGTGTTTGACCTAAAGTTAGCCACATACTCAATTTTCAATGTATTTGAGTTCGTTCTGGGCACAAGACCATATCATGACGGAAACATCATTTAGACTATGGTTATGGACAGTTTTTAACACTGTGACTACAGGTATTTGTGATGTGCCAACACAGTTTCATATATAGTACCAGGTACCTGTCTCTCTTATGGTATCTTGCCAGTGACTGTGCTTGTAGCGCTGCCACATAGTGCACCATGGTAAGCACTCCACCAACAATAAGGAGAGGTTCAAGGTGCCACATCACACACAAAAACTAAGAGGTAGAAACCCAGTAGTAGATTTACAGCCACAGTGTTCCATATGGAGGCTGCCTCCAACAGCAGCTAAAATAATGGTTCATTGTGCATCATGATGTGGTCTTACAGCCAGAAGACTTTCACTAAACACAACACTTTTAACTTTTACAGTTCATTTTTTATAATATATCTGGATTCATAAGCTGGCTTTCTTACCAAAGTCACATTATGTTCCCAGTTGAACAGCTAACTCTGAATCTTTCTGTGTGACAGGACTTTCCCTGCATGGACTAAATGTGAAATTATTAACATGGCAAGCCACTATTATTGTTAGCCCAAATAGAGATCACTTCAAACAAAATATTGAAATTAAGCACTTTTCATAAAATGGGAAAGCTTCATAATGAAAACTATAGTAAATTTGGTGGTAGTCTCAAGAGGAAAATTACCGGTTACAAAAAGTTGAAACAATTGTTTCCCTTTAATATGAAACATTCAGTGACAGAAAGAGTGGAAATCAGAATCTGATAAACAATTGTTGAACACTTCTACAGATAATGGCTGTTTAAAGACACACACATGCATATAACTACTGCTTTTAGAGTCATATAGGGAATGTTCTTATAGAATGTAATGGGACCTCTTATGTTTGTCAATCTCTCACACAGGAGTATGATACACAAGCATACCAATAGATTGTGTTACATTTAGACCACCTACAGCTTCTTGCTGGACACTTCACATCTGGCACAAAAATATGCCACATAGTTCTCACAATCAGTGTGAAGAGGGGGTCCATGAACATATTCCCAATCTAAGAGTACTTGTCTGTCCATCAAACAACCAGAATTTTGTCCTTTAAAGCAAGTTAGCATTCAGTAATGCATATTTGTGCATCTTGGATGTGTTTCAACCAATTTTAAATGGTTTTTGAATTGTCTGGCTCCCCCACACTAAGTCTCAGAGTACATTACATAACAACAGATGACCACTACAACTGGGTCAAAAGGATGTACTACTAGGTGCACGTGTTATCAAATAAAACTTGTGCCCGTTACTGGAGACATATTATTGGTCATCTGTAAAACACCAGTATGTAACTGTTTTCATATGAACTACATAACAAACACCTTCTTTGAAAGACTTATTGATCACTGAGCTAACTGAAAAAGAATACTGCCAGAGGGTGTGACCATCTGACTAACTGGCATGACTGAAGTCAAAATAAGTGAAAGACAAGTATTCATCCCACAGTAAAGGTACATAGAAAACAGATCACGCTGAAAAAGGCAATATTCATGCTTACAATCTATTGTTAAAGCAAATGGTGTCCTCAAATAGCTCTCGTATGCACTTTATTCTTCCTTCTGCCAAATTATGTTTTTCTATATCACTTCTTATGTTAAGTTTACCCGGGTATCATTAATCCTCACAGTTACGTACTAAACACGACAAACTTTCTTCTGTATCTCCTTTTACACAATTTTTGAATAAAGCAGAAATTGGAATAATAACTGCTGGTTTTGACAACTGATGTAATGAAAACGTGCCAGATAATGAACATGGTGACTGCAACATCATTTCTTGGCTGTATTTTGAAACACAAATAAAACAATTTTGATTGCAAGAAGTTATTGCATCAAGCAAAGAAATATTTCAGGTTATGACTAAAACGCTCAATCACAGAGTGCTGAGAGAAACATTTATCAGAAACAATACGAATCAAGTACCAATACTGTAAAAAGCACCTCTACAGCAATAATGGATGCTGCAAAAAATGGTACATACTTTTGTTAAGAGAATACTGTAAATACTTGAAGCTATTATCACAACTTACACTCTAGCTATACAGCTCAAATGGAGACTGATACAGTGTCATATATATCTTGAGCAAATCAATATGGTTATTGCAAGAAGACCTTCAACTATATACTGGAAATAAAACAAGTATTGTGAATGTGCAGTGGAGACCACAATACACAGAATGAATCTTTTGTAAAAATAAAAAAATAAAAAAGAAAATGTAGAGAAAAAATATCTGTAGATCTACTAACTGTCATTCCTGTTGAAACCAAACAAAATTTTTTCCTCTTACACTGCTGAAATTAAGTACGTAATTTGTTTTAAAGTCAGCAAAAGTGTGGCAACAAACAGTGACAGAAATTCAGTTCAAAACGTGCACCAAGTGATAGCATGCAGCCATTACTACTAGACCACTGGCCAAAGCTGATGCCTAGTATTACAAATGCCTCTTAAAACCAATCTTCTTCTTGTTCCTTTTTGCCCTTTTTTTTACGTATTATTCAAGCAGTTTATTTCTAAACACACCATGACACTGCATTTCTTACATGCTTGCACTTTTCACTTGATCATGTTGACAGTGCGCACACCATATGTATCTGGTGGCAAACTTACAGCTGATATAGTGGATCCGTTACAAGTTACGTGTGTTCCATGTCTTTGCTACTGACAAAGAAATTTATTCAACTGGAATAATTTCACATTCTGTTCAAACAATCGGACTTCCTATTAGTATCCAATCGCTCATTGCATTTGCATAGCACATAATTATTTGCTCTTATTTCTCTATTTATGAACCATCTTGGTATGATATTAAATTATGTTTGTAATGCAGTCTTTAGAAGATAACAACGAAGGAAGACCTACATAACTCACCTCAAAATAAGCAAGAAATTTTTATACATATATATATATTTTTTTTTTAACTTTGGAAGTTTGTATCTCACATTATGTCTTACATTGATAAATTTTAACTTATTTATAGGACAAATGATAGTGAGTATCCAAAGAACAATAAGAAAGAGCAATGGAATAAATGAAGTGTCAGTTGACTATTAGTCACAGGCTATATTTGACAAAGGCTGTTTACTCACATAAATTCAGCGTGAAATTGCAACACTGCCCACTCCAAAATGGACTGCAGCAGAAAAAAAAACAGAGATTCAAACTAGTAACTGAATAAGTTAGCTCCAGTATTTGTGTAAATTTGTGTTTTTTTTATAGACAAAAAAAGTGAGATGGATTACAGCTAATTATGTCAGTAAATTATATAACATTATTCAAAAAGAGGACATCTGCATTGTAAAAGACAAATTATGTAAATTGCTAGGAAGAGGAACCATCAAGGTTGTATGCAATCAATATGCCTCACAACCAATATCACAACGAATAAGCTCTTTTCCAGACAGTTATTCAATAGACCAACATGGAATATTGGCGTTTATTCAGTTAAAGACAACGGAGCAACACGTGTGTCAAAAGTCTGAAAATGAGGACAATGGAGGGACATGTGTCAAAAGTCAGAAAACAAAACACTTTGAATAATCCTAAAACTGAGGAAACATTCTTATATCCAGAATGAATCTTCACTCTGCAGTAGAATATTTATTGGTCAGAAGCTTGGTGGCTGAACTGTGTGCGGAACAGGACTTGACCCCATTCTTGTAACTTCGCATTCTGTCCAAACAATTATTCTTCCCATTAGTATCTAATCTCACATTGCACTTACACAGGACATTATTATTTCCTCTTATTTCTCTATTTACGAACCATCAAAGTTTTCTTGGCAAAAGAAAGATTATTAACTGTCTGACACAGAAATAATGGAAGACATTCTTTCAGGTAGTTTCTTCCATATTATCTGTCTAGATGAGGCTAACATGTGCACCCTCATCTGAAGACGAAGAAGAAGAAGAAGAAGAAAATTACTTGCAAAGTTATTCTGGTGTAGTTCTGTGAAAAACGTATGTGAGATCATAATCTGCAGAACTAATTTTTTGTATTGGCCTTTAGCAGTTTTAACAAAGGATCAAGCAGGTAAAAAGATGAGGGCTAGTAGAAATCCTTGGGTAACAGAAGAGACATTGAATTGATGAAAGGAGAAAATACAAAAATGCAGTAAATGAAGCAGACAAAAAAGGATACAAATGCCTCAAAAATGAGATCGACAGGAAGTGCAAATGGCTAAGCAGGGATGGCTAGAGGACAAATGTAAGGATGTAGAGGCATATATCACTAAGGGTAATATAGATACTGCCTACAGGAAAATTAAAGAGATCTTTGGAGACAAGAGAACCACCTGTATGAATAGCAAGAGCTCAGATGAAAAACAAGTTCTAGGCAAAGAAGGGAAAGCAGAAAGGTGGAAGGAGTACAAAGAGGGTCTATACAAGGGTGAAATTATATAAATGGAAGAGAATGTAGATGAAGATGAAATAGATGTGATACTGAGTGAAGAATTTTATAGAGCACTGAAAGATCTAAGTTAAAACAAGGCCCCAGGAGTAGACAACATTCCTTTAGAACTACTGACAGCCTTGGGAGAGCCAGCCCTGACAGAACTCTACCATCTGGTTAGCAAGATGTATGAGACAAGCGAAATACCCCCAGGCTTCAAGAAGAATATAATAATTCCAATACCAAAGAAAGCAGGTATGGACACGTGTGAAAAGTACCCAACTGTAGGTTTAATAAATCATGGCTGCAAAATATTAACACAAATTCTTTACTGGAAAAACTGGTAGAAGCCACCTGGTTGGATTCTGTACAAATGTTGGAACACGTGGGCCAATACTGACCCTATGACTTCTCTTGGAAGAGAGATTAAGGAAAGACAAACCTCCATTTCTAGCATTAGAAGATTTAGAGAATACTTTTGACAATGTTAACTGGAATACTCTCTTTCAAATTCTGAAGGTGGCAGGGGTCAAATACAGAGAGCGAAATGCTATTTACAATTTATACTAAAGAGTCGAGGGACACAAAAGGGAATCAGTGTTTGAGGAAGGGAGTGAGGCAGGGTTGTAGCCTATCCCCGATGTTATTCAATCTGTATATTGAGTAAACATGAAAGGAAACAGAAGAAAAATTTGGAGTAGGAATTAAAATCTAGGGAGAAGAAATAAAAATTTTGAATGGACAGTGTCTTGAAATGAGGATATAAGATGAACAGCAATGAAAGCAAAATGAGGATAATGGAAAGAAGTCGAATTGAATCAGGTGTTGCTGAGGGAATTAGATTAAGAAATGAGACATTTAAAGTAGTAGATGGGTTCTGCTAGTTTGGGAGCAAAATAACTGATAATGGTCGAAGTAGAGAGGATATAAAATGTAGACTGGCAATGGCAAGGACAGCGTTCCTCAAGAAGAGAAATCTGTTAACATCGAGTATAGATTTAAGTGTCAAGAAGTCTTTTCTGAATGTATTTGTATCGAGTGTAGCCATGTATGGAAGTGAAACATGGATGATACATATTTTAGACAAGAAGAGAATTGAAGCTTTCAAAATGTGGTGCTACAGAAGAATGCTGAAGATTAGATGGGTAGATCACATAACTAATGAGGTGGTACTGAATAAAATTGGGGAGAAAAGGAATTTATGGCACACCCCGACTAGAAGAAGAGATCAGTTCACAGGACACGTTCTGAGGCATCAAGGGATCACTAATTTGGTATTGGAGGAAAGCATGGAAGCCAAAAATCAGAGAGAGAGAGAGAGAGAGAGAGAGAGAGAGAGAGAGAGAGAGAGAGAGATACTAAAGCACGTTCAGAAGGATGTAAGTTGCAGTAGTTATTCGGAGATGAAGACCACAACAACAACAATTGTGACTTGCATGGACTCGTCTGCACACCTTTTTTAACATAACATCACAGCATCTTCTACTTTGAATGTACCCCACGTACAAAATGCCAACCACGTTTTTCTGCACCCGAGAACTATCAATATTTTTCTATTTGCCTATGAAGGTAGATAATGGGAATTTTTAAAGGCAAAATCCCCCCCATGAACCATGGACCTTGCCGTTGGTGGAGAGGCTTGCGTGCCTCAACAATACAGATAGCCGTACCGTAGGTGCAACCACAACAGAGGGGTATCTGTTGAGAGCCCAGACAAACGTGTGGTTCCTGAAGAGGGGCAGCAGCCTTTTCAGTAATTGCAGGGCAACAGTCTGGACGATTGACTGATCTGGCCTTGTGTAACACTAACCAAAATGACCTTGCTGTTCTGGTACTGCGAACAGCTGAAAGCAAGGGGAAACTACAGCCGTAATTTTTGCCGAGGGCATGCACCTTTACTGTATGATTAAATGATGATAGCATATTCCGGAGGTAAAATAGTCCCCCATTCGGATCTCCGGGCGGGGCCTACTCAAGAGGGCGTCGTCATCAGCAGAAGGAAACCTGGCGTTCTACAGATCGGAGCATAAAATGTCAGACCCCTTAATCTGGCAGGTAGCTTAGAAAATTTAAAAATGGAAATGGATAGGTTAAAATTAGATATAGTGGGAATTAGTGAAGTTTGGTGGCAGGAGGAACAAGACTTTTGTTCAGGTGAATACAGGGTAATAAATACAAAATCAAATAGGGGTAATGCAGGAGTAGGTTTAATAATGAATAGGAAAATAGGAATGCGGGTAAGCTACTACAAACAGCATAGTGAACGCATTATTGTGGCCAAGATAGATACGAAGCCCACACCTACTACAGTACTACAAGTTTATATGGCAACTAGCTCTGACGATGACGAAGAAGTTGATGAAATGTATGATGAGATAAAAGAAATTATTCAGTTAGTGAAGGGAGATGAAAATTTAATAGTCATGGGTGACTGGAATTCGACAGTAGGAAAAGGAAGAGAAGGAAACATAGTAGGTGAATATGGATTGGGGCTAAGAAATGAAAGCGGAAGTCGCCTGGTAGAATTTTGTACAGAACATAACTTAATCATAGCTAACACTTGGTTGAAGAATCATGAAAGAAGGTTGTATACATGGAAGAACCCTGGAGATACTAAATGGTTTCAGATAGATTTTATCATGGTTAAGACAGAGATTTGGGAACCAGATTTTAAATTGTAAGACATTTCCAGGGGCAGATGTGGACTCTGACCACAATCTATTGGTTATGAACTGTAGATTAAAACTGAAGAAACTGCAAAATGGTGGGAATTTAAGGAGATGGGACCTGGATAAACTGACTAAACCAGAGGTTTCTCCAGTTTCAGTGAGAGCATAAGGGAACAATTGACAGGAATGGGGGAAAGAAATACAGTAGAAGAAGAATGGGTAGCTTTGAGGAATGAAATAGTGAAGGCAGCAGAGGATCAAGTAGGTAAAAAGACGAGGGCTAGTAGAAATCCTTGGGTAACAGAAGCAATATTGAATTTAATTGATGAAAGGAGAAAATACAAAAATGCAGCCAGTGAAGCAGTCAAAAAGGAATACGAACGTCTCAAAAATGAGACCAAAGGAAGTGAAAAATGGCTAAGCAGGGATGACTAGAGGACAAATGTAAGGATGTAGAGGCTTATCCTACTAGGGATAAGATAGATACTGCCTACAGGAAAATTAAAGAGACCTTTGGAGAAAAGAGAACCACTTGCTTGAATATCAAGAGCTCAGATGGAAACCCAGTTCTAAGCAAAGAAGGGGAAGCAGAAAGGTGGAAGGAGTATATAGTGTGTCTATACAGGGGCGATGTTCTTGAGGACAATATTATGGAAATGGAAGAGAAGGTAGATGAAGATGAAATGGGAGATATGATACTGCATGAAGAGTTTGACAGAGCACTGAAAGACCCAAGTCGAAACAAGGCCCCGGGAGTAGACAACATTCCATTAGAACTACTGACGGTCTTGGGAGAGCCAGTCCTGACAAAACTCTACCATCTGGTGAACAAGATGTACGAGACAGGCGAAATACCCTCAGACTTCAAGAAGAATATAATAATTCCAATCCCAAAGAAAGCAGGTGTTGACAGATGTGAAAATTACCGAACTATCAGTTTAATAAGTCATAGCTGCAAAATACTAACACAAATTCTTTACAGACGAATGGAAAAACTGGTAGAAGCCGACCTCGGGGAAGATCAGTTTGGTTTCCGTAGAAATGTTGGAACACGTGAGGCAATACTGACCTTACACCTTATCTTAGAAGAAAAATTAAGGAAAGGTAAACCCTCGTTTCTAGCATTTGTGGACTTAGAGAAAGCTTTTGACAATGTTGACTGGAATACTCTTTCAAATTCTGAAGGTGGCAGGGGTAAAATACAGGGAGCGAAAGGCTATTTACAATTTGTACAGAAACCAGATGGCAGTTATAAGAGTTGAGGGACATGAAAGGGAAGCAGTGGTTGGGAAGGGAGTGAGACAGGTTTGTAGCCTATCTCCGATGTTATTCAATCTGTATATTGAGCAAGCAGTGAAGGAAACAAAAGAAAAAATCGGAGTAGGTATTAAAATCCATGGAGAAGAAATAAAAACTTTGAGGTTCGCCGATGACATCGTAGTTCTGTCAGAGACAGCAAAGGACTTGGAAGAGCAGTTGAACGGAATGGATAGTGTCTTGAAAGGAGGATATAAGATGACCATCAACAAAAGCAAAACGAGGATAATGGAATGTAGTCGAATTAAGTCGGGTGATGCTGAGGGAATTAGATTAGGAAATGAGACACTTAAAGTAGCACAGTAGTTTTGCTATTTTGGGAGCAAAATTACTGATGATGGTCGAAGTAGAGAGGATATAAAATGTAGACTGGCAATGGCAAGGAAAGCGTTTCTGAAGAAGAGAAGTTTGTTAACATCGCGTATAGATTTAAATGTCAGGAAGTTGTTTCTGAAAGTATTTCTATAGAGTGTAACCATGTATGGAAGTGAAAAATGGACGAGAAATAGTTTGGACAAGAAGAGAGGTTTTGAAATGTGGTGCTACAGAAGAATGTTGAAGATTAGATGGGTGGATCACATAACTAATGAGGAGGTATTGAATAGAATTGGGGAGAAGAGCAGTTTGTGACGCAACTTGACTAGAAAAAGGGATCGGTTGGTAGGACACGTTCTGAGGCATCAAGGGATCACCAATTTAGTACTGGAGGGCAGCGTGGAGGGTAAAAATCGTAGAGGGAGACCAAGAGATGAATACACTAAGCAGATTCAGAAGGATGTAGGTTGCAGTAAGTACTGGGTGATGAAGACACTTGCACAGAATAGAGTAGCATGGAGAGCTGCATCAAACCAGTCTCAAGACTGAATACCACAACAACAACAACAGCACAAAATCTAACCTGAACAGAATGCATGTCTATAGGCTACTCTGCCAAGAGCAGATACAACACCTATAATATGAAAGCTGAAAAGAAGAGGTTGTAGTGGATGATTTCAACACTCAACACACAGTATCAGCAACTGCCCTAAGCTTCGTACCATTAGAAATTTTAGAACTATTACTAGTAACCTATTAAGAGGTAAAATTAAGTCATCTGGGTTCCAGCTACCTTTTAATTGTTTCGAAGGTAGGAAGGTTAGCGTTTCATACCCTGTTAACGGAAAGGTTATTAGGCAGAAAGAACAAGGATAGAAGAGAAGAGGGTGAGAAACTGTCCTTTAAAAAAATGAATTTATAATCCGGGCATTTGCCTTTATTGATTTACAGAAGCGACAGAAAAAACTTATCATAATGATCAAGTAAGGATTCGGAAGCCATTCTGCATCAGAAATAAAACTAGTCGAACATGGGTGTTTGAATGGCAGGGAGCCACCAAGGAACATAAGGAAGCACTGAGTAAATATGAAGCACTGAGTAAATATGAAGCACAGCTCTCAGCAAAACTATGTCAATTTACATAGAATAGAAGAGGATACCGTGAGAATGGTGTAAAGTTAAGAGAATTTCAACAATTTTGTAAATATCTGAAGCCATTCTTCCACAGTTGCTACTTCAGTTATGTTTATCATGTAGCTACGAAAAATTTCAGATGCAATTTTCCCTTTTCTATGTCACAAACATAACAGAACTTTTACAATTCCTTTATCTAGCCAAATGCGGAACAGATGCTAGTGAAAAAGACATACCAATAGCCAAACATTCTCCAAGCAAAAATGGTCCAAGTCTTGACAAGTCACATATTTCTAAAGCCATCAATAAACACTTCTAATTTTTTGTGCAAATAGTGCTTTTGATACTAACAAAATCCACAAAAACAATCTTCCGTTTCTGCAAATGAAGGGAAACAATATTTACCATCTGTTTATAACAGAAAATGAAATGAACACTATAACAATAAGTTTATAAAACGTGACAGAATATTACCTGAGCTAAACTGTGGAAGAATCCGATTCAGTGACATACTGCCCACTAATATAATTAGAAGAGGCTTTCAGGGAGCTGGAGCAGATGACAAATCTGGTCAGAATGGTGGTGGTTGCTTGCATATCATGTGTGACATACATAGTAACCAAATGGGTTTTTCAGTAAGGGTTGTAACTTAAGAAATTCTCATTCATTTGATCAGTGAGACAACTCTTTCTCCAGAGATATCTGCCTTCTAAGAGTGTTTTTCAAACTAAGCACTCTCAGTGCAAGCGACAAAAATAAAGGAATGGAACATATCTCATGTTTTTGTGAAACATTTGCTATCATTTCTCTGATCCTGCTTAGCCGAGTGGTAACTTGTTTGCCTACCATGCTCCCGGCTGGGAGATTTTCTCTGCTCGTGGACTGGGTGCTGGTTTGTGCTCATCATCATTTCACCAGCACCAACATGCAAGTCGACCAATGTGGTGTCACCTGAAATAATATTTGCAACGCAACAGCCGAACTTCCCCAGATCGGGCCTCCCGGCCATCGATGCCACACAATCATTTCACTTATCATTACTCTATGGTGGACTGCTCCTTATTACACATAAGGAATGAATAATAGGATCAAGAGCTGCACTACATGTATGGGGTTGCAACAGCGTTCAGTTTTGGCATATCCCTCACCACCTCCAACCACTATTTAAAATTTCCATTTATAACCCGAAGGAGGTGAAACTCTGCAACATGCAGATGGCATGGAGAATAAATCTCTAGAAGGCTGCAGATTGTAACTGGCAGCTGCAATGTTTGTGCCCAAATAAGGGTTAACAAACAACCAAGATGAAATACCCACACTCACAGCAAAACCATCTGCATTAACTTTTTCTAGATACAGAATGACTCACAGAGCTTGTTGTGCTAGCTCCTTACCAGCCTCCTGAGAAGGGGATATAGACGGCAAATGAATATATGTTGCACCTAAACTTCTGACACGAGATTATTGTAACAAATAATCTTGCACTAGACGTCAATACAGACGTCAATACAGACGTCAATACAGACGTCACGCGGAAGCAGGAAGCTAGATGCAGATTTCATGTTAAGGAATACAACATTTGCTGATGGTGTGAAAGCGGAGCGAAACTTTTAAATAGTTAAAAAAGTCGTGTTCACTTTCAGGTGAAAAGCGCAAATATCCAGATGTGGACAGAGACTAGATTTCATAGTTCAAGACAGGAAATATGAAGATGCCACTACAATTTAAATGATTCAAATTGAAGGCTGAACATAAGAGAAACATTTCTCCAATGCTATTTAAAAGTTTTGTATGGGTGGGTTTGGTGACTATGCAACAATATGACCTATCTGTTCATTGCACAACTACAAACGCGCAAAAAAAGTTCAAGAGCCTGAAAAGTCTAGTATCTCTTTGGTATTACATGAGCCTACTTCGAAGTAAAATTTTTTATTTACCTTCCCAAATATGGAATCCTGACCAAATGCCAGTCCATTTTGAGATGCCAAACAGCACTACAGGAAATAATGTATGGGAAGCTAGTGTGCAAATACATATGTGTGGTGCTGAAAAGCAAAAGCACACGGTGATGTAGAAAATTATTTTTGATGGACAAAAATTGTCAGTGGAAAACCATCCCCAAGGGAGAAAGCTTCCCAGTTGTAATTATTGTAAAAATTATTATTTTATTTATAGTCATTAATCTTTGGCAAATGTAATGTATATTTCAGAACAAAAGTACGCTGCCACTTGCAGAGAGAGTTATTTCACTTTACCAGATTTGACAAATTAATTTGTCATCTTCATAAGCCTACAAAATTTCAGATATTATGAATCAATAGACCTTGGCCATACATTTGTGCAAATTACAAGGCACGTTCAATAAATAATGGAACACATTTTCTTCTCTCTGTCAATTTCACATGAGAAAATGCAGAATTTGTTGTGTGACATTTTGGGATATTCCCATTTCAGCTCCTATGGGTTCATAAAGTTATGATAAGTGGCGACACTATACGTAGCCTTCAAAGTGGCATTTGTAACAGAGGTGTGTTCCAAGCAGAGAGCTGACAGTTTCTTTTGGTGGACAACCAGAGCACTGCAGATAATCATCGGCACTTGCAGAATATCTACACAGAGACACTGCAGTGCACAAAATCACAGCGAGTCATTGCGTGAAGAATCCATCATCATCACAACAAGATCACACAAACCTGTCTGTTCTCCTGTGTGTTGACTGGCAACACAAAGCTGTGACTCCTATAGTGGTAGAATGAGCAGACACACTCATTTGAGGTCATCAACAGATCACAATCGAACACCATGCCACACAACCAGACATCTCCGCTCACAACCAGACATCTCTGTTAACAGTGATGACACATTCATCCACCAGTTGGGGTACTCATCGTCATGTTTCTACTGGACCTCTCACTGCCTAACAGAAGACCAGAAAGTGCAATGAAGGACCACCGGCACACAACTGCTTGCACATTATGAGGCTGTTCGTGACAATTTTTTTCATCACACGTGATGAAACATGGGTTCATCACCTCAATCTGGAAACAAAACTGCAATCAATGAAGTGGCGCAACACCACGTCTCATCCGGGGGAGAGAGGGAAAAAAAAAAGTTCAAAACTGCAACTTCAGCTGGTGAAGTAATGGCAATGGTCTTCTGGGACTGAAGGGTTTACACTGATGTCCTTCCTCCTTGTGCAACGATCAACTCTGAAATGTATTGAGATACCCTCAGTAAAATGAAGAAACAACTGCAGTGCACTCATTGCCACAAAAATGCAAATGAATTTCTCATTCTCCATGACAATGCAAGGCCTCGCATAAGTCTGCACATCCAAGAGGAGCTTCATGGGACTGTTCTTCTTCATCTACCTTACAGCCCAGAGATCTTTTATCTTCTGACTTCATCTGTTTGGCCCAATGAGGGATGCACTCCACAGGAAGCAGTACGCAGATGATGGGCAGGTTACTGATGCAGCAAGAAGTTGGCTCCAATGTCGACCTGTAGTATGGTACTGTGCAGGTATACAAGCCCTCCAAGTAAGGTGGTGTAAATCTGTCACACTGAACTAAGGTTATGTTGAAAAAGATAGTGTTTTTTTTTCCCAAGAGAGTGGAGAATACCAAGGTTAAACGGAATCCTTAATAAAACCAATTTGATTTCAGAAAAAAAGAAAAAGTATTGCATTACTTATTGAATGCCTCACGTATGAGAAGTGCTTTACAGATACTTACTTACTACTGGTTTAGCAGATGTATCTTCTTCACAGAAGCATAATGCTATGATACGGCCAAGCATGCACAAATTGTATGTTATTATTATAAACAAAAATCTTATAAAAATAAAACCAACAAGAATGTAAATTCCCCTAAACTCAATAAAAATGGCATTATTGTTAAGAAAAGCACTACAATCTGATTTCTAAGTGATATTTCATAGTCTATAGCTAATTTGTTTCAAAAATATGGTACCAGTGTGTCCTTTGCCACCAATAAAGTCACCGAGTTGCTCTTTATATGTAATGACAATCCTCCAACTGACAAATTTCTCAAATCTGGGGTATATAAAATAAAATTTAGTATGTCAGAGTTTTTCTTTTATATATAACAGACTGGCAGGGCTTAAAGGCCCTGCTTTCATTAGCACTTGCTCAACAAAGACGTAGATAACTCATGTAATTCAACTTTTGTAGAACATCTCAAAATTGAGAAACACAGTCTTCTTCTTCCTTCCTAACTGAACATGGAAGTTTTTCATACAGTTGATAATGGCTACAAAATGAACCTTTTAGAAGAATTTGAAATATATAAACATTCCCACCTACATTGAAAAAAAAAATAAAAAAAAATGAATGATCATCTTGCTTTGAAAACTGACACTATTTTGACAGTACATCATCTCTTACAATTTTTTCAAACATATTGTATATAACTTCCTTATATACCTTAGTTACACTTTTTGTAGCCTTTTATATATTTTCCTTGCTGCTGGCACAACGGCTCGACATGTACACAGAAGTGATTTATTTATTATAAATTACCAACGTCACTCTTGTATTTACAATAATCACATTCATTAAGTACATTTTTGGACATAGTATGGCATTATGCTTTTGTGAAGAAGATATTGACTTCTGTAAGTAAGTTTCCATAATACATTTCTTATACTTTACACATACATATGCGCAAGGCCTAATTATTTATAATATCCATAATTTTGTAGGCTTTTGAAGATGACCAATTTCTCAAAAACCAGCAGAGCAAAATAAATTAAGTCTGCAACTGATGACTGAATTATTGTAAGACCTTGTGGTGATGGTTGGATGAAAGAGGAAGTGGCCCTAGACTGGATTTCGGTAGCCAGGACTGCTCTTCACTCAAAATCAATGCTTTTATTGGATAGTTTTCATACGCAAACTGGCAATCGAGTGAAACAGAAACTGAAAGAAGGAAGCTGTGATGTAGTGATTACTCCTGGTGGTATGACAAGTGTGTTGTCGCCCTTGGATATATGTATCAAGCATCCCCTCGAAGCTAGTATAACTCAGTTCTATAGAAATTGCATCGTAAACACAACAACTTCAACATCAGGAGGCCATTTGCAACTTGTGTCTCTGACAGAAATGTGGCACTGGAGTATGGCTGTTTGGAAATCAATATTGGAAGAACGTATCATGAAAAGATTAAAAATACAACTGGAATTTCCAATATACCTGATGCAACTGAAGATGACCACCTCATGATAGTGACTCTGTGCAGAATTACAGATCATCTAATGGGGGTGATTGTGTTCAATTTGGGTAAGTAAAAAAACAGGTTGATTTAGTTTTGTGAAAAAGTTGTTTTCCTTTTTTCAAGAACAGGTATTGCATTTGCAAAAAAGGTATAAGTTTTTCAGATTTTTCTTCCTATGCCTTTGATGGCTTACAACAGCAACTGCAGTACGTTGTAATGGTCATAATTTCAACTCACAAAATATGGGTACAAGTCATTTTGAAATTGGCAATTTGTGATTTGAGAGGGGAAAATCTCAATTATAGGCTGTGCCTCGATTTTTGAAGCCAAAATTCAGGGGAAAAAAAGTGCAGACTACATTCGTTATTACCAGTCAGCCATGCATAACTGTGATGATGAAATTAACAAATGCCGGTAGAGAGCACTGAAGAACTTGTGTGCATGTGATATGTTCCCATACATCAATACACTAGCGATTGCAGGACACGAGTCCCCTAATCACGTATGCCAGGGGCCATACGTTTGAGTTAAATTTGTTTTGAAAAGAGGTAAAAAAAATCAAACAATCTTCAATTGTGATATAACTGACATACTGAGAGATCATCATCATCATCATCATCATCAAAATCATCAGATTTTTCCCGGGTTTCCCAATTAAAAACACCCTTTTCCTGGATTAAAATACAAATTTTCTTTGGTGAAAATACATTTTCTCCATATTACGTGACAGTATACTTTCCCTCGGAGCTGTAAAACTTATCAATCCTTTGAATGGTAAGGGTTTTATAGCCCGGTGTAGAACTTCCTGGCACTTTATGAAAAAAAAAGTGTGTTTTTAAAAGATCTTTGATGTACAGCAACATGTTCACAGCATATTTTTGTGTTACAAAAGTATAGATATGGATTCCACCAAACACATCATGCTAGTTTCCGAAGCACTGAAATTGAAATTCCGATATGCTTTTGTCAGCCAGTAATAGCTCAGGTGACATTATCCTGCCAGTAAATGACAACAGATATTCAGAACATAGGACATCGTACTCAGCCTACAGCATCATCACTATGTAGTGTTAACACACAAATAGGAAAATTTAATGGTTTGAATTAATATACATGCAGTATAGCAACAAGAAAAGCTAAGCTCCCACATATAATCTTCACCTTTTTTTGCATGTGGCACCCTTAAGATATATCAAAGACAAATGTGACAGTTAAATTTTAATTGATGACAAATGTCTGGTCTTCTGGGTCTGAAATTTTTCTGATCTTCTGGTTCAAATGGCCCTGAGCACTATGGGACTTAACATCTGAGGTCATCAGTGCCCTAGAGCTTAGAACTACTTAAACCTAACTAACCTAAGGACATCACACGCATCCATGCACGAGGCAGGATTCGAACCTGCAACCGCAGCGGTCGTGCAGCTCCAGAACGAAGCGCCTAGAACCGCTCGGTCACAACGGCCGGCTCTGGTCTTCTGGGTCTGAAATTTTTCTAAGTGGTTGGTCCTCAGAGTTTAAAACTTTGAAAGAGTCAAACACTCCGTGATTTAAGAAATTTATCGCACATTCTAACACACAAAGTAATTCATCTTATGTAGAAGGAAATTTGCTTTCAAAGTAACACTCCTCAAACCAACATGCACAACATCTTCCCGTGATTTGTTACAAATTTAAACAGTTGTGATGCCACACTCACTGAAAGCAGAATGTTGCTACAAAGATGTGCATAGTCTTTGTATTGAAGCCTTTAACATGTCGGCAGACACTTGTGTTTGCACTGTGTTGATGTACAACGCAAATTTTCTTTGCAACTTAAAGTTGTATATTGGTGTTCGCAGGAGTGGGCGAAAGTAAAATTCTTACCAGTCAAAATTATAAAAATTTCAGTCAAAACTAAAACAATGAAAAATTTCTAGAATTCAAAAAATGCCCACATTTTTCCCAGTTTTCTCCTAGTGAAAAAATTCCTGGTTTTTTCCCGGATTTCCCACACTGTATACACCCCGTGTGTTTAATTTCAGGATTTATGCCTTCACTGCTGGTGTCACATGCCCTTTGAAAGCACAAAGGATCCCACAATCTATAGAACACCTGGCCTCCTGCTTGAGACTATAATTAGTAGTCCAACCTTTTCAGTTGAAATAAAATATTATGACACCAGGAGGCAGCTTTTCCTTTGGTATAGTTTTAAAACTGAAGACGACTTGGGTCACATCTTTGTTACAACGGCAAGAGCACACATCATCATGGTGATTTGATCTCGTACTGCCCATAGTGCAAACCAACACATTTTTGGTGTCTTTCTCTTCAACTGTAAACTGACTCATTCCACATCATTTCGATAAAAGAATTGTTCAAATGATCTATTGAACATTAACTAATTATTGTACTGAATGTCATGCCAAAGTAAACAGGAGTTTCCTTTCTGATTAACCCTAAAAGGTACACATGTTCCTTTCCCAGCCTTATAATGTGTTGCTGACACACTACCAACTTCTCCTCATACCATACCAGAAGACGCTGGGCAAGGAATGTTTTATGTCGCAGCCCAAGTCCACTGCACGTCATCATCCTTGTACACCATCTACAGCTGGCTCTGCCAATGCACAATGTTTATTTCATATGACATTGTGGGGAAACTAACACTCCATTTCAATATATTCAAAAAGTCCAGTCGGTGGCCCACTGGAAGCTTTCCTAGTTGAATTTGCATTTTTTAGATGTCCTTTGTTCTTTTGCCAACTCTGAACATTGGCTTTTGTGACTCCGCACTTCCTCAAAGCTGCACAGTTGTTTATTGCTTCTGCATACTGAATAACCATTTGATATTTGCATCAAAGTAATGCCGGGATCCTATTGAAAAATTCGATGTTGAACCAGAATGCTCCACACCGATTCATTATACACTTCACACTGAAGTTTAGAAGAGGGATTTCCAAAGTAGAAAATAAATAAATTAATTAATTAATTAAAAAATGCCGCAACAAGCATTTCCTGCTATTGTATAACAATGCTTAAAGTGTAAGTGTACAATCTAGGTTACAAAGATACACAGGGCAGAGAGCAGAGTTACTGCTTAATGGAAGTTTAATGTTATATTCAGTAACGAAAAGAAAAACTCCACATTATATGCTGCAAATGCATGATGACCCCTTATTTCTGGGCACAAAGTTCTGGGGGAAAACCTCCCCTTGAAATTAAGAGCTGTATGGCAGTCCTGTATGGTTCAGGGTAGGCAAGCATCACTATGCACAGGTGCTTGCTGACAGGTATCCAAAGATGTATAACATCAATTGTTAAATCAATTCCAAAAGCGAAACAAATTGGCAGTTTTCCCACAACATTATAACCATTGCTAAAACATGGAAGCTAAATAAAAGTATTTTACTCGAATCTTATTAGATGCATCTTGTTTGTATATATGTAATAGCCACCAGCTCAAAAATAACCTGTTCAAATTCTGATGGAGTAAGAACTTTTTGTAACCAGTACACAAGGAGAGACAGTGGCATGCAATTTATCATCATTCACCGGAGCCTACCGATAGCACAAAATTCTCCACTGTGTCAAATGGGTAGCTGGCATGCAACACTGCCGATGGTAAGCTACCTGCTGGACAGAAACTTTGTGCTTGGTTGCCCTTACTACTTTTCACGAAGACTAGATTACATACCATCTCAAATTATAACACCCTTCCTTTCTTTTCCATAATAATTTAGTCACAAAGACAGCTTTGTCTTATACATACATTCCATACAGTCATAAAGAAGAAGCTGAATTTATGTGGCTGCATGCCCGAAATTTTATGGAACAGTCTTTACGTTGCGAAAACACGAAGGTGCACAACAGTTTCTTTGTTTACTTTATATATTTAATACATAAATAATCAGAGAAACTTTCCAGTCTAAAAGCCTGCTCAAACTAAAGGCTGAAAGTACCTTTGTTCATTGTGATTCAACTTGTGGTTTGAGGCTTCCAATGTATGACAATTTTTGAACTGCTCCTTTTAGACCTGCATATTGCAACCTATAATTAATTTTGTAGAATTTATATGCTGTGAACTAAAATTATTATAAAACAGACCAATAATCAATAGTCTATAGAAAAACATAATGATAAAAGGAGCCATACTGTAGTTTGTGTTGGGCAAAATTGTATAGCAAAGGATATGAGAAAGGATATCAGGTCCCGAGGTCCACTGCGATGCTCTAAGGTTAGGTGACCCGCGAAGTCATCAGTAACCAAATTTGGGTCACCCCCAGGTAGGGATGCGCATATTGGGCAAACCTGTGTGAGAACAGCAAAGATTATATTTTGTAACCTAAAACATAATAAAAATGCACAAAATGGATGCAAACTACTTGAGATAAATACCTAAGAGGAAAATAAATTTAAAAAACCTACTATCAGTCCAGCCAACAGACAGTCAAATCAAAAGGTAATTTCTTAAACTTTTACTGTGTTGTATGTAGATGGTCTGCAATGTACAGTATGATCCACGAGGTGTCAAAAGTAAAACACTATAAACAATAAACTATGCAAATTTATTGCTTTTTAACAGTACATAAATGTGTAGGAGAGTCTGGACTTTGTACCTGGATTTTGTGTTACAGTACATTAGCAACTACATGTCCACCACTGTGAATGTAGCACATTTAATGCCCGACAAGCACATTGCGCAATGTGATATGCAGCATTTCTTGAGTGTTTTGTTGAAGGGTCACTATAATCTGCTTCCATAGGCCAGACAGATTCTGTGGTCTTTAAGCTTACACTGTTGAAATGATGTAGCACCACACGAAACTCCTTAGGGAAATTAAGAAGCCATGAGATAGGTCAACCATTCAAGCACAGCGATAATTTAATATCAGGTTTAATTGTTCCCACGTTATGAGAGTCCAATGTGGTGGAGTGCCAACCTGCTGATAGATATTGGTGTTGCTGTTGCTGTAGTTGAGGGCCACATACAGCTCAATCATTCCGATATAACTGACAGTACAAACGGTCACGTCTGCAAAATGGGCTGAAGGCTCTCTCTTGGGTCACTCAGCACCACACATTCACTTTGGTACTGGCTCTTTCAAGCTTTTATGAGACTCGTGCATTCTCGGTTCCCAAAATGATACAGTTATGAGTGTTGACTCAGCCACTTGCATGAAATGTGGTTTCATCCACGAACATCCATCATTTTAACCACTGATAATTTGCTTCCTGCCTCTCACACATCATAACAACAAATTGGAGTTGAGCTCCATAATTCAGCTGTGTTGGTGCCTGTGAGTGCCGAATATGATATGGGTACATGTTAAGGTATTATCTAACGATCCTTGGACATGTTGTGAATGGTGTATTCAGCTCTGTTGATAAATAGAGTGGCGTGTGTGAACTCTGAATTGTGGCTTATCAAACATCTTCTTCCATGTTTCTATCACACTGCCTTCCACCTGTGTGAGGCATCTACAATGCATTTTCCAAGGACATGTTGCACCATTTAACAATGCCTCCATGTGATGGGACTTACCTAATGTACTGACATCTGAAAGTTCGCTGGGTCTATATGACACACAAACATTTTGCATACTGTATGAGACACTGAGTGCATCATTGTTGCCTAATTACCATTTTCACTTAATCGAGACGCACGGAGCATGTTAAATTGTGCCACATTCGTACAACATTTTTCTGATGCCTGGTGTTTGTGCTGTGAACTATGTGCTATTGGCTTGCCTCACAGAGCACTGTCAGTCATTATTAACTCACATCATATTATACTTTTCTAAGATCTCTAACCGATTCCCTTTATAACACAAGTGTTCAGCACCAAGAACTCCCTGCTAACACGGAAGGATCCGAAAAATTGCAGAATTCTGGCACTTTTCTCGGTACAATTTGCACTGGCTAACAGTCTTTCACATCAAATACTTATCAAGATACAATACTTCAAAGCAATGGCAAATTTCTCAAATCATCAAACTGCAAGACACGCACCTTTTAACATAATAACTTTCATTTTACAACATTTTTTTAGAAGTAAAACAGTATGAGCCTAAAACTGTCAATGTTTGTCAACTAGACGAAGCCTGAAACCCCCCTTTTCCCCCCTATCAATGAGGTGATCATAACTGCCTGGTTTGGAGAGGTGTGTGAACAGGTGGGCCAGTGTCCTTGGGACCATGGCACCAGCATAATGAACAGTGTGCTGTCTCAATGGACTTTGAGTATACTATACACCCAATATGTCTGTGAACAAATAGAGGTGTTGATTGAGATATGTTCCATACCTTCTGAACAAGATGTAGTATCAGTCAGTTTTCTGTGAACATCCACCATTCTCAGAGACAAGAAGATGGTGTGATTAAGCATAAGAACAACTGGTCATGAAGAGGTGAACTGTTATTTAGATCAAGTAATTCTGATCAACTGCTTGAAGAAAGTGCTGGAAGAAAATACTGAAGTCCTGAACCTAACCTCTTTACACATGTTCTGAACATGGTAGACAAAAAAGGTGCAGTCAATTCTATTGCCAAGTAATCTGATGATGACCTGAGAAAATTGTTCAGATTTGAGCTTGCAACCTTTTTAATGCACCTCTTCACTGAAGATGGTATAGGCAACGGCATAAAGTTAGTGTTGTATGCAGTGTTCACTCCTGTACAAGATGAAGTGGGTCTCAGGATGTCAAATGTGCAGCTTTTGATGGTGGGTATCTTCTACAGAGTTGTTTGAAGCATGGCTACATTAGCAATGATCAAGCCTGTGGGCAAGATCCATGTGCACTATGTGCATTAAGCACTTATAATGTCATAGCCTCTTTTCATGGGATTATGAAATGTTAACAATTAGAAGTACCTACCATGAAAAACCTATGTTCCTGCCTTTTTACACAGCCTTAACAAAAATATGCATCCCATTGAAAGTCAGGGGAAAGAGTCTTTCAACTGAAGCATTGATCAGTAGAGGCACCCACCACTGTCCTTTTAAAGAAGTTGCACAATTAAATTGTAAAGCTAAACCCGGGCCTTTTTATTTTTATGTATTTGTTTTGGTAATTTGAGAATTTTGCCATTGAAACTCCGTACCTTGATAAGCTCTTGGTGTAACAATACAATTAACCAGTGCAAAGTGTAAAAGCTTCCACTCTACAAGAGAGAGAGAGAGGGGGGAAGAAGAGAGAGAGGGGGGGAAGAAGAGAGAGGGGGGAAGAAGAGAGAGGGGGGGAAGAAGAGAGAGGGGGGGAAGAAGAGAGAGGGGGGGAAGAAGAGAGAGGGGGGAAGAAGAGAGAGGGGGGAAGAAGAGAGAGGGGGGGAAGAAGAGAGAGGGGGGGAAGAAGAGAGAGGGGGGAAGAAGAGAGAGGGGGGGAAGAAGAGAGCGGGGGGGAAGAAGAGAGGGGGGGAAGAAGAGAGAGAGGGGGGGAGAAGAGAGAGAGGGGGGGAGAAGAGAGAGAGGGGGGGAGAAGAGAGAGAGGGGGGGAGAAGAGAGAGAGGGGGGGAGAAGAGAGAGAGGGGGGAGAAGAGAGAGAGGGGGGGAGAAGAGAGAGAGGGGGGGAGAAGAGAGAGAGGGGGGGAGAAGAGAGAGAGGGGGGGAGAAGAGAGAGAGGGGGGGAGAAGAGAGAGAGGGGGGGAGAAGAGAGAGAGGGGGGAAGAAGAGAGAGAGGGGGGAAGAAGAGAGAGGGGGGGGAAGAAGAGAGAGAGGGGGGAAGAAGAGAGAGAGGGGGGAAGAAGAGAGAGAGGGGGGAAGAAGAGAGAGAGGGGGGAAGAAGAGAGAGAGGGGGGAAGAAGAGAGAGAGGGGGGAAGAAGAGAGAGAGGGGGGAAGAAGAGAGAGAGGGGGGAAGAAGAGAGAGAGGGGGGAAGAAGAGAGAGAGGGGGGAAGAAGAGAGAGAGGGGGGAAGAAGAGAGAGAGGGGGGAAGAAGAGAGAGAGGGGGGAAGAAGGGAGAGAGGGGGGAAGAAGAGAGAGAGGGGGGAAGAAGGGAGAGAGGGGGGAAGGGAGAGAGGGGGGAAGGGAGAGAGGGGGGAGGGGAGAGAGGGGGGAAGGGAGAGAGGGGGAAGGGAGAGAGGGGGAAGGGAGAGAGGGGGAAGGGAGAGAGGGGGAAGGGAGAGAGGGGGAAGGGAGAGAGGGGGAAGGGAGAGAGAGGGGGAAGGGAGAGAGAGGGGGAAGGGGGAGAGAGGGGGAAGGGGGAGAGAGGGGGAAGGGAGAGAGGGGGGGAAGGGAGAGAGGGGGAAGGGAGAGAGGGGGGAAGAGAGAGAGGGGAGAAGAGAGAGAGGGAGGGGGTATCGGGGGGAGGGCGTATCAGGGCGGAACAGGGGGGAGGGGGGAACAGGGGGGAGGGGGGAACAGGGGGGAGGGGGGAACAGGGGGGATGGGGGAACAGGGGGGATGGGGGAACAGGGGGAGGGGTGGAATGGGGGAGGGGGGAACAGGGGGGAGGGGGGAACAGGGGGGAGGGGGGAACAGGGGGAGGGGGGAACAGGGGGGAGGGGGGGAACAGGGGGAGGGGGGAACAGGGGGGAGGGGGGAACAGGGGGGAGGGGGGAACAGGGGGAGGGGGGGAACAGGGGGGAGGGGGGAAAAGGGGAGGGGGGAAGGGGAAGTGGGGGACGGGGGGAAGGGGGGGACGGGCGGAAGGGGGGGAACGGGCGGAAGGGGTTGGTTGGTTTGTGGGCGTTAAAGGGACCAGACTACTTAGGTCATCGGTCCCTTGTTCCACGACCATAATAATACACGAAGAAAAGTCCAACAAGCAATAAACACATAACGGAGACGACAAGGGACGACACAGTACAAGAAAGACATAGACGAAGACCAGAGAAAAGAGATTAAAAGACACACAGAGTGCGACGGTCATTGGCCGACCATGAAAATAAAACTGGAAAGGCCAACAACCAAGGGACACATTAAAACACCACAAACTAAAACCCCAGGCCAAAAGCCACAGTCGACACTAAAAAAAAAATAAAAAGGGACTCTCATATTGAATGATAAAAACCCCCTGCTCGAATAAAACGGAGAACTAAGTCAGCCATAGTAGAGTCATCGGTTAAAAGAGCAGGGAGTGTATCAGGCAGCGCGAACGTCTGCCTGAGGGCAGTTAAAAGTGGGCAGTCTAGTAAGACGTGTACCACGGTCAGGGCCAATCCGCAGCGACAGAGAGGCGGGTCGTCACGGCACAAGAGATACGCATGCGTGAGCCGGGTATGTCCTATGCGGAGCCGGCAGAGGACGACAGCGTCCTTGCGAGACCCCCGCATGGAGTAGCGCCACACACTGGTTGTCTCCTTGACTGCCCGAAGTTTGTTGGGAGAGGGCAGGGTGCGCCACTCATCACGCCAAGCAGCAAGGACCTTCTGCCGCAATACGGATCGGACGTCACTCTCTAAAAGACCGATCTCCATGGCCGGGGAACTGACCGCCTGTTTCGCCAGTTCGTCAACCCGCTCGTTACCCGGGATGCCGACGTGACCCGGGGACCAAACAAAGGTGACAGAGCGGCCGCAACGGACGAGAGTATGGAGGGACTCCTGGATGGCCATCACCAGACGGGAACGAGGGAAACACTGGTCAAGAGCTCGTAAACCGCTCAGGGAGTCACTACAGATGACAAAGGACTCACCTGAGCGGGAGCGGAGAAACTCTAGGGCACGATAGATGGCAACCAACTCGGCAGTGTATACACTGGAGCCAGCTGCCAATGACCGTTGCTCACAATAATCCCGTAGAGTGAGAGCGTAACCAGTGTGACCAGAGACCACCGAACCGTCGGTGTAGGCCACCGCCGTGTTCGGAAACTCGGCCAGGATGGAAAGAAAGCGGCGGCGGAGGGCCTCCGGAGGCACTGAGACCTTCGGACCCTGTGCCAAGTCGAGCCGAAGGCACGGTCGGGGCACACTCCACGGGGGCAGACGGAGATTGGCCCGGAAAACAGGCGGCAGAGGAAAAAAGTCAAGGCCACGGAGAAGGTCCCGGAGGCGAACCGCAATGGGACACCCTGACCGGGGCCGCCTGTCTGGAACATGGACGATCGAGCGCGGGAACAGGAGACGGTAGGTTGGATGCCCTGGCATGCTATAAACGTGCGCGGCATAGGCGGCCAGAAGGCGGTCACGCCGGAACCGCAATGGAGGGACACCAGCCTCCACAAGTATGCTGTCGACGGGGCTTGTCCGGAACGCTCCCGTGGCGAGGCGGATCCCGCAGTGGTGTATGGGATCCAGCAATCGCAACGCTGAAGGCGAGGCAGAACCGTACGCCACACACCCATAATCAAGGCGGGACTGGATCAGCGCTTGATATAGGTGGAGGAGGGTGGACCGGTCGGCACCCCACCTGGTGTGGCTTAAGCAACGGAGAGCGTTTAAGTGCCGCCAGCATGTTTGCTTCAGCTGCCTAATATGGGGCAGCCAAGTCAACCGGGTATCGAACACCAGTCCCAAGAACCGATGCGTCGCGACCACAGCAAGAGGTTCACCGTCAAGGTAAAGGCGCGGCTCAGGGTGAACCGTGCGACGCCGGCAGAAATGCATAACGCAGGTCTTCGCGGCCGAAAACTGGAAGCCGTGCGCTACAGCCCATGACTGCGCCTTGCGGATGGCACCTTGCAGCTGCCGTTCAGCAGCGGCGATGCCACTGGAGCTGTAATAGAGGCAGAAGTCGTCCGCATATAAAGAAGCCGCGACGGACGACCCCACCGCCTCAACGAGCCCATTGATGGCAATTAAAAACAGGGACACACTGAGGACAGACCCCTGTGGGACCCCGTTCTCCTGGACACGGGAGGAACTATGCGACGCAGCTACTTGCACGCGGAAGGAACGATACGAAAGAAAATTCTGAATAAAAATCGGGAGCGGGCCCCTAAGGCCCCACCCATGAAGTGTGGCCAGGATGTGATGGCGCCAAGTCGTATCGTATGCCTTCCGCATGTCGAAGAAGACGGCAACCAGATGTTGGCGGCGCGCAAAGGCTGTACGGATGGCAGACTCCAGGGAGACCAGATTATCGACGGCAGAGCGGCCTTTACGGAACCCACCCTGAGACGGAGCCAGAAGGCCCCGAGACTCGAGGAGCCAACTCAACCTCCGGCTCACCATACGTTCCAGCAACTTGCAAGGAACGTTGGTGAGGCTTATGGGGCGATAGCTGTCCACCTCCAGCGGGTTCTTGCCAGGTTTCAATACGGGGAGGACTATGCTTTCCCGCCATTGAGACGGGAAAACACCCTCGACCCAGACGCGATTGAAAAGATCTAGGAGGCGTCGCTGGCAAGGCACTGAGAGGTGTTTCAGCATCTGGCTGTGAATGCGGTCTGGTCCAGGAGCCGTATCAGGGCAAGCAGAAAGTGCGCTCTGGAATTCCCATTCGCTGAAAGGAGCATTGTACGACTCCGCGTGGTGCGTGTGAAAGGAAAGCCTCCGACTTTCCAACCGCTCTTTCCGGGAGCGGAAGGCCAACGGGTAGTTCGTTGACGCGGAACACTGAGCAAAATGCTCTGCTAACCGGTCTGCAATCGTGTCGGAGTCGGTGCACACCGCTCCATTCAGCGAAAGCCCAGGGACAGAGACAGGTGGCCGATAGCCTTGGAGTCGCCGAATCTTGGCCCAAACCTGCGATGCAGAGGTACGGACGCCAATGGTGGAAACATAACGTTCCCAGCACTCCTGCTTCCGTTGGCGAATAAGGCGTCGGGCTCGGGCGCGGAACTGTTTAAAAGCAATGAGGGTCTCCAACGACGGGTGCCGCTTATGGCGCTGAAGAGCCCGCCGGCGATCTCGAATCGCCTCTGCGATCTCGGGCGACCACCACGGCACAGTCCTCCGCCGAGGTGACCCGGATGTACAGGGAATCGCAGATGCCGCCGCAGAAACGATGCTGGTGGTGACCGACTGAACCACCGCACCAATCGGATCAGTGGAAGGAGGTGCGATCACTGCGACAGATGTAAATAAGTCCCAATCAGCCTTATTCAGAGCCCATCTGGAGGGGCGTTCAGAAGAGTGACGCTGTGGCAGTGACAGAAAGATGGGGAAATGGTCACTACCACATAAGTCGTCATGGACCCTCCAGTGGATGGATGGTGAAAGTCCGGGGCTGCAAATAGAAAGGTCAATGGCCGAAAACGAGCCATGGACCGCACTAAAGTGGGTCGCCTCTCCCGTGTTTAAAAGGCAGAGGTCAAGCTGTGACAGAAGAGTCTCGACATCTCTGCCCCGGCCAGTAATCGCGGCGCTACCCCACAAGGGGTTATGGGCGTTAAAGTCGCCCAGCAACACAAAGGGAGGCGGCAGTTGTCCTATCAATGCAGCCAACACATGACGAGAGACATCACCATCCGGCGGAAGGTACAAACTGCAGACAGTAATAGGCTGAGGCGTCCACATCCTTACAGCGACAGCCTCTAAGGGTGTATGAAGAGGCACACACTCGCTGTAGATAGAGTTAAGGACGTAGACGCAGACTCCACCAGACACCCTCCCATAAGCTGCCCGGTTCTTATAATAACCCCGATACCCTCGTAGGGCAGGGGTCCGCATTGCCGGAAACCACGTTTCCTGGAGGGCAATGCAGAAGAAAGGGTGACTGCTGACGAGTTGGCGGAGCTCAGCAAGGTGGTGGAAAAAACCGCTGCAGTTCCACTGGAGAATCACTTTGTCCATGGGCGAAATAGGCGTGAAGGGACCGAGGAGGCAGATCACGTCACTGGGTCACCTGCTGTCACCGATCGAGGACCAGTACAATCGGCGTCCTTGGCGTCTGAGGGTATGGTGAGATCCAGGTCCTCAGCGGACGCCAGGATCTCCACCTCATCCGCAGACGCAGAGCCTGTATGGAGCGGTGGGGTGGATGCCACCGCGCGTTCCTTGGCCTTAGAGGCCTTCTTCTTCTTCGTCTTCTCTCTCTGCTCCTTGGGCTTTACTGGCTGGGAGGGCTCCACCGAGTCAGTCTCCGGGACGGAGGAGGAGCGGGAAGCCCTGCGACCAGCCGCTGGCCTGCTTTTCAGCCATTGGCTGACGTCACCCTTCCCAGAGGTGGAAACCTGGGAAGGGAGGGACCCGAGGGATCCCTTGCGAGAGAGAGTCGCCGAAGAAGTCGGACGCTTCTCCGGCTTAGAGTTGGGGACTTGTGTCCCCGATGGTTGGGGGGTCGTTGCTCCTGAGGTAGGTGGTGCAGGAGCAACAGATGGGGAAGTGCCCCCCACCGTCAAGGGGGCAGGTGTAGTATTCCGGCTCAGAGTGTTCAGTGGAATCGGTGCAGCAGATGACAAAACTACTGTTTTGGCAGCGGTGGCATAGGAGCTGGTCAGAGCCACAGGATGTAGCCTCCCGTATTTCCGCTTAGCCTCAGTATAGGTCATGCGGTCCAGGGCCTTATATTCCATGATCCTTCGTTCTTTCAGTAGAACCTTGCAGTCTGGCGAGCAAGGGGAATGGTGTTCGCCGCAGTTCACACAGATGGGAGGCGGCGCACATGCAGTATTAGGATGTGAAGGGCGTCCACAATCTCTGCATGTCATGCTGGAAGTACACGGAGATGACATGTGGCCGAACTTCCAGCATTTGAAACACCTCATCGGGGGAGGGATATAGGGCTTCACATCACATCGGTAGACCATCACCTTGACTTTTTCGGGTAGGACGTCACCCTCGAAGGCCAAGATGAAGGCACCGGTGGCTACCTGATTACCCCTCGGACCCCGATGGACGCGCCGGACGAAGTGAACACCCCGCCGTTCTAAATTGGCGCGTAGCTCGTCGTCTGACTGCAAGAGTAGGTCCCTATGGAATATAATGCCCTGGACCATGTTGAGACTCTTATGGGGTGTGATCGTGACGGAAACATCCCCCAACTTGTCACAAGTGAGTAACCGCCGTGACTGTGCAGAGGATGCCCCAGAGCGCATTTTGGACAAGCCCTCCACCTCCCCAAACTTGTCCTCCAAGTGCTCGACAAAAAACTGAGGCTTGGTCGCCATAAACGATTCCCCATCGACTCGTGTACAGACTAAATAGCGAGGTGAGTAAGGTTCGCTGCCAACCGTAGCCTTTCGTACCTCCCATGGTGTGGCCAGGGAGGGGAACGATTGTGGATCATATGCCTGAGCGTTGTATTGAGGCCGAGAACGCTTAGAGACTGCTGACGGCTGGCCGCCAGCAAGAGATGATGTACCACGCTTCATCGCGGGTCATCCGCCCTGATGCCACCTACTCCGACCAAGGGCCCTCCCCACGGGCGCCACCCAGCCTCAGCAACGACCACCTGGCGGGATGGCCATTGCCGGGAGTCCCGATGCCCCAAGGAGACAGGCATCTACTCTGTGGCATACGCGGGGAGTTAACGGCGCAGGCATCAGTAGAGCGATCCCTGTGTTGTCAGGGGGCTACAACCGACAGGATACATGGCGGCCCCACCACAACGGACTGGCTACCGTGCTGGATTTCAGGTGAAATGTAGCCCATGATCGTCATTGGCGCATAAAGCGACACAGCAGAGCAGACTGCAAAAACCGCACCCAAGAACAAAGCCACGCCCTAGAGATGGTGAGTGGGCGGGACAGCTATGCGACGACGACCAACCAAGCTAGAGATGGTAATGAGCGATGGACACATTGCACCTTGTAAGGCGCCCTTCCCCAATCAGCTCGCTCTTCGGAAGAATTTAGAAGATGGAGGTCAAACCCGGTAGGGGACCATCACATAAGGCCGAAACGTTTGAGACTCCTTTTAGTCGCCTCTTACGACAGGCAGGAATACCGTGGGCCTATTCTTACCCCCGAACCCACAGGGGAACGGGCGGAAGGGGGGGGGACGGGCGGAAGGGGGGGGGAACGGGCGGAAGGGGGGGGGGGGAACGGGCGGAAGGGGGTGGGGGAACGGGCGGAAGGTGGGGGGGGAACGGGCGGAAGGGGGGGGGAACGGGCGGAAGGGGGGGGGAACGGGCGGAAGGGGGGGGGAACGGGCGGAAGGGGGGGGAACGGGCGGAAGGGGGGGGACGGGCGGAAGGGGGGGGACGGGCGGAAGGGGGGGACGGGCGGAAGGGGGGGGACGGGCGGAAGGGGGGGGACGGGCGGAAGGGGGGGGACGGGCGGAAGGGGGGGAACGGGCGGAAGGGGGGGAACGGGCGGAAGGGGGGGAACGGGCGGAAGGGGGGGAACGGGCGGAAGGGGGGAACGGGCGGAAGGGGGGGAACGGGCGGAAGGGGGGAACGGGCGGAAGAGGTGGAAGGGGGGGAACAAACGAAAGGGGGGGAACAAACGAAAGGGGGGGGAACAAACGAAAGGGGGGGGAACAAACGAAAGGGGGGGGGAACAAACGAAAGGGGGGGGGGAACAAACGAAAGGGGGGGGAACAAACGAAAGGGGGGGGAACAAACGAAAAGGGGGGAACAAACGAAAAGGGGGGAACAAACGAAAAGGGGGGAACAAACGAAAGGGGGGAACAAACGAAAGGGGGGAACAGGGGGAAGGGGGGGACAGGGGGAAGGGGGGGACAGGGGGAAGGGGGGGACAGGGGGAAGGGGGGGACAGGGGGAAGGGGGGACAGGGGGAAGGGGGGGACAGGGGGAAGGGGGGGGGCAGGGGGAAGGGGGGGGGCAGGGGGAAGGGGGGGGGGACAGGGGGAAGGGGGGACAGGGGGAAGGGGGGGACAGGGGGAAGGGGGGGGACAGGGGGAAGGGGGGGGACAGGGGGAAGGGGGGACAGGGGGAAGGGGGGACAGGGGGAAGGGGGGACAGGGGGAAGGGGGGCAGGGGGAAGGGGGGCAGGAGGAAGGGGGGGCAGGGGGAAGGGGGGGCAGGGGGAAGGGGGGGCAGGGGGAAGGGGGGGCAGGGGGAAGGGGGGACAGGGGGAAGGGGGGACAGGGGGAAGGGGGGCAGGGGGAAGGGGGCGGCAGGGGGAAGGGGGGGCAGGGGGAAGGGGGGCAGGGGGAAGGGGGGGACAGGGGGAAGGGGGGGACAGGGGGAAGGGGGGGACAGGGGGAAGGGGGGACAGGGGGAAGGGGGGACAGGGGGAAGAGGGGGCAGGGGGAAGGGGGGGCAGGGGGAAGGGGGGGGCAGGGGGAGCAGGGGCAGGGGGGGACAGGGGGGGACAGGGGGAAGGGGGGGACAGGGGGAAGGGGGGGACAGGGGGAAGGGGGGGACAGGGGGAAGGGGGGGACAGGGGGAAGGGGGGGACAGGGGGAAGGGGGGGACAGGGGGAAGGGGGGGACAGGGGGAAGGGGGGGAACTTGCCAAATGTTGCACTATTTTGGCTCCCTCCAGCCAGCAAAGGGTTCTCGAGGTCAAAAACTTCGATTCTACAGTCATTCGACCTACATGCAACATACTGAAAGTTCATAAAATTCAAACGTTTGGTAAGGTCCAGTGTGCTTACTGACTGGACCGTATGAGCAACTCCTTGCCCTAGTACTGGCCAAAATTGTGCAGCTATTTATTTATAAGTACTTAAAGAATGTCATATTATGTTTTCCTAGAAAATATATCTCTGGTGTAATGCCTACAATTTTAAGAGAATTAACACTGACAGTTAACATTTTTATGGTTAATGTCATCATAAATAACACACTTTTAGTTTTAATTCTAGTAACAGCTAATTTTAATTTTGTTACTTATGTTCTCATCAGACTCATCTTAATCAAACTCTTCCTTAATAATGTAGGAAAAAACTACTTTATTACTCTTCTGTTAATTTAAAAATCCATCTGCTATTTCAAAACTCCTATCAACAAGAATTTTCTCTCTAATGAAGACCTACTATTTCACATGATGTATGGAAAGCATACTCTGTGCAACTGTTAACTTTCCAAGTTGTTATGAACCAGCATTCTGGCAATAGGTTTTCTTACAAAGCATTAGCTGCAATAAAGAACTTCAAACAGGTATTTCAAGACTTTAAAATTCTGCTCACAGAAAATAGTGGTACTAATTTAGAAATTTACAAAAAGAATAATGTTGACAAAGCAAAAATTTGATTATATAATCTTACCACTTCGAAAGACGTTTCTGAATGTTCTGAGGCAACATGCTCTTGCAATGTTGTCTCAGTAAAGCCCATTTTCCCACAATATGGGCACGTGAAAGCCTGCGGCTGCTCTACACTAAGCGCTTCACCACCATAATACAAATCTGAAATTCAAATAATATACTGCTGTAGAAGATACAAGTATCAAACACAACACTATCATTAAACTTGGCACAAATATTCTAAAATTTCCAATATGTTGGATGACAGTTTGCACCTGTTTGAAAGTTAATTACATGAAAATTTTTAAGAAAAATCTGCTAAACATGTATTACTGTATACAAACTAGTCTTTTTGTATTAGAAAAGAAATTATAACTGACAATGGTATAAATCAACATTATAGCAATAGACAGACTGCTACTTACCATAAAGAAGACAGGTCAAGTTGCAGACAGGCACAATTACAAGACACTCGTATTGTTTCTGACTGCAACTTGACAGGTCTTCTTTGCAGTAAGTAGCAATCTGTCTTTTCCTACATTGTTGACATTCCCACCTTGGGTTCCCAATGGTATAAATCAGTTCAAATAAGATGAGGCAGAGAGACAACCCCATTTATCAACAGCCAAAGGCCTACACGATACTTAACATTAAACAATAACTTGCACAGTTTCAACAATACTTGTTGAAAAATGAAATGCTGTCCTTAAAAACTGAAAATCACACTGAGAGCCTGTTTAAATTTTCATGTACATTTTATCAAAGAAGACAACAACCAAAGGAATGATATTATTGTCCAAGGTAAACAAGTGACATAGATATTACACTACACTGATTTCGTGCCTCCTACTTTCATACAAGAGGATGGTGGAGGAATTAATGATAAGGTAAAAGAAATTATTTAAATTGTTAAGTGATGTGAAAACTTACTTGTGATTGTGTACCAAAACTAAAAAGTAAGAAAAGAAAAAGAAGAAAAAACAGGAGGTGAACATGAACTGAAGGAAATGTATGGAAGTGGTAGCACAATTTAGGGATCATCCTACATCAAGATCAGTGATAGTCATGGTGGTGACTTTCTACTGCTGATAGACTGACGATGCATCTGTTTCACATAGCCAATGGGATGACACTTTTGTGTAGCCAATGAGAGGTGAGATACCAGGCAATGAATTTCTAGTGCCGAAACAGAAATCGTTCTCTTCTTCACTTTTGTCACAAATATTTGACTACTTTTACCCAAATATGTTACAAATTGAGGGGTTGTGGTTAGGGTGGGACATATTAGCACAGCTAAAACTAAATTAATAATACTGATTGTCAAATATTTATCTGTAACTTTCAAATTTTTTACAATTTCAGAAGTTGCGATACACTGACATGAGAAGTGACAATATTCCTTCAAAATACAACCTCCACTGCTGCTCTCCTATTGGCAGCATAGACCCAGGATCTGACACACATTCTTCCTTCCTGTTATACACTGCACTCAGCACTGAAGCAATGCTGCACAAAACACAGAGGCAAGCCACAGGCCCTGAGCTATACTATTACCAGATTGGTACGATTTCAGACTGCTTATTATGGTGATATGATTGAGGCATTGAAACCAGATTTTAAAGTAGACAACACATTTGAAAGTGCAGCTGCCTTTGACCATAATTATTTTTCTGTTGCTTCAGATGAAATTGCATTTTAAAACTGAAGAAAATGCAGAAAGGTAAAAAATGCAAGAGCCTGAACCTGGATAAATTCAAGAAATCAATGGTTGTTGAGAGCTTCAAAGAGGACATTAAGCAACAACTGATTGAAACGGGTGAAAATTCTATTCCTACATAAAAATCACTAAATGGGTCAAGAACTTCTATACAGTCACATATTGACCAATCCGATGTGGCAATGGAAGGTTGCAAAAGGAAAGCGTTAGTCCTAAATTTTGCCTTTAAGAAATTGTTCACACAAGAGTATCGTACAAACATACCAACATCTGACCATTGTACAGACTCCTGTGTGGAGAATACAGTAAAAGGTATCCCTGGCATAGAGAAGCAACTGAAAGAATTGTCGCCAGGTCAGGAAGGAATCCCAATTCAGTTTTACAAAGAGTATTTTATCATGAATCTCTCACACAGCGCTCATTACTAAGTAACTGGAGGAAAAGTGCAGGTGACACCTACATATAAAAAGGGTAAAAAATAGACCTGTAAAATTACAGACCATTATCCATACCATCAGTTTGTATATATTCTCAGTTAATATGTAATAAATTTCCTACAGACCAAAAAGCTAATGTCCACGAGTCAGCAGTTTCAGAAAGCATCACTAGTGGAACTTGTGCAAAACTCAGCTTGCTGTTTTCTCACATGATATCCATATCATCCACACAACCTGGATAAACTAAAAAAATCAGAGGTTGTAGTGTGTTTCAGAGAGAGCATTGGAGAACTATTGACAAGAACGGAGGAAAGAAATAACGTAGAAGAAGAATAGCTAGCTTTGAGAGATGAAATAATAAAGGCAGCAGAGGATCAAGTAGGTAAAAAAGACGAGGGCTAGTAGAAATCCTTGGGTAACAGAAGAAATATTGAATTTAATTGATGAAAGGAGAAAATATAAAAATGCAGTAAATGAAGCAGGCAAAAAGGAATACAAACGTCTCAAAAATGAGATCAAGAGGGAGTGCAGAATGGCTAAGCAGGGATGGCTAGAGGATAAATGGAAGGATGTAGAGGTGTATATCACTAGGGGTAAGATAGATACTGCCTACAGGAAAATTAAAGAGACCTTTGGAGACAAGAGAACTACTTATATGGATGTCAAAGATCTCAGATGGAACACCAGTGCCAAGCAAAGAAGGGAAGGCTGAAATGTGGAAGGAGTATATAGAGTGTCTAAACAAGGGTGATTTAGTTGAGGGTAACATATTATGGAAAGAGAAGAGGACATAGATGAAGATACAATGGGAGATATGATACTGTGTGAAGAGTTTGATAGAGCACTGGAAGACCTAAGTCGAAACAAGGCCCTGGGAGTAGTCAACATTCCATAAGAACTACTGATAGCCTTGGGAGAGCCAGCCCTGACAGAACTCTACCATCTGGTGAGCAAGATGTATGAGACAAGCGAAATATCCCAGACTTCAAGAAGAATATAATAACTCCAATATCAAAGAAAGTGGGTGTTGACAGGTGTGAAAAGTACCAAACCATCAGTTTAATAGGTCACAGCTGCAAAATACTAACACAAATTGTTTACAGATGAATGGAAAAACTGGTAGAAGCTGACCTGGTTGGATTCTGAAGAAATGTTGGAACATGTGGGGGCAATACTGACCCTACGACTTATCTTTGAAGAGAGGTTAAAGAAAGACAAACCTACATTTCTAGCATTTGTAGACTTAGAGAATGCTTCAGACAATGTTAACTGGAATACTCTCTTTCAAATTCCGACGATGGCAGGGAACAAATACAGGGAGCGAAAGGCTATTTTCAATTTATACAAAAGAGTCAAGGGACACGAAAGGGAAGCACTGGTTGAGAAAGGAGTGAGACAGGGTTGTAGCCTATCTCCAATGTTATTCATCTGTATACTGAGCAAGCAAAGGAAAGCAAAGGAAACAAATAAAAATTTGGAGTAGGAATTAAAATCCATGGAAAAAAAATAACAATTTTTATGTTTGCCAACATTGCAACCTGTCAGAGCCAGCAAAGGACCTGGAAAAGCAGTTGAATGGAATGGAAAGTGTCTTGAAAGGAGGATATAAGATGAACATCAACCAAAGCAATCAAGCAGTTGATGCTGAGGGAATTAGATTACGAAATGAGGTGCTTAAAGTAGCAGATGAGTTTTGCTATTTATGGGAGCAAATAACTCATGGTCGAATCAGAGAGGGTATAAAATGTAGACTGGCAATGTCAAGGAAAGTGTTCCTGAAGAAGAGAAATCTGCTAACATTGAGTATAGATTTAAGTGTCAGGGAAAGTATTTGTACGGAGTGTAGCCATGCATGGAAGTGAAACATGGACAATAAATATTTTTGAGAAGAAGAGAATAGAAACTTTCGAAATACAGTGCTACAGAAGCATGCTAAAGATTAGATGGACAGATCATGAACTAATGAGGAGATACTGAACAGAATTGGGGAGAAGAGGAATTTGTGGCACAACTTGACTAGAAGAAGGGATTAGCTGGTAGGACACATTCCGAGGCATCAAGGGATATTCAATTTAGTGTTGGAGGGAAGTGCAGGGGGTAAAATTCACAGAGGGAGACCAAGGCATGAATGCACTAAACAGATTCAGAAGGGTGTAGGTTGCAGTGGTTACTTGGAGATGAAGAAACCTGCACAGTATAGAGTAGCATGGGATCTGCATCAAACCAGTCTCTGGCCTGAAGACCACAATAACAACATCCTGTGAACCATGGATGAAGGGCAGCAGGCACATTCTATATTCCTAGATTTCTGAAAAGTGTTTGAAAGAATGCATCACTGCAGACTGTTAACGAAGATACAAACATACAGAGTAAGTTCCCTGACAGACAAGTTATTGAAATACTTTTTAATATACACTATGTAACAAAAGAAAACTTTTTGTTTAGGTGAATTTTATGCTTGCTTTGGATGAATCAGGTCACAACTAGAATACACTAAATAATCCGAGTTTTACATAATTGTTTATTTGCTTTTCATGTCCAATTATATGACATTAATTGATTAAAATTATATTAGCTACGAACACTTTATCTATGAGATGAATAAATGGTTCAACCATATGTTGTGTGTTTCAGGTGCACATTATTGATGAATAATGGCATCTTCCTGTTGTTGTAAGCATCATCCAGACTGTTTTTGTTGTGTGTGTAACATCTTCCCAGGATCAAAAGCACAGAACAAAGAATGCTAATGCTAACAACTTCTGTTCAGCATACAGGCGATATTTAGGTATCCCCGTGTGAGACCAATGCAAGAACTGGTGACACATGTCACATGTTGTTGTTTCAGATCCACTCTCAAGGCCTGGTATAGAGGAGAAAACAAAGAAATGAAATTTGGTGTATCTAGAATTTGGTGATAACCAACAGGTCACATCTACAACTGCTATTTCTGTGTTGCTGACTCATCATATGAGAGGCAAGAAAGCCAATGTTTTTGCATATCCAGACTAGCCATCATCTCTTAGGCCCATTGCACACATTGAGGAGTTTCCTATTCTTCTTCTTTCCTCTAATACTGTGAAGATAGCAGTAGTGAATCAAATACCGAGTTCGACCATGGAGAAGACTTCTCAGAGGATGATGGTGCTATACTTCACTACTTCACACAAAATGAGTTAAATAACTTTATCAGGGATCTACGACTTACAAAATCCAATGCAGAAATTCTAACATTGGGATTAAAGAAGTGGAACCTACTGGATAAGAGCTACAAGATATCCAATAAGAGGAAACACCATGAAACTTTCTCACAACACTTTAAGCTGACAGACAAACTGCAGTTGCCACAATGTGCTACCCCTCTTCAAAGAAATTGTGTTTAACTATGATCCAAAGGGCCAACAACTCAATGGATGATAACTCCTGCAAGAAGCTGAAAGCTCTTCTCCTGCATAATGGAAACAAATATCCCTGAATTCCAATCACTCATTCGACTTGCCTAAAGGAAGATTACACAAGTATTCAATATCATCTTCAGGTAGTAAATTATGCCAAACATCAGTGGTATGCAGTTGGTGATCTCAGAATGACTGCATTTTTGATGGGATAGCAGGGACACAGGCATACATTTTCAGATTGTTAAATGGCCATTGAGGATGGAGTGTGTTGCTGGCCAAAAAAACATGGCGGTAACTCCTTGTCAAGCAGGAAAATATGCTAATACCTCCCCTCCATATTAATCTTGGACTCATCAAACAATTTGTAAAGGCATTAAATACAACATCAGATGCAATGAAGTACCTTCACAATGTGTTCCCCAATCCATCAGAGGCTAAGATAATGGATGGAATATTTGTGGGGGCCCCCAAGTGAAAACATTACTTTGTGATGACACATGCATCAGCAAACTTCTACTAGTTCATAGAAAGGTCGGAAAGAGCTTCCAGCATGTAGTGTATGGTTTCCTAGGGAATCACAGGGTGGACAATTACAAAGATGTGGTAGAGGATCTTTTGAAGAACTACAAAGCAATGGGGTGCAGCTTGTCTTTGAAGCTGCATGTACCCCATTCATATCTAGATGTTTTCAAGTCTCATACGGGTGCATATTCAGAGGAACAAGGTGGAACGTTCCATCAGGACTTAAAATTGTTTAAAAGAATGTACCAGGGACAGTATACTGAGAGAATGCTTGGTGATTACATATGGGGACTGATAAGAGGGACAGATATAACTTACAAGAGGAAACGCAGGTAGGCAACACACTTTTAAGCATGCTGTACATGAAATATAAACATTTTCATGTACCTTAACACTTTTGTCATTACAAAATCAATAGATGTGTCATTTTGTAGCAAACAACTTAACGTTTCTTAATTCGATGTGACTCCCACTTGTGATGTGGCAAATATCCCCACCAGTAATCAATTTCTTCCTACACTCATTGCAGCAAATCAGGCGTAACTTGTGCAACGGCAGCGTATATTCGATTTTTCAGGTCAGCTAAATTGTTTGTCAGGGGAAGAACATATACACAGTATTTAATGAAACCATGATAAATGGTGTCACATCTGGTGAGCAAGATGACCATGCAACTGGCCCTTCACAGCCAATTCACCGACCTGGGAAGCCGTTATCAAAGAAGCTTGGAATGCCCGTGGGGAAATGTGGTGCACTTTCTTGTCGATAGTAAACCATCCCATATCAGTCATCTTCATCTTGTTTTTCCATTTTTGTGGGCTGTGGGCTAAGCACTTCCTAACCTGTTTGACATAATCATCAAAACGTGGGAGACCTGGTGATTTATCATGTCACAGTGAATAACCTGTCTCAGCAAAGTTACTGTGGCAAGGGTAAATTGTAAGCCTACTTGGAGGTTCTTCAGTATATTCAGTGCAAAATTTACACCAAGCAGTTGTTACAGAGTTTGTTTCATGAAAGCAAAACACATAGCAAACATATTCCACACTAGTGAAAGTAGCCATTTTAATTGTGCACTATGCTGGCACTCCTGGTGGCGGAATGGGGTACTGATGCACTATGTGAATCAAATTTGAGATGGTTATGTACTGAATAGGATTGGGGAGAAGAGAAGTTTGTGGCCCAACTTGACTAGAAGAAGGGATCGGTTGGTAGGACATGTTCTGAGGGATCAAGGGATCACCAATTTGGTATTGGAGGGCAGTGTGGAGGTAAAAATCGCAGAGGGAGACCAAGAGATGAATACACTAAGCAGATACAGAAGGATGTAGGTTGCAGTAGGTACTGGGAGATGAAGAAGCTTGCACAGGACAGAGTAGCATGGAGAGCTGCATCAAACCAGTCTCAGGACTGAAGACCACAACAACAACAAGATGTACAAAATGAGACATCTACCAATTCTGTAAGTTATCTCAAGTCCTCCTTGATTCATTCTGTATATTTACTGCATTTACAATTTCTCAAACATTGCATTTAAGAATTTCGTTTTGTTTCATGGGTTTTAACTGTTCAAAATAAATGCATTTTCCTGAATTTAATAAAAATCACTGCCATTTCCCTAAAAATAATTTCCCACTTTCAAGACAGAGTTTACTTAGTGTTTTGAAACATACTGCATCAGTAACAACAAAAAATTAACTTAAAATAAAATCTTATTACATGGTGTAACAGAACCCAATATGTTTTTCTAGATAGCCGGTGTCCATCAGTATTGTCAGGACTGTCCCAGGGAAGTGTGACAGGATAACTTATTTTCTAAATAAATGATCTGGCAGACAGGTTGCACAGCACTCTGTGGTTGTTTGCTGGTGATGCTGTGGAGTTCAAGAAGGTGTCAAAGTTGACTGACTGTAGAAGGATGACTTAAGACAATTTATAGTTTGTGTGATGAATGGCAACTGCATCTAAAAGTAGAAAAATATAAGCTAATGCTGATGAGTAGGGATGATAATCCTGCAATGCTCACATACAGCATCAGTAGTATACTGCTTGACAAAGTCATGTCGATTGAATAGCTAGCTGTGACGTAGAGCGATATGAAATAGAAACAGCATGTAAGGATTGTAGTGGGGAAAGTGAATGATTGATTTTATAGGGAGAATTTTAGGAAAATGTGGTTATCTGTAAAGGTGACTGCATATAGAATACTACTGCAACCCATTCTTGAGTACTGCTCAAGTGTTTGGCATAACCGCCAGGTCAGATTAAAGGAAGACATCGAAACAATTCAGAGGCGGTATGCTAGTTCTGTTACTTGCAAGTTCGATCAACATGCAAGTATTATGCAGATGGTTCAGGAACTCAAATGAGGATTGTTGGAGGGAAAGTGACACTCTTTTCGAGGAACAATATCAAAGAAATTTGAAGAACCAACATTTCAGGCTGACAGCAGAACTATACTACTGCTGTGAAATCCATTTCACATAGTGGACACAAATATATGAGAAATTACAAGCAGAAATTACAGCTTGTACAGAGGCATACAGACAACTGTTTTCGCCTCACTCTATTTGCAAGTGGATAAGGAAATCTAGTAGTGGTACAAGGTACCCTCTGTCATGACCAATAAGGTGGTTCATAGAGAATGAATATAGATGTGGATGAAAGGAATATGACACAAAATGAATGAGTAGCTTTGCAAGATGAAATGATGAATGAAACAATGATAGGGGATTAGCAATCATGATGTCATTATAGCCACTAAGATTATGAAAGTTAATAAATTAGTCAAGAAGGTTAGGAGAGTGTTTCTGCTAGATAGATCAGATAAGCAGTTATTAGTATCTCACTTTCACAGTGAATTGGCATCACTCAGTTTCAGCAAGATGGATGTAGAGGAATTATGGGCAAAGTTTAAGCAGATTGTAAATCATGGTCTGGAAAGTTATGTGCCTAGTACTCGGTTCAAAAGGGTGCGCACAAATGACGACAAGCAAAGGTTATTAGAGATTTGGGTGTCTGTGAAAAGATATATGTGCAAAGCATACAACAATTACCATCATCACAGCTCAGAAAAAGATCTTGCAGAGAACCCGAGGAAATTCTGGTGTTATGTAAAATCGATAAGTGGGTCTAAGGCTTCTATTCAGTCCCTCGTTGACCAATCTGGTGTGGCAGTTGAAGATAGCAAAACGAAAGCCAAAGTTTTAAATTTCACATTAAAGAAACCATTCACACAGAATAATCAGACTATCATACTGTCATTTGACCATAGTAGTAATCATCCCTGGTGTAGAGAAACAGCTGAAAGATTTGAAAGTAAATAAATCATCAGGTCCAGATGGAATCCCAATATGATTTTACAAAGAGTATTCTATGGCTTTGGCCCCTTGCCTAGCTTGCATTTCTCACGAATCTCTCACCCAGCATGAAGTCCCAAGCAACTGGAAAAATGCACAGACGACTCCAGTATCTTCTGTTTGCTGCAGAATCCTTGGACATATTCTTAGTTTGAATATAATAAACTTTCTTGACCCTGAGACGCTTATATCCATGAATCAGCATGACTTTAGAAGACAACGTTCATGCGAAACTCAGGTTGTCCTTTTCTTATGATATGCTGCGAATTATAGGTGAAGGGCATCAGGCAGATTCCATATATCTATATTTCCAAAAAGCATTTGACATGGTGCCCCATTGCAGGCTGTTAATGAAGGTACGAACATATGGAATAAGTCACAGACATGCAAGAGGCTCGAATACTTCTTAAATAATAGAACCCAGTCTGTTCTCCTCGACAGCGAATGTTCATAACGGTCCAGGGTATCAGCAGAGTGCCCTACGGAACTGTGATAGGACCACTGTTGTTCTCTATATATATAAATTACTTAGTGGAAAGGGTGGGCAAGAATCTGCGGCTGTTTGCTGCTGATGATGCTGTGGTGATTGGTAGAGTGGCAAAGTTGAGTGCCTGTGGGAAGACACAAGATGACTTCAACAAAATTTCCAGTTGGTGTGTTGAATGGCAGCTAGCCCTAAATGTAGAAGAAATGTAACTTAATGTGGATGAGTAGGAAGATCAAACCTACAATGTTTGGATACAGTATTACTACTGTCCTGCTTGACACAGTCAATTTGTTTAAATATCAGGGCATAATGTTGCAAAAGGATGTGAAATGGAACGAGCATGTGAGAAGTGTGGTAGGGCCAACAAGTGGCTGACTTCAGTTTATTAGGAGAATTTTAGGAAAGAGTGGTTCCCTTGTAAAGGAGACAGCAAATAGGATGCTGGTGTGACCTATTCCCGAGTACTGCTCGAGTGTTTGAAACCTGTACGACGTCAGATCGAAGGAAGACATCAAAGCAATTCAGCGGCGGGCTCCTAGATTTGTTACTGGGAGGTGCTTCACGAACTCAAACGGAAATCCAACATACATTGTGCGTAGGGACTACGAAAATAAGATAAGAAATTAGGGCCCATAGAGAGGCATTTAGACAGTTGTTTCCCATCGCTCTATTTGTGAGTGGAACATGAAAGGAAATGACTAGTAGTGGTACAGGGTACCCTCTGCCACACACTGTATGGAGGCTTGTGGAGTACCAAAGTAGATGTAGATGCACAAAGACAGACTACGAGGATACATTTCAGCACACAACTGCACCATTGCTCTAACAGTTACAGGGTACCTGCTTTATATGAACACTGTATCGAATTCTTCAGTTGTTGCAAACATTGTAAAAGTCCAAATTACTTCAGCAGCAATTTGGCCACTACAACAATGGTGCACAACTGATGTGCTTCCAGGGTAAAGGTAAACACACAAACCATACCAGGGTAACGTGCTTTTCTATAAAGCAGGGCAGTCAACTGTAGGGTCTTTTTTTCCTGACAGCAAGACTGTGGTTTGTGGCATGCATCTGCCTTCATTTGTATAAGCTCACTGTGTGCATTAACCTGTCTCTACTCCATCATTTACCTGTGAGCAATTTATTGGGATGTTACCACTATCTCAGAGTTTCACATATTTTGACAACAGTCTGAGGTGCAAAGACTTCTTGCTTTTCTCAACTAGTTTTTTCTCTTTCAATTTATTTTAATTCGTAAGCACTATTAATAGATCAACTTACTTATATCACCCAAAACCTGGTGAAAATCTCACTCTGGTGGCATGTATGTCAGATGTATTAACTACAGCTATCTGTTGTCGTCATTTGTGGTGGTAACAAAAGGAGGAGAATAGGGAAACTCCGTACAATCACATAGCCTCCAGCAATACACCTAGCCGAATTTCATCATCTAATGGGCAGCCCATCACCAACAGTGCTACACGCTGACCCCCCCCCCCCCCCCCCCCACCTTCCCGACTAGAAAGTGTTGAAGAAGGGAGGCAGTTGAGCTTGGAATTTAAACCATGACATTGGAATATAGTGACAAGGATTTTCAAGCACCCCCCCCCCCCCTCCCCCACCCTGATCTCTCCCCCAAACAAGACCCCAGGTATTTTATATCCCATGTCTACTCCCTGTGCTGCCTTAATTATGGATTTCCCCAACCATCAGGGCATTAACTATCTTTAAGTCAAGTGCCACTGCACATTGCTGTTGCCTGCTACGTAGGTGAGAAACAATATGAATCATTAATACTTTTTCAGTAATCAACTTTTGCAACAGAGCAAATCATCACAAAACTGAACTATACATGGTGATGAGAAGACGAAATACAAATTAGCTGTTTTGTTTTTATGGTCTTCAGTCTGGAGACTACTTTGATATAGCTCTCCATACAAGTGTCTCCATAACTACCACAACCTACACCCACTTGAACGTGTTTACTGTAGTCACATCTTTGTCTCCTTCCACAATTTGTAACCCACACATCCAGCCTCTATTGCCAAACTGAGAATTCCTTGATGCCACTGACCATGTTCCATCAACTTATACCTGGTTTTGTCAGGTTCTGCCACAAAACTCTTTTCCCTCCAGTTCAATTCATTGCCTTGTTTACCAACTAAGATTAAAAATTCCATCCAACTATTTTAACATTATGTGACAACACAAAAAACAATCCACAGGCATCTAGAACTGTTCACCACATTTTATATGATTTACTGTAACCAAGAATCCACCACATCTTGCAGTAAAAGTGGTCTTCTTATGTTGTACCATGGTTTTTTGTTGTGTACTGCATTTGATAACTGTTTGTGAGGTCAATGATGAGAAGTAAACAAGACGAATTAATAGCTTACACAAGAACACAGTACCACCGAGAAAATAGCATTTGAAAAACATTGTCATGATGTCAAGTGCATGAAATTACGTGAGAGCATAATGGAATATATTGTGCAGAATACTGTCATATAAAACAGAATATCCCATAAAATTTAATTTAAATTGTACTCTTAGGTTCCTGTTTGACCATCACCTAAAAAATCGAGACATCACAAAAATGCTCCTCAAAGCTTTTGAAACAACCATTGTCTTATGCTACAGATCAGTACATCGCCACAGCCAGTTTTTCTAGAGTCACATTCACTGGTTTTAATAACTCAAAACCAATCTACAACATTGGACTCCCAAGAAATCCTGTCATATTCCAAGAAACAGAGTATACAAGAAATAATTACAAGAACCAGTCACCAGCACAATAATCCACAATAGTTACATCAATAATCATCAGTCTCATGCTCTCCACGTGGAAAGCAAAGCACTCAATTTTGTCTCTATCTTCCACCAAAATAAAGTCATAAGAATTAGTAATTCTCACTGGCACTCAAAAGTGCCAACACGAATTTGAGGGTGATACAGGAAATGTAAAACATGCGCACAAATATTTCACAGCTCTGATGTTCTTTGAAAGTTACTGGTTCTTTCACAAGCTGCAATCACAAATGTTTCTCTCTACTAGCCTCTGTTAAGTTATAAGGAAGTTATACCTTTATGCAGATAAATGAATCACAGTGTAAATTAAATAACACCATTAAACAGATTCATTTTGCTAAACTAATTACAGAAGGTGGCAGTGTTAAAAGGATGAAAAAGTGCTATAGCAAGAGCTGGATATATTTATAATTTCAGTAAACGGGGACAGTACTCACCAAAATCTGACCTAGTTAGAATACACTGCATAGGGTGCTCAGTCGTGTGTCTTGTGGTGGTTGCTCCTACTTCATAGCATGCAGCACACAAATCATAATCATAGCATATTAAACACTTGTAACGTCGTCCACGAAAATTTCCTCTCAAGCACGCATCACAGCTAACGCCTGGAAAATACACGGGTTCATTATGCAAGCAGCAATTGTAGCACTCATCCAGTCAACAGTCTAAAACTAAATTGTTTGAAGTAACTAAATTTTTATTATGTGCAGCTCTTTCAACACGTTCATTTTTTCCAATTAAACATCACAGAAAAAGAACTATACCCACATCCATGATAAAGGGCATCAATTGTAGCAATGCGGTGCTCAATAAAGCAAGCAGCTGAGCAAATACCAGTGCTAGCAGAAAATGTGGCCAACAGGAAAAGGAGCGGCAACAACAGACAGTTCCTGAGTCTCAAACTGTGCTTGCATACAAGTGTGTGTGCTGTGATGAAAGCTAACCCTTAAAGAACATTTTTTGCTACTGTGCTTCTTAAGAGCAATGGACCACATAGCAAAATAAAGATTTGCTGTTTCTCATCCCTTCCACATTCAACAGTAACACCACAAACACAGCATAATATATAGGTAACCAACTGCAGTAGAGTGCCACAACAATCAAAAGTGAGATGAACTCCAAGGGTATCTGACTGGCAAAGCTGCTGCACTCCAATATCTGTGGTGCACTCAGATGCTGCAGATGTTTTGAGATCCATGCTTGTTTATCACCTAACTGAGGTCAGCTTCCGTTTGTTTTGAAAACGGTATTTTTGGCACAATAACACACAATTTCAATATGAAATAGTTAGTTTCAGTTGACACCAGCCACCTTCAGATCTTAAGACACAGGCTACTGTTCACTCCAACCACAAAGGAACTGACATTGTCAACACCGACATGAAAATGGCTGCTGATGCCCAAAACTGGTAATTTCGTATTGAAATTTTTGCCAGAAAGTAAACTATTAAAAAAAAAAAGCATTCAAACAAATACTGGAATCTCCAGTATGACTGAAATGTTGTTCTTTGTGAATAGGAGACTCTTATGTCAGTTTGATTGTAGCACTACTGGTAAACTATCATTATACCGAAACTGGTTTGACAATACGCAGATGGCATGTGAAACAATACAGTATTGTAAATAACGAGATGAAACACCGTTTTTCTGTGCTTTGAAATGTATTCCCAATCATGTTTCACCCTTTATTATGAGTTTGACATGTCTATGTGGCTGATTTATGCACCACAGTAATTATGTGAAACTATAATTACTGAAAAAATCTTGCTGCATTTATGCAATGCTAAAAATTGTTCCTAAAGGATGTAGCCAGTGGTATAAATGAGGGAATGCCAACTGTACTCAGGTAAGATATATTAATTGGCCACTCAATATCAAGATGATGATGATGATGATGATGGTAAAGGGCGCTCAACATCGCGGTCAACAGTGTCCTGATGAAAAGTCAGCATGCTAATCTCATGGGTGGGGATGAAGGCTGTCCTCACGTGTGGAGCAGTTGATAATGCATTAAGTCTGCTTCCATTCCCTACCAATATGGGGATGAGGCCTAACAGTTCACAAAAGTTCACCACTCTTAACACTGGAATCTGTATCAGCGAGGATTGTGGGCAGACCTTCATTGAGACTGAGGGCTGCTCTAATTTCAGTATACAGGACACGTGTTGCCAAAATATGCTGAAATGAAAGTGGTATACCACAAATCTCACAGAGTGGTGGATCCTCCCGCTGGAGGGGGAAGCCACGTGTTAAAGAACTATGTCCGATGCACAGCCTGGTAAGCAGAACCCCCTTCCAGCTTTGTGACTGACACGAAATCAGTCATGCCTGTGTGGTCGATTTGAGCGACGACAGTTTGTTTTCTGTCACCTGGAACTGTTCAGTCTCCCACTGACGTATGATGCATCTATGAGAAAACGAGATGATGGCATACAATGGGATGGGACACTGATGGGCAACACCATCCCAACATGCTTCGTTGGCTCCTTTGTTGGCCACGTTCTTTCCCTGTATTCCGGTGTGGCCAGGTACCCAGAAAAGGATCACCTCTTTACCAAAGCATTGCAGCTTCTGTAAGGAGTCATGGATGAGCTGAATCAACTGGTTTACTGGATACATTCAGTGTAATGCTTGTAGTGCACTAAGCGGGTCGGAACAAACAGGAAACGTCAAATAGTGATCTCTGAATCCTCTCCAGTCCTTTAATAATGCCATATAATTCCACTTCGAGGGTTGAGTGAGATGGTACTGGGAATGTTGCAGATCAAAATGACATGAGTGGTGGAAAAGTGCTCTGGGACCAGACAGTTATGTTCCAAGACGTGTTCAGTATATGATACAGGCTGTCTAAACAGAAAGTTTATCTCTGGTTACGCAGACTTATCCCAGCAAACATTACATTCAGTTGTAAAACTGTTTCAAATGTTATATTAGTCCCAAACAACTACATATGCAAATATTTTTGTTCTAGTTTCCCAGCTTGGTTTGTGCCGTTTACTTCCACATCAAACACGGCAGCATGCTTAGACAGGCTTATGGATTCATTCACTCATCTAAAATGTAAGTTTTGTTACTTAAAACCATATAATTTTAGGACTAAAATAAAATTACTACAGTATTTTCACAGAAAAAATTGCAGATAGATGAATTATTGAAAAAATATTTAGCAGATACTGACTTGAAATAAACAGGTCGCTATAATTAGTGAGACTACATTGACATATCTGTAGACTTACTGGAAAAACACATACGAAGAAACAACTTTGCTTTGATGGTCTCACTGGAATTATTTAACACTGAATGCAATATAAGAGGAAGGTTTCTGTTTAGCCTGAATATAAATCAAATTGAATATAAGAAAAACAGCAAACTTAGGAAGACTGCATTAACAGAACAAAATGTGCACATGAATTAAACAGATAACAACATTTACTAGAATTTCATCAAGTCACATTTGAAACAGTTATAAATATCTAACTATGTGCAGGTACTGGTATGTTACGACTTATGAATAAACCGTTCAACTTTCAGATAGTATCAAGTTAAGAACACTGTATAGTCTATCAGACAAAGGAGTCCAATTCAGGAATTAAGTACACACTGCTTGAAATGTGCACTTCAATTTTCTGCAGCTTATTTATTGCAACCTTGGAAAAACTTGAACGTACCACATACAAAAAATGTATATTAAGAGTCTCCCAGGATAACACAAAATGTCTAAATACCAAGTGCTGACTTCTAACAGAAATCTGGGAAAATGATAAGATGCAATCTTAAGTAGAGAACCTCCCTCTTCCTTCCAGTATCTTCTTTTACAATTGGTTCTCTTTAAGCTCGCCAAATACAAAGAACAAAGCAACAACTAACAAGACCGTCATTAATAAACAGTTACTGTTGGGTGAAGAAATAGGACAACAATGTACTAAAAACAGAAACACCCAAATAAAGTTATTCTGGGTCAAAAGGAATATTCAATACTTAACTGGCTTAAACCAATGACATAATGGTAATGTGATGTGATGTCACTTTCTGGTGTGTACTGTCACTGTTTGGTTGTCAGTTGGCTAAGCCAACAAGTGTGAAAGCAAAAAAACCTTGTTGTGGTGACAGACTGATTTCTAACTCAGCCATTGGGGGATGGGGGGTGGGATGTTACTGATATAACATTATAGTCGCCATGTTTATGACATTTGTTGCACGTCATTGGTCAAAGCTGTAAACTAGTACTGAAAATTCCTCTTTTATCTGCCATATGTTGAAACCAATGCAAAACAGGCCTACAGTAGATGCAAACAGAACACCACAAGGAGTATCTATAAGTTAAGTTACTTTCATGTTCCATTTTGCATGATAAATAATCACAATGTGAAATGAGTCATTTTAAATTCACATTGAAAATTAATCTATTTGTATTCTAAACGTCACTATATAATTACCCCCACCCCTGAAATGAAAACAGAATAACAGATTAAGTTAGCAATTCTTACCCACCACCTTTTACGTGTTACAAACATAGATTTAATTCTTCTACGAAATAAAAGGAGTTGTCAAGGAGAAACTTTTTTCAATTTATTTTCAAATTTTACCTTGTTGCCAGACATTTTATATCACTGGGTAAGTGGTCAAAAAATTTTGTTGCAGCATTGTGTACCCGTTTCTGTGCTAAAGACAACCTTAATATTGAGTAATTAATGTCATTTTTTCTTCTAGTATTGTAAGCTTCCAAACTACACCAAGCCCACACAAAACAGGAACAGAATCCTGACTGTTCAACTTGACAAGGACTGAATGACTGACTGCTGAGGATTAGGTGTCATGGGTCTTTATACTCCAACAAAATTAACTCTGTACAATAAAGACTAAGTTCTTTAAGAAATTATGTGAACCTTGACTAACGGTTCTGAGAATATTTCCTTTTCTGCATCTTTTGTACCATTTATCCAAATCGCTTTTACTTCAGAGAGTTTCAAAAGTAACTAGGCCCACTCAGTTTGATACATGGGTTGTATACAGTTTTTGTTTTGGTAGAAAGTAGCACAGAATTGTTACAAAAAACATTTCCTTTGCAAGGTTATGCTGTTAAAGCCACCACAGCCTTGAAAACGAAAATTATGGAAAAGAACATATTGCACGAGAGAGTACATCAAGGCAACAAAAAATTATAATATTATATACTAAATATTTTAGTTGGGTTTAAAATCACAAGTATACTAGTTGATTATGTTTGAAAAGGGTTGAAATAATGTGACCTTTTCTTCACCTTTACCGTACAAACTACATTTTCAGGGTGGTGGTGTGTTACAGAAGCAAGTTTCCGAAGATACATTTTAATTTACTTTTGTGTAATAAGTCTGCCACGTGCAAATAGTGTTAAGCGTAACAGTCTTAGTGTACCTTTATTTACATGTTGAAACGTTTAAGTGGAAATTCTTTGTGGAAAAAAGACTACGCCGAAGACATTCTGCGAATGCAGGACTCTCACCCTAGTATGAGAGCATTTCCATTATCAGGAGGTAACAACAGGAAGGGAAGCTATCATTTCCAGCTACAATATCAACATCTAGCATCAATTGGAGGATTTTGATGTAAACAGTATAGCTGTCAATGGCTGGAGAATATTTTTTTTCAATTCTGGAAATATAATTTGGTAAAGAAAATAGCACTGAGTAAGTTATATCTTCAAGTTTCTCCGCATATCTGCCACCTTCCAATTACATAATGTAAAAATAAGAAAATATACTATTATTTTACGAACATCAAAATATTTACACAAAAATTGTTTTACCAATTAAAGAGACAGCATGATGTACAATATTATATTTTATTAACTCAGTAAACAAACATTTTCCATAGTACAACTAAAACTTAAGAGCGCAAAGACATTAGTAATCCATATTCAAACAGCTCTTACTCGTAATAACAACTTGACAACAGACGGTAATGAAGTGGTATGAACGTCATGTAAATGTAAAGATGGGCAAAAAAATTACAAAGAAAATGAATACAGTCCGAGATGGATCTGTGTAAACTACTGGTTGCGCTATCGAGTTCGGAGATCAGCCACTGAGTGCTCACACTTTGTACAGATCATATAAAACATCATTTATGACATTAACATTTAAATGCACTAAACAGCAGACTGGCATACTGTAGCAGCAATTCGCACGCAATGCAGCTCATATTCTCACAATCTCGCTCGCAACCAGGATAAACGTTGTCTCCATTATGACGTGTTCAAATTATTAGTGAAAGGAAGGTCATCAAATTTTATCTCAACAAAGAAATTTTCAGATGGGGTGTAACATTTTCAATATTATTTCTAATAAGTGCCTACGGCAGTTCACACTTCACTACAAATTTACACATCATTCTGCGTGTCAATACGAAAACCTGCAAAGTTACTGTTCGAAGTACGAAACGCCTTAAGAAAGAGACTTTCTTCTGTTGAAAAAAATCCCGCAATGTTTATTCAATGTTAAAATACAGTAGCAGATCACGCCGTTATTATATTAAGTCCACAGGAGGAATAAACCCTGTTCTCTGACCTGTGATACAGTATCACTCACCTTCATGTCGGGACATTTCAGAGAGTGCTCGAAGCCCTCCTAATTTTACCTGCCCTTAGTGAATTCCTTGGATTCTACGCTATCGATAATATCTACGTATACAAATATATATTCATCAGCACAGTCCCATCGACGAAAATTTCTCAATATAGCCCCATCTCTAAACCTAACCCTCAACTAGGCCATAATGACGTCACACGAATTTGTGTCCCATCATTCCATACGGAATCACAGAGGAGAAATGGCTGAAAGGATTGGACGTGTTTTCGTTTACGGAGGAAAAGGCGCTCTTGGCGCGGCTTGTGTTCAACATTTTAAAGCTCAAAAATGGGTAAACACTCACTTTCTTAATTATGTAACTATGTTTAGAATATGAAGATCATATAGATTCGTGAAGATACTTGAAAGAGATATTTTCTGTGAGAAGCCACTCTTACTGGATGTAGAAAGCGTATCCACATTGCATTCGATGGATCAAAAAAAAAAAAAAAAAAAAAAATACTAGGTACATCCAGTTGTTTTCCAAATTAGCGATATAAGACCATGAATAGCCAAGAGCTCTACGGTGGTATGTCGCCGTGAAAACGTCTCTGATCTTTCGGAGCAGGTGTTGCAGCCTCGCATACGGATAGTATTGTGGTTGCTAAATTTATACGATGTTAGACTTCCTGAATTGGAAGCAAAATTTTAGAGATGTATCGAATATCTGCCCATAATGAACGGAAGGTGCCCTATTAATGCGGTCCTGTTGATATGCGTGTATATTAGAAAATTGTATGTCAATTTAGGCAATTCGAATTAATCCGCTAAATGTGTTAGTCTGCCAAATTGGTGAACTTGGAATTTTACATGTTTCGAGTAATGGTTACGTTAAATTATACGAACGTTTAGTTCAATCATACGATTGCTGAAAACTGATGAGTGTCATTTCATGCGTGCTTATCTGTAGCCTACCCATCATTTCACGTCAAATCAGCCAATTTTAGAAATAGTTTCCGTCTGGCTATCTCAAATTTTGTTTAAACTTTTACCATATGCTGTATGCTGGCACCAGCGCCATTAGCTTGAAGACAGACGATGAGAGTATTATCGTGAATAGTTAATCACGTTTTACAGCCCTTTTAACACTTAACTTTTGCAGTGCGAAATCTGTAATTTGCTGTTTCTACCCAACTATTGGCGCTATGTTCAAATATAACAAGGATGAGGTCAGTGAGGTGACACATGTTCCACAGCTGTTGCTCAAAGTTCGAGAATAAACAAATACGTGACCACCCCAGTTTCAACCATTGATATTCCAGCCTAAAACTTTTTTATGTCAAGATATTCGGTTATCTATCAAGACAGCTGATATTAGACCACATGATGAATATTAATTTCAAGATTGTTCACTTAGCTTCAAACGCAAGTAACTTCGTCGAAGTATACACACTCATTTGATACAGATGGATCCATAAGAATCATTTAATTTTCAGTGCCATGTAAATGGGAAAATGAAGTTGGTCCATGATAGCTTTGCTACTATCAATTTGGAAAAATTGTTAGTAGCTCTGTAGCTATACAGGAATAGTCATAAGTATGACTCTTCTTACGGGTTCCCCAGCCTGAATTGGGTCACTTTATCAGGTTCCCAAGTCTGTTACAGTGTTTCTAATCAGGTTTTCAAGCCTACTGCTGGGTTGATACGATTCTGAAGCCTGAGCTACTCTGTAGTATTGATTAGAAGTTTTGTTCAATTTTGAGACAGTTTGCACAGGGAACTTGTACTGGCATCCCATCATTGTTTTGGATGGAGCAGGAGTGTTGGCAATAATGTGTTGCTCTGAAACCCAGCAATAGTCTTTTCTATCTGGACAACAGAACAAACATGCAGGGCCCTCGGGATGCATGAAGTCTCTTAGCACATTATTCTATTACAGTGATAAGTCATAGATGTTCCTAATTCACAATTTATTCTCATAAATTAAAAATGTTTTCTACAAAGCAGCTTCTGATAGGCTGATCAAAGTTAGCTATAAAAGATGCTGTATCATTTAAAAGTTTGCCGATAATTTTTTTTAAAATCTGTTGGTACAGATTGGTGATTAGCTCTTATTCCAAAAAAGGTTTAGCCATTTTCAAACCTTTCCTTTTGAGCCAATTTTACAGTATCAACTTCAGCCCCTTCAACAAACAGCAACTTGTTTCCATGCATGTTCTCATCACAAAATATGAACAAATGACATATATATCACTGAAGGCTTTTGCTGTTGCACCAATTCCATCACATGGTAATTTACCATGGTATGTCCCAAAGAATTTCTATTCAGTGTTGCTCACAAAATCATTTGCATGATTACATAAGATATTGTTCATGAGATTTTTGTGTTGGACGACAGAACCCACACTAAAAATAATTACTGACCCTGAGCATAATTACTTTTGCATTCTAGGAGACCACTCATTGATAAGCAGAAGCATTGAGTTTTACATAGGCATACACAGAGAGGAAGAAAACTTGCTAGCTTTCGGAGTAATCCTTTCATGAGCTGGAGTAAATACACACACATGTGCACATATGGCCTGACATGGTGCTGGCTGGATTGACAGTACCTGTAATGCATTGTGGCAGATGGACTGGTTGTGTAGGGTGGTGGGTTACATTGGGTGGAGCTGATAGGAGGAGGAGGCAGGAAGAGGGATTGGGGGTGGGTGGCTATCAGCTCAGAGGGAGGCAGACCGGCTAGGCAGTTTTCCAGATAGAATGTGGCTGGGAGGGATGGCAGGTATGTGGGCTAGGCATGTGATGCACAATTGGTGGAGATGTTTGGGAGCAGCATACACAAATAGCAATGTAGGATATGAATTGGGAGGGGTTGACAGGATGGAGGCAGGGGAGACTGTTGGGTGGAGCGTGCAGGAACAATGAGTTGCCATTGATTGAGGCCAGGAAAATTATGGGAGTGGAGGATCTGTTGTAAGCATAACTCCATCTGTGTAGTGCAGAGAAGCTGCTGCTGGAGGGAAGGATCCAGATGGCCTGGGTTGTAAAGCAGCCATTGAAATTGAACATGTTATGTTCAGCAGGTGCATGTTGTGCCATAGAGTGGTCCACTTGACCACTCATTCAGGTTGACAGCTAACCCAATGACTGCACCAGAGCTTGTGTATGACATGGCTGCTTTCACAGGTGGTTTGGCTACTGATGGGTTAAGATAAGCCTGTGACAGGATCCTCAACCCCTGGTCTTATTCAGGTTCATTGATGGTAGATTTTGACTTCACCACTTCTTCGAGTGGTCCTCTTCTATACAGCGTGCCATGTTCTTGGTCGTTGACCTCCGTCTCTCTGATGACTCCATCCACAACTCTGTCCACATTAAACCTAATAACCACTAACAGTTCCTGCATTTTGATAGCTGCCATCATTTCTGCACCAACATCATGACTCTCCTCCAGTGGAATGTTCACGGCCTTCGGTCCCACAAAGAGGATTTACGGCTGCTTTTAGCATCGCAGCGTCCCGTTGTAGTCTGCCTCCAGGAAATGAAATTGAGCTTTCACATTTCTTGCTGGTTCATTGTGACATTCCCCTGAGGTTGGCATTCCATCTTATGGGGGCGTCATGCTGCTCATATGGGATGACATTCATAGTCAACCCATCTCCCTGACTACCCATCTTCAAGCTGTTGCAGTTCACCTTTTCTTCCCCACCTGACTGTTTCCCTCTGTACCATTTATGTCCCTCCATCATTTGATGTCACCAGGGCAGACATCCTTCAGCTTATTGGGCAGCTATCTCCCCCATTTCTGCTACTCAGTGACTTTAATGCGCATCTTCGCATTTGGGGGTCTCCCTGAACCTGTCAGAGAGATGCTCAACCTCTTCTGCTTTAATACCCACTGTCCTTTCGAACTTCCAGCACACCTATTCCCGTTTGGATCTATCCTTCTGCAGTGCCCAGCTTGCCCATCATCTTGAGTGGTCCATTCTTTCTGATGCCCACTCGAGTGACCATTTCCCATGTGCTATCCCTTTGCTGACTCCTACCCAACCTGTGTGTAAACCGAAATGGCAGCTTACTAAGGCTGACTTGTGGGTTTACTCTTCCCTGGTGACCTTTGAAGAAAAGATTTCCCCAGTTGTGATTACCTCATGGAATCTCTCACAAACGTTATCCTTACTGCTGTGGAATGTTCCATTCCTCACACTTCCTCTTTACCAAGGCGTGTCCCAGTCCCTTGGTGGACTTAATGCGTGCTGCAACGCAATTTGCGCATGGAGATGTGCTCTCCGCGTATTTAACCATCATCCTATGATGGCGAACTGCAGTCATTACAAACGGATGCGTGTAAAGTGTCATCGCATTCTTTGGGATACCAAAAAACCTAGCTGGATTTCATTCTCTAGTTTTTATCTGTTTCACCCCTTCCGAAACAAAGATACATTCACCAAATTCCGGTCTGACAGAGTTGCAAACGATGTTATCGTGGACACCTGCTGGAGAACTGGTATCCTCCGTACTCTTTCCACATGGGACTTCCGTAGCCACCTGCCCTGTTTCCTTCAGGAATTTTTAAAAGTCCCAAGTTTTTAAGGTGAATGTGGGTGGTTCTGCCTTGTCGGACACCTTTATCCAGGAAAATGGAGTGCCTCAGGGTTCCATCCTGAACATTGTCCTCTTTGCTATTGCCACTAACCCTATAATGGCCTGTCTCCCACCGGGCATTTTGGGCTCCCTTTTTGTTGATGATTTTGCCATCTATTGCAGTTGTCTTTGGACCTGTCTCACTGAGCAGTATCTGGAACAATGTCGTGATTGTCTTTACTCCTGGAGCATCGACAGTGGCTTCCGTTTTTCCACTGACAAAACCGACTGTAGGAATTTCAGGTGGCGCAGTTGCTTTCACCCACCGTCTTTACATCTTCGGCCTGTTGCCCTTCCATTCATTGAAACTACAAAATCCCTGGGGTTCATAGTAGATAGGAAACAGCCCACTTTACGCGGCTGCTCAGTGTTCTGTGCGTCCTTAATGGTGCTTTGTTTATGCATCTGCATGTCCATCCCTCTTTCACGATCTCAGCACTATCCACCATTGTGGCCCCCATTTGGGCACTGGTACCTTTTACACTAGCCCCGTTGAGAGTCTGTATGCAGAAGCTGCTGAACTACCACTGTCCTACCGCTGTGACTTTCTTCTCAGCAGGTATGCATACCGTTTGTCTGCCATGTGTAGCCACCCATCCTATGCCTCCTTCTTCGACGATTCCTTTGATCGCCAGTATGGGGCGCATCCCTCTTCTCTGTTACGTTCTGGAGTCCGCTTTCAGCACTTGCTACGGTGACTTGACTTCATACTACCTGCAACTTTCCCGATGGGTGTGAACCCTTCACCACGTTGGCTTTGTGAAGCGGCCCATGTTAACCTTGGCCTTCATTCTCTTACTTAGGACAGTATTCCAGCCTCACTCTATCGCATTCAGTTTCACGACCTTCTCATGGAACTTCATGATAGTATCTTTGTATGCACCGTCATTGGCATCTGTGTCTTTCGATATCGGCTTCCGGCACAGTGCTCGGTATTTACAGCCAAGCTCTTCACCCTGTATCAGGCTAGGAGTACATCCGGTGACACAGACTTTTCAATTGTGTCCTCTACTCAGACCCTCTCACCGAGCGAGGTGGCGCAGTGGTTAGCACACTGGACTCGCATTCTGGAGGACGACGGTTCAATCCTGTCTCCGGCCATCCTGATTTAGGTTTTCCGTGATTTCCCTCAATCGCTTCAGGCAAATGCCGGGATGGTTCCCTTGAAAGGGCACGGCCGATTTCCTTCCCCATCCTTCCCTTCCCTCACCCGAGCTTGCGCTCCGTCTAATGACCTCGTTGTTGACAGGACGTTAAACACTAAGATCTTCCTCCTCCTCAGACCCTCTCAGTGCCCTTCGAAGGCTATGTGCACTGTACACCATCCATCTCTTAGTGTAGTGGGTCCAGGAAAACTGTCACTTACTCACTCTTGTTGGAGCCACTGTGATGTTTATGTGGGTCCCTGGTCATCTCGTTCCTTCCGCGTGCAAGTTGCTGCGTCCCATAGTTCCTCCCGGGTCCAGGAGAACGGGGTCCCACAGGGGTCTGTCCTTAGTGTCTCCCTGTTTTTAATTGCGATCAATGGGCTCGCTGAGACGGTGGGATCGTCCGTCGCAGCTTCGTTGTATGCAGACGACTTCTGCCTCTACTACAGCTCCGCTGGCATTGCAGTTGCTGAGCGCCAGCTGCAGGGCGCTATCCGCAAGGCGCAGTCGTGGGCTGTAGCGCACGGCTTCCAGTTTTCGGCCGCTAAGACCCGCGTTATGCATATCTGCCGGCGTCGCAGGGTTCATCCTGAGCCACCCCTTTACCTTGACGGTGAACCTCTTGCTGTGGTAGAGACGCATCAGTTCTTGGGACTGGTATTTGATGCCCGGTTGACTTGGCTGCCTCATATTAGGCAGCTTAAACAAACATGCTCTCCGTTGCCTTAGCCACACCGGATGGGGTGCCGACCGGTCCACCCTTCTCCAGCTGTATCAAGCGCTGATCCAGTCCCGCCTTGATTATGGGTGTGTGGCTTATGGTTCGGCATCGCCATCAGCGTTGCAATTGCTGGATCCCATCCATCACTGCGGGATCCGACTCGCCACAGGAGCATTTCGGACAAGCCCTGTTGACAGCTTACTTGTGGAGGCTGGTGTTCCTCCATTGCGGATCCGGCGCGACCGACTTCTGGCCGCTTATGCTGCCCACGTTTGTAGCTTGCCAGGGCATCCCAACTACCGTCTCCTGTTCCCGCACTCGATCGTCCATCTTCCAGACAGGCGGCCCCGGTCAGGGTGTACGATCGCGGTTCGCATCCGGGCTCTACTGTGTGGGATTGAGTTTTTTCCTCTCCCGCCTGTTTTTCGGGCCAATCTCCGTCTGCCCCCTTGGTGTGTGCGCCGACCATGCATTCGGCTGGATTTGGCACAGGGTCCGAAAGACTCGGTCCCTCCTCCGGCCCTCCGCCGCCGCTTTGTTTCTCTCCTTGCCGAGTTTCCCGGATCTGCCGTGGCCTATACCGACGGTTCGATGGTCTCTGGTTGCACTGGTTACGCTCTTACTCTAGAGGATCATTGTGAGCAACGGTCGCTGGCACCCGGGAACAGTGTATACACTGCCGAGTTGGTTGCCATCTATCGCGCCCTAGAGTATATCCGCTCCCGCTCAGGTGAGTCCTTTGTCATCTGTAGTGACTCCCTGAGTGGTTTACGAGCTCTTGACCAGTGCTTTCCTCGTTCCCGTCTGGTGATGGCCATCCACGAGTCGCTCCATGCTCTTGCCCGTTGCGGCCGCTCCATGGTCTTTGTTTGGACCCCAGGTCATTTCGGCATCCCGGGCAATGAGCGGGTTGACACGCTGGCTAAACAGACAGTGAGTTCACCGGCTCTGGAACTCGGCCTTATGGAGTGTGATCTCCTGTCGCTTTTGCGCCAGAAAGTGCTTGGTGCCTGGGGTGACGAGTGGCGCACCCTGCCCACACCCAACAAACTTCGGGCGGTGAAGGAGACGACCGGTGTGTGGCGCTCCTCCATGCGGGCCTCTCGGAAGGACTCTGTCGTCCTCTGCCGGCTGCGCGTTGGCCACACGTGGCTGACGCACAGCCATTTGTTGCGCCGGGAGGACCCACCGCTATGTCGCTGCGGGGCAGCACATTTTGGTGGACTGCCCGCTTTTAACAGGACTCAGGCAGACGTTTGCGCTGCCTGATACCCTCCCTGCCCTTTTATGTGATGACGTTGCTATGGCGGACCTCGTGTTGAGTTTTATTCGGGCAGGGGGTTTTTATCGTATGATTTGAGTGTTTGTCCTTTTATTTCCTGTATTGACTTGGGCCTTTGGCCTGTGGTTTTAAACTGTGGGTTTTAATGTCATTTGGTGGTTGGCTTTTCCTTATTTTCATGGTCGGCCAACCACCTTCACACTCGGTGTGATTTTAGTTCCGTTTGTCTGGTCTTTGTCTGTCTGTCTTTCTTGTATTGTGTCGTCCCTTGTCTCAGTTCTCCGTTTTTAACGACTGACAGTTTTTATTTCGTGTGATTTTATTGTGGAACAAGGGACCGATGACCTTAGCAGTCTGGTCCCTTCAATCCCACACCCAACCAACCATCCCTGGTCATTTCGGTATGCCAGGAAACGAGGCTGCTGCGAAGGCTACAGTCCTCGTACCTAAGCCCGCTAGTTCCTATATTCCCTCTGATGATCTCTGTGTTGCAGTCTGTCAGGAGGTTGTGTCCTTTTGGGATCGCCAATGGTCCTCCAGCCACGGGAATAAGCTCCAGCTTATTAAGCCTCTCCCAGCAGCTTGGACAACCTCCTCTCAGCCGTCCTGCCGGGAGGAGGTCATTTCAACTGGACTGTTATTGGGTACTGCCTTTTTAGCCATCGTCATTTGATAAGTGGCGCTACCCCACTACTTTGTACACATTGCACCCAAATTTTAAATGGCCATCACTTCCTGACAGAATGCCCATTTTTTTTTAACTGTTAATGTTCTCACTTGTGTTTGCCGATCGTTGTTTTAGCAAATGACGCGTGGGCTGTCGACTGCGTTTTACTTTATCTGCTAAAGGAATATGGTGGAGGCCATTTAATTTTTAGTTTTGGACCTTCGTTTCTGTATGGTTTCTTTCTTAGCCCTGTCTCCATGTCCCTGTTTTTAGCTGACTTCTCTTATGTCCATTGGGACTGAAGTAGAGTCATTTTTTAACTCCTCCCTGTCTTCGTGTTTTATAGTTTTGATTTGGGCGCGTATAACCCCAGTTGTTTTTTTGTGCCCTAAAGCAAAACAAAACCATACCAAAATTTCCCGACCAAAAAATGCCTCCCATACAGCTTAGCCACCCATGGATGATATATCTGCAGTGATGCAAACTCCGTTGCCCATTATACTGAAGACATTATGAAGACCTTCACAGACAGGCAGTACCCCCCTCCCCAAAACCTAGTGCACAAGCAAATTTCTCCACACACACACACACACACACACACACACACACACACACACACATGTGCATGCACACACACAAGAATCAGCTACAAAATAATCGGGACCTCAACACTCAATGTCACCCTGGACTGTAGTAACTGGACCATATCCTTCGCCAGGGCCTTCTCTCTTTACGCACTGAGATAGGGAACATCCACCCCGATATCCTTTCCACGCTTCCTAAAGTGGTGTTCTGTCACCCATACATCCTTCACATCATCATAGTCCACCCATATGCCACTGCCACTTCCAACCCCTTGCCACAGGGATGATATCCCTATAGCAGACCAAAGCATGAGACCTGCTCTATCCATCTACTCAGCTTCTCCTACTCCAACTGCCACAGGCTTATGCTACCCCATCAGAGGTCATTGCCAGCTGTGAAAGCAGCCCTGCCGTATACCAACTGTGGTACAAACACTGCACAACTTTCTATGTAGGTATGACTACAAACCGGCATGGCCACTGCCAAACTGCTGCCAAGAACAAAGTTGAACACCTGATAGCACAACATGCACAATTTCAATGGCTGGTTTACAACCCAGGCCATCTTGATTCTTCCCTCCAGCACCCACTCCTCTGAACTACACAGATGGGAGTTATCCTCTCAACACATCCTCTGCTCCTGTAATAATATTGTCCTGCCCTCTGTCTCAGGTAACCCAATGTCCCTGCACTCTCCACCCAACAGTTTCCCCTTCCTCCATCCTGTCACCCCATCCCAATTTCTGTTCCCACGTCAACTACAGTGTGTACTCCTACCCACTCACTGCCTCCTACAGTCATGCAGCACATGCATAGCCCGTATACCTGTTACCTCTCCCTCCCCACATTCCTTCCTGGCAAACCAGCGGCCTCTCCCCGAACCCCTAGCCACCCTCTGTTAATCCTCCTCTGCCTGCCTCTCCTTCTATGCACCGCATCTGATACTATCCCCATCACACCACCAGTCCACCTGCCAAAATGCAGGCACTGTGTAATGTCATTGTGTGTGTGTGTGTGTGTGTGTGTGTGTGTGTGTGTGTGTGTGTGTAAACCTGTCCCTTTTTTCCCCCCTAAGGGGAAATCAGCTCCCGGGATTGGAATGACTCCTTACCCTCTCCCTTAAAGCCCACATCCTTTCGCCTTTCCCTCTCCTTCCCTCTTTCCTGATGAAGCAACTGTGGGTTGCAAAAGCTTCAAATTTGTACGTGTGTTTGTGTGCTTTTTATTGTGTTTGCCTACCAGCACTTTCTCATTTGGTAAGTCACAGCATCTTTGTTTTTTAATATATAATCTCATTTTTTGATATGTCTGGATCTGGGCTCATCTTTTAGGTTGGAACTCATAGTGGTTTGCAAAGTGGATGGCCCTCCCCTTGTATTCGAGTAGTCAGCCACCGCGGGTATCTGCCATCTTTTAATTCTTTCCACTGCTTTTGTCCCTTTTTATCGTATGATAGATCTGACAACGATATTTTTGTTGTTCTGTGTGTGTGTGTGTGTGTGTGTGTGTGTGTGTGTGTGTGTGTGTGTTTGGTTTCAGGACTTTGTTTACATTTTAATTCTTCAGCTTTTTCTACCCTGGCTATCCCATAGGAAGAGGGACAAGCCAGATATCTAGGAGTGAAACAGTTTGTTCAATACTTAATATGTACTCAAACTAATGGGGTTACTTTTACTGCAATGAAGGCAGTATGTTTTGTGGAGCATATTGAAGATAAATTTGGAGAAGTTCAGGTGATTAGGAAAAATGAACAATGGACTGCTGTCAATTAAAACTACTTCTGCTGTACAATGTACAAGTCATCAGGTGTGTAAACATCTGGGTAACATACTAGTGATCATTGCCCCACACAAGACTTTGAATATGATCCACAGAATCATCTTGCACCAAAACCAACTGCTCCAAACAGACGAGGAACTATGAGATAATCTTGAGGGACAAGACACACATTTTCATGTGTCCAAAACAGTCCAAGGATAACAGAATAGGTATAGGTGCCTTTATGTTAACCTCTGACGATAATTTCTCATGGAAATAGCCGCGGTGTGCAGGTGTGATGTGAAACCTTATGTTCCACTGCCCATTAGGTGTTTTAGATGCTTGTGCTTTTGTCACATATTGTCCCACTGCACAGTGGATCCAAAATGAGGCGACTGCAGACAATCACTCCACAAAGGTAGTCCTTGCGAACAACCACTGCTGTGTGTCAGTTGCACTGAACAGTATTCTTCTCATTCACCAGTTTGCTCAGTCTTCAAGAAAGAAAGAAAAAAAAAGAATACACACCTATTGACAACGTGTCATATACTGATGCATGTAAAAGAATATGAATGCCTACATCCCGTTGGTATGACGCCCAGTTGTACAAAAGTCATAGCAATCATTCCCACTACCTGGAACAGGTTTCTCCTCCGGCATCTACCAGTGATGGGCTTTCTCTCAGCATCCCTCACCCCCAAAAACCCACATATCAGAGACTCGACACCAGCTAATGGTTGTTGGTTCTAGTCCTGCCCACTCTTCATCCATCACCACAATCGTCGCGGATAGCCCTTCGGAAGAATACAGGCCACCAAAGGTTGCGGCGACGGAGGAGGAGGAGGAGAATTCGATCAAGGCTGTTCTGGTGAACCCAGAGGTGTGAGAACCCCCCACACTCTCGGATTCTGTGGTGTTACCAGTCCTATTGAATCCTTAACGCCAAATCTGGACAACCATAATGTGATAATTTGCTGGAACTGTCATGGTTGTCATCATCTGCCGGAACACCTTTACCTTATTCATTCTCTTCTGTGTTTTGTGTTGCTCTACAAGAAATTCACCTCACTGATGACCATTCCCCAATGCCCCTTGGCCATTGTGCATTCTTTGGAAACATGTTGGCCCAGGGAGGGCATCTGGAGGAATCTGTACATTGGTTCACACAAAAAGTGGATTCCCTATCATACCACCTTGGAAACAGTAGCAGCACAAGTTCAAACAACCTCAGTGATCAGTTTTTTCAGTTTTTACATACCCCAGGGAGGCCACCACCTTGTGATGACCACCTTAATCCAACATCTTTCCCCACTTTTCTCCCACTTGAGGATCTCTGTGTCCATCGCTCCCTGTGAGGGGAGTATCACGTTCTATTGTAGTCCCCTTATATTTGAGCAGCTTCTAACTGACCCTGATCTATCTCCCCTCAGTGATAGTACTCCTACCCACTTCAGTGCTGCCCATGGTACTGGTTCTGTTACCGATCTAACAACCTCCCTCTCGGCCTTGTGGCTTCACTGCTTTGGTCATCATTAAGGGACGACCTTTGTAACAGTGACCACTTTCAGAAACGCCAAATGGCAGTTGCATACATCTGCTGTTACCTTTGCCTCCTCTCATATCAAACTGCTCAACAATGTTGTACAAGATGTCTCCGGTGTGTTCACTCACTGCTAATCCCCTTTCTGCAGATCCCCTCCACCACTGGCTCATGCCATGATGGACCAAGACGTTGCAACAGCTATTCAGGTTCACTGGAGATTGCTGTAACATTTTAAATGACATCCTTTACAGACAAAACTTAATACTTACATGTTTAAGTGACTTCATGCTAAGGCTCACTATTTAATTAAACACATTAAGAATGATTGCTGCTACATCTCCTCCCTCAGTACGTATCTCTCTTCATCCCAGGTGTGGGCCAAACTGTGTAGTCTTCTGAGCTGCCAACAACTGTTCCAGGTCTTGTCCTTCAGGGTGGTCTTTTTACCGAAGTGTCAGTTCATGCTGAACACCATGCAACATGCATTGCATTATCATCGGAATCCTCTTCTACTACAGAAACGACAAGTTGAAGACGTGCCCATATGTTCTAACCACCCCAAACCAAATCATATAATGAACATTTTATTGACTGTGAACTGCTTCAGACTCTTGCTTCATTTCATGATGTGGCTTCAGGCCCTGATTCATTTCATAATCATATGATTTGGCAGGACACTTAGAAGATGCAACAAGTCCACTAAAGAGACAGCTTACACTACACTCGTTCGTCCTCTGTTAGAATATTGCTGCGCGGTGTGGGATCCTTACCAGGTGGTATTGACGGAGGACATCGAAAGGGTGCAAGAAAGGGCAGCTCGTTTTGTATTATCACGTTATAGGGGAGAGAGTGTGGCAGATATGATACACAAGTTGGGATGGAAGTCATTACAGCATAGACGTTTTTCGTCGTGGCGAGACCTTTTTACGAAATTTCAGTCACCAACTTTCTCTTCCGAATGCGAAAATATTTTGTTGAGCCCAACCTACATAGGTAGGAATGATCATCAAAATAAAATAAGAGAAATCAGAGCTCGAACAGAAAGGTTTAGGTGTTCGTTTTTCCCGCTCGCTGTTCAGGAGTGGAATAGTAGAGAGATAGTATGATTGTGGTTCGATGAACCCTCTGCCAAGCACTTAAATGTGAATTGCAGAGTAGTCATGTAGATGTAGATGTGTAGATGAAAGTTACTCAGTGGCTACAACTACTTAGTCTCTCTTGATAGTTACTGACAGATTAGTCTTGTCAATATGCTCTGCAAATTGCTTGAAAGGATGGATAATTATGCTGAGTTCTCGAGTCTTGGGCGTTTTGTCCTCCTATCAGTTTGCTTTCTGGGAGGGATGATCCACAACTTACCATCTGGTCCAGTTGGAAGTAGCAATAGGCTTTTTCGAAATGCCAACACCTCATTGGCATACGACACTGTTTGGGCTCATGGCATTGTACTTAATCTCTGAGTGGGGCTTTTGAGGTACCTACAATTTTTTTATCTGTTAGTTGTTATTTTAGCAGTTGTTCAGGGTTCGAGTTATTATCAAAATTCACTCAGCTCTCCACAACTCCAAGAGAATGGCATCACACAGGGCTCTGTTGTGGATGTCTCAATCTTCCTCTTTGCCATCAATGGGCTGGTGATATCTGTTGGGGTGCTGGTCACTCCCTGCACTGTATGTTGACAACTTTTGAATTTGGTACAGCTTCCAGTGAGTAGTTTCAGCTGAATGCCAGTTTCAAGGCACCATCAGATGGGTCTCTGTGTATACTCTTTTCCATGGTTTCCAATTCTCTTCTGCAAAAATGAAGGTCGTGCATTTCTGTTGTCATACCACAATCTGTCCTGACCCAGACCTCGACTTGGGTATCCAACACTTTAAAGTTGTTGCACATTTCTGTGCAATGGACTTTACTTTTGTTAAAAAGCTGACTCAGCAACCCAATATTCATCAGTTAAAAACTAGTTGCGTGCAGAACTCATAGTCTTATCAGCCGAAACATTATGACCATTGCCCATTGTGACATTGGATGCTGCCTTCTGGCACTGTGGACACGTGACGCAGTAACAAAAGTGTGTAAGCAAAGCAGACACGAACAGGGGATCACTCTTGTGAAGATACGGGCTGCAGATGAGAAATCCATTGAGATAAGTGACTTTGACAAAGGGCAGATTATTATTACACAGTGTCTGTGAATACTTATATCAAAAACGGAAAAGCTGGTCAAATGTTGATGTGCTGCTGTTGTGAGCATATGCAGAAAGAGAGGTTGGAGGACAGTGAAGCTACCACTAGGTGCTAAATGGTTGTACGTCCACAACTCTTGACAGAATGTGGGGTTCGAATGCTTGTCTGCTTTGTAAAGTAGTATAGATGGTGATCTGTGGCATGTCTGCTGAAAGAGCACAATGCTGGTGCACACACAAATGTTTTGGAGCACACCGATCATTATGCATTGTTGAACATGGAGCTCCGCGGCAGACAATGCGTGTGTGTTCACATGTTGACCCAACAATGTCATCAGTTAAGATTGCAGTGGGCACAGGGTCCATCGGGATTCAACTGTCGATCAATGGAAACCTGTCAGCAGCTCTTCAGATGAATCACATTTTAACACTGAGTTGATGATCGTCTCCACAAGTGCTCTCATCAAGATGAATGCCGGCTCAAATCGTGCAGCACACCACAGATGCAGGCTGGTGGAAGCAGTATTATGCTATGAGAGACATTCTCCTGCGCTTACATGGGACTTGTGATAGTACTCAAATACTAGCTGACAGCTGTGAACCACCTGCTTGATGTCTTCCCTGACAGCGATGACATCTTTTAGCAGCATAATTGTCCATGTCTCGAAAGCAGAATTGTGCTACAGTGGTTTGAGGAGCATAATAGTGAACTTACATTACTATCTCGGCAACCAAATTCGCCTGCTGTAAATCTTGTGGAACCCATCTGGGTTGCTATTGGGCACCGTAACCTCATTCACAAATCAGCATCCTGTTATTTATGTAGATTACATACGCAAAATCAGTGGTGTATTCTGTTCCAAAGACAGACAAACAAGCTACTAAGCAGGTGGTCATAATGTTTTGGCTCATCAGTATATATCAATTAATGAGACATTAGCATCCTTTGACGTAAAAAATGTCTACAGTAATGTCCTGCTAAAGGAAACTATTGAAAGTATTAGACATAATCTGCTATCCCATAACAAGGTCAGCACTGCGGAGTGTACTGAACTAATTGAATTTCTAGATTTTGTTTTAACTTTAAATTTCTATCTTCAATGACGAAATATATTATCAACAAGATGGACTTGGGATGGATAATAGTCTAGCAGCTAGACTCTAGCTGGTACTTTAGAGTATATTTTTGTGAGCAATTTATAAAGTAAATTTTTTTGCCAAGTTTCCACAGCTAAAAAGAAATGATTTGTTATAAACTGTGTGTTGATGACATTTTATTACTGATAGAGGGTGACACCAGTGAGCTTAGCGCATTTGCTCAAGCAGTAGGCAAAATGCACCCAAAAATAACTTTTACTACAGAAGCTGGGAAAGGTAATGCCATTAACTACTGTAATCTTACTACTAAGAAAGTTGACAGCAAACATAAGGTTTCAATTTTCAGAAAAGCTGCATGTACATGTAGTATCATCAATGCCAGTTCAGGCCATCCTCCATGACATAAAAAATTCTTCTTCACCTCAAATGATTCACCATCTCCTTCACCTGTCTGTAAAGAAGTAAATGATATGCACCCGTACAGTAACCTAAGGAAACATGTAATAAACAGCAGGCAGACGCACTCTCGCCTAAAAAATAGAACCAATAAAGAACAAACTAAAAGCATTCCTATAAAATTTCAAGGCAAGAGTCCCAGCACATAGAAAAATGTTTCAGAAAATTTAATGTTAGATGTTGCTTTCTCAAGTTAACAACACCCTAAACCAGCAAGTAAAACATAAGCCGAAAAGGGTGTATGACAAATTTGAAGGCTCTAGAGTAGGCAGGATTGATTGTAATAACAGTGATAAATATCATATCTACCAAACTGGCTGCTCTTTTAACATGAGCTTAAGGAGAATTCACAGCCATGTAATGAAACTGCTTTGGGATTGCATTAATCAAACACTGGTCGTACTATAGGGAGCAATGAGAATAGTATACCTATTCTCTGCATGGTGCATAAAGACCAAATGCAACTTGTTAGAAGAGCATGAAATTTATAAAGTGGAAAAACAAGAGCCAACAAAAGTAATAAATGATCAGAGAATTTTGTACACAATGCCTACTTTGCTTTGTTTGGCAAATGTTCCACTTTAATGACTGAACACCTCTCTTCTATATGTCTTGTCTGTTTTACTTAGTATAGAGTGTCTTACCTATTTACTTTGTTTTCTTACATTGATCATACAACTCTGGTGTTTTCTTATCTCCTTCTCTGTTTATGTAATATATTTTATTAACTAGATAATCTTGTTAATGGTTTGGGATGGTGTTGTATATATTTTCTTGGGATGGCGTGTCACAGGTTATGAGGGGCCCTCTGGTGGTTATGTTCCTCTAACCTCTTGTCGCCTGTGTGGCATTCTGGTGGTAACACCAGCAGAGGGTACTGATTGTTTACTACAGTCTGCTTCCATTCATGTGGGTTCTTTTGCTGTGTGTTTTTTCATTTTTATATTATTCTGTGTACTCTGTAATCTTGCTCTTACAATTATGTCATAATATTTTCATCTAAAATTCTCCACGAGAGCATATCAGAATTATTGTCACTTAACTATTTCCTTTTTAACAATCTAACTTTTGTCATGTTTTAATTTATTTACACTTTTGTACTGTAATCACTTGTATTACTGATTGTATTCTTATTTTTATTTTATATCTTACAAATATATCATTGAAGAATATGTGTATGCCTATATTAGCAACAGCATGGAGAAGGTCCGCTGGGCTATGGGCGCACACAGCAATCGTGCAAAGCCCGAGACTGGAACCAGGGTTCATTGTCATAAACAAGGATCACTGGAAGACCTTCCACAAAAAAAAAAAAAAAAAAAAAAAATTGGAGAGAGCAAGAATAGAGACCTTGGTACTGGCTGTGTGGAATTGGACCATGTCGGAAAGCACGTCAATGGCAATGGACCTGTAAAATCAATGTGGATAAGTTCCCAGTACTGGGTTGCTGGAAGCTGCAGAGAGAATAATGACCTGGAAGCTGCCTGTTGACTAGTGCACTGGGGAAACAGTTTTCCAGCTCTCTGTCAATGGTGGGACAGTAAACATGTGTGCTAGCCAAGACTTTAATGCATGAAGCACCTCAGTGGCCATTGTGTAAGAGCTGTAAAACCTCCTGCTGCAAACTCCTGGAAATGATTGCCCCCAGGTAACTGTATCATCTGTGGAGATGAGGAGGACCCCCTCTAAGACTGAGAGACAGTGGCACAAGATAGATTAGTTGCGAAGAGGATCGGAAAAGTAGCCGAGAGGATAAGATGGCAAACCTTGTTGTAAGAGGCAAACTACCTGCCTGCGAATGGGGTTGCCTTATATGTCTGGCACTAGCGAATGGAAAACTGTCTACTACGTGATGGGAGGGGACATCAAAATGAAAACATATGAGCTCATCCCGATCGGGCTCAGGGTCTGGCCAGTGGGCATCTGGGATAAGGTGCCTGCACCCCATGGGCACATGGACTAAATAATGAAATTAAGGGCTTGTGATTTACAATTAGTTGGAATTTAGTACAATACAAGAAAATGTGAAATTTGCTGAACCCCATACACAATAGCCAAGTGTGTCGTCCTCGACCTGAGAGTACTGGACCTAAGCTGGACTAGGAGTTTTGGATGCAAGCGCCAGTGGCTGCACTGAGCCGTCTGCATTCCAATAGGTGAGGACAACCTCTATTCTGTGCTGTAAGGTGTGCATAGCCAAAACCAATGGTTTGTTGGGATCTAAGATGGGTAGACACAGTGGCAACTGGAGGAGTTCCTTCAATATGGTGAAGGGCTTATTGCGTACTGGAGACCAGGCAAAGGGTGCGCGATGGTGAACCTCCCAGGAATGAACCAGTAGTAATAGGCAATTTTACACACACACACACACACACACACACACACACACACACACACACACACACAAAGCCTGTATTTCACGCAACAATGAGGGATGTGGTAGGTCCTTAATGACCTTGACAAGACTCTCCATGGTTAGGATGCCCTACCTCAACATGACATGGCTCAGATATTCAAGAGATGGTTGGAAAAATTTGAACTTTTGCAGATTTGCAACATGGACCCACGGTCCAGAGTTTTTGAAAGAGGGCCCAGAAGTTTAGCAGGCAGTTGCTCGTAGTATGTCCTGTAAAGACAATGTCATCTAGGTAGTAGAAGCCATGGAGAATATTGGACATGATCTGTTCCAGGTAGCATTTAAAAATTGCGGGAGAATTTATCAACCCGAACATCAATTGTAGGTATTGATAAAGACCAAATGGCATGTTAAAGATCACGACATGCTTGGATTTATCATCCAGGGGAAGTGGTGATGTGCCTTGGAAAGATCAAGTTTGGAGGAGAATTGACAGCCTGCAAAGTGTTTGAACAATTTGTCAGGAATGGGCAGTGTGTGTGTGTGTGTGTGTGTGTGTGTGTGTGTGTGTGTGTGTGTGTGTGTGTGTGTGTGTGTGTGTGAATTTACGATAGCTTTAAGGTCACCACAAAGGTACAATTTGCCTGTGGATTTTTTAACGATGACAACGGTAATGACCCATTCCCATGAGGAAATTGGAACCCCAGTCACAAGAGAGGCGAGCTGGTCCAGCCCCACCATGACTTGGGATCAGAGGGCCAGGGGAATTTGCCCAGCGCAAAAGATCCAAGATGAGCTGACTATTTCAAAGTTATGTGAACTTGAAAGTCTGTGGCACACCCTAGGTGTTTTGCAAAGATACCCAACATTCTGAGCAGAGTATCCCAAGACTGATAGTGGACCTCAGCAAATATTATCTGTATGGAGTCCGTGACCAAAAAGCCAAAGGCCTGAAAGCCATAAAACCCAAAAAGGTTAGCTGGACTAACATTGTGGATGACAGTAACTAGGTAAAGTCAGTGATTTGTATGTAACCTCTACCATAAACTGCCCAAGCAAGAGGATTTGCTGTTTACCATATCCTGTGAAATGCGTGTTTACCAGAGACAGCTGCGGAGAGCCGAGGTCTGAATATGAGCGTTAAGCCGGAAAACTGTTATGCCAGTGTCCATCTGTAGGCTAAGTAGTGAAAAAAATAATTGAAAAGTAAGTATTTAATAATGGTTATTACTTGCTTTGCACTACTGACATTTTTGTATTTTTAATTTCCACAATGTAAGAGTGTGAGTACTATTTTGTGGTGGATCATATGTATATATCCTCAAGACTATCTATCCCTTCCTCACCATCCTGAGAACGTATATTTATTTGGTTATTTATATCCAAGATAATGATCCCACATATTAGTGTTGTGAAATGTGTATAGTTTGTAAATATTACAATGTTTTAATTGTTCTGTTTCAGTGGGTTGGATCTATTGACCTGAAAGAAAATGAACAAGCTGATGCCAACATTCTTGTGAAACCTGAAGAATCTTGGATTGAGCAGGTATCAGCACAGAGTAACCCAAAGAACTCATAAATTGTTGGTTTTTTTGCTTTGTCTGAAGACCTCTTGCTGCACATAATGTGGATGTATTTCTCATTAGAGCAGTTATTTGGCTATGTACTTTTATCATTAAATTTGGATTTTAAGTAAGTGTGCTCGCAGATGAAGAAAAAGACTGCTTTGGTGAGGTCCCGCAGAAACTAAAGTGAACAGTTACTGTTCCTAATTGTAGTGTTGAACATCACAAATTATAAAAAAATAAACTTCCTGGCAGATTAAAACTGTGTGCCCGACCGAGACTCGAACTTGGGACCTTTGCCTTTCGCGGGCAAGTGCTCTACCATCTGAGGTACCGAAGCACGACTCACGCCCGGTACTCACAGCTTTACTTTTGCCAGTATCTCGTCCCCTACCTTCCGGTAGCTCAGATGGTAGAGCACTTGCCCGCAAAAGACAATGGTCCCGAGTTCGAGTCTCGGTCGGGCGCACAGTTTTAATCTGCCAGGAAGTTTCATATCAGCGCACACTCCGCTGCAGAGTGAAAATCTCATTCTATAAAAATGTAGGTTACAAACATACAGTAAATAACATATCTTAAATATAGTTCACTATGTGTGCCAGGAAAGAGCAACAGCAATTCCACTTGAGTGATTAGTCATATATTGAAGTTTGCAAGAGGCAGTGCACTGATACAAGACGTGACCTGTTGACTAGTGTCGAGTTTTTTTAGCATGATTAAGTCCAATCTGAAGTAATACCTAAGTGTATATATAAGTAAATAATTGCTCCAAGTACCCACTCTTCCACGTCATATGTAAGGTTACCATTAGCTTCTCAGTTTCCAATATGAAATGTGCACATGTGGCTCTTTACAGGGTTTGTACTGGCTGGTTATGACATACCGTGAAGTGCCGTTGTCAGTACTAGGGTTTTACTTAGTATGCTTAGTTTCTTCAAAGCATCTCTTTGAAGTGCTTTGTAAACAAATGAACTAAAAAACATTTTATTTTGCAGGAAGTGTATGTCATCAAACAGATTGGTTCTCTCTTAAATGGTGAGAAAATTGATGCTGTAATTTGTGTTGCTGGAGGATGGGCTGGTGGAAATGCAGCCTCGCCAGGTAATTCATTTATTTCCATCAAAACAAATACTACAAAATATATAATATGCCTAGAGGAAATTTCTACATGAAATATCGGCAACTGGAAACACACAGGAAAATGTAAATTACTGCCTTTCACGATCAGGAGCAGCTCCTCATGGCAGAAGAGAGGAAAGATTGGATACCACTTGTCACTTTTCCTGCACCTTTATGCATTATAAGTGTCTTTCTCCAACTATTTTTTCTAGTGCGGCAGTAGGAGGAACCCCGGTTCCAAAAGAAGCAATTTTACATCTTCCCGCACATTTCCAAATGATTCTGTTTGACAGTTATGCTTTCTCTATCAGTTGTATTTTCAGGATAATGACCTCTTTCGTCTATGTAGTGTGTGTGAATTTTTAACGATATTGTGACTATGCTGTACAACCATCATTCTGAGAGTCTTCATTGTGAAATCTTTCAAGAGCTGCCCATCTCCATCTCTGCCTTGACTGTGATTTTTTTTTTTTCCTCCTGCTTATTTCTTTCTGCCACCTAACTCTCAATGTTTTCGTATGACAAATGAAGAAACACACACTGTTTTCCCATTATCTTTTTCACTGTTTCAGTGCACTCTTGTGATACTCAGCCTTATAGTTGTTCATCAATAATGCCGGGACAGAAAATGTGAAGGCATGAAAAGTTCGATAAAGTGTAGGTAGGCTATGTTGTTTTGTTTTGGCCCATCTGACAGCATGTTACAGCACTGTGGTGCAGGGACTGCAAGCATGCACCTGTAAACAAACAAAAATTAATTATGTAAGCTTTTTTGTTATAATTTAAACATTGACTACCTTTCATACACTATTATGTTGTAAATACATATTTTGTCATATGTATTATTAATCAACTATAGATTGAATATTATGGGTGTCCACTTTGTGGGATATCCTGAACAATGCAACAGACGATGCAGAGTGTACTGGTTTTTATGAATCAAGGGGGGGGGGGGGGGGGGGGCAGCAAAAGTATGTATCTAAAAAATCTCACTGTCAAATATGATGAAAAGTAGTTACAGTGTAAATCACAATTGGTGTTATAAATGAAATGAGACTTTAGTGCCAATCAAATAGTTTATCTTCAAACTTGAACACATTTCAAATGCTCGTTCCCATGAGCTATATTTGATGTGAATGCATTTCTTCTTTTTGTTAGTGTGTGAGAAAGACATAGGACGAGAAGTGCAACCAGCTACAGCCTTCTTTTGTCATTTTTCCAGATTACTGTGCTCTTTGCATTCAGTTCAGAAACTTTAGGTCACCACTTCATTTGCTGAATTGCACACTGTTGAAGATAAAAGTTCACAACAGTTTCACTGTTTGGTTTAGAGTTCTTATAGCACAAAATCACCTATGGTGGCAATATAAAACATAAAGAACCATTAACGGTGTCATATTTGTTGACTTAGAAAACCTCAGTTTCATATAGTAAGACATGTGTCCTACATCCATATAAATATGTGCCAACCCACAAATGTACAGCACCCCTTGATGTAACAATCAGCTCTGTTATGCATCGTTATTGTGTGATCTGTTCAGCAGCTGATTAATTATTGCTCAAACCTTTCCTTGACAGCAGAAAAATTCCAGTGTCTGATGTTGATGATACACCTTGGTGTGATACGCTCTTTAATGTATAGACAGTATCAATTCTGAATGCTTGTTTTTGCTAGAACTATTTTAAATAAACATAAGTCAAAATAAAAACATCGAACTTTATACAATGATAGAGTTTTGCCTTATAAAATTATTAAAGTTTTTGCTGAGAAATCAGTTTTAATGAGACCATCTGCAGCATTTGGTCTGGCTGCAAACTTATAATACTGCATAGGTTCTGTCTTAAGGAACTATATCAAAATATCCAATTAAAAAATAACACCTACATTAAACAATGGAAAATCCAGGACAGAATAACAATAATATTATGAAACGAGTAGTTGCTACTAACTAATAGTGGAGATGCTGAATCACAGACAGGCACAACAAAAGGACTGTCAAACAGTAAACTTTCAACCAAACAGGTCTTCTTATGAACTAGACACACACACACACACACACACACACACACACACACACACACACACAAGGTAAAAAGTGTGTGTGGAGGGGGGGGGGGGGGGGTTGTGGAAGAAAGTCTTTTTGGCCGAAAGCTTCCTTGTTGACAGTCTTTTTGTTGTACCTATCTGCTATATGGTGAGTAGCAATTTATTCTTCCCATAATAATTAATCCATCCTGGATTTTCCTTTTTAATTAGTAATTTATGCTCCTAATAAAACTTCTTTTAACACCATTGTCTCCAGAACTGCTTGACAAATTTGCATGATGTTTTCATAGGGAACTTGAGTATACCATTGGGCAACATATAGACTTCATTTCATCAAAGTAGGTCATATGTATTGTAAAAATGTTTATGTAAATATATTCCAGATCTCCTCAAAAAAAAAAAAAAAAAAAAAAAAAAAAAAAAAAAAAAAAAAAATTGGTTTGGTTTCAACCAAACTTAGTACACGTATCACTTACGATCTGGAAAGAATTGCTGTGGGGTTAAGAATCACCCTCCTGTCAAAGGGGTGGGAGTGAAAAACAAGTGTTGCTATTCACAATATACATAAATGACCTGGTGGATGACATTGGAAGTTCACTGAGGCTTTTTGCAGATGATGCTGTGGTGTATCGAGAGGTTGCAACAATGGAAAATTGTACTGAAATGCAGGAGGACCGGCAGCAAATTGACGCATGGTGCACGGAATGGCAATTGAATCTCAATGTAGACAAGTGTAATGTGATGCGAATACATGGAAAGATAGGTCCCTTATCATTTAGCTACAAAATAGCAGGTCAGCAACTGGAAGCAGTTAATTCCATAAATTATCTGGGAGTACGCATTAGGAGTGATTTAAAATGGAATGATCATATAAAGTTGATCGTCGGTAAAGCAGATGCCAGACTGAGATTCATTGGAAGAATCCTAAGGAAATTCAATCCAACAACAAAGGAAGTAGGTTACAGTACGCTTGTTCGCCCACTGCTTGAATACTGCTCAGCAGTGTGGGATCCGCACCAGGTAGGGTTGATAGAAGAGATAGAGAAGATCCAACGGAGAGCAGCGCACTTCGTTACAGGATCATTTAGTAATCGCGAAAGCGTTACGGAAATGACAGATAAACTCCAGTGGAAGACTCTGCAGGAGAGACGCTCAGTAGCTCGGTACGGGCTTCTGTTAAAGTTTCGAGAACATACCTTCACCGAAGAGTCAAGCAGTATATTGCTCCCTCCTACGTATATCTCGCGAAGAGACCATGAGGGTAAAATCAGAGAGATTTCCACATACAATATGAGACTGGAATAGAAGGGAGAACCGATAGAGGTACTCAGGGTACCCTCTGCTGCACACCGTCAGGTGGCTTGCGGAGTATAGATGTAGATGTAGATGTGTAGACTATGACGCATGAATATGGAGATTTTATTCATCCAGTGTTTGAGAACAAGAGCACTTAGTGCCTTGCAACAAACTTTACACATAATTTCAAAGTTTTACTAAACTTTTCTCATTGACATCTTCCTCAAAATGATGATAGGCAAAAAGTTCGCTGATTACTACATTTCTACACAAGGCATGACATTTTAATTTATTACTTCTTTACTGTTAGTCGTATTTGTGACACTTTCTGCAGACATCTTTCACTGCTGAATATATGAGCAAAATTATATCATTGTATGACATATAGTTGAGGATATATGATGTCATGAAAACTGTGATGTGTGAAAAACTGCTGCACCATGCATAACATTTAAATTTATTGTTACTAGCCCACTGAACTGCTTTCAGTAAAATTAGGTAACAAGATAGCTTGAACCATAAGGAAAACATAGTTTACTTTAGAAAGTGTGTAGTACAATATAATTTTTGGTTTAATGAATATTACACGGATTAGAGAAAAAAATTTACTCTAACTTTGAACTTTATTCTCTTTGCGATAAAGCTTTTATTGGTTGATGTGTACTACGTGATATGACTCAAACTAATAAATACAATGTTTTTTTAAATAATTTTCAGTGTGTTTAATCCATACTTCCACACTGTTTGTTGCATAATGTATAGCTACTATGCACACTGTCGAATATTTGAGAACAAGAACTTTACACATAATTATGAAACTTTTTCTTGCTTATAACCCCTACAAAATGATTAGAAGAAAAATGTTTATTGCTCAGTCCACTTTCAGTGTTCATTCAGTAAAACCGTCACATCAGACGTGAGGTCATGACTTTTAAATTTGTAACTTTGCTACTAACTCTATTCACAACACAATTAGTAGATTGTGTCTTCCATATGCTGCTGAATGTACCTACAAAATAATGTCATTCTACAACACAAAGAGGGGGAGGAGGACATGGACAGAGAGACGAGATGAACAGAGGGAGGTGGAAGGAGGAGATGGACTACTAAAATTGAAAAAAATGCATACCCAAGCAATGCCAGGTACTCATCTGGGGTACTAATAATTATTTCATATGGCTCGTAAATTTCACTCACATAATTTACTGTTATTAACATGTCCGCCTCAGAAGAACAGCCTTAACAAAACAACATCTGTGTAGTTGAGGGGGTTTGTATGTTCCTATGACGTGGGGGCGGGTGGGGGTGGGGACGGCTATACTGGTGGTAATGTAATTATTGGCAGGGTCTCTCAAGGCTCCACAGGGGATCCAGGCAGTGTATACCACAGCATCCTGTCTTGCGTATTGTCCCTTCTGTTTCCTTTGTCTGATTGTGTGGCAGCAGGCACAGTCCCCTGATATGGCAGTGGAAGATCCATCTTCTTCTTCTTCTTCTTCTTCTTCTTGGTGCCATACACTTGTAGTGTGTTGGCTGCTCACAGGCAGTGTTGCCTTGCTTCATGAACCAGCTCTTCAAAATTGTTGATGCTAGTCCATGTCCTTATATTCTGTGGCCATGATTACTTCCTTCTACCTGGTGGGTGCTTTCCTTCTATTCTGCCTTCTAGAATTAATTGCAGAAGTTCATATTTGTGTCCTCTCATAATGTGCCCCAGGTACAATGTCTTTCTTCTTTTAATTATCCTCATTAGTTCTCTGTCCACCCCTATAGATCCATGACAACCAGGAAAATGGTGATGCACATACTACAGAGGTATGGGTAGTGTTCTGTAGTGAAGGTGAAGACAAACTATCTAAGGAGTAAGGTCCTGAAATAAAACCGTGGCAGGTGTCCAGGTCATGAGGTGGCAGCCCCACCAGGACACTCGAGGGCTGCAGGATGGTAACCCGCACCATCAAAAACTTCAGATCACAGAAATGCTGAACTGCTTATAGATTTGTGCATTTAGCATGACATAGTCATTGGAAGTATATTGTTTCCACACTGTAATTGCCATGAGATAATGGGGGTGTCTTCATGTTATTGCAAATCAAATAGGTCACATAACCATAAGTTTCGACATGCTCCGTTAAATGTAAGAAATAAGAGGTGCTGACATTGGAAGTGCCTAATGCCTAGTTATGAAGTAGTTCAGATTGAAAATAGTAGAAAATAGGGCCAAGCTCAAGCACAGGAGCAAAAAATGGGGAAGGTTACAACACCAACAATTCCAAGAAAGATCAGCGCTAGAACTAAAAAATAGTTTTCAGGTCCTCTCTGAAGAAAATTTTATGTAGGCAGCAATTGAAGGAAGTTGGCAAAATTTTGGAGACAGTTATCTAGATATTGGAACCATCTTATAATTTAAGGCACATCAAAGGAAAGAATGTCTCTCAGATGACACATGGGATGAAATTGACTGTAGCAAAAACTAAAACAAAAGATAAATCTTTGCAATGAGACCACAGAAAATTGAATCACATGAAGAATACACTGGGGCAGACAAGAGTCAAAATACAGCCAGGAGAGAGAACAGGAAATGGACCAATGATCAGGCACAGTTAGCAGAATATGCTGCAAGATGAGGGAATATACAGGAGCAATCTAATATTGTCAAATGGCTGTCAGTGAAGAACTTCAAATTTGAAGCACCAATTAAGAGCAAGGATGGTGTGATTTTTACGACAGAGGAACGGCTGTAAAGATGAGAGAAGCATTTCAGTAAGCAATTCAAGACAAACAGCTGAGATATGTTCCAGAGGAAATCAAAGCGGGTGAAGGTACAAATCTGCAGTTGCTCACAGTGGATGAAATTAGGATTGTTTTGAGAATCCTAAAAAATAAAAAGGCTCCAGGCCTAGCAGAGGAACTGTTAAAATCTGATATTGAAAATATGGTTGTTCTTTCGAGTGGACTGGCACCATCAATGCAGACATGAACACAATCTCTGGCAGCACGACATATTGACGATTACAGTGTTCAGTTACAAGCTATCTATGGGCTGTAAATAGTAAGCACTGGTGTAGTTGTCCTCGACAAACATGACAACGATCAGTCTTGTTGAAAGCTAAAGTTTTTATGCAGATTTGTCATGACAAGCACTCAAAGAGTATTTTATACAATAATCTCAGAAACTTCAATCACATATAACCTTTCAAGAAAATATATCCCAGGCCCAAGTGAGTGTCGTGTTTCTACAAAATGTCCAGACCCATGACTCAGCCTACCAGAACTTGGGACCTTTGCCTTTGGGCAAGTGCTCTACCATCTGAGCTACCCAAGCATGACTCACGACCCATTGTTACAAGTTTAATTCTGCCAGTACCTTGTCTCCATGGCTAAGCCATGTCTGCGCAATATCCTTTCTTTCAGGAATGCTAGTTTTGCAAGGTTCGCAGGAGAGCTTCTGTAAAGTTTGGAAGGTAGGAGACAAGGTACTGGCAGAAGTTAGGCTGTGAGGACAGGGCATGAGTCGTGCTTGGGTAACTCAGTTGGTAGAGCTCTTGCCCGCGAAAGGCAAAGGTCCCGAGTTCGAGTCTCAGTCCGGCACACAGTTTTAATGTGCCAGGAAGTTTCATATCAGCGCACACTCCGCTGCAGTGTGAAAATCTCAGTCTGGAATTGTATCAACTATTTTCAGCTGGAATCAGTGAGTTACATGTGTCTTACGATCTGCAAAGAGTTTGTGAAATACTCAACTTCTTGGTCAGCAGCAGTATTGTCTGAATATAAGTTCAGAGAGCTCCCATTTCTAAGATGGGTTTAAAATAAGTTTGTGTCTTTGGTTTTTTAAAAGTAAGTTACACAGAATAAGAAACTCACTTCCTCTGTCATTAGAACTTCATAAGCTGGAAACCCTTCATTCAATCCCACAGCAAGTGTCCTTTTGAGCTAGAGATGCTCTTCAGTTATATGGAGAAAAGTTTATAGAATACTGCTTTGAAGGAAGCTTACTGTTTCCAGTATTCTCTCTGTTTCTTGGCTACTGAAATTGCGTCTGAATGGCATCATTCCAAATTTGAAACCCATTTCAATGTCTTGTCTTCCAATCTAATAGAAACTTGAACTTCTATATTTAAGTGATTATCAAAATGTTAAATGTCTCAACATTTGGAGGCCAGAGTTGACTGATTCTGTTTCTTGCATCCTTACAATTTCACATTGATTCCACCTGGGAGAAAAGGCTGCAGTATGCAGCAGGTTTATCAGGCATCTGTTTTTATCATTAATCCTCTCCTTCTAGAACAGTTTGACATGAATTACTTGCAGTTAGTGAGGTCATTTCAGATTAAAGGAATAGCATTCTGTGTGGGATCTTAAGATTTGAGTGCGTGAAAAATAGGCGATTTTTATTTTCAAGTAAAATATAAAGTCATCCAAAATGTTTGTGATGTAGTTTTATACCTTACACTTTTGTCTTTAAGGAATGATTTTGTCTGCTTTGGACACTGCCTATAACTCTGCACCAGGTAGAAAGACCCCTTGCAGCCAGAACATTGGTCATTGATGGGAATTCCTGAAGCCCTCCCTTTGGACCTGCAACAAAAAGACTTTGTACAACTCAATTTAGATTCATTTCCTGTTAGCATCCATAGGATGTTAAAAAATATTAAGTTCTAACAAAATGGTGACGTTTTTGGTGCAATTATCATTTTCTTCGCCCAAAAAATCGAAAGAAAAGCAAGTACCAAAATTAAACTTTTGAAGATATCACAAAATAGAATTTAGAATGGTGTCATCAAATTCTGATCAAAATCGTATGTACATTCTTGAGTCATGGTTCCCCCCAATTTGAAACATACACTTCTGAGAAAAACTCATTTCGGGTTATATTTTTTGTAGCTAGCTTAAACATACTTCCAGTCATTGATTCCTGGTCCATAAATCAGTTTGACCTGATCCAAGAGGCGGCCCTCCTCCATCTTTTTCGTGGTCATGGTGGTCCTGTGGGTCTCTTTGACAGCTGCTGTCATCTGATGCTCTGCTGGTTCAATATGCTTTTCACCTGATTTTGTGCAGAAGTTGTAACAGGCTGGTCCAATCTGAAGTTGGAGCATGTTCATAACTTCCATAATGCCTGTTATGCTGTAGTTGAAATTACATGTTGGACTATTTTTCACACTGTGGATGGTATTCAGAGACAGTTTTCCACAAATTGCACCAGAACTCTCTAAGATTTTCTGGTGAAATAGGGATGGACACTACAGTAACGTTGACACCCCCGTAATAAATGTTCTCTTTACTCCATACCGTTGCACAGAGGTCATTGGTGGGTGCTGAATTCTGTCATTTGCTGAAATATCCTGAGTGCAGTTCCGGCTGTTAGTGTTGTGTTCACAAGATCCAGAACTTACGACAGTTTTTGAGTACCCACTTATGTGAGCACGAAAGAAATTATTTGCTGATAATCATTAATGCCATAGTTCTATTACACCATGTATTTCAGTTGCAGCCCATTACAGCTTTATTTCTGTTAAGATGTATTTGTGCTGTTCAATAATGTGATATTGTGTAACATATTCACATGACAATTTGTTGTGAAAAACAAAAGAAAGATGATGGTACAACCACTACTTTTCAGAGTTTATAAAGAATGCGGATTTGATGTGGCGGCAAAGTGTGTGGAGTTCTACAATTGCAGCATCTGTAGCTGCTAAATACTTGAAAGAAGGTGGTATGATAACTCTGCCTGGAGCTAAGCCAGCTTTAGGCGCAACAGCAGGTATGTGTTAGTGCTCAACAGACGTATGTTTCCTCTGTACAGAAACAAATCCCAGTATGTGTCAGAAGACTCACATAGGCTTAGTAGCATAATTGTTCCTTTATTTTAAGTTATGGACTATGATTTTTAAATATGTTTTCTATTTAGGAAATTGTAAGATCACAGATCTTCATTACAGTTTAGAGGTGGGCAAGTTTTGTGATCTTTTCTGAAATTTCCATTCTACTTATAACTGTAAATATAAGTAATTTGTTTTCATAACTACCAATATTTCTAATTATTTCTATCAGAAAACTGTGGACAATGCTTACATCCAACAAGCATGACTTATATTGTATGTCTTCCTTATTACAATGGTATACGAAGTTCGTGCCTTTTGTCAGCTCATACAAATGATGGTCATTGTTCCAATAAGAGAATTGCTACTGCAATTAATTGTTTAAAGTCATATGAACATTAACAGCTGGAAATTACTTGCCATCTTTTAAATTAGTGGAAACATCTAGATGTCATAGAATTTTAATGTAAGGATGACTGTAGCATGCTGAACAACATCTGTGTTTTGATCACCTCAAACAACCTGAAATCATCTTTGGTATTCTGAGACTTGGCACAGCATGAAAGTACTTTCATAAAGTGCTGTTTCAATATTCCAACTTTACTGCCATATACGTTCTGTGCATTTGTATCAGCCAGTGTTTTTTCTATTTAATATGAATTAATCAAATTACTGTGTAAATTTCCAGGGATGATTGGATATGGAATGGCTAAAGCTGCTGTTCATCAACTGACAAAATCATTAGCTGCTGAAAACAGTGGACTTCCTGCAAATTCTTTGGCAGTTGCAATACTTCCAGTTACCCTTGATACTCCAATGAATCGGAAATGGATGCCCAAAGCTGATTTCTCAACATGGACTCCCTTAGAATTTGTTGCAGGGTAAGTTTGTGCTTCAAAGCAAAACATTCAACATGGCAATTAAATTTTCTACTGTGGCGAGCAAAGGGTTCTTTGAGAGCATTTTCCTGTAAAGCAGATAAAATTGTTATTGAAACTCGAGACCAAGCAAGTGATGTGACATTTGACATATTTTTAGGAGAAGAAAAAAGCTGCCAGTCACTATAATATTTCCAGTCATGTTTCAGAGAGCTATTTCTTCTGTGATGAAATACTGATATTTTACGTTTCATTCTGTTTGCACTAAAAAGCAAAATGGAGCACCATTGTGTGGTTCTGAGAAGTAATAACTAACCACAAATTTTTTAAAAAAGTATAAAATTTATTTACATTGTAGTCACAATATACACTCAAAGACAAAAAGATAATGCACCACGAAGGAATTGTCCAAATGGGATAGAAATCTGTAGGTGTGATTTATATGTACCGACATACAAATTATTGCAATTTCAAAAGTATTGGATGATTTACTAAAGAGAGAGAGCTTCACAAATTGAGCAAGTCAGTAATGCATCGTTCCACCTCTGACAGGTGCAAGCAGTTATTTGGCTTGGTACTGCTTGATACGAGTTGTTGGATGTCCTCCTGACGAATATTATGCCAAATTCTGCCCAATTTGCTTGTTAAATCGTCGAAGTACAGAGCTGGTTTGAGGGCCCTGCCCATAATGCTCCAAATGCCCTCAGTTGGAGAAAGATCCAGTTCCCTTGCTGGCCAAGATAGGATTCAGCAAGCATGTTGACAAGCAGTAGAAACTCTCGCTGTGTGCAGGCGGGCATTAACGTGGTGAAATGTAGCCGAGGGTGGGTTACCATGAAGGGTAACAAAATGGAGGGTAGAATATTATGGACAAAATGCTATTCTGTAAGGATATAGAGCTAAGGGGTACTGCTATGAAAAGAAATGGCACCCCACACCATCATTCCTCGTTATCGAGCCATGTGGCAGACAACAGTATCCCACTGATGTGTGTGTCTTAAGACACATCTTTGCTGGTCGTTGGAGCTCAGTTCAAAGTGGCACTCATCACTGAAGTCAATGAGATACCAGCCAAAGATTTGTCTGGAGTTACCCTAGGCAGCCAACTTAGTCCTGCAAAACCATAGAAATCAGTTCTGAAAATTGGCTATTGACTCTAAATAACAAAAAGTGTGGAGTCATCCACATGAGTGCTAAAAGGAATCCATTAAACTTCAGTTACACAATAAACCAGTTAAATCTAAAGGCTGTAAATTCAACTAAATACCTACGAATTAAAATTACGAACAACTTAAATTGGAAGGAACACACAGAAATGTTGTGGAGAAGGCTGACTAAAGACTCTGTTTTATTGGCAGGACTCTTAGAAAATGTAATGGATCTATTAAAGGGACTGCCTACACTACACTTGTCCGTCTTTACCAGTTAGGATCAGTGGAGTACATGGAAAAATTTCAAAAAAGGGGAGCAAGTTTTGTATTATTGCGATATAAGAGTGAGTGTCTCACTGAAATGTTACAGGATTTGGCATGGACATCATTAAAACAAAGACTTTTTCATTGTGGCAGAATCTTCTCACAAAATTTCAGTCACTAACTTTCTTCTCCAAACACAAAAATATTTTGTTGACATGATGTACAGAGGGAGAAATGATCACCATGATAAAATAAGGGAAATCAGAGAATGATATAGGTGTTTGTTTTTTTCTGTGCACCATACGAAATTGGAATAATAGATAATTGTGAAGGCGGTTCAATGAAACCTCTGCCAGGCACTTAAATGTGATTTGCAGAGTACTCACATAGATATTGATGTAGAAACCACCTTGCAGTCCCAAATTCATACATACTATCTCCCACATTGAAACATTTGCCCTCCAGGGTCTAGAGCAACATGCACAATGCCACTGAAAAAAAAACTCTCCAACAAATTCATTTCCTTGCCCTCCTCGGGCTACCAGTATCCATCACCTGTACAAGAGCCTTCAAACATCCCCCGCAGGTGACGAACCCTGCTTCACAGACCTACTAAATTTATCATAGCTCAGAAACTTTCTCTCAGCACCGTACAGAACCCAGAACCTAAATAAACCTCAAACGCAGTCATGAACCTCGCCCCCAAAAAGCCTTAGTCTCACAGAAGTATCGATCCTTTCCAAAGACTTACCATTTGCACAACTCCCACTTCTCTCCTTCTCCCAGTTCATACAGTGGAAACACTTTTCCACGACCAACCCTACCAATCAGACAGAATGTAAAACAAATGTTGAAATCTGCCTGACTTAGTTCCTCTAAGCAACCATGATCCATTTCCACTGCCACTTAAATCACCACCTATTAACATTCCAGAATTTCTTAACTCAAATCTTGCATTATCATCATTGCCCAAATTCATCAACATGAAAAACAGCCTTACATTTAAAGAAAGAACTGCAATCCACCACCTAGAAACTGATCCTGGCCTTACAATCCTACTGTGCACGTGCACCTTCAAAGTCTGTCCGTTGTCGCGAGCCCTGCCTCACCTTATTGGGTGCGTAAGGTTGGCAGTACCTATACGTCTATATGAGTTTCGTAGACCTGCAGTGGTAGGGTGGGGTTAATTGTGTGTGTGTGTGTGTGTGTGTGTGTGTGTGTGTGTGTGTGTGTGTGTGTGTGTGTGTTTTGCAGTTGATTGTCTTAATGTCTAGTTCTTGTGTAAGCTGAGTGTAGTAAGAATGCTTACTATTGCAAAGAGCATTGTTAGTGGATGAGATTTTCAGTGCAGGAGGAAACTTTATGGAACATTTGAGGCGGCAATTTACATTGTGTTTTCTGCTTCAAGGTGTTCACATGGTGACACTGTATGCGATTTAATTTGCAAATTCTGACAACAAGTTCAATCAATGATGTACCACAAACTGGTAGGTCCACAAATTTAACAATATGGAAGTTTGATGACATTTTGGACATTATGTTGCAGAGTCCAACAAAATCAGTGAGGAGATTATTGCAAGAAGCCAAATCTGTCGTACGACAGCACATAAGGCTGTAACCAAAGAACTGTGGACTTACCCATATAAAACTACTGCTGGTCAACAATTACATTGTACCAACAATGCAAAATGAATAGCAAACTGTGAATGGTTTCAGTGATTTGTTGACCAACGGGCAGTTGGTGTTTCGGATCGGATCTTTTTCACAGATGAGGCTTGGTTTCACCTATCTGGCTACATTAATTCCCTAGATTCAAGAATTTGGTCACCATTGCACACAGAGAAAATTAAAGTGTTGGTTGCCATCAAGCCAGCATGAATTACTGATTCCCTTGGGGTGTGGCTAAAACATTTATGTATCAAAATAACCCAAAGACAATAGAGGAACTGAAGACAATGATTACTGATTGTCTGCATTCAACTGCATGTGAAACACTGGTAAAGGGGTTCACAAATAAATGTTAACTTGTTGAATTATGCCTTCAAGAAAGAGGAAAACATTTCCAGCATCTAATGTGATATTTGTGAGTTCAGTGTATTTATTTGTAATTAATATAGTTAATTTCATTGTTTTCATTGTAATAATGTTGAATTACATCTCCCAATGTAACTGCAGCCACTAGCAGCGAATCCCGGCCCTTGATTATACAGAGACAGCTGGATCACCCAGTTACTGGACATGGTGCCTAACACAATGTGCTTCACTGCAATGACCGCATCACGACCTGCACCTTCTGTTTCCTTCATACCAGTTCCAGCTTTCCTGAATAGGTGGGAGGGAACTCTCCCTGCAGTATATCCTACGTCCCTATAACCCCTCGAGCCACGACATTTGCTAGTCCCTGTCCTCAATTTACCTGTCCCCTTCACTGCATATACTCCACCAACGCATCCCCTCTTTACACTTCTCTACTTGTCTGTCCCCAGCTTGTTCCTGCATGTCCCATAAGCAGCACTACATTTTTTCTCACCCCCTCCTGCTATCCCATCTCATGCTCATGTCTCCTCCTTACCCACATCAGAGAGTTCATAACTCGGTTTCTGTTGGTGATTGAAAAGTAGGGTTAAGTGTTTTGGATGGCCCTTGGACCATTTGTATATTTAACAGAAGTATCATCTTACTGTAACTATCTTACAGTACAGGCTAATTTATTAAAAACATAGATTCCAAGACTTACCAAGCGGGAAAGCGCCGGCAGACAGGCACATGAACAAAACACACACACAGAATTACTAGCTTTCACAACCAATGGTTGCTTCTTCAGGAAGGAGAGGGAAAGATGAAAGGATGTGGGTTTTAAGGGAGAGGGTAAGGAGTCATTCCAATCCCGGGAGCGGAAAGACTTACCTTAGGGGGAAAAAAAGGACAGGTGTACACTAGCGCGCGCGCGCGCACACACACACACACACACACACACACACACACACACACACACACACATATCCATCCGTACATACACAGACACAAGTAGACATATTTAAAGGCACTGCCCTTACTCTTTGCCTTTAAATATGTCTGCTTGTGTCTGTGTATGTACGGATGGATATGTGTGTGTGTGTGTGTGTACATCTGTCCTTTTTTTCCCCTAAGGGAAGTCTTTCCGCTCCCGGGATTGGAATGACTCCTTACCCTCTCCCTTAAAACCCACATCCTTTCGTCTTTCCCTCTCCTTCCTGAAGAAGCAACCATCGGTTGCGAAAGCTAGTAATTCTGTGTGTGTGTGTGTGTGTGTGTGTGTGTGTGTGTGTGTGTGTGTGTGTGTGTTTTGTTCATGTGCCTGTCTGCCGGCACTTTCCCGCTTGGTAAGTCTTGGAATCTTTGTTTTTAATATATTTTTCCCATGTGGAAGTTTCTTTCTATTTTATTTAGTACAGGCTAATTTCATGAATATTATGTACTTCCTCCACTGTAGGCAAAAAGAGTAAACTGGTAGGTTCTTTTTGCATTAGATGGGTTCTATGGTGAATGTTGAGATGGTGTAGGGAGGCACCATTTAGTTTATGAGTGGTTCCTGAGCAAATCTGGGGGGGGGGGGGGGGGGGGGAACAAAAAAAGTTCTTCACTCCATCTCGTGACCAGCAGATATATAAGTAACTAACTGCAGCAAATTTGTCAGATATAACAGTATATTCTCCAGGCATTTACCTAGAAGTGTCATTTTCAAAAATCTTCATCTGTTACTGAGAAACTCTTTCAAGAAAATTGTTTTTGGGCACCAAAACCAAGTCACAGATTCCAAGATGGCTATGCACAGCAAATGGGTATACTTTTTATGATATATTCCCAAGATCCAAATCTCAAACAGCCTTCAAAATTTTCTCAATATCTTTGTTTCCAAGATACAGAGGTTCAAAGTTACTTTACTTGTACACTTAAAATGCACATGTAAAGTCCGGTGTGAGGTGAAACTCTAGTTTATAAAGTGATGTAGCATGGAGAAATGTGCTGTAAAGTGTCTTTGTTGTCATATGAAGGTTTTTGGGAACACCATGTTGTGTAATACTGAAACACATGCAAAATTTTTGTGCACGTAAAGTCCTGTGTGAAGTGAAGTTTTAGTTTTGCATTATTTCAGTTTCTACATCTACATCTACATCCATACTCCGCAAGCCACATGACGGTGTGTGGCGGAGGGTACCCTGAGTACCTCTATCGGTTCTCCCTTCCTTCTATTCCAGTCTCATATTGTTCGTGGAAAGAAGGATTGTCGGTATGCTTCTGTGTGGGCTCTAATCTCTCTGATTTTATCCTCATGGTCTCTTCGTGAGATATATGTAGCAGGGAGCAATATACTGCTTGACTCTTCGGTGAAGGTATGCTCTCGAAACTTTAACAAAAGCCCATACCAAGCTACTGAGCGTCTCTCCTGCAGAGTCTTCCACTGGAGTTTATCTGTCATCTCCGTAACGCTTTCGCGATTACTAAATGATCCTGTAACGAAGTGCGCTGCTCTCCGTTGTATCTTCTCTCTCTTCTATCAACCCTATTTGGTGCGGACCCCACACTGCTGAGCAGTATTCAAGCAGTGGGCGAACAAACATACTGTAACCTACTTCCTTTGTTTTCAGGTTGCATTTCTTAGGAATCTTCCAATGAATCTGTTTGGCATCTGCTTTACCGACGATCAACTTTATATGATCATTCCATTTTAAATCACTCCTAATGCATACTTCCAGATAATTTATGGAATTAACTGCTTCCAATTGCTGACCTGCTATTTTGTAGCTAAATGATAAGGGATCTATCTTTCTATGTATTCGCAGCAAATTACACTTGTCTACATAGAGATTCAATTGCCATTCCCTGCACCATGCGTCAATTCGCTGCAGATCCTCCTGTATTTCAGTACAATTTTCCGTTGTTACAACCTCTCAATACAGAACAGCATCATCTGCAAAAAGCCTCGGTGAACTTCCAATGTCATCCACAAGGTCATTTATGTATATTGTGAATAACAACGGTCCTATGAGACTCCCCTGCGGCTACCTGAAATCACTCTCACTTCGGAAGATTTCACTTGAGAATGACATGCTACGTTCTGTTATGTAGCAACTCTTCAATCCAATCACTTAATTGGTCTGATAGTCTATATGCTCTTACTTTGTTCATTAAACGATTGTGGGGAACTGCATCGAACGCTTTGCGGAAGTCAAGAAACATGGCATCTACCTGTGAACTCGTGTCTGTGGCCCTCTGAGTCTCGTGGACGAATATCGCGAGCTGGGTTTCACACGACCGTCTTTTTCGAAACCCATGCTGATTCCTACAGAGTAGATTTCTAGTCTCCAGAAAAGACATTATACTCGAACATAATACGTGTTCCAAAATTCTACAACTGATCAACATTAGAGATATAGTTCTATAGTTCTGCACATCTGTTCGACGTCCCTTCTTGAAAACGGGGATGTCCTGTGTCCTTTTCCAATCCTTTGGAACGCTACGCTCTTCTAGAGACCCACGGTACACCGCTGCAAGAAGGGGGGCAAATTCCTTCGCGTACTCTGTGTAAAATCGAACTGGTATCTCATCAGGTGCAGCGGCCTTTCCTGTTTTGAGCGATTTTAATTGTTTCTCTATCCCTCTGTCGTCTATTTATATATCTACCATTTTGTCATCTGTACGACAATCTATAGAAGGAACTACAGTGCAGTCTTCCTCTGTGAAACAGAGATATTTATTATTTCGGCCTTTAGTCTGTCATCTTCTGTTTCAGTACCATTTTGGTCGCAGTGTCTGGACATTTTGTTTTGATCCACCTACTGCTTTTACATAAGACTAAAATTTCTTAGGATTTTCTGCCAAGTCAGTACATAGAACTTTATTTTCGAATTCATTGAACGCCTCTCGCATAGCCCTCCTCACACTACAATTCGCTTCGCGTAGTTTTTGTTTGTCTGCAAGGCTTTGGCTATGTTTATGTTTGCTGTGAAGTTCCCTTTGCTTCTGCAGCAGTTTTCTAACTTGGTTTTTGTACCACGGTGGCTCTTTTCCATCTCTTACGATCTTGCTTGGCACATACTCATCTAACGCATATTGTACGATGGTTTTGAACTTTGTCCACTGATCCTCAACACTATCTGTACTTGAGACAAAACTTTTGTGTTGAGCCATCAGGTACTCTGTATTCTGCTTTTTGTCACTTTTGCTAAACAGAAAAATCTTCCTGCCTTTTTTAATATTTCTGTTTACGGCTGAAATCATCGATGCAGTAACCGCTTTATGATCGCTGATTCCCTGTTCTGCATTAACTGACTCAAATAGTTCGGGTCTGTTTGTCACCAGAAGGTCTAATATGTTATCGCCACGAGTCGGTTTTCTGTTTAACTGCTCAAGGTAGTTTTCAGATAAAGCACTTAAAAATATTTCACTGGATTCTTTGTCCCTGCCACCCGTTATGAATGTTTGAGTCTCCCAGTCTATATCGGGCAAATTAAAATCTCCACCCAGAACTATAACATGGTGGGGAAATCTACTCGAAATATTGTCAAAATTATTCTTCAGGTGCTCTGCCACAACAGCTTCTGATCCCGGGGGCCTATATAGACATCCAATTACCATGTCTGAGCCTGCTTTAACCGTGACCTTCACCCAAATCATTTCACATTTCGGATCTCCGTCAATTTCCTTCTATACTATTGCACTTCTAATTGCTATAAACACGCCTCCCCCTTCACTGTTTAGCCTGTCTATGCGGTATACATTCTAATCTGAGTTTAGGATTTCATTACTGTTTACGTCTGGTTTCAGCAAACTTTCTGTCCCTAGTACTATATGGGTGTTGTGACCGTTTATTAATGAGAGCAGTTCTGGGACCTTTCTATAGATGTTCCTGCAGTTTACTATTAGCACATTAATGTTGTTATTCCCTGTTGCATTTTGCCTACTCCTACCTTGCCACGTCTCAGGAGGTGTGTTGTGGGATCGGGCAAAGTATAGTCAGGTGTGAGCCTGTTGATCGAAAAACTGGTAGGGTGCTGTGGAGCTGTAATGTAAATATCTTGGAGTCCCACTTCAGAACCTGGAGGGGGCAAGAATAGTGGGTGCAAAGCAGGGTAGGTGGCTTTCAGTGCACAGCATAATGTGTCTGCATGATGTGAGGTTGCTGTGAATGAATTCTCTGTGTTCGCCGAAAAGCTAGGTTCGGTCAAGTCTCAAGACAGTGATGGACTTGGGGGTGATGGGCAGGTGGTCAGGCTCCAGGAAATGAACTGGGATGCGGAGTGGCTGTCCTTATACAGGGTCAGCAACAGACATCTCAAGTTAGGCCTTATGAGGAACGCAGAGGTTGAGGAATACCAGGGGCATGGCAGCGGTCCACATGTTGTGACAAGCGAGAGTGGCCTTCACGGTGCAGTGGAGCAGTTCAACCGTGTTGTTGGGCGGAAGATGGTTGTTTGATGTCAGGTGGAGATCTGTTAGCACGCAAAAAAAGGCAGATGTAAACCAGCATCTGCAGTGTGTAAGACTCGGTGCCGGCGGCCGAAACAGGCGATCTAAATGCATATGAAGGCTGCAGCTACTGTGGTGGTGACATCAGACATTGGCGTTGTCTCAGGCCAGTGGGTGAGCGTCTACCACAGTGAGGAGGTAGCGGCAGTCAACAGAGGAAGGGGAGGGCCCACAAGGTCCACGAAAAGGTGGGAAAAATTATATCTGACACCTGGTATGGTGGCGATGTGATGTGTACATGGCAGCTGACCTTGAAATGTTGACAAACAAGGCAGGTGCTGGCCCAGGTCCTGCAGTTCCTCTGAATACCTGGCCACATGCTACATCACCAGAGCGGCAGACACGCTCGCGCTGGCTTGTGCCAGTTTATGTAACTGGACGACTGCAGCCTTGAGGAAGGCAGTGGGCAGGAACAGGTGTGGTGAGCTGGTGGATACCAGATACTGTTGTCTGAGCTAGGACCTGCCATATGTTGGAGGCAAAGTCTGGTAACAGCATCCAGGCAGAGGCACACGAGTTCCAGGTCGTGCCCTTAGGCAATACTAGTGCCTCGTAGTCCATGGACAAGGTCGCAGTGCAGCGGCAGCAGTCAACAACGACGGCGTCAATTCTAGCGATGTGACGTACGTTGGTAGTAAATTCGGATAAGAATGACAGCTGCCGGAACTGAAGTAGGGAGTACTGGTCAAAGTCATTTCTGAGGGCAAACTTGAATACCGTTAACTTCCACGCATTTTTCCATTATCATAAATATGAATTTCATGCCATTTTTACTTAATGAAACATCATCAGTGGAGAGAAAGAGGGTGAGGGAGAGAGATAGTCATGTGTTTTGCAGCCAATTTGGTTGTTTCAATTTTTTTTTGAGGGGGGGGGGGGGGGTTAAGTGTATTTTGAACTGCAGTTGCATGACAATATTGGTAGGTGTTAGTAGTGGACTACCATATCTACAACACTCACAACCTCGGCAGGCAGTTTTGCAGTAAACTTACCAAATGCTTTGTGTTCTCTGTTTTGCTTTGGGATGTAAGTTGTTCGTTGTTCTCAGAGTAAGTTTTGCGGCACGAGAGGGTGACTGCAGTCCCCAGACTGGGCCATGTCCTCTGTCTGAAAAGCACAGAACATCTGTAGGCTGCCAGTCCTGCAAGAGGGAGGCAGGGCTTGTACCCCAACACCACTCCTCTCACCTGGAATGGTCTAAAGCAATCTTCACATGCATTGCACTCCAGCAGCAGTTGTTGGTTGTATCCGGTCTGCATATTGCAAATGGGCATAAGATTCCTAGGTTTGCTATATTAAAAGGCCCATTTCCTCCCTCGTCCATATACTAGTCATGTTATTCTGTCTGTAGTATACATTAATAAAAGCTTCAATATCCATGAACATAGTATAATGCAAAAAGGAAAGTTCAATTTTACTATAGTCCTCTACGTAAGATAAAAATTATTTCATAGTTTTCACATTTTATTAAAACCGTAATGTCATTCTTATTTGATCTCTGCTTCTATTCAGTAACAGAATGTTTAAAACATGAAATACAGGACAAAACTAGAAACTGCAAAATACCATATTGCAAGTTGTCTTGTGGGTAAAATCAATTGAACAAACATATTCCTGAGAGAGAGCACACTTATATTTACTTAACGTCATATATTAAAGACAATACTTCTTTGAGTTACTTAGAAAATCTCAGAACCTATTAGGAAGCACAAAGGTGAGCCAAAAAAAACGGATGTAATGAGATGAAAATCTGCAGCCCACAGACATCACTTTAGAACTCTGTGCCTCTATTCATTATGCTGTCTGAACTTCTTTAATGTGCAATCTTCTCTTGTATATTGCTATCGTCTGAAGGCGTTAATCACAGATATGTTATTAATTGTCATTTAATTACAACAAATTGTACCAAGAAAATGTGTTTTTGATAGATCTTGAACGTGGTTTTGTCTTGAAATGGCATACTATCATAACCCAAGTTACGTTTTGAAAATTCTTTAACCACTAAAATGACGTTTCCCACCATATTATCACAATAAATCGCACCCTAAATGATGGGTTTTCAAGAAATTAGCTTGCTATTGCTTTGAAACAGTATATATTCAAAGGAAGTAAGCTATAATATAAAGCCCATGAAATACGGATTTCAGAATATGTCATGCTTGATGTTGCTCTGCATGTTTGGAAAGTCCCCATTGTACTTTCTCCACACTATGGGGTCTGAAACATGACACCTCAATGCCGACATTTGAATGCACTGTTTGTGTGGTGATGGATAAAGTTCTCATTTGTTTACATTCATGGTCAACTGACATGTTACGCTGTTCTCACTATAACTGAAATATAATGGGGTTGGCTTTCAGGTAGTGTTTATAAACATTATGCAACAAACTTTCTTGGGCTCTGGTCTTCTTGTTCTGAATTTGTAGGAGTCATTACGAGTTGGAACGACTGCTAGCCTTACAATTATTATCTTGTATGTAATGTTGTTCATAGTCATATTATTGACCAAAGTCTTCAGTTGAGCTCCAATCAGAATGGCAGGAAAATCTGCAATGGCAAACAAGCTATGGTAGTGCCTCTTCTGCATAATATACAGTCAACCCTTGAACCATTGCAGATACGGTATTTCTTGTATCAGCTTTGATTGGCCGGAAAATGATATCAAGTTGTATGTGGGGTATGATTTTTTTAAGGATATATAGCAATTTCCGAAATGGTGGTTGAGTTGGGAACTAACAACAAAGCCTAAACAATTTAAACACAATCATAAATATATTTGTCATGTACATGATAAACATTGAAGTAGGCCTGAGGAAGAATGGCTGCAAATATTAACAAACAATCAGAACTGTCACATATGTCTGCTTGTGTCTGTATATGTGCGGATGGATATATGTGTGTGTGTGTGTGTGTGTGTGTGTGTGTGTGTGTGTGTGTGTGTGTGTGTACGAGTGTATACCTGTCCTTTTTCCCCCTAAGGTAAGTCTTTCCACTCCTGGTATTGGAATGACTCCTTACCCTTTCCCTTAAAACCCACATCCTTTTGTCTTTCCCTCTCCTTCCCTCTTACCTAATGAAGCAACCGTAGGTTGCGAAAGCTTGAATTTTGTGTGTGTGTGTGTGTGTGTGTGTGTGTGTGTGTGTGTGTGTGTGTGTGAGAGAGAGTGCGTCTATCAACATACCAATGCTTTTGTTGGGTAAGTTACATCATCTTTGTTTTTAGATATATTTATATATAAAAACTGACTTCAGAATTTAATTGTATATGAACACTAATATGTGCATTTTTGTTAGGCTACCATTGTCCTTTGCATAATCCAAGAGCAATTTGTAGTAATCGGCATTTGTGATTTAGGTACTGTAGCAAATATTCTAACATATTGTGTTACATCTAGTTTTCCCTTAAAGAGGGGTAGCCCTGTGTATTTTCTTTATTTATCATAAATTAACTCCGTTTTCGGATTTGTTGACACCTATAATTAAGGTCGTTTTGTTTTAGGAAGTAAGTAACTTTAATCACAGGTTGTTGCACTACCTTAATAGAAATCTCATTTCATGCATTTGTTTAAATTCTTAGAGGGAATCAACAATTTAGTGCAATAGATTAAAAGATAATCAGTAGACTTAATTAAAAGTTATTTGTTCACTACAGTGCATCAACCAAAATGCAGCTTCCCAGAGTGTGAATACTGTTCTTAAACACAGGATAAGTTGGTTGACATTCGTAAGCAGTTGGAAATCAGCTTGACTGCTATCAAATGATTGGCAGCTGCTGCAGATCAGTGTGCTGGAAGAACCCCTGAAAATCAAGCATCTGTGGTACCAATACCAAAGGCACCTCAAATACTATCCTCTCCCGTGGATCCTGTCTCCTGTGCAGAAAGTACAGGATCTGTCATTACTCGTGCACTTGACTGCAAGTGGCATGTCAATGGTAGATCTAGACATCCTGTACGGGGTGGTCAAGGACCAGGGAGAAGTCAGGTGTTGTACCGATCCCCCATAACCAACAAATTTGAGGTGATGTTTTCACTGAAACTGAAAATGAGCCAGTGGGACTCAATTCACCTGTTTTGGGAAACCCGTTTTATTCAGTGTCAGGAGGAGGCAAACACACAAGGGTAGGGTCTATTAATCATATGTAGTTCACATGTTCGGCGAATGATGGTACCCCTTACGAAGGTAGCAGCAAGGGACAGGAAAGGACACCAGGTGCACTCAGTGTGTATGCCAGGGGGCATGATCCAACATATTGAAGAGGCTATTCAAGCAGCCATTCAGGGAACAGGGTGCAACCAACTGCAGATTGTGGTGCACTTTGGAACAAATTACGCCTGGCATCTGGCTCCAAGGTCATTCTTGGTTAATTCCAGCAATTCATACAGAAGGTTGACAAGACCAACCTTGTGCATGGAATTTCAGTGAGGCTCACAGTTTGCAGCATTATCCCCAGAACTGATCGAGGCCTTTGGTTTTGAGTTGAGGGTAAGGACCGAATCAGAGACTTCAAAGGTTCTGTGACAAGCTAGGCTGCAACTTCCTGGACTTGCACCATAGTGCTGAGTTGAGAAAGGGGGCTCCCCTAAACGGGCCAGGTGTGAACTACACATCAGAGGTAGCTGACACTGTGTGCTGTGTGGGATTCACCCAAGGACTTTTTAGCTTAGGCAACTCTTCATCCAGTCCAGATTTACGATAGCTGTAGGAAACTCTGAGGCATCAGACTTTAATCATCCAGTAGTTAATTCGGATAATGACAGTTTTATTCATGGTGAACATTATAAGACATCCTGTGAAACATTACTAAATGCCTTCTCTGAAAACAACCTAAAACGGATAGTTAAGAACCCCACTCACGATGGAAATATATTGGATGTAATGACAACAAAGAGACCTGACCTCTTTGAGGATGTCCACATCAAAACTGGTATCTGTGACCACGATGAAGTTGTGGCAACAATGATTACCAAAGTACAAAGGACAGCTAAAACAAGCAGGAAGATATATAGGCTCAGTTAACTAGATAACAAATCAATATTGTCATATCTCAATGAGGAACTTGAGACTTTCAGCACAGGACAGGAGCATGTATAGGAACTATGGCTAAAGTTTAAAAGAATAGTGGACCATGCACTGGACAGATGTGTACCCAGTAGAACAGTTCAGCATGGGAGGGACCCTCCGTTGTATACAGTCAGTGTAAAGAAACTTTTTAAGAAACAGGGACTACTGCATAATAGGCATAAAACAAAACATTTGACTATAAATGGAGACATGCTGAATGAAATGTGTTTGGCTGCCAAGAGAGCAATGCATGATGCCTTCAATTACTCCCATAAAAGAATATTTTCAAGTGATACTTCACAAAACCCGAAGGAATTTTGGTCGTATGTAAAAGCTGTTAATGGTACCAGAGTTAGTGTCCAGTTGCTAGCGAATTAGACAGGAACAGAAATTGAGGTTAGCAAACCAAAAGCTTAAATGTGTAACTCAGCTTTCAGATTTCCTTTACATAGGAAACCTCAGGAAACTTGCTCAAATTTAATCCTAGCAACACTAAAAAGATAATGAAGCAAGTGTTAATGCCAGTGATGTTGAGAAACAGCTAAAATTGTTAAAACTGAACAAAGCTCCAGGGCCTGATGGAATCTTTGTCATATTCTATATTGAATTGTCACTATAATCTTACCATAGATACCTGGAACAGAAGACTGTGCCCAGTTCTTCGAAAACAGTACAGGTCACATCTGTCTACGAGAAGGGCAGTAAAAGTGATCCACAAAACTACCGCCCAGTATCCTTGAAATTGATTTGTTGTAGAACTTTAGAACATATTCTGAGCTCAAACATAATGAGGTATCTTGAACAGAATGCCTTCTCCAAGCCAACCAGCATGGATTGCAAAAACTTCAATCATGTAAAACCCAACTCGCACTTTTCTCGCATGACATACTGAAAGCGTTTTGATCAAGGCAACGAGATGGAAGCAGGATTTCTTGATTTTCAAAAAATATTTGACTCACTACCACAATTACACTTATTGTCAAAAGTACAATCATATGGGATGTCAAATGAAATTTGTGACTGGATTGAGGACTCTTTTGTTAGGGAGGGCGCAGCATGTTTTCTTGGGTGGACAGTCATTGTCAGATGTCCAGGTGTGCCCTAGGGAAGTGTATTGGGACCCTTGCTGTTCATATTGTATATTAATGACCTTACAGACAATATTAATAGTAAAATCAGGCTTTATGCAGATGATGCAGTTATCTACAATGAAGTACTATTTGAAAGAAGTTGCATAAATATTCAGTCAGATCATGAAATGTAAAATTGTGAATTTCATAAAATACAAGAACATAGTATCCCATGACTATAATATCAATGAGTTATTGTTGGAATTGGCCAACCTGTAAGAAAACTTGGGTGCTACACTTTGAAGGGATATGAAGTGGAGTGATCACATAGGCTCAATTGTGGGTAAAGCAGGTGGCAGACTTTGGTTTATTGGTAGAATACTGGGGAAGTGCAATCAGCCTATGAAGGAGATTGCTTACAAATTACCAAGTGCAACCAGTTCTAGGATATTTATCAAGTGTATGGGACCCTACCAAATAGGATGAACATGATATACTGAATGCATACAGATAATTGCAGTATGAATGGTCACAGGTATGTTCATTCTGTGGAAGTGTGTCACAGAGATACTGAAGGAACTGAACTGGAAGTCTCTTGGAAACAGGTGTAAACTATCCTGACAAACTCTATTAGCAAAGTTTGAAGAACAGGCTTTAAATGATGACTCCAGGCACGTACTACAATCTGCTATATACCATTCAAATAGGGATTGTGAGGATAAGATTAGAATAATTACAGCACACACAGGGGGATTCAAACAATAATTCTTCCTGTACTTCATATGTGAATGGAGTGGGAAGAAACCCTAATACTGTATGTGATACAATGGGATGTCCCCTCTGCCATGCATCTAATGTTGGTTTTTGTAGTCACAAAGTTTTGTACAGTGGTAGGAGAGAGTGTAATGAGCAACATATTAAAAGTCCTGACTGGTTGGGTGTGAGCGTGACAATGGGCAGCATTTAAAGGGCAATTTTTCTTTTATGTTTTTGTGGAATATCTCAAAAACTGCGGCTTCAAGCAAAAATATTTGCCCCATACAATATTAAACTACTTTGGATGTCCCACAAAAAAGGTCTGTTCATATTTTCTCTGGGGCTACCAAATAATTACTGTTTTGTAGGAAATGGAAAAAACACAGACTATAATTTAACGGCATAAAACTGATGTTCATTGTTAGCTGAAGTGGGTTAAGAACAAATATTAATCTCTGTACCTCATGTGCGTGCAGTAGAACCATATTATATGATAAATTGTGTATCTGGAGAGGTGGGGGAGGAGGTTAGAAGCGTGAGGTAAGGTAGGTCGCCGAGTTGTGATCATACACTTCCCTCTTTCTTAGGTCTGTAAAATGATGATCGAAGAGGCAATTCCCCATTCTCTTTATTCCACTAAGTCAGAGAAAGAAACAGAAAGCCATTTCACAAAGTTATAGTGGCCTTCTGTCAGTTTGCCTTGTGAATCACTTGCAACGCAGTGTACACACACTCCCAGTGTGGTAGTTATTTTCCATGAAGTGTCAACACTAAATTAAATACATTAAAGAGTTGTTAGGTGAATACAAGAAAAACATATGCACAAATTCTACATCAGTCTCTGCACACTGTTCTACATATAATAGAGGGAAACATTCCACGTGGGAAAAATATATAAAAAAACAAAGATGATGTAACTTACCAAACGAAAGCGTTGGTACGTTGATAGAGACACACACACACACACACACACACATACACACACACACACACATCCATCCATACATACACAGACACAAGCATCTTCTCTATCATCTTATTTTCTCTTTTTGTTTGTACAAGTAGTTTCACTTAGTGTTCATCTTCCCCCGGAAACCATCCTTGTAACCATTGATGCCACTTCCCTATACACAAATATCCCGCATGTCCAGGGCCTCGCTGCAATGGAGCACTTCCTTTCACGCTGATCACCTGCCACCCTACCTAAAACCTCTTTCCGCGTCACCTTAGCCAGCTTCATCCTGACCCACAACTTCTTCACTTTTGAAGGCCAGACATACCAACAATTAAAGGGAACAGCCATGGGTACCAGGATGGCCCCTCGTATGCCAACCTATTTATGGGTTGCCTAGAGGAAGCCTTCTTGGTAACTCAAGCCTGCCAACCCAAAGTTTGGTACAGATTTATTGACATCTTCATGATCTGGACTCATAGTGAAGAACAACTCCTGAATTTCCTCTCCAACCTCAACTGTTTTGGTCCTACTCCAAATCCCATGCCACTTTCCTTGACGTTGACCTCCATCTGTCCAATGGCCAGCTTCACACATCCGTCCACATCAAACCCACCAACAAGCAACAGTACCTCCATTATGACAGCTGCCACCCATTCCATATTTTACGGTCCCTTCCCTACAGCCTAGGCCTTCGTGGCAAACGAATCTGCTCCAGTCCTGAATACCTGAACCATTACACCAACAGCCTGAAAACAGCTTTCGCATCCCGCAACTACCCTCCCGACCTGGTACAGAAGCAAATAACCAGAGCCACTTCCTCATCCCCTCAAACCCAGAACCTCTCACAGAAGAACCCTAAAAGTGCCCCACTTGTGACAGGATACTTCCCGGGACTGGATCAGACTCTGAATGTGGCTCTCCAGCAGGGATACGACTTCCTAAAATCCTGCCCCGAAATGAGATCCATCCTTCATGAAATCCTCCCCACTCCACCAAGACTGTCTTTCCGCCTTCCACCTAACCTTCGTAACCTCTTGGTTCATCCCTATGAAATCCCCAAACCACCTTCCCTACCCTCTGGCTCCTACCCTTGTAACCGCCCCCGGTGTAAAACCTGTCCTATGCACCCTCCCACCACCACCTACTCCAGTCCTGTAACCCGGAAGGTGTACACGATCAAAGGAAGAGCCACGTGTGAAAGCATCCATGTGATTTACCAACTGACCTGCCTACCCTATGACGCTTTCTATGTGGGAATGACCAGCAACAAACTGTCCATTCGCACGAATGGACACAGGCAAACAGTGTTTGTTGGTAATGAGGATCACCCTGTGGCTAAACATGCCTTGGTGCACGGCCAGCACATCTTGGCACAGTGTTACACCGTCCGGGTTATCTGGATACTTCCCACCAACACCAACCTATCCGAACTCCGGAGATGGGAACTCGCCCTTCAGTATATCCTCTCTTCTCGATATCCGCCAGGCCTCAACCTCCGCTAATTTCAAGTTGCCGCCACTCATACCTCACCTCTTTCAACAACTTCTTTGCCTCTGTACTTCCGCCTCGACTGACATCTCTGCCCAAACTCTTTGCCTTTACAAATGTCTGCTTGTGTCTGTGTGTGCGTGCGCAGGTGCACGCGCGTACACCTGTCGTTTTTTCCCCCTAAGGTAAGTCTTTCCGCTCCCGGGATTGGAATGACTCCTTATCCTCTCCCATAAAACCCACATCCTTTCGTCTTTCCCTCTCCTTCCCTCTTTCCTGAAGAAGCAACCATCGGTTGCGAAAGCTCGAAATTCTGTGTGTGTGTTTGTGTGTTTTATTTATTGTGCCTATCTACCGGCGCTTTCCCCGCTTGGTAAGTCTTGGAATCTTTGTTTTTAATATATTTTTCCCATGTGGAAGTTTCAGACACACGTAAAGGCTGTAACTGTTGCATTCCATCTACTCTATCTCAGATCCTGGGTCCACTCTTGGGACACAATGTAACTTCTTTACTGTTTACTGTGTCATGTGTCACCAACACCAGACAGAATTTTGCCTTCGGGGCATGGCTCTGCCTTTTACAAATTAAAATTTGGTGTTTAGCAAAATCTACAATTTACCAAGTTTGTCTACCTTATTGCTATTTACAGAATGCGAAGGGGAAGAATGTTTTTATTCTGTGTATGTCTCCAGCTGATTTCTCAGTCAATATGTAATTTAAGAAAACTTTGCTAGTGAACTATTACATGTAAATGCCAGAAAGAAGATGTGTATACATTCATCTGCAGCATGGTTGCAAAGCCTGTGATGATGCCATTTGTATTCGCAAATTCTGTATAAATGTGCATACAGTTGGTGAAAATAATGTGGAGATTTTATGGGCTATATCCAGGTTAGCATGAAAATTCGAAAGTATGTAAAACAATTCCCAAAATAATTGAATTGCATGTTTGAACATGTGAAAATACTTCCTAATTTCTGTATAGTGTCTCAGAAGTAAACGTAACGTGACACATCACTTTAGTAAATCATAGAAATAATACGTACATGAAATACAATGTTGTCAGGAATGCTTTTCCAGCCTTCTCATGCACACTGTAATAGAGGAAAAACTGATATTACGTGTAACAAAAACTTAAAATCTGCTTTAATATATTCCAGGATGTTCTATCGTTGGGCATGTGGTGAAGAAAGACCAGAAAATGGAAGCCTCATTCAGCTTGTCACTAAGAATTTCAAAACTGATTTACAGACTGTCTGAATGATAATTACACATTTACAAATGGGTCCAATATAAGAAGAATCTCAGATACATTTTTTCTGTCTTAGGGTTTATTGCTTGAAACATGCTTGGTATTTACTTTGACAGTTGCTGTATGCGTTTGAGAAGTGTTTGTAAATAAAACATAAATCCTGTTCTATGTATCCCACCAGGTGGCAATACAATTGTAAAATCACAGTAAGGATAGTGCATAAGCTCGATTAGAAGCTGTTGTGGAAAAAGGTTTTGTACTTAGCTTCTTGTTATGCTGTTCAATTACTATTTGTTATGTGTATCACCCTTGTAAAATTAAAATTCCAACTATGTTGAAGATAAATTACATTAGTACTGGTGCTTTAGTCTTGCAATGTCTCATATTTAAAAGTCACCACCTGAACTGTGGGTAAAAATATTATTTCTGCTTGATCGTAACTTGTGAAATATGATAAATTTGTCACAGCAGATTCCAGTTGAGGAAAAGAGATTTCTGATATGACCTACTGTATTTCAAATATTTTTATTAGCTATAAAACTGATTTCACTGCAGCCGAGAAGCAAAGGAGAATAAGTTTTTTTTTTTAACTTGTGCTTCCACATTCCTTAATTTGTACCTTGCAGTAACAGACAGGGTTAAGTGATGTGTTCCTACATATTATGTTGGTACTATTAATAGTTTATTATTGTGCAATATTTTAAAGAATAGCTCACATTTTGTATAATTTTGATAAAAAACTTTATTTTTGTATAAGCATTTACATAGTTTTTATGTACTCCATCTTGAAAGTACAGTTTATTTCTTCATATATATACAGTTAGATACCTGTACATCAGTCCAAATAAACATATTTGTGCTGTATCATTATCACAGGTTACTGTACATGTTATTAGATTTGGAAATAAAATATATTTTGGTGGCATTCAAAATGTGTTTTGTAATGTTAATGTAGAGACGCACTTGAAGTGGTTAAACATATGGGTTCCAGTTACTTCCATCTTCTGGTTGAAGTTGATTTGTGACTAAAAGAATTATATCTACAATCCACCATATTCCAACACCTCCAAGTGTCAGCAACTTTCCAACTGCTGTTCCAGTCTGACCAAGACAAAACCTATCCATTCCCAAAAACCCCAAGAGGATGCTGTATATCAAGGTAGTTGCAAAATAGTGCCCACTGTACCTGAAAAAAAAAGGACACTTTAATTTAGTCACAAAACCTCTTTACATGCATTACACGTTTGAGATAGTTCTGTTGACTGTCAAATAGTTCTATGTAAAATCTTTGTTGAAAATGTGGAATCCAACAATACCCTCTCCTTAGAGGTTGCTTTTCCCCAGAATCTTCATCAAATTCTCATTTTACATAAGGCAGAGACTGAATTAGTCACTTGTGCACACATCATATTCTGCAAATCATCCCAAGTGCCACGACTCGTTTCAGTCAAGATTTTCAAATCTAGTGTTATGAGAATATACATTATGATAATGTAAACAGTACATGAAAAATATGGCCATAGTCCAATCCTATTACAGTGTGTACATGAAACCTACAAATTGGTTTATATCTGGAATACTGCACAATTCCTGATTAGAAACCTGGAAAAGACACATGATCTGTGGTGGAGTGGGAGTCAGGACAGTGGCCAATTAATGTTTCAACATCAGTGAAACCAATGTGTACTGAAGAGCCAAAGAAACTGGTAGACCTCCCTAACATCATGTTGGGCACACAGAAGTGCCGCAATATGATGTGGCATGGACTGAAGTAGTGCTGGAGGGAATTGGCACCATGAACCCTGCAGGGCTGTCCATAAATCCATAGGAGTATGAGGGGTGGATCTCTCTTCTGAATGGCATGTTGCAAGGCATCCCAGGTATGCTCAATAATGTTCATATCTGGGGAGTTTGGTGGCCAGTGAAAGTGTTTAATCTCAGAAGATTCTTCCTGAAGCCACTCTGTAGCAATTCTGGATGTGTGGGGTGTTGCATTGTCCTGCTGGAATTGTCGAAGTCTGTCGGAGTGCACAATGGACACGAATGGACGCAGACGATCAGACAGGATACTTACGTCTGTGTCACCTGTCAAGAGTTGTATCAGGGGTCCCATATCACTAACTGCACATCATCACGGAGCCTCCGCCAGCATGAACAGTCCCTTGCTGACATGCAGAGTCCATGGATTCGTGAGGTTGTCTCTGTACACTTGATACAATTTGAAACAAGACTCGTCCGACCAGGCAACATGTTTCCAATTATCAACAGTCCAATGTCAGTGTCAACGGGTCCAAGCGAGACATAAAGAAGCTTTGTGTCATGTAGTCATCTAGGGTACATGAATGGGCCTTTGGCTACAAAAGGCCATATCAATGATGTTTCATTGAGTGGTTCATGTGCTGACACTTGTTGATGGTCCAGCACTGAAATCTGCATCAATTTGCAGAAGGGTTGCACTTCTGTCATATTGAATGATTCTCTTCAGTCATCTTTAGTCCCGTTCTTGCAGGGTCTTTTTCAAGCCACAGCAATGTCAAAGTTTTGATGTTTTACCAGATTCCTGACATTCACGGTACGCTCGTGAAATTGTCGTACAGGAAAATCCCCACTTCATCACTACCTTGGAGATGCTGTGTCCCATAGCTCGTGTGTCGAATATAACACCATGTTCAAACTCACTTAAATCTTAATAACCTGCCATTGCAGCAGCAGCAACCAACCTAACAACTGTGCCAGATACTTGTTGTCTTATATGGACGTTGTCTGCCACAGCACCGTATTCTGCCTGTTTACATATCTCTGTATCCAAATACGCATGCCTTTACCAGTTTCTTTGGTGCTTCAGTGTATATATGAGTAGCTTAGTAGGTTTGTCAAGAATGAACATAGCCGAGTGAGGTTTCATATACCAAGATTGGGCTTTTTTTTGTGCTTTGAATTAATATGATGCTACTATAAATAAGACAAAATTAAAGGAGCACTGAGACATAACTTGGGTTCTCAAAAGGACACAAGCTGTGGCTCCATCAACACCTATCATATCTAAAGAGCTTCGATAATACCTGCAACTGGTGAGGAATATATACACAAAACATTGCTTGTCTGCCATGACATCACAAGCAAATGAAGGATACCTCAAGTCATCGTGCAAGGTCACACCATAGTCATTCATGGTCTCTGATGCAGGAACCTTGCTTAGAAACTTGACTGTTGCCGGAATTCAAAATCAAACAATTTGCACAAGCTGTCAGCACTGTACAAGAGACTAGAGTATACAGAATGGAACTCGGCTGAAATCCATGTAGAAAAATTTAGGGTGAATGCACAAAGTCTGTCATATTGAAAGTGAGTAAATATTTGTGTTTGAAGTGAAAGGCGAATTGATATGTTTTGTCTTTTATTAATTGTGCATTTTAGCTCCTGGGCTTATCTTACAAGGAAACAGCTGTTTAATGTACTGTTAAGGTTAGAAAGATGATGAGCAGTAGTAAGAGAAAAGGTGACACAGGAAAGCAAGTAGTGATTCGCATGAAGTGGCTGATAACAGTACATGAGAAAAATGAATTTTTGCTTTCCTTGCTGTAAACAATAAAAGCTCACTAAACAGTAAAAAAATACTGTAATTAAATGAAGCAAAGCTAACATCAACTACTAGATTTAGTTTTTCAGCAGAGGCTCTTTCCTTTAAAAACTTAAAAAGGTTTGTTTCGTATTTGCATGTCTTCTTCACTACTATGACTAATTCGATTCCGGGGAAAATAATTGGCATATAAATCTTTTTGTCTTTTAGTTTCATATCACACCTTGATGATGAAGTGTGTATTTTTGTGATATGGGTCACAGTTGCTGTGACACTTAATTTCCAAGTACTCTGCAGTATAAAATTTGAAGGGTTTGCTACTTTACATTTGGTTCATTGCTGTATACTAAATGTAGCTAATACACCTTAATTGTTTTTAAAGATTGAAGGAAAGCCACATATCACTGCAGTGTGGAGAAGGTATTTTATTTGAGCATACCATGCACAAGTAGGTTGCAACTCACAAGGGGATTGCACCTACTTGTCGTCGCCAACTTCAACCAAATTTATGGGGTATGCAAGGCCTGGTCAGAAAACTTTAGAATTTCACATAATTTTTGAGGACGCAATTATAAGGTGCACACAAGACTTCGAACATAAAATTAGGTGCTTGCTTTATTTTATAGTTGATGATTTACACTTTCAGGGATGATATCATAAAAACAGGGAAAGCAGTCATTTTCTTGGCATGTTACGCATATTATAAAATGCTGCATTTTTACAGTTACATGGCTGTTTTAAAGTTTGTGTAGAAAAACAAACTCAGCTCTTAAATTCATAAAAGGTTCTCCCTCACGGCACAGTTTGGCAGCAATTCACATGCAACAGATCGTGTCGCAAACATTGGCGAAGATAGTCCAGTGATGTGCAGCAGAATGTATTTTGATGCAGTCTACTCGGGATGTGATTTCTGTTTTTTTTCTTGATGAGATAAAAGAAGTTTTGAAGGTTCCCGGTCAAATTCTTTACCTGGTGACAAAAACAGACATCACACATGTGCAACTAGCATATCGCATTTGGGGGAATCACTTTAACACTGCATGATGACAATCCTCTTCTTGTCTTTGAAAATCTTGCCATATAATTATGGATTTGTTTGTCCTCCACACGAGTCAGTTAGGAGAAGAAATTTGTTCTCCTGTATTTATGTATTGCATACATCAATCAAAACTTTTTTTGTGTAGGGCTGTTATAACTTTCCCAAATTTTGATGAAGTAATGACAACATTCCTATATTGTGTGTTCATCTTTCCTTTTCATGCCTTTTACGAAAATACTGATGCATACAATATACTGAGTATTAGTTTCATTTATTTTCAATGTAAGTAATGTAAAAATTGAAAATAAAAATGTATACATTTTTATTTTCAATAGTTTCCACATAGCACCTCGACATCATGACCCTCCCCTCGGGTTACCATCCTGCACTCTTCCCATTGTGCCAACCACTACCTTGAAACGGCGCTAACAAATACGGCTCATGCCTCACCCGATCTGCACCGAAAATGCTATTTTTTCTAAACGGCAGACCATCTGGAGCTCCCCCTTTTGTCACTTTCACTTCTGGCCAAGTCTTGTATATACTATAAATGTGGAAGAAATCAGTGAACATGAAAATGAGTAGGTGCGGTCCCCTTGTCACTAGTGAACAGCTCGTGGAAGCAAATGCACACTTCTGAAATTAGTGATTGATTGTGATTTATTGTAGTACTTACTGTTGGGAAAAAACGATGACATTGTACACTAACAGTTACATAATACGAGGGTTGGAACATAAACAGTGGCAACTATTTATTCACAACCGATACAAAAGAGTTAAGTGTTTAAACCTGTTACTGTCCTTCAGTCACCAGCGTTGTGGAAGGCGTAGTATACCATTAGCAGAGCCTGTTCTGTTGATGGTGCGGTCTAAAGTTATGGCAATTCTCTTGTACGACTGTGGTGGTGTTATCCTAATGGATTACATTCCTCCACGGCAGACCGTCAGTGCACAGTATTACTATTTGTTTTTGGAGCATCACCTGCAACCAGCTTTGCAACACTTTCTGCACAACCCACCCATCATTTTGCACGACAATCCTGTGGCTGCTCTGTTCAATCGATGGGACTGGGAAGTTCTGTATCATCCGACATACTCCCCAGACTTAAGTCCTTGCGACTTTGATTTGATTCCGAAGATGAAGGAACCACTTCATGGCATACGCTTCAGAACTGTTCCAGAGATGTGACAGGCAGTAGACCGTTCCATTCTCAACATTAACAGAACACGCTCTGCTAACAGTATACTACACCTTCCACATCGCTGGCAACAGGTTCTACACAACACTGGTGACTACTTTCAAGGACAGTAGCAGGTGAAAACATGTAACTCTTTTGTATTGGTTGTGAATAAATAGTTGCCACTATTTAAGTTCCAACCATCATAGAAAAACTGAACACATATGACATTCAGGACAACGTTTGATCAAAGTTTCTTTACAACACTTATCAATCACCATTTAATAAATGAATATGATTCATATGCTGTAATATACACAGGGGGAAAAAACTTAGTACACCCGTAAAGACAATGTTAATTTTGATCTGCCATGTGCCACCTGTGGTACAGTAGATGTACTGATACGGTTTCAACGTCGTCTGTCAACAGGTGGCATAGCTACCAGAGTGCCATCTATGTCTACCCTTTAATACGGAATGCTCACAGCCAGAAGGCTCAGTGTGGTGCAAATGTGTGAAGCAAGCAGGCAACCATGCTACGGAGATACGCTAGTGATTCCTACAGCCAAATTAGCAAGTCTGAATGGGTTCAAATTTTGGCCACCTGAGTGACAGCACAGTCCTTTTGGGGAACTGCCACACCAGTGGGACATGCTGTGCCAGTTATCCAAGATGCTGGTATCAGTGATCACGTGAACATTTTCACAACCGTAGATGAGGATCTGGATGTCCACACAATGCAGACACCTGCCAAGATGATCATATTGTAAGGGCAGCAGTGGCAGATTGTACCACTACCCCATGTAGGAGGGCTCATGAGCCCAGACGCGTCAGCAGTAGGACTACAGGCACACATACCTCTAGCCTGTCTTCCAGTCGTGCCATAGCACTGACGTGCACAGCTCGATTGGTGCTTTCGGAAGCTCACTTAGAAGAGGAAATGGCATGCTGGGGTCTTCAGTGGTGAAAGTAGATTCTGCCTGCACGCAATACGTACAACGTAGACCTGGTGTGCACTGCATTGCAGCACGCATTCATCCAAGACACACTGGCCTCACCCCAGGCGAGGTGCGATAAGCTACGACTCTAATTAAATGAAACAAGTAGTTCACTGTTACCAGTCATCGTTTTATTTATTACACGACGCATTTTGAAGGTTTAAACCTCCATCATCGGGTGGATTTACAGTAGTTTGTGTCGTCATTGCGACCTTTTCTGCACTATTTCTGTACTCAAAAATAGCCTCGATTGCCTGACTGGGTGGATTAACTTTAAATGCGAACATTTTTAGATTAGTCAGTAACAGTCACGGTAAAGCCTAACCTAAAAATGTTCGCATTTAAAGTTAATCTGCCCAGTCAGGCAATCAAGGCTTTTTTCGAGTACAGAAACAGTGCAGAAAAGGTCGCAATGACGACACAAACTAATGTAAATCCACCCGATGATGGAGGTTTAAACCTTAGAAACGCATCGTGGAAATAAATAAAATGGTGACTGGTAACAGTGAACTTGTTTCATTTAATGTCAGTAACTGTCACGGTAAAGCCTAACCTAAAAATATTTGCATTTAAAGCTACGACTCTTGTTCGCCTTTGGTGGGGACGCTAACCAGTGCTTGGTACACGCAGAATGTTGTTAGATCCATTCATTTGTCATTATTGCAACAGGAAGGTGATGTATTGTTCCAACAGGACAATGCTCACCCACACACTGCCCGTTAAACTCAATGTGCTCTGCAAGACGTGCAGCAACTTTCCTCGTCAGCACGATCTCTGGACCTGTCTCCAATCGAGCAGGTGTGGGATATGATGGGATGAGAAGGGACTTGTGAAATTCAATCGACAACTCTTACAAAACAACATGAACAGGTCGAGCAGGTGTGGCATAATGTTTCCCAGGAGAGTATTCACCATCTGTACCTGACTGGATGCCAGAGTCAGTGCTTGCATTGCCGCCCATGGGGGCTGCACCATGGATGTTTCAGCATGAGTTGATACCTGGTACCTCAGAACTGCATGCGTTATTGATCTGTAAATGTAACCACTTCCAACAGTCATTTTGTTGTGCCTATCTGCGACTCAGCATTTCTGCTATATGGTGAGTAGCAACTATACTTTTCATAATACAGTAATCATTTCATGTACGCCACATGCACTGTTACAATACTGTGATCCAAAAGCCTCTAAAAGGGGTTTTACCGACAGTGTATCTTAAAATAACTTATAGATTTGGGCCTAATTCAAAACATGTGTAAATTAAATTTTAATCAGTCTGCTTGCTTAGTTTAAAGTAATGCCTATATGTTACTTTTACGCTGAAAAATGAATGAAAATTCCTGCACTGATGCAAACAATGGAGCTCCTGCAGAGTGTTCAATAAGAACTGTTTCTGTTGGAAGTGAAGTTGATTTATCAGTTCAGCCCGAGAAAAGAAAAATTAAGGAGTAAAACTCCCAAATGTTTCATATGATTCCAGATCATAAGGTGATTTTAAATCGTATATTCTTTTCTAGTGAATGGTATGGTGATCAGCACTACCTCTGTGCTATATATTATGCAAACTGAAATGCCAATTTCTTACAAATGTCATCAATATCTCCACATCAGAAAAATACATAAACTCGGAAAACAATCGTGCATTTTGTATGAGATTGTAACCTATACATGTAACTGCCAGCTCCTATACACACTAATGTAATAATATGCTGGAAATGTGTTACATAGCCAAAATGCCAATGAAATTAAATAAAAGGAAAAAAAAAAGTTGGTGAATATTAACAACAGAGTAAAGTAACCTCTATGACAATCCTCAAAAACAGAAATGGTTCAGTTTGGAATAGGGCAATTGCTAAATTTCAGCTGCTATTGATCTAAGTAGAGTGTCACTGCAAAATGAACTTGCTCAAAACAATAAAAGTTTGTTTTCACCCCAGACAGACTGTATCCGTGTATCCTTCTGTGAGTAGCATTTCAGGATTGCTATGAAAATATGGGCAAATGACAGTGGAAGCAGATGTATACAACAAATTTGGTTAATTATCTGATGATGCTTAGTAGCTGATCAAATTGCATAGTCACAAAAAAACTGAAAATTATGTTGACTGAGGCAAAAACAAAATTGTGGATATGAATACAAAAGTGTAATTTTGTACTTTCAACATTTTTATTGACATATCTACCAGATAAAAACAATCTCAAGTCTGTCCATTCATTCTGGAATTATTAGCATGAGGGGCGTTCAATAAGTAATGCAACACTTTTTTTTTCTCTGCCAATTTCAGTTGAAAAAATGTGGACTTTGTTGAGAGACATCACACGTAGAATATTTCTACTTCAACCTCTATAGTTTCATGAAATTCCGATACGTGGCATCTATACGTGGCAATTGTAACAGAGATGCATTCCAAAAAGGGAGGTGTCACTGAGTTTACTTTGGTGGAAAACCGGAACATTACAGACATTTGTAGGCACTTGCAGAATGTCTATGGAGACTTTGCAGTGAACAGAAGCATGGTGAGTCGTTGGGGGAAGTGTCTGCCATCAACTCAACGAGGTCACACAGACCTGCCCGATCTCCCATGTGCCAGCTGACCGCACACTGCCACTGTGCTACAATCATGAAACTGAACGGACAAATTCAGTATGTTCACAGCCACAAAAATGTAAATGAACTTCTCCTTCCCCCTGACAACGCAAGACCTCATACAAGTCTGCGCACCTGACAGGAGCTCACAAAACATTGGACTGTTCTTCCTCATCCACCCTACAGTTCGGATCTCACACCTTGCAACTTCCATCTGTTTGTCTCAATGAAGGATGCACTCTGCAGAAAGCAGTAAATTGTTGATGAAGATGTTATTGATGCAGCAAGACGTTGGCCCCAACATCAACAAGTGAAGTGGTACCACTCAGTGAACAGGCCCTCCAAGGAAGATGGTGTAAGGCCACCACACTGAATGGAGATGAAAAATTGGATTTGGCAGCCAAAAGAGTGGAAAATAATATGGTGTATTTGAATCCTGAATAAAACCAACCTGATTTTGAAAAAAAAATGTGCTGCATTACTTATTGAACACTCCTCATACATTACCAATTTAGCAAAATTCAAGACCAACCTCAAATGGATGAACTAACAGCTCCTCATAGTGAATTTCCACATTGACATCAGTGTTGTACCTCCCACCGGAAGTGACCTCATTTGATTTAAAACCAACATACAGCTGGTTCTAGTGTGGAAAATGAACTCTCATTTTTCATCTTTGAGGGGTATGTACTACGTGGTCTTAATAGTGGACATCATAGACATATGATTATCAATTTGGAATAATTTATCTCTCTAAGAGGTGAAAGGAGGAACTGAATTGAAATTGAGAACTTTATAGCTTAACAGTCATTGTCGAACTTTCCAAACAGACCAGCAGCAAATGTTTCCCCTTCAGTTACTATATAGTATGTCTTGATTATGACAGCCTATTATAACTGCAAGAAGTCAGTTTATCTTCTTGGTGTATGACTACAAAGGTACTGTTTATCTACCTGGTTAGGAAAACTGTGTAATACATAATACCATAAGATTTCGCAGAGTCTGTATTCAAGTAGTCTAATACAAGTAGATTTCTTGAAAAATTCTTACGTTATACAAGGAAAGCCATCTCTGTATATTTCTTTTGGTCCATAACACTCAATTGATGGAAGAACAGTACATTTCAACACTGTTTTTTCGACATCTTCGTACCTATAACCACCAAACTGAAAATAGAATAAAAATTCCACTATCAACACGACAGAACAATTCACATGGGCTAAATTATAAGTTGTGTAATTCTGAGATTTATCAACAACATTAATAAACAATATTCCGCCATTAATAAAGAAGGAACTGTTAAAGTGATCCTTCAAATTTTCCGGACAGAATTGATGGTTTAAAAACTTTTAGGTTTACTGCAGAGTAGTCATTTTCTTTTTACATGATATTTCAATAACGTCTCAATTTGTTTTTATCATGTATCGAGTTCAGACTTCATTGGTTGCCAATGGATTCCAATCAAAATGAATGGTATACACTATGTGCCACTGTAGCAGTTGTTTCACAACACCTGTCTAACATACGACATTCCGCATTGTTGGACAAAGATGTAAGGAATGCAACCGTTATGCCCACCTCATGCAACCATTTAATCAGGTGTGTCTGAAAAGTGTCTCACCTGTGAGCTAAAAATGTAAAATGCAAAGATACCAGCATCATGTGCAGGCAACTAATTTCTGCACATAATTTGATCAACACAGGCAGACGCTTAGAAATGTGAAATGCAAAGATACTAGCATCATGGTGCAGGCAACTAATTTCTGCAGATAATTTGATCAACACAGGCAGAGGGTTCGGCTTGGTATCCAGTGCTCAGTTTGCTTGAACCACATTGGGAAAAATCTCAGTCCACTATATATGCTCATAAGCGTTTATTAACATTTGTTCTGAAGAATGGTATTTTCAAAAGGCATTTTTTCATTGTGACATAGCCTTTCTGTTGATTTTTCAATTTTGGCCAACTATTTTATTGTCAAATAGTGCCAGAAAAATTGCTAGGGTGGAAAAAAGTGTATACCACTGACAGTTCAGTTGGAATTTAAACTATCCATCTGTACTCAATACTTGACAAAAACAGCTAGGGGAAGTCCTCATACAGCTGTGTAAGAGAAAATGACAACGAGGCAGCAAAACCAAAAAGTTGATAACCAGCAGTTCACAGGTTTCACCATCAGTCTTATTAACATGATCTTGGATATGTTTTAATGCAGTACCATCACTTACACAGATATGTTACTACAGCAATGCGGCATGCTTCAAAACATAATTAACAACTAAATAGAGTACAAATCCATTTTTATAGCACTGCCTGAAAATTAAAAAAGAAACTATGTAATAATCCTCTGCAACATCAGCAGCTAAAGAATACAAAAGTAATGCAGCATTAACTTAATTCGGACACCTTAAAATAGTTGCACTTAAGTTGGAGTAAGAAGCACTAACATTTTACAAGAATAAAACTGTCAGTACAGCAACTGAAAGAGTTCCAGGTGACTGAAACAAATTGTCACTATAAAATTTCACACAATTAAGGAGCAAAGTTTGAGACAAGTATGACTAAACTGTCACTGTGCAATGTGCACAGAATCATTTTGTTGCAATCTTATAACTGGAGATGAAAAGGTGACTGAAAGCTATGCTCTTCTGGGGTACAACAACAGTTAGCATTCAGCACTGACCAAATGGAAAGAATCCTCCTTTCAGATTGATTAGAAGCATGCATATATTGCTCATGCTATTCAACTGTTCCTGCATTCATTATTTCATATGAATGCAAAAATATAAGGTCCATTCAATAAATAATTAGAAAAGCTGTAAGAAATACAAAACTTGGCCAAAGTTTGTGCTTCTTTGATATGTTTAAGTGTGACCTGGAACTATTGTCAGATGGGCCTGGTACACCTGCCTCACGAACAGAATGCTGGGAATCAGTGAAACAAGATGGTGGCACACTCACAGGTTTGCACCAACATGAAGCAGTGTAGTGTCACTACATTTCTATTAGTTAAAGGGTTGAAACCAACCCAAATTCACTGTTGGATGGCAGTGCAATAGGGTGGAAGCAGTTTGAATTGAACATTAGTGTACGAGTTGGAATATAAGTTCCAACGGGGCGTAACAAGTGTTTAAGATACATCACACCCAGGATGCACTATATGCGCAGTCTGTAAGAACAACACTGTGAGAATTGATACGGGAAAACAGGCATTTTATGGTGAGTGACATTGCAACTATGGTGAAGATTAGTGTTAGATCAGCCCTTCGTATTGTTGATGTTGTACTGATGTTCAAGAGTTTGTGCAATGTAATATGAAGGAAAGGCATATGCTACAGTCACCTTAGAGACAACCAAATACCTGAAGTTCTTCTGCTTCCTCCTCCCCCAACCCATATTCCCTGGACATGGCACCTTCAGATCATCACATTTTAACCCACTGAAAGAAGCTCTTAGTGGCTCAAGGTCCACTGATGATGAAGTCCAGGCAGCACTGCATAACAGGTTAGGAACTTATACACCCCAGAATTCTTTGCACAGGGTACTGAGATACTTATCTATTGTTGGCGTAAGTTCATATCCTCATGTACATACATACTCTGGAAGGCACCATGTGGTATGTGGCGGAGGGTACCCTGTGCCACTACTAATCATTTGCTTTCCTGTTCCACTTGTAAATAGAGTGAAGAAGATAAGACTGACTATACTCATCCATATGAACTCTATCTCTTGGATCTCATCTTCGTGGTCCTTATGTTGAATGTATGTAGGTGGCAGAAAAATCATTCTGCAGTCAGCTTCATATGCAGGTTCTCTAATTTTCTCAATACTATTCATCGAAAAGAATGTCTTTTTTCCTCCAGGGATTCCCATCTACGTTCCCAAAGCTTCTCCACACTACTTAGCATTGCTAAAACCTATAGCTAAAAAATCTAGCAGTCCGCTTTTGAATTTCTTTGATGTCTACCATTCCCAAAATTCCATACCAAGCGGATAGCTATTTCCTTTGCATTGTGAACCTCTGATTTATCAAAGAGAGTCTGATAATTCCTCACCCAATAACGCAGATCTGGAAATCTGAAGCCAAGACCATTACAGAATCGACATAGCCTTTGGTGGAGACGCTCCACTTGGCTCCAAACTAAAGGACCCTGATCAACTCAGGGAACAACGTTGAAAAATGGGAGCAATGCCTGCACCCTGTGTGCGAGGCTAGCAGTCTTCATCACCTCCGCCAGTCGCCTGTATGAACTGAGGATGGCCTCAGAACCCATGCAACAGATGTCCTTGTCAGTGTGGCCCACAACTTGCAAACAACCACACTTGGCATGCTCATCAGCCACAGGCAAGGCCACCTCCTCATCCTGGATGTGGCTACCCGAAAGACATACCGAGTGCATATTGGCTGAACATTATCTGCCTATGGGGCCCCATAATATACCTAATGTTGGAGCTCCTGACAACCAGAAAACTCCTGCCCACATGTTCCTCCTCAGATACTGCTGAAGGAACAGTGGCCTGATCACTAATAGGGCAATAGGTGAGGCCAGAACTCAAGGGGGATTACACTGAAAAATAAATGAGTACATAATATTAATAGAGTTTTTTTTAAAAAAAAGTCAATTTTTTTAATGATCTTTATAATTCCCGCACTCTAATAGATGGGTGTATTTAAAGCAAAGCATTAACAGGATTAAGATTTTGTGATTAACTACATGCATGATTAGTTTGTTAGGTACTACCTAGAAAAATTAAATATTTTATGTGAACTGATGGCAAATGCATGTGACTCATAAATTACATGGGGCAATTTTCTAAAGAACAAGAGCAATTTATTTGACAATTGACCCCTTAAACCAATATGGATGATTACAATTTTAAACATACCAAACAGTGCATGTATCAAGCATACCTTTCTTCCCAATTAAATACAGCTAAAATGGTAAAATAAGAAGATAAAATGTCACTATGGTTAAAGTCCAGATAATTCAAAACCATCGCAGTTTTACATTAGGCTAAAAGAGAGGAGGAGGGAAGGTACCAGTGATGATGAGGCCACAGCGAAGAGGTCACTCCAACCTCCTCACACCAAGTGCCTGTGCCAAGAGGTACACTCTGTATTTGTTCCTCACTGATATTGATGCAGGATACACTACAGATGGATTACAGTACCACTAACATTAATTCTGTCTAAAATTGGATGAGAAATGTAAGACTTTCTAGAACCTAAGTGATTATTAGTGTAAAAAGTCAAATATTTACACTGTGTGTCAATATGGACTAGCAACACAGCTGTATGCCCACAGGGCCAATGTTGCAGAGAGAAGAACTTACTCTATGTGCCCAAACCAACATGAAACTGCTAAAGGTGTAAAATATTGCTGTAATATCTACTTTCCCTCATGAAACATAATACTTGTCCCAGCTATTATTGTATCGTTTGCATGTAATAGGTGTGTGTGTGTGTGTGAGAGAGAGAGAGAGAGAGAGAGAGAGAGAGAGAGAGAGAGAGGTGGGGGAGGTGTGCGGCAACTAGCAGAGATTTTGCATTTGACATGACAGTTTCTACCAATGGCTTATTGGTTTTCTAAAAATCTTGTCTCTCATAAGCACAGAGACAGCAGGATAGGTAGCTATCAGTTTGTAAAGCTCAACATGGTGGTGATGGAGGCCATTTCAGTAATTTCAGGTATGGGAAAGAAGTGAAAGGAGGAGGTACAGGTTATTTTGGAATAATTCACGGTTAACCTGGAATGTGGTGCTACATCAGTTTTCATAGGTTCAATTTCAGATGGGGTCAACATAATTAGATATCTTTTTAAATTGTTTTCTCTTGTCCCTACAGGGTATTTTTCCTTCTTGTTTTCTGGAAATGAAGACAACAGCACTTCTCTGCAATCCCTGTTCAGAGCCCTTTAGCCTTGAGGCTCTTTCAGCCATTGGGTAGTGAGCCCACTAGACAGTTTAAATCTTGGCACATGCGAACATAACTCAGGATGAGGTATGATAAGCAAGGTGGATGTTCGAGACATTTCAATTCCATATTCTGTACTGCTCTTATGGATGAATGGGCAGCATGGAGACGAGTACATTTTGCAACAAAATACTAGCAGTCTTTTTTTGTGACACAGGAAATTGATGCTTCTCCGGCTGCATCATTGAAGTAGCTACCATAGGAGCACTGTGTTTGTGGGCCCAGGAGGACGAGCAACAGAAACTATCACTATTAAATTGGAGGTAATTATCTGTTTTCTTAATGTTTTAGCACAGTTTTGATATTTTATTGATTTCATGTTGTCATTCATATTTCTTAAGGATTGTTGATAGAGAACACATTTAGCCACCAAGACCTTGAAACAGGTTTTTAAAGGTATTTGTGCCTGACTGCATTTTTCATCAAAATCCATAAATTAATAACAGCCACAGAGTTCAACAGAGTCTAGTATGGTTAAAATAATGTTCACATTTCTTTATAACACAATGTTCACAGTTCTGTCTTCAAGCTACCCCCTTCTGCATTATCCTGTATACCGAAACATTAACAGTAAAACATTTCTTTTGAAGTGTAAAAAATACACCGGTATCCATCCCCTTACTTTTGATCTTCTCTGAATGTGGAGAACCAAAATGTCACTCCAGGTAAATGTACAGCAGTTCTTCACTTTACTGACAAGAGGACTCACTGGAAAATGAGATCCTATTGGTGATAGACTCTCACAAGAACAACAGCTACCTGGTCAGTTTGTTGGTTTAAAAGGGTGGAGGGGAGGAAGGGACCAAACTGCGAGGTCATCGGACCCTTGTTCCCACTAGACCAATTACCCATGGGAAAGAAGAAAACAAAGACGACGCATGGCACAATAACGGGAGAAAGGAAGAACCAGAAGAACGATAGAACAACACACACTACAATGGACAAAACAGGACAAGAAAACCACAGAGAGACACAAGAAATAGGGAGAAGAGATCAAAAACAAGAAAGCAGATGACCATAGCTGGTTGACCATGAGAGAGGGGGGGGGGGGGGGGGGGGGAAGAGGAGAAGCCAGCCACTCTGCAACACATTAAAACCGCCCCCCTAAAAGCCCTAGCGTGCAGGACACAGAGGGACAAAGGAGATGTACTAAAACTCACCCTCACAAATAAAACTTAAAATGAAAGCTGCTGTTGAGGCATTGTCGTCCAACACCGAAGGTAGGGCACTTGGAAAGTTAAAAGTCCGCCGCAGAACGGCTAAAAGTAGACAGTCCAGCAAGAGGTGGATGACTGTCATTTGGAGCCACAGCGACACTTAGGTGGGTCCTCGCAACAGAGGTGGTAACCACGTGTGAGCCACATATGGCCAGTGCGGAGCCGACAAAGGACAACTGATTCCGTGCGAGAAGCCCGCAGAGAAGACTTCCACATATTCGCAGTCCCCTTAATGACACACAATTTTTTGTGAATACTGTTATATCACTCCGTTTCCCAAAGCCGAAAAACCTTGGGGCATAAGACAGAACACAGGTCAGTTTCAGAGGTGCCCATCTCCAGGAGCGGTTTCCATGTAGCCTCTTTGGCCAGTCTGTCAGCAAGTTCGTTGCCTGGGATCCCGATGTGTCCTGGGGTCCACACAAACATCACTGAACGACTAAACTGTTACAGGACAGTGATAGACTCTCGAATGTTCGCTACCAAAGGATGGCGACGGTAGCACTGGTCGATAGCTTGTAAGCTGCTCAGGTATTCAGAATGGAGAATAAACAACTCACCAGAACCGGAACGGGTGTACAGAAGTGCACGAGATATGGTCGCAAGCTCCGCAGTGAATACATGGCAGCCAGTGGGCAAGGAATGCTGTTCAATATGGCCTCTTAGACATAGGCGAAGCCAACATTACCATCAGCCATTGATCTGTCTGTGTAAACAACTTCAGAGCCCCGGAACACATCTAGAATAGAGAGGAAGTGACAGCGTAGAGCTGCAGGGTTAACGGAGTCCTTAGGGATGTGTGCAACATAACTACCAAGTAGCTGCGCATGTCGGATCCACAATGGAGGGATTCCAGTCTCTACCAGGACACACGTCACTAGAATCGTTCTAAAAGATCCTGTCGCTAGGCGAACGCCTCAGTGGTGCACTGGGTTGAGTAAATGCAATGCTGAGGGCACTGCCGAACCGTAAACCAGACTCCCATATTCACAGCTACCTGGTGAAGAAACCATTGTCCGGAGTACTGATACCCACAACCAGGCAGCACTATTCCTCAGCATACATGGGAAATTTTAGCTCAGGCATCATTAATGCAATCCTTGCATTAGAAGGCAAGAGAGGTAGGGGAGTGTACACTATGATACCAATTACAAATTAGCTACTGTGCTGGATTTCAGGTGCATGGGCCCTTCATGTACGCTTGAAGGGTTGTGCACCACGTAATTCATGCTTTCGCAGGTAATTTGCACTTTTGCAAATTTCTGAAATGTGAAGGTCAAACTTTGAAGCAGATCACAGCAAACTAAAGCAAATTAGTTGAAGATGACGTCTCGAGCAGAGTTCTACGAGCTGACATCATAATGGCTGTGTTGCTAATGTGAAGGTTCACATAGGATGGATCTCTTTAGTTGGCTCTTGGGTCATTCCATGCAAAGTGGTCTAGAGATTCCCAAATGACCTTAATATATTTTGATGAAATTTTGTTTGAACATTTGCACATGTTCCCAATGAACATTGGTAAAGTTTCGAATCACCAATTCAATACCTGCAGAGATATAGTCTTCTTTTTGACCCCACAATGCAGCTGAGTTTTCAACAACTGCAATATAATCTGGTAATATTGTCTTGAAAGAAACAAAACTATGTCATCTTGTACAACTTTTTGTGTTCTCTTAAGTGAAACAATAACAAAGAGAGATTTTGTGAGCAATTTTCATATAGATTATTTGAGGCCAAGTCAGACAAAAGATAGAATACTTGACAAAAAATGTGAAGTTCAGCTTTTTATATCTTATAAAATAAGTGTATAAGAAACCTGAAACTCTGTGTGTGATAGCTTACCAACACAAGATCTTCGAATATAAAATTTAATTCTCTTACAGGGTTCCGATAGTTTACAAACTGAGTGCAAAACTGACGATTTTTGTAAAAATGTCAAAAATTGTATTTTCAGTCCACTTAGACAAAAAAAAGCATATTCTGCAATCTCTCTTAAACAATTCTCATTAGAAAGGTCAGAGTTCTAAACCACGCAAAAATTAGATTTGGTTCTGTAATGCAAGCTTCTAAGTCTCTCAAATATAATGACAAATTGAAGGTGCAGTGAAAAAATGTCCATATTCCTCTGGTACTCAAATCTGGCATTTTTTTATTATTTTGAATAGTTGTTTAACACTCTCTGACCGAGGAAGGCAATGTCAGAAATCCTGATAAATAGCAAATGAAAAAAATCATCATGGCACATTTTAACCAGTTTTTCTGGTGTAATAACTACTAAATCAAACTACTTATAAACTTCAAAATATAAGTATGCATTACCAAGGCACTGTAGAACACGGTAGTAAAATTGTTGTGGAACATCTGCAACACCCATTCTATAAACTGCCTTCCAGTTTTTTTATCACTGTCACATGTTTAAATTTTAGTGAAGTTCACAGCAATCAGTCTGACACTTTTTGGAAGTTGTGTGTTAATGAGAATACTGAATGTCTCTTTATTTTGCACTGCTACTGATGTGCTGGTTTAATTCTGGTATAAAGTACACCATGAATTTCTTTTATTTCCGCCAATGATTGCTAAACTTTTAGTTCTTAAGCTACCCGAATTTTTCAGAGGTTTCATTAAATTGCTGTTGAATATCACAATGAATACTGTACTGAAAGCCACACGCTGTCACTCATGAAGCTGGAATAACTGCAATAATGTACTGTTCCAGAACCCAGAACTTTTCACTCCTTGATGGCCAATAAAATGAATTTTCTGGGCCATGTGGGTGCGTCAATAATGTGTCCTCCTGCTCAATGGAAGTTCCAATCCACCACTCTTTTTCGTAAATGCATGGAGCATACTGTCTTGGCTGGAGGTTCCCTGTTAACATACTTCCCTCGCTGGCATTAATTATGCCTAGAAAAGAAGATAAATCATACTTGCTGACCTGAATCATCACTTCAGCAGTTCGCAAAAAATTATGACTTTTTATAGCTCCTGCTAGAGAATGCCCATGTTAAAAACTTATCTTTTTGTGACACTATTTTCTTCAATTTATTCTTTGCTGGTGAAGGCAAATTTAATCCCATTAATGCTTTCAGTGCAGAAGCAAACAGAACTATAAGTGTAAGAATTTACCTATTAACTGGTCCTTGCAAGCTTGCTCTTGCTGCTAATAACTTTGTTGTACATCCAGTTCCATCGCAAGGTGACTATCCTTGACTTGTAGAAGACAGAAAACAAATTACACCACAATCTGTCATCATTCCAAAATCTCTCTTATGATAGCACAAACTGAGACAATTATTGAAAGTTTTGCATTGGGTGCTGTCCGCCCCGATAGCTGAGTGGTCAGCGTGACAGATTGCCGTCCTACGGGCCCAGGTTCAATTCCCGGCTGCGTCGGGGATTTTCTCCACTCAGGGACTGGATGATGTGTTGTCCTCATCATCATTTCATCCCCATCTGGCGCAGGTCGCCCAATGTGGCGTCGGATGTAAGAAGAACTGCACCAAGGCGGCCAGACCTGCCCCACAAGGGGCCTCCCGGCCAATGACGCCAAATGCTCATCTCATTTCCATTTGGTGCTGGACCCATTGCTGAAATAATGGATGTGGGAAATATGAGCAAACTGTGTTTTTACATATTTAATCAGCTCCTTCAAAAAAAACATTAACAGTTATTGTGGCATGTCACAAACAGCTATTGACAATACAAAAACTCTGATTCCATGTTCTGATTTTGAGGACAATACATGACAAAATGATGGATTGGTGCTTGATTATTTTCCACGTGGAAACCTTGCTCTGTATCCTGAGCAACAAATCAATACTTTTCAGAACAATCTCTAAGATAATAAGCTCCTCTACCTTTAGACGAAATTTTTGTACAGTGGTAGAAGGGAGTGCCAGAAACAACATACCAAAAGTCCTGATCAGTGGGGTGTGAGTGGGGGGAAGGGATGGGAGCAGCATGGAGCGGGTTCTAGAGGTGAGTCTTAAGTTTACCTTGAATAACTCAAAAACTGAAGATCTTTTCCAGTACAAAATTAAACTACGTTAAATTTTCTACTAAAAAAGCCCTATTCAGTTTGCATGTTGCAGAGAATGGAAAAATCACAGATTATTTTTAATAATGTTTAACGATATAAAATTAATGTTTATTGTTAAATGAAATGGGCTAACAACCAATATTAAAATGAGTATATCACATATAAGTGCAACAGAACAGTATTAATTGATAAATTGTTTGGTGAAGGTATGACAGGGTGGAGCAGGAAGGTGAGCTGACCTGAGCTGACCCGAGCCAGGCCGGGCCACAGCGAATTTCACTTGGGACAGGCTCTGCACTGTGGTGTACAGATGACAACTCACTTGTTGAGCTTGTTTTACATATCAGCTAACTTAACAAATGCAAATAAGTACTCAATAAATTAAAAATTATTTCACTATATAAACAGCAGCACTGTGATTTTATTTTGTCTAATAGTGTAAGCGAACTGAACAGGAAATACTAGGTAAACTAAAAAGCAAGGAGCGTGCATGATGAGGGAAAGTTGTCTTTCCTGGATGAATGTTACAGCTGCCATACAAGATGACTACGAATCAATTTCCTCTCTAGCAGTGTAACATTGTGAGGGCATGTCTGCGCACTGCAACTTCAGTTATCCATAAGATGTGGGAAACATCCTGAGGATGTATTTTGTGACACAAAGAGGGTGGGAAATTGCCCACTTGCTCTTCCATGTGCAAAGCTATGGAGGAGGGAGACAGAACCGCAACCCAGTGACACGTCTTCCCTACACTCACACTCCACCTGCTACCCCCCCCCCCCCAAAAAAAAAAAACCTCTCTAGCCTGTCCCACTGCCAGAACACAATTTATCTCTTAATACAGTTCTAATCCACTTAGATGTGGTACCACATACTGGTGTCTGCCTAAGTGTTTAATGTGTGCACAAAAAGGCACAGCACAGGGCAAACAGGCACAGCGTGAAGAGTATATATAGCCAAGCCGTTTGAAATAAAATTACTTTTGTCAGTACCACAGCTCAACCCGCATGGAGGCTCTGTCGCCTGCCACTATACAGGATGCTGATTGAGGATCGCACTTCATACCTACACTGGGGCAGTCTGCCCTGAAGCTGTTCAGTCCTGGGATACAGTGAGCCAGTTCCTGCCCAGGGTAGCAGCCGCAACCACCAGCATGGGGGCAGTAGTTAACTGCCCGCTACGACACAGCATCAGCTGCCTTCCCACACCGTAGAGATGCGAGGATCATGCTACCGGCTGCACAATGGGCCTTGCAGAGGGTGCCAAGAGTGAAGAAATACCACCGGTGGAGTAGGTAATGTCATGAAGGTCACAGTCAGCTAACACCATGCTCTATCAGCAATTCAGAGTGTCAACAATACATGAGGGAACAGGATTCCTTGGCCAAGTCACCACCATCTTGTACTGGACTGTGGTAAGATGAATTAATAAAGAGAATTTAGTATTTGCAAACTACTACTATGCTGCTGCCCACCATCCAACCAACATACCCAGCTATCAAAACTACTACAACTGGTTAACCTGTGCTTCAATTAACAATACACACTATTTTATATCATTTAGAAACTATATTTAATAATCTGGAATTTTTCCATGGAAATTATTGGTCCTGGAAGGGAAGATGAACTGGACCCTATTTGTAGGAAATCTAATGTAGTTTAATTATGTATTGGAAAACTTTTTTGCTAGAAGCTGCAGTTTTCTAGTCATTCAAGAAAAACATAAAAAAACCCTTCCCCATGTTCACCACACATCACTTGTGATTTTTAGTATGTTGTTCCTGGCACTTCCTTCTACCAATGGATCAAAATCTGCAACTACATGAATTTTTCCCCTAATTTTCTTAGTTTCCTTCATTGACTGGGCTCTAACATTGCACTGCCATCCAGTTTTAAGCTATGCTGAAAGTTTCAAGTCCCTAGCTTATTAAAAAGCTAGTTTAAAATCAAGTGCAAAAATTGCACCAAACAGACAAGAAAAATACTACTTTTTGCAGTTTTTTGACTTTTCCTCTTCTTATTCATTAAGATTTCCGATTTTAATTTCTCAAAATACCACTAAGCAACTGCTAAACATAATAAAGAATGTCAGGTTTGAGTACTAGCAGAATATGAGTGCATTTTCACTGTGCCTTTGCCTTGTCATTATTTTTAGGGTCTTATATGCTTGAATTCCAAAAACTGAGTCTAGTTTTTTTAAGTAGTTTAAAACATATTATTTCTAATGAAAATGACTTAGAGTTTGCAGAACATACTTTTTTGTAAAGAGTGGCTGAAAATACCTATTTTTGGTGTTTTTACAAATACTGACAACTTTGCCCTCAATTTGTAAAGTTTCGGGAAGCAGTTTACTTTATTTTTTATGTCATGGTTTGATGTCACATGCCACGAATTGCTCTCCTGTACCAAAGTAACACTTCCCTCCTATGTCCTCAATTATTTGTTGGACGTATTCTAATCTCTGTATTCCTTTACAGTTTTTGCCCTCTACAGCTCCCTCTAGTACCACACAAGTTATTCCCTAATGTCTGAACACATGTCCTGTCAGTCTGCCCCTTCTTCTTGTCAGTATTTTCCATATGATCCTTTCTTTGCCAATTCTGAGGAGAACTTATGCATTCCTTATCTTGTCAGTCCACATAATTTTCAGTGTTCTTTAGCCTCACATCTCTTCTTTCTGGTTTTCCCACAGTCCATGATTCACTACCATACAATGCTGTGCTCAAAATGTACATTCTCTGACATTTCTTCCTCAAATTAAGGCCAATGTTTGATAGTAGACTTGTCTTAAACACGAACGCCCTTTTTGCCTGTGGCAGTCTGCTTTTTATGTTCTCCTTGGTTCATACATGTCATGATCACCAATACTTATGTTAAGTTTCTTGCTATTCTCATTTTGCTACTTTTAATTACTTTCATCGGTTTACTGTCAAACCATATTCTGTACTCATTAGACTAGTTATTCCAATCAATAGCTCTTGTAAAAGAATGAGATTTTTACTTGGTAGCGGATTGTGCACTGATAGGAAACTTCCTGGCAGATTAAAACTGTGTGCCCAACCGAGACTCAAACTCGGGACCTTTGCCCTTCGTGGGCAAGTGCTCTACCATCTCAGCTACGGAAGCACGACTCACGCCCGGCCCTCACAGCTTTACTTCTGCCAGTACCTCATCTCCTACCTTCCAAACTTTACAGAAGCTCTCCTGCGAAGCTTGCAGAACTAGAACTCCTGAAAGAAAGGATATTGCAGAGACATGGCTTAGCCAAAGCCTGGGGAATGTTTCCAGAATGAGATTTTCACTCTGCAGTGGAGTGTGCGCTGATATGAAACTTCCTGGCAGATTAAAACTGTGTGCTGGACCGAGACTCAAACTCGGGACCTTTGCCTTTTGTGGTCAAGTGCTCTACCATCTGAGCTACCCAAGCATGGCTCACGCCCCGTCCTCATAGCTTTACTTCTGCTCTCAGAAGTCCAAGTGAAGTCCAAGGTGAACGTGGGCTGGGGTGTGAAGCCAAGATGGTGAAGGGTTCACACCCATTGGGAAAGTTGTAAGTAGTGTGAGGAGAAGCTGCCGGAACAATAGCCAAAAGCAAACTCCAGGAGGTAAAAGAGAAGAGGGCTGTGCCCCATACTGGCAATCAAAGGCGTCATCAAAGAAGGAGGTATAGGATGAGTGGCCAGGCACGGCAGACAAACGGCATGGGTATCTGCTGAGGAGAACATCAATTGAGAGACTCGAGCCATCGTACCAGCCAGGCACGAATCATACAATCCATCACCTTGTACACACACCTGGTGAGAGAAATGGGGTGGTAGCTACAAGGAAGGTGTTTGTCTTTACCGGGCTTAGGTATGGATACAACAGTGACTTCACGCTAGCGTCTGGGAAACGTGTCCTCTGCCCAGGTGCGACTGTACATAAGAAGGAGAAAGTGTTTGCCTGCAAGAAAAAGGTTCTGCAACATCTGGATGGGAACATTGTCTGGCCCTGGGGTGGAGAATCGAGATGAAGTGAGAGCATGATCTAGCTCCATCATAGAAAAGGAAACAATGCAATACTCACGATTCTGAGAATAGAAGGGTATCACTCAAACCTCCTCCACTCATCTCCAATGGAGGAAGGTAGGGTGATAGTGGATAGAGCTCAAAATGTCCACAAATTGTGGCCCAAGGTGTTGGAGGTAGCAATAGGGTCCATACAACATAGTCTGTTATGGTCTTGCCAAAAATTGGGGAATAGACACTGGCCCCAGAGAGGAGTCAAAGGTTAGCCAACACAAAGGAAGAGGGACAGGAACTTAAAAGAACTAGTAAATGAAATCCAGCTAGCTTTTTTGCTCTCCCATTGAATGCGATGACACAGCACACACAGCTGTTTACAATGAATGCAGCTTGCCATTGTAGGACAACAGTTTAAAACATACAGAACCCGTCTTCATGCGCGAATTGCGCCACAGCATGCCTCAGTCCACCAAGGGACCATGACACAGTGAGGTAAAGATGAAGTGCAAGGAATGAAATATTCTGCAGAGGCAAGAATAATGTTGCTAAGGTAGTCTATCTGGTCATCAGAACTGCAGAAATAAAGTTCTTTGAAAGTCGCCAGGAAGGAGTAAAGCCTTCAGTTGGTCTTAGAAAGCTGCTATTTAGGTGTGCGCAGAGGCAGGGTAGGAGTCATCAAATGGCTAGCAGACAGGAAATGGTCACTTGAATACGTGTCAGAGAGAACGGTCCATTGGAGACAATGGGCAGCTGGGCAGTGCACAAGGAAAGGTCTAAATGGGAACAGGTGTGCATGGAGTCTGAAAGGAACATAGGTGCTCCTGTGTTAAGGCAGACTAGGTTACGTTGATTGAGCAGGTCAGCCAAGAAGGGTGCATTAAAGTCAATGAGAAGCAGAAAGGGGTGAGGGAGTTCCCCTAAGCTGGAGGAAGTCTGTCCTAGTGACACTGAATGACAGAGGTACACAAATGGTACAAAGGGAATAGATGAAATGAGGAAGGAAAATGCGGACTGCAAAGCTTGAAGCAGGGTAGTCTTGGACATGGTTTGTCTATGAATGTTATCCTGGATGAACAGCACGACTCCCCCACGAGATGGAATGTCGTCCTCAGGGGGAAGGTCAAAGTGGAACTGAAAGAAATGCCAGAGGTCAAAGCAGTATGCCAGAGGTCAAAGCAGTCATGAGGACACAATTTTGTTTCCTGAACGCAGGGAAGAAGTGGATGCTGTGATTCCAAGAGCAAACGCAACTCTTTTTTTTTTTTTTTAATCCAAGGCCTCAAATGTTCCATTGGAGGAAAGTCATGGCAAGGAAAGGGGAGGATGGAAAAAATGAAGGGGTGTCACCTCGATGGCTGCCAAGTGCCAGCCTTCGAAGACTCACTGCTTCCGGGGGCAGAGGGTGGAGGATCCTGCTCAATGAGATCGACAGAGCCATCGGCATTATCCTTCTGTCAGTCTGCAGAGTCCAAGGCAGAAAAACGGTAGGTGGTGTACACAGTCGACACAGAGGTCGGCCGAGTGAGGGTACCGTGTGGCAACACTGTTGAAGAGGATCTCCAAGTCAGCAAAGGAGAAGACAATTTGCCTTCTTGGAGCCTTTGCATGTGGCACATGATGATTCAGATGTCTGTTGACTAAAGGGACGTAAGAAGTTGTTGCGGAAGTATTCCTTCTGTCCTTTCTGGACGGCCAGTTGTGTAGCATGTGATTTCACCTTGTGAGACGGAAGTCTGGTGACTTGTTGCACAGCTGGAGGAGGAGGAAGAGGAGGAGACAGGGATGCTAACACGCCACAGGGCAATCTTACAACTGCAGTGTTTAATTTGAGATCGCATGTCTGTATGACCATATCCTTCGTGGAGTTAGATGTACCAAGAACAGTACTGTAAATGCCAGATGGTAAAATGCAGGGTTTCTGAGTAGCCAACAACTTGCAAGTAGCAGCGTGTGACACCTTTTCCCTTCACTCAGATCTCCTGGACAGCAGCTCATTGAAATACATGGGACAGCCTCAGGAAGAGGCTGCACAGTCACTACTATAACTGATGCAGTGAGGAGGATGAGGAGGCCATCACCCTTGTGAGCATCCCTACAACAGGTTACACACCTGGCCGGGTGTTGACAGGACATCTGGTTAAGATCGTAATTATGACACTGGTAGCAGCACATCGAATATGGAATGGTCGGACTGTGATAACTTCATAGCCTGCTTTGATCTTGGATGGAAGCACTTCACTGTGAAACATCAGAAATAGAGTGCGTGTGCGCACTACGGATGGATCTACCTTTTTCATCACCCGATGGACTGCAAGGACACACTGATCAGAGAAGTATGTTCGAATTTCTGCCTCTGTCAGACCATTGAGCAGCCTAGTGCAAATAATACCATGTGAAGAATTCAGTGTGTGAAGGGCCTCAATACGGATAGAATAGGCATGGAGGAGCGACACTGTGAGCAGTAGCTGTCCTTGAGAATCAGAAGTAGTCCCCAAAAGCAAAGCGCCATTCCATAAATGAGAGCAGGATTTCACAGGACCGGCAATTGCATCAACACTTTTCTGAATAATAAACAGATTTACTGTGGCGAAGAACTGACTGGCTTCAGTACGTGAGACCACGAGGAACCGTGGTGCAGCGCGATGGCTCTTTTAGAATGTGGAGAAGAGGTCTGGGACTGGCTCGTTGTGAGAGGAGGACTGCCCGTGTCTCCAATGGCGCGCCCCTTCTGCCCTTCTGACTGGGGGTCCCTCTCAGAGGGTGGGCACACCCACCTTAGATAATTGTTCACACCTCAGGTCACACCTCCTGAACACCTGACAGGGGGACCAATTTGCAAAGTAACAGTTCAGGCATTCACCCCTCCCTGGGCACGGCCTGTACCACTGGGTACGTGCGAACCCTATCTGTCGACCCAGGGCTGAGAATTAAGCGTTACCAAGTCTCCTGTTACACATCAGATGCATGGGACAGCCTTCAGGAGTGCACAGGGAGGAAGAAGAATAAGAGGAACATCAAACGCTGAAGTGGAGGAAGAACTAGAGAAGGGGAATGAAGAAAGAAATGAGGGAAAAAAAACAGTAGAGAGACTGTTCTGAAGTCAGGTTACTGAAAATGAAGAAAACATTCCAAGATACACCTCAAACATGTTCCCCAAGGGAGGGGAAAAAAGAATAAGAAGAGAATAGACACGCAGCATGGAAGGGAAATGACACTGCAATGGCGGGGCCCTGTGGTAGCCAACCACAAACCGGCCAAAGAGCAGTGATACACTGGAGGGGGGATCCTACACTTGAATGGCCTTCTTTAGTCCTTCCATTCTTTTCAGTAGTAAAGAATCATCTTTTAAGGCTTCTCTCTTTTATTGTCAAATCTACCAATTTCTGGTAAGTTGTGCATACTCCTTGATCCTTTTACAACTTCTCTAAAAATAGTACAGCACTTTTTTTCAGGATCCTTACTTGTTCTGGCTATTTACAACCTTCCCTTTTTCTGAAGATACTTTAGGAATGCACTACAACTCACTATATCACTCCCATAGGGACTGCGAAAACAAGATTAGGCTAATTACAGGGTGCACAGAGACATGTAAACAGTCATTCCTCCCGTGTGCCATACATGAGTGGAATACAAAGAAATCCTAATAACTGGTATAATGGGAAGCACCTTTGCCATGCACTTCGCAATGGTCAGCAGAGTTTGGATGCAAATGAGACCTGGATGCGCCAGAAGTTTTCATATAGATTACTTAACTACAAAACAAAATTAACAATGGAAAATCCAGGATGGATTGCTACTCACCATACAGAGGGGATGTTGAGTCACTGACAGGCACAACAAAGAGACTGCTATACATGTGAACTTTCGGCCAAATGGCCATCATCTACTGTAGAAAACACACACACACAGATATTCATGTGAGCACAGCTCACACACATGCCCACTTTATCTCTCCACTGAGACTGGACTGCGAACAACTGCACCAGGCGGGAGAAACAGTCTGGGCTGTGGGGGTAAGGAGGAGACTGGAGCAGGGAAGGGGACGGACAGTAGGGTAGGGATGGGGAGGTGCAGAGCAGCTTGTGGGAACAAGTACGGTTGGTGTGGGGACAGGGTAGGGCTGCTGGGTGCAGTCAGGAGGTTTGAGAAGAGGGGGGGGGGGCAAAAGGAGAGGGTGGGGCAAGAGAGACTAGTGGTTGCTTCAGTGCAACAGAAAGCTGTGTAGTTCTGGAGTGGGAGCAGTGAAAGGGATAAGAAGGTAAAGAACAGGGACCAGTGAAGGTTAAGGCCTTGGGGGTTACAGGAATGTAGAATATACTGCAGGAGAGTTCCCACCTGTGCAATTCAGAAAGGCTGCTGTTGGTAGAAAGGATCCAGATGGCACAGGCTGTGAAGCAGTAATCTGGGTGAAGCACACTGTCTTGGGCAGCATGTTCAGCAACTGGTTAGTCTGTCTTTTGGCCATAGTTTGCTGGTAGCCATTCATGCAGGCAGACAGTCTGCTGCTTGTCATGCCCACATAAAACACAGCTCAGCAGTTGCAGCTTAGCTTACAGATCACAGGACTGCTTTAACAGGTAGCCCTGCCTATGATGGAATAGGTAATGCTTGTGACTGGGCTGGAGTAGCTGGTGGTAGTGAAGCAATATATGGGACAGGTCTCGTTCTAGATCTGTTACAGAGATACGAGCCACAAGGTTGAGAGCGGGGGTAGAGTAGGGATGACAAGGATATAGCGTAGTTTCAGTGGGCGGCAGACTACCACTGTGGGAGGGGTGGGGAGGATCAACCCAGATTTTACACTACAAAACATTGTAAGGAACAGCTGTAACTGACCACTAAAAACACAGAAAATACGAAAAGGTAAGATATCAAAAAGATGGGATTGGAAAAGTTGAAAGAACCTGTCATTATTATGAGTTTCAATTGTGCCGACATCCGGTGATGCTGGAGCAATAAAGATTACATAATGAGACACTGAAAGTACTAGGCGACTTTTGCTATTTTGGACAGCAAAATAACTGGTTATCGCTGAAATAGAGATGATACAGAATGCAGACTTGCAATGGCAAGAAAAGTGATCCTGGGGAAAATTTTACAAGCAATTTAAACTAAGTGCAACCTTGTAGAAAAATAAAGGATACATGGGAAATGGTACAGAAAAGAAAACAAGCTTTTGAAAAGTGCAGTGCCACAAGAATGCTGACAATCACATGATGAGCAGTCTGGATAACTACTGAAGAGGTACTGGTTGAAACCAAGGAGAAAAAGACAATGTGAATAAAAGAAGGGATTGGGTTAATGGGACATATCCTGACACCAACAACTAGTTTAAGTTGTGGTCATGCAGAGAAGGTGAGACTACTGTGAAAAGCTGCATCAAAGTATAGTAGAGCTGGTAAAATTAGATCCTTCATAGATGCAGTGTGTTGGTGCAGCTGCTTCAAGCGTATTCTCCAATCGATCACACAACATGATTTTGTATACATTTCTATGGCAATACCACTGTGTTGTTGCAGCTCTATAGTTGACTTGTTTTTGCCTGAGACCATTTGAACTTCACAGTTGAAAGCTGGCAACACCACTGCCAACTGTCAGGGATCATCTCTCACCAACTGTGCTACTCTCTTCTGACTGAAGACAACATCTGACATTCTAAACTGTATAGAAATATAGGGAATGTATAAAGCAGACTTAGGGACACAATAAATGATGATCAAACATGCCTCACACCTAAAATATTTTCATTGTCACAAGCACTATTTACAATCATCCATGCAACACATTCATCAGTCTTGTGAGCAATAGAACAGCCACAATAATTATGGTATATATTAATGTTATCAGGTAGATGATGCATACCAACCTTGAATATTTTTGCATGATGTTTATGGTAATCTCTTACAAGAAATTCCAGCAAGGTCAACAACTTGTATTTTACTACTGCTTCAGGTAAATACTATAAATATAATTAATTTGGGGCCTATAACTAAATGTATATCTTATGATGTACACACCTATCAATTTACAGTATTTAAGAAGTGGATTTCTGCAGTTTCTTATGGTGCTGGGTTATCCCATATAACTTGCTCGTAGAGATTTACTTACCCCCTCTAGTTCAGGTCACAAAGCACAACAAACTATGAAGTGAAGGCAAGACCTTCTAGGTTATTATGCTGCATCAAGTTGTTCTTAAATTTCTTCTTACACATTCAATGTCATTGACCCCTCTGCTGGGATATTCAAGATTTTTTGGTGCTCTTGATAAAAATTCCAGCAGAGGGTCAAATTTAAGAAAAACACGACGAAGCCTAATAACTTAGAATGAATACTATAGCATGACAACAATCACAAAAGCTTGCAGATTTGCATAAAACTAAGTGCCTACAACTATTCTACACTACTACTTATTCAGGGACGGCAAATGCATTTTTTCTTATAGGTAATCTAGTTATTGAGGTAAATGAAGCCTTGAATGCAACAACTAATAAAGTTTGTGTTTAACAAACTGAAACGTGCCATAATCAAATAATAACTGCTCCCCAGGAGTGGGAGCCACAAAGATTATTATTTTGAATCAGTCATCACATGGCTCTCACCTACATCCACCACTATTGGGCTCAAGTAAACATACAGTTGTGCAATCTGCCACACTGGTGAACAGCAGGCAACTGGTTTCTGAGCATTTCATGACAGGTGACACTTTGACTTACCCAAAACCAATAAAATGTCATTATATGAACCTAATTGCTCAGTTGTTGGCTTGCAGCCATCTGCCAACACATTTAATGCATGCTACAGTAGTCCATTGATATATCATGTCTTTGACAGTCCCCTTGGTTTTGGGGTCGCAGATTACAGTCAATTTTCTATGTGAAGTGGATTACAGTATCACAACTGTGTACTACAGTGGAGACACACCTTAAATATCTCACCACTAACCAAGTTCAAGCACATACATCACAGCAATGACTGAGGAATATGTCCTTTTCCCACAGCTGATACTGAATACATTTTTATTTCTGACATTTTCAATAATATAAGTATTATAACTCGTTCAGAATAATAAAATGACATTCAGAATAATAAAGTGACAGAGCTAGTTGTTTATTAGACAGCATCTGTTGTAACAGCTAATCAGAGCACAAGTTTGGTCAAATCTATTATGTGCACTGTGCTACCTCATCTGCTGGTTATTCTTATATGCTTTTTCAGTGTGATATGGTTCTTATTTTTCCCAATGGCATGGAGCTTTACTGTATGGTTAACTGATGATGGCGTCCTTTTGGGAAAATATTCTGGAGGTAAAATAGTCCCCCATTCGGATCTCTGGGCGGGGACTACTCAGGAGGACGATGTCATCAGGAGAAAGAAACTGGCGTTCTACGGATCGGAGCGTGGAATGTCAGATTCCTTAATCGAGCTGGTAGGTTAGAAAATTTAAAACGGGAAATGGATAGGTTAAAGTTAGACATAGTGGGAATTAGTGAAGTTCTGTGGCAGCAGGAACAAGACTTTTGGTCAGGCGAATACAGGGTTATAAATACAAAATCAAATAGGGGTAATGCAGGAGTAGGTTTAATAATGAATAAAAAATAGGACTATGCGTAAGCTACTACAAACAGCATAGTGAAGGCATTAGTGTGGCCAAGATAGATACGAAGACTACGTCTACTACAGTAGTACAAGTTTATATGCCAACTAGCTCTGCAGATGAAGAAATTGAAGAAATGTATGATGAAACAAAAGAAATTATTCAGATAGTGAAGAGAGACGAAAATTTAATAGCTTTGGGTGACTGGAATTCCAAAGTAGGAAAAGGGAGAGAAGGAAACTTAGTACGTGAATATGGATTGGGGCTAAGAAATGAAAGAGGAAGCCGCCTGGTAGAATTCTGCACAGAGCACAACTTAATTATAGCTAACATTTGGTTCAAGAATCATAAAAGAAGGTTGCATACATGGAAGAAGCCTGCAGATACTGACAGGTTCATATAGATTATATAATGGTAAGACCGAGATTTAGGAACCAAGTTTTAAACTGTAAGACATTTCCAGGGGCAGATGTGGACTCTGACCACAATCTATTGGTTATGAACTGTAGATTAAAACTGAAGAAACTGCAAAAAGGTGGGAATTTAAGGAGATGGGACCTGGATGACCTGGATAAACTGAATAAAACCAGAGGTTTCACAGAGTTTCACGGAGAGCATAAGGGAACAACTGACAGGAATGGGGGAAAGAAATACAATAGAAGAAGAATGGGTAGCTTTGAGGGATGAAGTAGTGAAGGCAGCAGAGGATCAAGTAGGTAAAAAGACGAGGGCTAGTAGAAATCCTTGGGTAACAGAAGAAATATTGAATTTAATTGATGAAAGGAAAAAATATAAAAATGCAGTAAATGAAGCAGGCAAAAAGGAATACAAACGTCTCAAAAATGAGATCGACAGGAAGTGCAAAATGGCTAAGCAGAGATGGCTAGAGGACAAATGTAAGGATGTAGAAGCTTATCTCACTAGGGGTAAGATAGATACTGCCTACAGGAAAATTAAAGAGACCTTTGGAGAGAAGAGAACCACGTGTATGAATCTCAAGAGCTCAGATGGCAACCCAGTTCTAAGCAAAGAAGGGAAGGCAGAAAGGTGGAAGGAGTATATAGAAGGATAGAAGGTTTATACAAGGGCGATGTACTTGAGGACAATATTATGGAAATGGAAGAGGATGTAGATGAAGACGAAATAGGAGATAAGATACTGCGTGAAGAGTTTGACAGAGCACTGAAAGACCTGAGTCGAAACAAGGCCCGGGAGTAGACAACATTCCTTTGGAACTACTGACGGCCTTGGGAGTGCCAGTCCTGACAAAACTCTACTATCTGGTAAGCAAGATGTATGAGACAGGCGAAATACCCTCAGACTTCAAGAAGAATATAATAATTCCAATCCCAAAGAAAGCAGGTGCTGATAGATGTGAAAATTACCAAACTATCAGTTTAATTAGTCACAGCTGCAAAATACTAACGCGAGTTCTTTACAGACGAATGGAAAAACTGGTAGAAGCCGACGTCGGGGAAGATCAGTTTGCATTCCGTAGAAATACTGGAATAGGTGAGGCATACTGACCCTACCACTTATCTTAGAAAACAGATTAAGGAAAGGCAAACCTACGTTTCTAGCACTTGTAGACTTAGAGAAAGCTTTTGACAATGTTTACTGGAATCCTCTCTTTCAAATTCTGAAGGTGGCAGGGGTAAAATACAGGGAGCGAAAGGCTATTTACAATTTGTACAGAAACCAGATGGTAGTTATAAGAGGCAAGGGGCATGAAAGGGAAGCAGCGGTTGGGAAGGGAGTGAGACAGGGTTGTAGTCTATCCCCGATGTTATTCAATCTGTATATTGAGCAAGCAGTGAAGGAAACAAAAGAAAAATTCGGAGTAGGTATTAAAATCCATGGAGACGAAATAAAAACTTTGAGGTTTGCCGATGGCATTGTAATTCTGTCAGAGACAGCAAAGGACTTGGAAGAGTAGTTGAACGGAATGGACAGTGTCTTGAAAGGAGGATATAAGATGAACATCAACAAAAGCAAAACCAGGATAATGGAATGTAGTTGAATTAAGTCGCGTGAAGGTGAGGGAATCAGACTAGGAAATGAGTAAAGGAGTTTTGCTATTTGGGGAGCAAAATAACTGATGATGGTCGACGTAGAGAGGATATAAAATGTAGACTGGCAATGGCAAGGAAAGCGTTTCTGAAGAAGAAAAATTTGTTAACATCAAGTATAGATTTAAGTGTCAGGAAGTCGTTTCTGAAAGTATTTGTATGGAGTGTAGCCACGTATGGAAGTGAAACATGGACGATAACTAGTTTGGACAAGATGAGAATAGAAGACTTCGAAATGTGGTGCTATAGAAGAATGCTGAAGATTAGATGGGTAGGTCACATAACTAATGAGGAGGTATCGAACAGAATTGGGGAGAAGAAGAGCCTGTGGCACAACTTGACTAGAAGAAGGGATCGGTTGGTAGGACATGTTCTGAGGCATCAAGGGATCACAAATTTAGCATTGGAGGGCAGCGTGGAGGGTAAAAATCGTAGAGGGAGACCAAGAGATGAATACACTAAGCAGATTCAGAAGGATGTAGGTTGCAGTAGGTACTGGGAGATGAAGAAGCTTGCACAGGATAGAGTAGCATGGAGAGCTGCATCAAACCAGTCTCAGGACTGAAGACCACAACAGCAACAACAACGTTTCTTATATAGAATGTGTGGAGCTAACTGCATAATTGCTTGCAAAAGTGACAAGACTAATGTCATCATCTCCCCTCCTCCCCACAAATCATTTTTATCCAGGTATAGTTACGAACATACTGGAGCTCTTCATCAGACTTTTTCTTTGTCAATTTGATGCATACCGTGTGAATGAACAGTAGCACCTAAGATCAACAATTGCAAAATTACATCATAAACAGGTTACAGTGGATTGATTGACACAAGCTATGATCATACAAAGCTGAAATACACACAAGCTTCTTTCACAATGTATTAAATATAATTGTGCAAGATACTATTATGTATAAGTTCGATAAGTTGCAATCATGTATAGTCTATTTATGAGAAATGTCAACTTCTTCAAGGAAGCAGTGGGAAAAATTCCAGTTACAATAAAATAGTTACAAAATCCCTATACATTTTCTATTTTCCTATTCATTAATAAAACTGCATCTGCAACAAATGCAAGGAAATCATGCTGCTGAGTACTGAGAGAGAGAACACCTTATCAGGTAATGAAAAGTGTAGGCAGACAACAATAGTTCAAAAACCTGAACAAGTTTGTTATACAAATCCTCCTAGTCCAGTGCAAACATTCTCAGGAGATAATATTGGGATTAAATTGTATGGAAATTTGTTAGTTAACGCATACATAAATAGAATTTTGTTTCTTGGTAAGAATTATGTGGTAGTTATCAGTATTGCAGTACTTTACAAATTCTGCATTAATTTTCTGAACAAGAACGTCTAGGAAACTGTAAAAGATGCTTCACACAAGCCTATCATGATCAAGCACCTAATAAGTATTTCTTTCCAGTAGAAATACGAAGAACCACAAACATGGGTATATACTAAATCAAATCTTGTAAAACATTTACAGCTTGTGTCATTTAAATTCTTGAGCTAGTATGCAAATTCACAGGATGTAGCTTAACAATCCAATGAAGGCCATCATTTTAAAAGTAACAAAAGCTTTTGTTTCCTCGTCTCAAAGTTTCTAAAGCTGGGGCCTACAGGAGTCCAAAAAATAAACGTATTCAAAGTTTGGAAACCGTAGAATTACCTGCAATATGTACAGACGCCTACATACAGAATCTGAATAACATCTCAGCTAGTAGTGCGGGGACCAGTAGACCATTGTTTTGTAAAACAACATAATTATTTTTTTTACCAAATAAACTTGTGCCATTACTGCTGTGAATTATTACTTTTAATAAACAGTCTACAACCAAGTCTCAAAATCTACCAACACATAATTAAATTGCCAGGTTTCTGCTTTAAATCAAGATATAACTATCGCTACTAAACAGTGCTGCATTATACATCTTTTTTCAAAGTAAGTTTTCAATGGATGCGTATACCTTAACACAACCCCGACCTAGCTCTGCTTTGGCGGTTTCATTGCCTTTATGATCTATTAGATCTTCGCAATCCAAGAACTCCAGGGGGCTGTGAAAAGAGAAAAATAAGTACGACTCAAAATACAACCAACAGTCCAAAACAAGCAATTTAAGAACACATCTTACAGAAAAGAACAATTAACGTAGGGTCCGTATGGATTATATTCCACATTATTATGATTATTTTTCGTTTGGTTTGCTGCAATTGTTGTTAGCAAGCACAAGACTGAAGCAATACACAAAACATTCTTCATACTTTAAAGCGACCTGCCATAGACATCCTCCAACTATGACAAATTATAAGACAGAAAAAAAACAACCTTAACACCAAACCTAGTACACACTACCTCGCACCACACTGTTCAATATACACTAATCACTACCCAAACACTCATCAGTCATCTGTCACGTTTACCTCAGCGATTATGTATAAGCAATAAGCATGTAAACATTTCAAGGATGTTAATGCCTGTCGGAGAGTTTCCTACATAAAAACTTTGGCCCCAGATTTTGAATTTTAGTTTAGGCGGGTAAAGAGAGGGGCATTCCCGTCGTCCCAAGTAAGCGGACTTCCATTATCAATTAAGAAACCTTAGAATTGTACAAAAAGGGATCCGTGTTCACACAGGCAACAAAAGTATCGCCACTGCTAATGGCGAACTGCAGTTGCTTTGTAGTTGCATGTGTGAACTCCTAGTTTTCGGTGGCGCCATTTAAGAAGCGCAACTTTTGTCACGCCACAAAAAGTTGGACTTGGTTCTACTTTGTTGCGCCATTTTGCCTTCTCCACAATCGGATAACGTCATTCGACTGCTACCTCGCGGCAGGATTCAAACCTTTCTAGTGCGTATTCGTTCGTCGATGGTGCTTTTGCTTGTGCGTTTGCTATTAATATGTCTAAAAAGTGGTCAACAGCGACAATTATGAGATTCTTAGAAGTGTATCAAGAACTAGAATGCCTTTGGAACCACAAAAGCGAATCATACAAAGACAGAAATTTGAGAGATGCTACATTAAGTGAAATAGTAAACAGTATGCGTGAATATGTAACCTGGAATTGATGTAGCTACAACAAAATTAAAAATTCGAAGCATTCGAAATGCTTAAATGAATGAACATAAAAAAAGTACTGAAATCACTTAAGAGTGGTGGGTCTAAAGAACGTAATTATAAACGCAGTCTTGCTTGGTTTGATACTGAAGACTGGTTCTTAAAACATGTAGTCAAGACAAGAGAGACGAGAAACACTTTGGTAAGTAATATTTTACATTTATTATGTTTCCAAAATATATTATTTAGTAATATGTGCAGCCGTTTAATCAGCTGAGACAGGTGAAGCCATTTTGCAAACTGCGCAATTACGAAGAATTTGTGGCTTCCTATGTGAACGGTAGCTCACAGCGCCACTCCAGAATGACTTGACTTGTGGCGATACTTTCGTTGCTTGTGTGAACCCGGCTTTACACGAACTGCAAGGTGTCCAATGTTCTTCCACCGTTACTGAAATTACTTGTTGCAAAGCTTCCCAAATTTAAACAGCAGCTCAAACACTATCAATAGATAATTCTATTTATTTGGATGAAGAATATTTCAGTTCTGTTAACTGTAACTGATTTTTGTTTTAGTTAAAGCTGATGTACTCTTGCTCATTACGATAGTTTCTATATTTTGTATGTAGCTACTAAGATCTACCTTTATTTTAATTTTTTAAGTGTGATTTTGTCTGTACCTGTTAATGTGTATTTTCTCTTATACCTATATATTCTCTTGCAAGAGTTTTTTATGTGTTCCTTTTGTATAATCTGTAATAATCGGATGTACTACATCCATGCGAATGTCTCGTTGTATTGGATTTATGGGATCTAAATAAATAAATAAATAAAATTTCAAATGGCGGCATCAACACTGGTAGTCCAGTCACTCACGTCATGACACCGTGAAAGTTTTGACAGGTGACGTCATACGGTCGCTATTGATCACGTAACCCCCAAGATTAATCCCTTCCAACACATGGCCATGCACAGATATCCGTATTTCATTTGATCGTCGTATTGTTGGTTGATATCAATTGTTTGTTGCTCGTTATTTGTTACGAACTGTTTCGTTTCGTTATTTCTTTTGCTGAAATTCATAATTTTATAACAAAAGACGAAAGACTAATAGAAGCAATGAGGCAGCAGTTTGAAATGTAGTACAGTACATGATCACATGAAATTACTAAATCCGAAAACTAAGTTGACATTGCCGGGAGTGACCATAAAGGAATTTCCCATATATAGTCCTTCCCATCAGATACCGCGCCAAGTGTTAGCACGGATAATAGTCCTGCACTCCATTTACAGAGTAAATTTTTATACATACCGGCACTGTATATTTCCCAATGAAATAGGTTGCAATATGGCTGCACATTGAAGTGAAAAAAGTACTGTAGGTAGAATGCAGTTGATTAGTAAATGGAATTTATTTATACATTGTCACATATTCTTGTTGTTTCTTAAAGAAATGGGCTGAAACTTGTAGAGACTGCAACAGTGACAAACTGCTTTTTTGTGAAGTATAAATCAAGTGATGTCCCCCACCCCCACCACCACCATCGAACTTGCATTCAAGTTAGCTCTTCCAAACACCTGTGTTGAGAATGCTACTTCAACAGCTTTCAAGCTGCCGAAAAGTGAAATTATTCGTAAACGAGTCGCACAGCATTTGGAGGACATTAAGTTCACTCAGTAACACTTGTGGGTGACATTAGGCTCACCTCAGTGACAATTTTCTGTGACGCCACTACGACGTATACATCCCCAGTTTCGACCATTTAGGATGTCTGACGACTTTCGTCTCAGTATCTAGTCTGAGTGTAGTGTGCCTTCCAAAGCACAAAGCTCACATATTGTATACTTACTTCCATAACTTAATGAGTTCGAAGTAATGTGACTGGTTAATGTAATCAGTAGCTAATTACTTCCAAGCATGAAAGAATAACTAACCAGAATATATTCATTTCAGAAATGCCACCTGCAAATGCAGAATCATTGTGTATGTCTCATAAGTATTAATAAATGGAATTGTACACATTGTGCACCAGTGGGTAAATCACATCTTGTTCAAGTTGACCTGTTTATTGACTTTGCTGTAATTCACATGATGATTCATTTCACACCCATACACACAACATTATGTTGTCTAGTTACATATACAAAGCTAAACATGCTTTTCAAACCTGAATAATAAATATGTTATTATCTAATACACTTCAAAAAAGATTGTAAACATGGAGCATAGTTGTGACCACAGTAACCTATTTCTGCTAACAAATTAAAGCAGCAACTCATTATCTTCAACTAGTTAGTACACGCACTGCAATTTTGTAAATTATTGCTACTTCTTCTTTCTTAGAAAGTAAGGACCTACTAACTTCATACTCATTATTTTCATATGCATTTTCTTATACATTTTCTGTAAATGCACTTTAATTGAAGATGTTTGGAAAAGAAGGCTCCTAAAACATCCAGCTCGTAAATTCTCTTTTATACATTATAGACAGTATAGACTAAGTTATCTTTTAACTCTTTTTCAAATGTATCAGTCTTTTCTAGGCTCTTTAATCGAGTGGTAGCAAGTTTATTTTACCAGATGATCAACATGTTTCGAATGTTTGTTGGTATTTGTGTGTTTTATGCTTATTCTGTAAATTACACTGGGCAACAATAAAAATGTTTTGGGCTCAAATATAGTAAATTTACATGTATTTCCATCTGCTGAATTCAAAATCATCATAAAAATGACAGATTAGCTCTTCTTTTGAAGATAAAGTGACATTTTATTTTTTAGATAGAAGAATTTAAGTTTGGGGAAACTTTTTTGGGTGTTGGCACACCTGTCAAATAACAAAACACAAATGCTCTTCAGCTGCTTGTAAGTCATAAACATAGATAATGTTGCTGTGACTATGAATTACATGTAGTTTATACTCAAATTAATGCAAAATTTCTGGTTTTTTTAGTATATAATTTGTAAAAATGGTACGAAAATGTGTAAATATGCTAAATAACATTTGTGATATTTGTGATGCAATGACATTATCCTCACAGAAACGCAATCTGACGCCTCTTGTAAATACTTCCTATCAGTATTATTTTGGTATGAAAGTAGGGGACCAGGACAAGCCTTGGACTCCGCCTATATGTTGCAACACATATTCAGTTACACTGCAAGTATGGCTGAAAAAGAAGAAACGATCTATTTTGCTGTGCCTAAGATTTGGCGGGAACCTACAAACCATACAGATGACTGCTCTTTCTGCCTGATTCCACCTATAAAGGCAGGATTGTCTATTAAGAAAACAAGAACAGTTCAGTACCCGAATCTTCCATCTGTTATTCGACCCATGCCACATTTGGATAGTTTACAAGTTCCTACTCCATCCGAAAATGTGTCTTTGAAGTAGAAAATGAAGACAGTGTGGCACAAGAAGAACCAGACAAGACTTCCACATACCATGACCCTGATTTTGAGGGAAAAGATGATAAACCGCACAGACTGAGTCAAGTGGAATTGAGTGATCTCATCACAGACCTTGGCCTGTCAAATGACAATGCAGAAATTCTTGGGTCTCGACTACAGCAATGTAATCTTCTCCAAAGTGATGTGAGAATCCCACAGTACAGAAAACGTCACATGGAACTGCTTCCCTTTTGAAGAAGAAAAATAATCTTGTTGTTTCTGCCACATTAATGGCTTGATGAAATCTTTGAATTTGAACCATGATCCAACTGAATGAAGGCTATTCATAGACTCCTCCAAGCTTAGTTTGAAAGCTGTGTTACTTCACAACAGGAACCGTCTTTCAGCTATTCCTGTTGGTCATGTTGTTCACACGAAGGAGACATAAGCAAATATGACAACACTCTTGGACTCAAATATCATGAACACAAATGGAAAATCTGTGGTGATCTAAAAGTCATTGCCATACTCTTAGGAATGCAACTGGGTTACACAAAGCATTGCTGCTTCTTATGTAGGTGGGAGAGTAGAGATAGGAAACTGCACTATATTAAAGAAGACTGGCCTGCGAGAAAAATGTCGTTGCCAAGCTTCTTGTGGACCCAAGAGGCGTTCTTCTTACACCCCTGCATATCAAGCTGATGTTTGATGAAAAACTTTGTCAAAGCTACAAACCGAGAAGGACGGGCCTTTAAGTACATAATAGAGAAATCTTCGAAATTAAGTAATGAAGTAGTTAAGGAAGTCATTTTTGTTGGACCACAAATAAGATAACTTGTAAAGGATCCTGCATCTGACTAAGTTTTGGAGAGGAAAGAAAAGAAAGCTTGGGAATCCTTCAAGGGTGTTGTTAATGGATTTTTAGCAACAAAAGGGATGACAACTACAAGCATTTGGTGACAGTGCTCCGGCAAAAATACCATGACTTTAGATGCAACATATCCCTTAAGATCCATTTTCTCCACTCCCACCTAGAATTTTTTTCCTCTTAGTTGTGGAGCTGTTAGTGATGAACATGGTGAGAGATTCCATCAGGACATTTCTGTTATGGAACAAAGATATCAGGGCCATTGGAATGAAGTAACGCTTGCGGATTACTGTTGGTCTTTGTGTAGGGATTCTGCGGAACACCATTACAAGAGGCAAGCTAAAGGACAACGAAGTCAATAGGCTACCACATGATTCTCTTCAGACACGACCATCTGCGAAGTATTTTTCCAGCAATTTAGAACTCATAGCATGTAATTACCAGTTAAAAAAATCAAATGCACCTTCATTGTTATTAGCATGTATGTAATTAAAATGTATCCTTTTCTCTCAATCCATTAATATGTAATACTTCCACATTATGTATATAATAGAAACTAGAGCTAATAAAAATATTTCACTGTCATATTTGTTTTTCTCAACCCAAAATTAGTAGGAATTGCCTCAGGAAGTGCTCGAAACATTCAAAAATTATTTTTTTATGCCCAGTGTTATTGACAAGACAACTTACTTCTTTGAGAGACCAGTCTTATATATACAGAACATTAAATATTAAAGAACAAACTTTTCTTAAATTAATGAGAACGTCACACAGCCTTTTAGAAAGGTGAAGGTAAAAAAACGTAGCAGTATTTCAACCAGTGGAGAAACTACAATCTACTTCTTAATGGGAAAGCTCTACCACTACCCCCATTGAGGATTCTAGAAATATGTGCCTCTGTTTTTGTTTTAGAGCTCCTGGAGGTTTTAACTGCATATATATATATATATATATATATATATATATATATATATATATATATATATATATATATATATATATATATGTGTGTGTGTGTGTGTGTGTGTGTGTGTGTGTGTGTGTGTGTGTATATATATATATATATATATATATATATATATATATATATAGGACTTATGTCATAATTTAAAACCTATACATCGTAATTTAAAACCTATCCGCTATGATATTCAACTAAGTGGAGAAATCCAATATAGCTTCTCTGAATTCTTGGAACTTTATGTGACCTCGAAAGTCGATAGACAATCACAATAGTTGAAACCATGGAGGTAAGAAAAAAGTGGTCCCCACTCTGACGCACCAGAAATCGCGCTGTAGCCATCGCAGAAGGCCTGATTTTTGTAACAGAAGATGTATAATGGGGCCACTCACACTGAAGCAGCTGACTGTTGTGCAGTGCTGCCATGGTTTCCCAATGGTGCAGCATTTCCTGCTGCGCCATGCACTTGTCCTTCATGCACACACAACTACATATTTCTCAAGCGACTTTAAGGAGACCGTTTGGCTAAAAAATGTGACAGTTTCGCATGTTAGTGTCTGACACCACTACTTGAATAGTTATGATATCTCAAATTTAAGTAACCCATTCATCGAGTGTGTATTGAAAAATATAACAGCTATCTACTTTAGGTATGGTGCACTTTGAGCTATATATTGTGAAAGATATGTAGCTAACGTATTGAAGTTAGGTTTAAGGCAGAAAGCAGTGACATCTGTTCCCAGTCTAGACTAAATACGTTTTTTAAAGTGGAGGTATGCTACACTGGACTAAGATTGTGCTACACACATATATAGCATGGATACATTTTTCTATACGACAGATAATTCATCTCTTTGCCTGCAGTGTGAAAGCTTTATTCACAAATCAGTGTTTAGTGTTACTTGTACCGATATATTAATTGCAATTTTAAGAAAGACTTAAATAGTGTTCTACATATTTACATCTACATATCTACATATATACTCTGCTAGCCACCACGCAGTGTGCGGCGGAGGGCACTATTCGCGCCAAAATCACATTTCCCCACCCTCTGTTCCAATCGCAGGAGGGAAAAACGACTGTCTGAACGCCTCAGTATGAGCCCTAATTTCCCTTATCTTTGAATGGTGATCATGGCGTGATTTGAAAGTTGGTGGTAATAATATATGCTCTACATCTTCAGCGAAGTTCGGATTTTGGAATTTAGTGAGCAGCCCCTTCCGTTAAACATGTCGTCTATCTGCAAGTGTGTCCCATTTCAAACTTTCTATGAGATTTGTAACGCTCTTGCGATGGCTAAATCTACCAGTCACGAATCTCGCCGCTCTTCTTTGGACCTTCTCAATCTCTTGAATCAGACCCAACTGGTAAGGGTCCCATACAGACCAACAATACTCTAAGACTCGACGAACTAAAGTACTATAAGCAATTTCATTTGTTGAAGAACTGCATCGCTTCAGGATTCTACCAATAAACCGCAATCTAGTGTTCGCCTTACCCATTACTTGTGTAATCTGATCGTTCCGTTTGAGATCATTTCAAATATTCACACCAAGATACTTGACTCATGTTACCGCTTCCAAAGACCGGGAATTTATTTTCTCCCCTTACATTAATGGGGATTTTCGCCTTGTTATACGCAGTAGGTTACACTTACTAATATTGAGGGACAACTGCCAGTCATTACACCACACATTTATTTTCTGCAAATCCTCATTGATTTGTTCACAATTTTCGTGTGACACTACTTTCCTGTAGACTACAGTATCATGCCATTGTCAATACCACCAACCTGATCGTTCATGTAAATCTTAAAAAGCAGCGGACCTATTACGCTCCCCTGGGGCACACCTCAAGTTGCGCTTGTTTCTGTTGAAGTCGCCCATTCACGACGACATACTGCTCCCTGTCTGTTAGAAAACTTTATATCCAACCCCATATGTCGTTGGACAGATTGGAAGCACGCACTTTTTGGATTAAGCGACAGTGCGGAACTGAGTCGAATGCCTTTCGAAAGTTGAGAAATATGGCATCAACCAGGGAGCTGGAATCTACAGCTTGTTGTGTATCATGCTCTAAGATGGACAACTGTGTCTCACATGACCACTGTTTTCTAAAACCGTGCTGGTTATTGCAGATGAGTTTCTCAGAGTCTAGAAAGGTCATTATGTCTGAACACAAAATATGTTCCATGATTCTACAACAAATTGATGTCAGTGAAATTGGCCAGTAATTATGTGCATCCGATTTTCTGCCCTTTTCATAGAGTGCTATGACCTGGGCCTTCCAGTCCCATGGAACTTTCTGCTGTTCCAATGATCTCTGATAGATGATGAATTATGGCTCTGAGCATTATGGGACTTAACATCTGTGGTCATCAGTCCCCTAGAACTTAGAACTACTTAAACCTAACTAACCTAAAGACATCATACACATCCATGCCCGAGGCAGGATTTGAACCTAGGACCGTAGCAGTTCCGGACTGCGCACCTTGATACGCTAGACCACCATGGCCGGCCGGATGATGGATTAGAATGGTGCTATATTTGTAGCATAGTCAATATAAAATATTACTGGGATAACGTTTGGGCCAGATGCCTTCCTGGCGTCTAAGGATCTTAACCGTTTTATAATCCCAGATACACTAAACTTTATGTCAGCCATCCTTGCGTTTTTGGGGTTATTTTTAGAATCTGCAGATAAAATATTGCTTTCAAATTCGTTAAAATAATCTCTCATTGAACTTTTGACAGCTGTTTTCATGTTGCATAATACTTGTTTGTCAGTGAGGCAGTGACTACATTTAAAACGACTGTGCGAAACTCTCTGCTTTCTCAGCATCTTCCTAATATGTTTATTGAACCAAGGTGGATCCTTTCCCTCCCCTACGTTTTTGCTAGGCACATATCTCTCTAGCAGTTGGTGGACAATACCTTTAAATTCCGACCAAAGATGCCCAATACCTTTGTGTCCCACAGTGAATGCTTAGAGCTGACTATGAAGATATTCGTTAATGACACTTTTATTTGCTTTCCCAAACAAGAAAACTCTACGCTGTTTATTTGGTTTTTTTGCAACTTCGACTGACATAGAAGACACAATGACATTATGGTCGCTAATACCTTCTTCTAGAATAACTTCCTCAAAAAAATCAGGTCTGTTTGTTGCCAAGATATCTAATACGTTCTGTTTGTCGCCAAGATATCTAATATGTTCCCATCTCGAGTTGGTTTTCTAACCGATAGCTCAAGGTTGGATGTTGAGAGCGGTCTTAGAACAACTTCACATGAATCTGTGCTTCTGCCCCCTGTGATAAACGTGTAATTTTCCCAGTCAATGGAGGGCAGATTAAAGTCTCCACCTATAGTTAATGGATAATTTGAATATTTATTTGCTATGTACTGAAACATTCTGCGACGTTTGTTGTGTATGCTGGTGGTCTATAAAAAAATCCTAGTACAATGGTCACTTCTTGTCTGATTGACAGCTTTATACAGATTATTTCACAGTCAGAGCCAATATCGATCTCAACTGTATTTAAACAGCATTTAACTTCAATGAACCAACAACCTCCCATAGCATCAGTCCTACCCTTCCTACACACTGTCCAATCTGAGTTCAAAATTTCACTGCTATTTATGCCTGGTTTCAACCAGCTTTCGATACCTAACACAATATTGGCATTGCTACTGTTTATTTCTGCGAGTGACTTGGGAATCTTGCTACAGATACTTCGATAAATTACTAACTCGAGATTCAGCGTATTTAAACTCTTTGGAATGACGTGTTTAGGTGCATTAACGATTTTTACAGTTGGCACACCCACATCAGAGAAATGAAATGGTAATTTTTCAAGTCAACAGTTTGATTCCCGTGGGGAGGAACCTAATCTAAAGGACCCCCATGTGCACACCACAACTACTGTGCTACCCATGTAGCTGCTTCCTGTGTGTAGTACACCTCTCATCTATCGAGGGGCGTCCTACAGCCATCCACCCCATAGCATAGGTCGAAGAATGTACAACCAGTTTCATCATAGAGTCGACATAGCCTTTGGTATAGATTCTCCACTCGACTCCAACCCAGAGGATCCTGGTCCACCCTGAGTACGATGCTGCTTATCACCAGCTTGGCTTTAACTCATCGAGAGATGGAGACCGCCTTCGCCAACTTAGCCAGCCGTCAAAAGGACCCAAGGATTTCCTCGGAACCCCAACGACTGTCATCGTTGGTTCTGACATTTACAGCAATCTTCAGCTGTATGCACCCAGCACACTCGATAGCCATCGGAAGATCCTCTTCCACAGCCTGGACAAGGCCCACTGGCAAGCACACCAAGTGAACGTGGGACTTCTTCCCTGCCCTAGCCGCTATGTTTCTGAGGGGCTACGTGACCCTGCCTAACGTTGGAGCTCCCAATAACTAACGAACACCTATCCCCACGTGCCTGTGCAGACCTTGCTGAAGGAGCAACCAGTATCCTGGCAGAACGTGCATTCTGATCCGGCTCAGTCTCCCCCCCCCCCCCCCCCAAGCACCTGTTAGCAGAGTGCATGGGATTTGGCAGGAGCCTGCATCCTCCATGCAGCCTTTGGCTTGAGGCTTGAGACCTCGACACAGTCTGCCACCCACACTGAGGCGAGAGTGGGTCAGCCGGCTCAGTTGCACCTGAGGTCGGCTCAGTGACAGAGAGCTGTGACGTCCACCCCTACATGTCTAGCACAGCAAAGGCTGCCCCAGGAGCCCCAACCCCACTGCACCTCAAGGTGGCACTGTGGAGCAAGTTGACAGTGGTCAAGAAGGCTTCCAGCTGAGTTTAGACTGTGGTCAACTCCACCTGCATCCGCACACTACAGACACATTCTCTCAGCGTCTATGTAATATGTGATTTACTATAAGAAACTTAAGGAAACATACTGCCACAAAAGGTTAACAGCTACACTCTAGTTGGCAGAAAGGATACTCAACAATGAAAAACAATATAAATGTGTGATAGAAGCTAGATCTGTTGCTTATTTTCCTGCTAGGGGCTATCTAGTGAATACTATAGAAAAAACAGTGACCTACAGTACACTGCTAGTAACTATTAAAGAATTAAACGGTAACCTACGGTAAGCTACACCTACTGATTATCCTTCGTATTTATAATGTCAACAAACGTTTACGTACACGCGAAAATGACCTAATAAAACTATAAAAACTGTTACCTTAAATGTATCGAGTCTAAATGAAACTAATAAACGTAAATACTGAGAATTGTACACTGACGGATGCAGGTACAAAACAAACCTCAAGCTAACAAAAGGAGTTCAGAATGAAAAGCACAAATACGAATTCTGCTTTATAGGAACCGATGGGCTTACAGTACACGATCACAACAAGCTAAGGAATTTAAGCAGATTGCGAGGTGAGTTTTAGCTTTCTGCTAACTACACCGTATGTAAGAAGGGCTCAGAAGTTGTATTATAACACTGACTTACTCAGATATTGTAGAGTAACACTAATTTACCACGTATTTTACGTTTGCTCGCAGGTTGCGCTAGTCAAACGTATACAAGTGAGGCTAGAATTCACTGTCAGTATCACTTATCCTAATAAAACGCATACAAATTGCTACCTTCAATGTATCGAGACTAAATGACACTAATAAACGTGAATACTGAGTATTGTACACTAACTTAAACTGAGTAATCCTCCTATTTATAATGTAAACGAACGTTTACATACACGCGAAAAATGACCTAATAAAACGCATAAAAACTGCTACCTTCAATGTATCGAGTCTAAATGACACTAATAAACGTAAATACAGAGTACTATACACTGACGTAGCTGTTAATCCCCCGTATTTAACGTCAGTTAAGAATGTAAACAAACATAGCGTACACGCAAAACTGACATAAACAGAAACTTCGCTTTTCCTATTCAGACGCAAATACGAGGGTCGGTCAAAAAGTAATGCCTCCCATTTTTTTTCTACTTAAAAAAATTAATTAAAGTGAAAAATTTGAATTTGGCGCCATTCCTCAAACCTTCTTCTGCAATCCACTGCAGTAGTAACTTTCTGTGTCAACAGGTGGCAGCACAGCAGAAGTTTGTAAGATGGCCGACATCGATGTTCGTTTGAGACAGCGTTGTTTGATTGAATTCTTGAATGCAGAAGGTGAAACGCCCATACGCATTCATGAAAGACTGAAGAAGGTGTATGGTGTTGTGACAGTGGATGTCAGCACTGTTAGACGATGGGTTCGTCGTTGTAAGGAAGCTGAAGGGCAAACACCGTTGACTGACGAAAAGCGGAGCGGCAGGCCGGTGAGCGCAGTGACTCCACACAACATTCAGCAAGTTGATGACATCATTCGTGGTGACCGTCGGGTGACTGCAGATGAAGTGTGTCGCATTATTTCTCTTAGTAAAGGCAGTGTGATCACGATTATTAAACAATTGGGGTACTCAAAAGTTTGTGCACGGTGGGTTCCAAGAATGTTAACCGATCAGAATAAAGAGGCAAGGAAAACAATAGCCTCCCAACACTTGCAGCGCTTCCGTTTGGAGGGAGATGAGTTTCTGAAAAAAATTGTGACCGGGGACGAAACATGGGTGCATTTTTTTTGAACCTGAATCAAAGAGGCAGTCAATGGAGTGGCGTCACACAAGCTCGCCGAGGAAGAAAAAATTCAAAACTGTGCGATCGGCAGGGAAAGTTATGGCAACAGTTTTCTGGGATACAGAGGGTGTGATTCTGGTTGATTTTTTGGAGCAGGGATGCACAATAAATTCTGTTCAATACGTCACAACCCTCAAAAAACTTAAAGCACGTCTTCAGCGAGTTCGCCCAACAAAATCAATGGCAGATGTTCTTCTTTTGCATGACAATGCAAGACCACACACCAGTCGTCACACCTCTGACGAGATTGTCAAAACTGGATGGGAAGTTTTGCCTCATCCCCCATACAGCCCTGACCTGGCACCATCAGACTTCCATCTGTTCGGGCCACTAAAAGAAGCTCATCGTGGGATTCATTTTGAAGATGAGGAGGCCGTCAAAACATCCGTGCGTCAATGGCTTAGGAAGCAGAGCTGTGATTTTTACCATGCTGGGATACATGCCCTTGTTCAAAGATGGGCCAAAACTGTAGAGATGGGCGGAGATTACATTGAAAAATGACAAAATGATCCTCAATGTTGTGGTTTTCAACCTATGTAATTGCATTTAAATTTCCTGACAATTAAACGTAGAAAAAAAAATAGGAGGCATTACTTTTTGACTGACCCTCGTAAAAACTGAAAACCTTCAATTTATCTAGTCTACCTGTCACTAATGCACGTAAATACTATGGAATATACAGCAAAATCAATTCATTACTAGCTAAATTACTTATATCGTAACATAGCAAGCGAAAAGCGCTCGTAGCCGGCGTCAGGGCTGCATGTTCTGTACATGCATGTCTAATCTGAAAGGGGAAAGTAATATTAAATGACTTGAAAGTGTAGAATGGTTTCTTTTTTATTTATTTTACTTACAAAAGATCATTTCAATATTCGACTAAGTGACAGAATAGAAATTTAAGATGACATTATGTGATGACTAGTGATTTTTTTAATGGCTATTGATTCACACTAACATGTATTCTGTTTAGGATGTTTCCAACAAGATTCCAAGTAGAAGTAAAATAATCACAGGTCGTTCAGAGGCAAATTAAAAACAGTTTTACATTTTGATATGGTATTCCTCACACTGAAAGAGCGGCACGCCTAAGATTTTTGTAACACATGGCATGCAGTGGGACTGCCAACACTGATGTGAATGTCCGCCAGGCAGCTCCACCTTGGTGCTGCAGTGTTGCCTTGATGCCCTTTGTTTGCTGCAGACCGTATTTTCTGCTGCTCCGCCTCAGAACTGCGACATATAGTGCATCTACTCACGTCCTTATGACATGCACAGAGAAAATTATGGAAGCAGTGAAGCATTTTCTTACTCCGTTCAATATATAGTACAGAAACTACAAAATTGAAAGGAGACTGATGATATTTGCAATGTAGCGCTGAATGAATAGGGAAACAACAGCAGTAAATGAAAATATAAGTGCAAGATTTGGTTTGGAAGAATCTTCAGTAATTTGAGAAATATCTGGAAACGTCTGTCAGGAAGCAAAACAAATATTATGGCCAAATAATAATCATTTCTTATGTACAAGTCTTGTCAAGCACACAAATTTATAATTTAAAAACCAGCCTCACTTGTAATAATTTTGTTCCTAATTTTAAAATGTTACATAAGTACCACATGTAACATGAAAAGAGAAAGATATTAACTTTCGTTGTATTAGAAATAGAATGAAAGTATAGATGACTAATGTTTTCTCTTTTGTTACAAAGATGCAGCCATGTGTCACTTGCCTGTAAACTGCCTCACTTGAAATGATCATTATATACGTAGTGCAAACTGTTAATATTAAGTAGAATCAACTAATTAACTGAATTCGAAACAAAGTTTCCAGTGCTCAAAACCAGTGATTGAAAAATGATAAAATGTACTAAGCATAAAAAGTAATACAAATAGCATATAACACAGAAATTCTTGAAAAACGAAGTCCATAGAATTTTCAAGGAGTAAATATTTTCAACGGTAAGTACCTGATTGTTTAAATAATTTACCAAATTTCTCTAACTGCAAATGTTGCTGTGGTAGCACATCAACTGCTATATTCTGAATTTCTGAAGGCTTGCTATTATCGATCCTAGTTCCAACATTTCATTTATCTCCTGTTCCACCTGTACCTAGTATGTCACCAGGATGGGGTATGACTTAATGAAGGATGTCTGGTGTTTCTGAAACGAAAATTGAAGAACAAAAACTTTATTTTACCAAGCATGTCTGAAAATATGTGCGTGTGTCCCTAAGAATTTGTAATAATCTCATTCAATCGGCCTCTGAAGTTCCAACACCAGTAATGCTCCAATTCGATATATCAGCAAAGACTGAATCTCTTCTGTGCTTGTGACATGGGATCACTAACACAGGTAACGAGGACCTCCATTCCAGATCACCGTTTGGATCGAATGTGAAGCTTCAAACTGCTCACTTCAGACTTATTATTAAAAACACATGCATCATATACAAACTTCCCAGAGCCTCCCTCTAGTTTCAATGTCATGATTCCTCCACCCAAGTCGATCACTGCATGATGGAAAAACATAAAGTCAGTTCCCGAAATAACATCCATATTCATCAGGGAAACTATCAAAAAATGAAATTCAAACACACTTCCCTGGCATTCAAAAACAATACCAACCTGCTTTCGAATTTCAACAATCTTCCCATGAATTGTTCCCCTCATCTTTGTTCCTCACGAAAGAAAAGTTGGCCAATCTCCTTCTTCCCCACACTTCTGAACCATCGCCTCATTAACAATCATCAAGCGATTCCCAGTGTCCAGAACACTTGTAGAGTGGCAACATCCTAATCAAGATCATTATCATTGTACTAAGAGCTGGAATCTTCTTATTTTTAGTCTCCCAGAACAGTTTCTGTCTTACATGCCCCCTTGGAACATACCACACATCACACTTTCTCACTATGGTACGCTCAGTAACAATGTACTCTTTATCTGACAACTGTCATTGCGGTGCCCATTGTCTCTCATCTGGTGGACTACAATGTGGTTCAGCTGGTCTAATTTAAATACCAGCTGATGGAGTTACATTCCTGTTGTTGCTACCATGCTCCTCACAGAAACGATCCTGGTTCCTGGAACTGGTTTCATATCAGTGTTGTCCATTACCACAGTCACACCTATAGTTTCTTCTGTCGCCGTATTGATCATTTCCATTATTGCAGATCGAATTATTTTGATACAGCTGGTGACAGTTGTTATACTGGTCATGCCACTGCATGCAATCCTGTCTCCTTTTGTTGCTGTATTCACAGTTGTTGTCATGTGTGCATGGCTGTAATAACCTTGGGCATCTTGTGTGCTGATTTCTTACCCATATTGTATTCTAGTCCCTAAAGCAAAGTTCTAAAAATTTCGATATCATTTTTACCTCCACCACCTGGAAGAGTGTGGCGAGGACGTATTGACAGTTTCGTAATACAGATATGGACGAGCTCTGCTGGTATAGACATATTGTACAGAAACTGGTTACACTGTAAGACTGCGTTCAACGCGTGTACAGAACTCGTGAAGCAGACTGGTTAAGGTTTGGTAGCATGATGTTACTACATTTCACTCGATCATGCCCTACCTCCGACCAGTAGGCCACAAAAGCGCATAGTAAGATTCATGAACGGCAGCACAATCTCATGCAAACGATTTCACTGTAATGGCAGATACACTTTCTAAATATCTGCACATGAACTCCATTTCACATGCACTCAGACAGGCAATAGGACCTGAAATTGTTCCAGCCAAGCCCTGTGATCGATACTGCTGGAAATGTACCTGAAAACTTCGAAATTCCTCCTTACGAGAAAGGGCTTGTAGTCGAAGCGCAGCATATCACTCCATGGAGAATGGAAGCGAAAATTTTGCTTTTCTCGCTCCTACCTTCTATTGCCTATAGTCAAAATCGTCTTCAGGCCCTGAGTCTTAATCATATCTATTGCACTATCCTTTCTCGCTAATGCGACTCGTTCTATTTTGCAATCACGGCGGCCCTCAAAATGACATACCCACGCGTTCAACTCATTCGTGACGCCCCTATGCCTCCTGCTTATTTCATACTGGCCCTGTTGAAATTTTAAAAGGAACCTCCACCTCTGGACTCTGTCTTGGTAAGATTCGTTATGCTCTCTGTGACGTTTGCAATCTCGTCTTTCACCTTTAAATTTTCCTCTTCGATGTTTAATTTCAAAACGCTCCTCCAGCACAAGGATGGCCACACTATTACTCTCTACTTTTCCCTTAACTGAGGTGGTGTCCACTCTACCTGCACTAGCTACCAAGGTCAGCAACATTTTGCACTTTGCACTCTTGGCCGCACTTACCCCTTTCCAGCCAGTCTCTATGCACCTTGATCTCCTTGCTCAAGCCTACCTGCTCCCTTTCTATGGTACCGAGATACTGCTGTACACTTTCCAACCTAGCCTTTAGATCGACTGTGATTTGCGTCCTAATATCTACTGCCAGACGGATAAATTTAGCTTGAACTTCTTTTATATTTTACTGGAACCTTGTGTTGTCTGCAGTCAAATCTTCGCTAACCTTAGCAATCTGGGCTCCCAAATCCTACATGAATTAGGCCAAATCCGCCAAGCACAATCGCTGTTTGTGACTACGCTTGCTGTTGATTCTGCCATAACTTCGTTACCACTCTGAGAAGTCAGTACTCTATTTAGATAATCAGAAGCTATTTATGGGCCCTGCCACACACCTTCTGAGATTAGAATTGCCAAAGCGCCACTGAAATTCAGATCATAATTTGCTCTGACTGCCCTATACGGGTTCCACATCTGAAACCTCTCGGTGAGCCATGTATTCTCGATCTTATTGCACGTAGAACTGCGTAAAACACACAGAATGAGAGAAAAAAATCCTAAGCATAAAACTTTTTCCTGAAACTACAGTTTAATAATGCGAGTAAATCTCCACATGTGATCTAGGGTATAAAAGGAAACGAAAAATATTCAAACACAATATAAAGTTCAAGAAAAATAGTCACACGTAATTTACACGAAAAAACCCACTCAACAAAAAGTGCAACAGGAAACCCCCCAATAAAACACACAAATGCACCCACAGAAATAACTGAATGTTGAGTGAAACTGAAAGACAACACAGAAGTTGTGACATCCTACAGAAACTAACTACTCTTTACTAGAGTCTCTAGAAAGACCAAAAATCATAAAAGATTACTTGTTTAAATTCAAGATATTTGCCTGTACACTGAAAAGCCAAAAAACTGGTACAATACGGTGTAGCACCCCTGTGAGCACGCATAAGTGCCGCAACATGACGTGGAATTGACTCAACTAATGTCGAAGTAGTGCTGGAGGGAATTAAGACCAAGAATTCTACAGCGCAGTCCACATATGCGCAAGAGTACGAGTGGGTAGAGATCTCTTCTGAACAGCTGATTGCAAGGCATCCCAGATATGCTCAATATTGTCCATTTCTGGGGAGTTCGGTGGCCATCAGAAGTGTTTAAACTCAGAAGAGTGTTCCTGCAGCTACTCTGTATTAATTCTGGACATGTGGGGTGTCGCATTGTCCTGCTGGAATTGTCCAGATCCGTCGGAATGCACAATGGACATGAATGGATGCAGGTGATCAGACAGGACACTAAAGAACATGTCACCTGTCAGAGGCGTATCTAGATGTATCAGCGGTACTGTATCACTCCAACTGCACGTGCCCCACACCATTACAGAGCCTCCACCAGCATGAAATGTCCCTTGCTGACATGCAGGCCCCTTGGATTCATGAAATTGTCTCCATTCACATCTATTCGCTCGATACGATTTGAAACGAGTCTTGTCCGACCAGGTACTATGTTTCCAGCCATCAACAGTTCAATGGCGGTGTTGATGGGCCCAGGCGAGGCATAAAGCTTTATGTCATGCACCCGTCAAGGGTACACAAGTGAGCCTTCAGCTCTGAAAGGCCACATCGAAGATTTTCGTTGATTGGTTCGCATGCTGACACTTGTTGATGTCCCAGCATTGAAATCTGCTGCAGTTTTCGGAAGGGTTGCACTTCTGTCACGTTGAACGATTCTCTTCAGTTGTCGTTGGTCCCGTTCCTGCAGGATCTTTTTCTGGCCGCAGCGATGTCGGAGATTTTATGTTTTACTCGATTCATGTTACACTTGTGAAATGGATGTGTGGGGAAATCCCTACTTCACTACTACCTTGGAGATACTGTGTCCCTTGATCGTGTGCCGGCTATAACATCACGCTGAAAGTCACTTAAATCTTGAAACTTGCTGGAAGATTAAAACTGTGTGCCGGACCGAGACTTGAACTTGGGACCTTTGCCTTTTGCGGGCAAGTACTCTACCAACTGAGCTACCCAAGCACTACTCATGCCCTGTCCTCACAGCTTTACTTCCTCCAGTATCTCGTCTCCTAACTTCGAAACTTAGCAGAAGCTCTTCTGTGAACCTTGCAGGACTAGCACTCCTGAAAGAAAGTATATTGCGGAGACATGGCTTAGCCACAGCCTGGTGGAGGTTTCCAGAATGAGATTTTCACTCTGCAGCGGAGTGTGCGCGGATATGAAACTTCCTAGCAGATTAAAACTATGTGCTGGACCGAGACTCGAACGCTGGACCTTTGCCTTTCGCAGGCAAGCGCTCTACCAACTGAGCTACCCAAGCACGACTCACGCCCTGTCCTCACAGCTTTACTTCCGGCAATACCTCGTCTCCTACCTTCCAAACTTTACAGAAGTTCTCCCAGCAGGAACATCAGTGAAACTCAATTAAAGTTGGGCTGAACATTTATTGTATCCAGAAATTTAGATAGAAAACCATGAAAGATTTACTTAAGGACATAATGGTTGCTAGTGTCTTGTTTTGTGAGCAACTGGACAAAAAAATTAACCAACTACCTTGCCTCCTAGGTTCATGAATTATTCAAATTTCGTGAAATATGGGTTTTCTGAGAGGCAGGTGTCATACACAAAGTTCTACATTACACTAACACAATACAGAGGAAAGGAAAAGAAACTAGGAATGTTAAAACAACAACACCATCACATATAGTCGGCAAAAAGGCGTGTATACGACATGAAATGTGATTTTGAATCGAATGAGTGACCCTTTAATTAAGATGAGTACACATTCCCCAAATGGACCAGGGAAAACCATATATCCAAACACGTTAACATGCAAAATGGACTGCCAGAACTTCACAATTCCGAAAGCAATAAAAGTAGCAAACAAGAAATCGCAAGTATAGAAGAACACTGCAATACTGTAAAAATCACAATTTCAAGTACACACTACCCACATCCTGTGGCACAGTCACAAAAAGCACTCACACAGAAAAATAAATCACGAAAAATTACGAATGGTCAGAAATGCTCATACAGATCAGAAACAGCTCACATGGGGATAGAGTTTAATTTAAATACCACTGATAAACGAAGGAACTGAAGAACGATGAGCTGAGGGGCTGTGATCCAAGTCACCTAATGCAAGACAAAATATTATATTTAGTCACACCAGAAAATTACTGCAAGGTAAATACAAAAAAAAAGAACAGGCTCAGAGAACTAAACCATACATGAGCACATGGGATTGAACAGACAAAGGTATACACACAAAATGGGTAGAAGTTGCAGAATAAAATGAAAATAACGAAAAAGAAGAATTGAAAATACAAGGGTACACCCACATTTACACTGAGAAAACAAGAATATTAGCTGAAACCACTCATAGTTCATCCACCACGTTTTCCACCTTCCTAAGTTCTGGCTGAGTTAATTAACTGTCTATAAAAACCAAATAATTGCAAAATATTATTGCCAGCACTCCCTGTAATGAATATACTATAGATATGATTACCAAGGAGTAAAGCTGTATAAGAAGTCTGTTAATACTTCAGCCAGATTGAAACTTATACAATCTTAGTCACTATACTAAAGCTAATGGAGACTGGCTCTCAAAAAGAGCCTCACTCACCAAAGTCCCAGGAATGAGAGAAGAAGACCCTAGCAAACTCAAGTTCTACATAGGTAGCAGAAATGGTTTTCTCTACACTTTCCACGCAGTGTTAACTTGAGCACAATAGCGTTTCGACCACAAGAGACCAAATCTCTTTGTCTCAGTCTAAGTCTGCACAGTAGTTGGCTAAACTTCCACAGCAGAATATGGAAATTTTTTCCACAACTAAACATCATGGCACGTAATACACAGGTACATCGATTCACTTTGTCGTTCGAAAGAAGGAGAGGAATTCGAAAGAAACGTAGGTATACAGAACAGTGGTGTGGAAGTTAGATGAAACAGAGACACTTAATGAATTTACATGTATTTGTCTAAGATAGATACAAAACAGACATGATTGTGGAAAATGTGTGAAACTGTGGCTGATAAGGACACACTCAGCTACTGACCCTTCATCCCAACATGAGTTACAAAATGCAACAAAAGTGTAAGGTGTTGAAGATATGGAAAATGTAGTTAATTCGGATAGAATCTTATGAAATGGCTCATGTAGAGTCCTTTCAACATACGGACTGGCAGGCAGAGCATGAAAATCACCATATGCTGTGTACACCACATGCAATAGGGCTACCTGTGTCTGACCACGATCATAATGAAGGATGGGAAAGGGCACTTATACCTCATTGGCCAGTGTGGGAACATCTGACTTAGGAATGTAACATACTTTGCGTAACACTGTCACTCATGTAACGTTCTGGTATAGTTGAAGTGTATCTAATATTTGAAGAAGTTGATGGAAGAACATTTTATAGCATTGTAATTCCAGAAGCTGAACTCAGTAAATTAAATATTACGCAGTTCTAAGTAAGAAAAGTAGAGTCTTTTAAACTTCTACCAAGTGTTTTGATGATAAACTTCATCTAATCCTAAAAGTAGAACTTTACAGCTACAATATTGTGTGCCTCTTAGAATTTTACAAAAAGTGGGTATTTGAAGCAACGAACTACTGAAACATGTGCGACTTTAACCTGCCAAATATAGACTGGGATATCTATGGATTCATTGTGTATGGTACAGACAGTCATGCGAAATACTTTTGAACACATTTCCTGAAAATTGCCTTGAGCAGCTAGCACAGAAGCCCACACGTAATGGAAACGTCTTAGACATTGTAGCTACAAATAGGCTGGGCCTTATCGGCAATATCAGTATAGAAACTAGGATTAGCGATGATGATGTCATTATGGCAACCATGATTACGAAAGTTAACAAATCAGTCAAGAAAGCAAGGAGATTGTTTCTGAAATACAGAGCAGATAAGCTGTTATTAACGTCTCATGTAGACAATGAAGTTGCATCGCTTAGTTCCAGTAAGATAAACGTAGAAGAATTATGGACAACGTTTAAGCCGACTTTTAATCGCAGTCAAGAGTTATGTGCCTAGTAAATGGCAGAAAGATGGAAAAAACCCACAATGGTTTAATAACGAAATTTGGAGGATGCTGAGGAAGCATAGACTGTTGCACTCTCGGTTTAAAAGGCAACACATAAATGAGTACAAGCAAAGGTTGTTAGAGATTCGTGCGCCTGTGAAAAGATCTATGAGGGAAACGTACTATAACTACCACCACCATACCTTAGTAAAGATCTGGAAGAGAACCCACAAAACGTCCGGTCATATGTAAAATAGCTAAGCAGGTCTAAGGATTCCTTTCAGTACCAGTCTGGTATGGTCGTTGAAAATAGCAAAACGGAATCTGAAGTTTTAAATTCCACATTCAATAAATCGTTCACACAGGAGAATCGTACAAATATACTGTCATTTGACCATTGGACATACTCACATATGGGCGACATAGTATTAAGTATATGTGGTGTAGAGAAACAACCGAAAGATCTGAAAGCAAATAAATCACCAGGTCCAGATGGAATCCCAGTTCGGTTTCCATAAAGAGTATTCTACAGTTTTGGCCCTTACCTAGCTTGCAATTATAAAGAAGCTCTCGCCAAGCTCAAAGTCCCAAGTGACTGGAAAAAAGCGCAGTTGGCTCCAAGTATGTAGCAAGGTGAAGGAACGGACCTGCGAAATTACAAACCAATATCCATAACTTCCGTATGCTGTGGAATTCTCTCACATATTCTCAGTACGAATACAATAAACCTTCTGCAGACTGAGAAGCTTATATCCATGAATCAGCATATGGTTTTAGTAAACATCGCTTGTTGCGAAACTCAGCGCACCTCTTTCTCACATGATATACTGAGGACTATGGATGAAAGGCAAGTAGCAGACTCCATGTTTCTAGATTCCCAGAAAACATTTGACATGGTGCCCCACTGCCGACTGTTAACTAAGGTATGAGCATATGGAATAATTTCTCAGATATGTGAGTGACTTGAAGACTTCTTAAATATTAGAACCCACTACGTTGTCCTCGACGAATGTTCATCAGAGACAAGGGTATCTTCAGGAGTGCCCCAGGGAAATGTGACAAGACCGTTGTTGTTCTCTATGTACATAAATGCTTTTGCTGACAGGGTGCGCAGCAATTTGCGGTTGTTTGCTGATAATGCTGTCATGTATGGTAATGTGTCGAGGATGAGTACGAATAGGAAGATACAAGGTGATATAGACAAAATTGCCAGTTGGTGTTATGAATGGCAGCTAGCCCTAAATGTGGAAAAATGAGTAGGAAGATCAAACCCATACTGTTCGGATACTGTATTACTAGTGTCCAACTTGACACAGTCAAATAGTTTAAATATCTGGGCATAACTTTGCAAAGCGATATGAGGTGGATCGAGCATGTGAGAACTGTGGTAGGGAAAGCGAATGGCCGCCTTGCAAAGCGATATGAGGTGGAACGAGCATGTGAGAACTGTGGTAGGGAAAGCGAGTGGTCGCCTTCGATTTACTAGATAATTTTAGGAAAGAGTGGTTCACCTGTAAAGGAGACTGCATATAGGATGTTGGTGCTACCTATTCTTGAGTGCTGCTCTTGTGTTTGGAATATGTGCCAGTTTGGACTGAAGGAATACATCGAAGCAATTCGGAGGCGGGATGCTAGATTTGTTACCAATAGGTTCAAACAACATGTAAGTGTTACAGAGATGCTTTGGGAACTCATATGAGAGTCCTTGGAGGGAAGGCGGCCTTATTTTCGAGACATACTATTCAGATAACTTAGAGAACCGGCATTTGAAGCTGATTGCCAAATGATTCTACTGCCGCCAACATGCATTGCACCTAAGGACCACAAAGGTAATATACAAGAAATTAGAACTCATACAGAGGCATACGGACGATCGTTTTTCCCTTGTTCTATTTGCTAGTAGAGCAGGAAAGGAAATGACTAGCAGTGGTAGAGAGTACCCTCCACCACGCATCATAAGGTAACTAGCGGAGTGTCTATGTAGATGTAGCTGTACGTATTATTCACAGTAATAGCCTTTTTATAGTTTTACATAACCTTTCCAAGTTTCGAAATAATATTTAAACATTTAATTTTATATAAATATATGGTGCAATCTTTTTGTTAGCGGCTCATGGTATACACCAGGCTCTCTGTTGGTGAGGTTAAAATGCTAAAAAGTCTAACAACCCAATTGTGGCATTCACAGAATGAAATGGCATAAAAATACAATGTGTCCTCATCTTACTTTAAAATCGACGACTTCTGTCTGTGGCCATCGCATCTCTCATCACACACTGCACCAGGCCACTTCCTTATGATGTGCTATAGGCTTATGCATAAGTGTCAACCACGCACTTGGAGGTTACTTCAGATCAGCAGTATTGCTGTGTGCAAAGAGTATTTCTATAAAACTGGAAATTGATGTCTCTAACAATAAAGTTAAAACCATGTGGGACATAATAAAAAGGAAAATAGGTAAAATCCCTGCTGCAACAAACACCATAGAAATTAAAACAAATGATACCATTCATGAAAATGTTGAAATAATTATTGACATTTTTAACAACCACTTTTTGGAATCAGCAGCCCAAACTGGAAAAATATGTTCTGTTAATGATATCTAGTTATCCTTTCAAAAAGCTGCTAATAAAAAAACCAAGCAGATTAATAATGTCTCCTGTCATAGTACATGAAACTGAGATTTTAATTAGAGAGATGAAAAGCAAGAATTCGGTTGGCATTGATGGTATCTCTACAAGATTACTGAAGGAATACTACTGTATAAGCCAATATGCAAAATTCGGAGCCATATATTCAATGAATCCATCCAGCATGGGATTGTTCCTGAGAGATTAAAGTATGCTATTGTCAAACCTCTCTTTAAAAAATGTGATAAAACTGACAGTACCAACTATCAGCCTCTCTCCCTTTTAACAACTTTATCTAAAATTCTTGAAAAATTGGTTCACAAAAGACTTATTGACCACCTCATTCATTATAAGGTATTAAACAGTAGCCAGTTCGGATTACAGCAGGGTGTATCAACAGAAAAAGCTATTTTCCCCTTCAACCATCAAATCTTAGAGTTTTTAATAATAAATTATCTCCTATTGTTATCTTCTGTGATCTTTCTATGACCTTTGATAGTGTTAACCATGAAATCCTCTTAGCAAAGGCTGAATATTACGGTATAAGTGGATCAGATAGCTTATGGATTAAACCCTACCTAACTGGAAGAAGCAGAAGGTCATTTTGAACGACTCTAAGTGACACTCTGTGTCATCTAGTTTGGCTCTATTGGGTGTGGTGTTCCTCAGGGCTCTGTGCTTGGTCCCCTTCTCTTCCTCATCTTTATCTGTGACCTTCCCTTGTGTGCTAGCTTTAAAAATATTTTACTCTTTTTGCTGATGACACCTTTAATGAATTACTTAATTCGTTTGAAAATAATCGGTTATCACTAAATGTTAAGAAGATCCTGCTTGTTCATTTCCAAGTAAGTAAAAACAAAGTGGAGAATCAATGTATTAAATATAATGTTAGTGTCTTACACCCCAGGTTCGACCCCCAATGTGGCCGTGCGGTTCTAGGCGCCTCAGTCTGGAACCGCGCGACCACTACGGTCGCAGGTTCGAAACATGCCTCAGGCATGTATGTGTGTGATGTCCTTAGGTTAGTTAGGTTTAAGTAGTTCTAAGTTCTAGGGGACTGATGACCTTAGAAGTTAAGTCCCATAGTGCTCAGAGCCATTTGAACCATTTTGAACAACCCAAGTTCTTGGGTGTACACACTGAAAGCAATCTTAAATGGTTTGAAACTTATTTTACAAGTTCTCAAAAACTCACCTCAGCAACATTCGCTATTCATATTATTTCCACTGTCTGTGACCAAGACACCAGAAAAACTCCTTATTACGCTTGTAGAAACATTTTTAGAAAATTAGGGACACTGACAACTACACGTCAATATATCTATTCCCTGTTATGTTTCATTGGTAAAAATGAGCAACTAACAAAACCAATGATTCATACCATACCCACAATACCAGGAGGATGATGAACCTCCATTATGAATTGGAAAGCCGTCGTATTATACAAAAAGGAGTCCATTACATGAGCTGCAACGTGTTCAGTGCTCTCACACCATCACTGAAATCACTTGTCCATGGGCTTCTAGAATTTAAACAACAGCTCAAAACCTATCTAATAGATAATTCCTTTTATTTTGTATAAGAATATTGCAGATTTGTTAAAACAATTTGATTTTTCTGTTAATTAATTCTGACATAATCTTGTACATTACGATATTTGGAATAATTTTTAACATTTCTATGTCTTTTATGAAGCTATTAAGATCTACCTTTGATTTAACTTTATTAAATGTAATTCTTTCTATAGTATTAACGTTTCTTTGCCTTACACCTAAATGTCCTTTTGCAAGAGGGTTTTTATGCATACCTCTTGTATAATTTGTAATAATCTGACATGTTCTATATCAATGCAAATGTCTCATTGTATTGCATCTATAAGATGTAAATAAATAAATAAAAATAAATTAATTAATTAATGTGACATATAATTACTTTGAAAGATGATAAAACTCTTCTATCCAGGCATATTGATACAGAAAATTGGGAAACAAAAGCCAGATTGAAAGGAAATAAGTAATGTTATCTATAGCACTGTTGAAATAAATTTGCATAATAACACCGCTGAAACACTTTGTTTAAATTATAAAAATAAAGGATATCAAAATTTGCAATGATTGCATAATAGAAATCATTGCATGTGCACAATTCCTTGACATAATAATTCATAAAAATATAAATTTATGTAGGTTCATAAAATATACAGGGTGGTCCATTGATAGTGACCGGGCCAAATATCTCACGAAATAAGCATCAAACGAAAAAACTACAAAGAACGAAACTCGTCTAGCTTGAAGGGGAAAACCAAATGGCGCTACGGTCGGCCCACTTGATGGCGCTGCCATAGGTCAAACGGATATCATCTACGTTTTTTTAGAAATAGGAACCCCCATTTTTTATTACATATTCGTGTAGTATGTAAAGAAATATGAATGTTCTAGTTGGACGACTTTTTCGCTTTGTGATAGATGGCACTGTAATAGTCACAAACGTGTAAGTACGTTTTATCATGTAACATTCCTCCAGTGCGGACGGTATTTGCTTCGTGACACATTACTTGTGTTAAAATATACCGTTTTCCAAATGCGGATAAGGTTCATATCGTGTTGATGTATGGCTATTGTGATAAAAATGCCCAACGAGCGTGAGCTATGTGTGCTGCTCGGTGTGCTGGACGACATCGTCCAAGTGGCCGGACCGTTCGCCGGATAATTACGTTATTTAAGGTAACAGGAAGTGTTCAGCCACATGTGAAACATCAACCACGACCTTCAACAAATGATGATGACCAAGTAAGTGATTTAGCTGCTGTCGCGCCTAATCCGCACATCAGTAGCAGACAAATTGCGCGAGAAGCGGGAATCTCAAAAACTTCGGGTTGAGAATGCTACATCAACATCAATTGCATCCGTACCATATTTCTATGCACCAGGAATTGCATGGCGACGACTTTGAATGTCGTGTACAGTTCTGCCACTGGGCACAAGAGAAATGACGGGACGATGGCATATTTTTTGCACGCGTTCTATTTAGCGACCATGCGTCATTCACCAACAACGGTAACGTAAACCGGAATAATATGCACTATTGGGCAACGGAAAATCCATGATGGCTGCGACAGGTGGAACATCAGCGACCTTGGCGGCTTAATGTATAGTGCAACATTATGGGAGTAAGGATAATTGGCCCCCATTTTATCGATGGCAATCTAAATGGTGCAATGTATGCTGATTTCCTACGTAATGTTCTATCGGTGTTACTACAAAATGTGTCACTTCGTGACAGAATGGCGATGTACTTCCAACATGATGGATGTTTGTCACATAGCTCGCGTGCAGTTGAAGCGGTACTAAATAGCATATTTCGTGACAGGTAGATTGGTCATCGAAGCACCATACCATGGCCAGTCGCAGGTTCGAATCCTGCCTCAGGCATGGATGTGTGTGATGTCCTTAGGTTAGTTAGGTTTAAGTAGTTCTAAGTTCTAGGGGACTGATGACCACAGCAGTTGAGTCCCATAGTGCTCAGAGCCATTTGAACCATTTTTTGAACCATGGCCAGCACGTTCACCGGATCTGACGTCCCCAGATTTTTTTCTGTGGGGAAAGTTTAAGGATATTTGCTATCGTGATCCACCGACAACCTCTGACAAGATGCATCAGTGCATTGTCAATGCATATGCGAACATTACGAAAGGTGAACTACTCGTTGTTGAGAGGAATGTCGTTACAAGTACTGCCAAATGCATTGAGGCTGACAGACATCATTTTGAGCATTTATGCATTAATGTGGTATTTACAAGTAATCACGCTGTAACAGCAAGCGTTCTCAGAAATGATAAATTCGCAAAGGTACATGTATCACATTGGAACAACCGAAATAAAATGTTCAAACGTACCTACCTTCTGTGTTTTAATTTAAAAATCCTAATCGTTACCAACTGTTCGTCTAAAATTGTGATCCATATCTTTGTGACTATTACAGCGCCATCTGTCACAAAGCGAAGAAAGTGGTCCAACTAAAACAGTCATATTTATTTACGTACTACACGAATATGAAATAAAAAATGGGGGTTCCTATTCTAAAAAAAAGCAGTTGATATCTGTTTGACCTATGGCAGCGCCATCTAGCTGGCCAACAATAGCAACATCTGGTTTCCTCCTTCAAGCTAGACAAGTTTCGACCTTTGTAGTTTTTTCGTGTGATGCTTATTTCGTGAGATATTTGGTCTGGTCACGATCAATGGACCACCTTGTATAAGTGAAACGCTCAGCTCGAACCTTTATTTGAGGCATATATCAGCTACCTAAAAGACAAAAGTATTATATAGGTGGTATAATATACAGTAATTTATACTAGATTGAGTAATGGCAGCATTCTGTGGAGAGAGATCTTGAGAACAAATACAAACAGACTACATAAATTGCCTAAAAGAACAATAAGAATGGTAATCTTAATTGAAGAGACTCTTGTAGCCCAGCATTTAAGGAACTTCAAATACTTCCCTTAACAAGTATATACCTGTATAGTTGGACAAAATTCATAATTGTCCCGGACACTCTAAGTATTGAGAAACAATGAACTGTGACACAAGAAAATGGAATATATTAAATAAATTCAGACACAGCACCATGGAATTCAAATATAGAACCAAAAGCCCTAAATGACTCCCTTAAACTTAAGAGGGATATTCTTTAAACAAAACTTTCTTGGGACAAAGCGATTTCTATAGTATAAGTGATTTTATGCATACTACAATGTAAGGCAAATAATAATTTAGCGAAGTGCACAAAATAAGGTACAAGTTACATAAACAAAAAATAAGTTCCTCTTTTTTTAAATAAAAGAGGAAAGAAACCTTTCAGACTATTTGGAATTGTATATGCATATAGCATATATGATAAAAGCAAAATTTTAATTCATGGAATATAGACATTGATGCATATTACTAATGTATATGATTATACCTCCCAATCGTATTTTAAAGTGATTTTGTATATATGTGTAGCTATATTTTAAATGTATTTAATGTCCTATACTATTACGTTAAACTCTCCAAGGAGAAATAAATAAATGAGTAGCATTTCTTTCATATTTCGACCACACTGCAACAAGATAATAGTACCTTAATTAGTTTATAAAATTAATTGTTGCTCACATGATACGTTTTGGAACATGTGCATCAGTTGCATTTTATATGATGGGACATACCTACCCCAGAAGTGCATATGTGTGCTCTTCCATGTAGGCAGCTACCTCACATGCCCAAGAATTCTGTAACTGCATCAACATCCATGTGAGTACAGTGCAGTTCACACTTAAGTACCTGGTACGTGGTTCTTCAAGCCACCTTCTGACTTTTCCTCTGCAATTTGTAACACTGTATGAGTAAGGTGGCGCAGTCGTTAGCACACTGGACTCACATTTGGGAGAACGACGATTCAAACTCACATCTGACTATCCTGATCTAGGCTTTCCATGAGTTCCCTAAATCGCTTCAGATAAATGCTGAGTTTGTTCACTGAAAGTGCAAGGTCGACTTCCTTCTCTATCCTTCAATAATCTGATGGGACCGATGATCTCGCTGTTTGGTCTCTTCCCCCCCCCCCCCCCCCCCAAATCATCCATCCATCTAACAGCGCATGGGAAAAATAAATGCTGGAATCTTTCTGCACTAACTTGTATTACTTTTATTTTATTGCAATGACTATTTCAGCCTGTGTACTTGATCGAAATTTAACAGATTTCTTTTTGTACGCATGAGGATGAACTAACACTTTACATTATTCGGAAACAATTAACATTTTTTGCACATGTACAAACGAACAGACATCATTGATAACCTCGAGCCGTCTAGAACGAAAGTAGAATTATATATTAATACCTTCAGCTGCTGACGGCCGTTGATATATATCAACGGGGACTGGTGAAAATGTGTTCCCCGACTGGGACTCGAACAAGGGATCTCCTGTTTACATGGCAGACGCTCTATCCGTCTGAGCCACCGAGGGCACAGAGGATAGTGCGACTGCATGGACTATCTCGCGCCCGCCTCCTGCGAGACCCACATTCTCACCTTATATGTCCACACACTACGTACATAGTGCCCCTACCCAACACACTGATTACTCGTGGAAGACATTCGTTCTGAAATTGGTTATGGTCTTCTGATGCTATAATAGATGGTAAATGACAGCATCACCTATAAACAATATTAGAGGGCTGTTCAGATTGTCTCCTAAACTACTTATTTATGTTAGGAACACCAGAAAGCATATAACACTTCCTTGGGGAACGCCAGGTATCACTTATGTTGTACTCAATGATTTTGCATCGATTACAACTACAGTGCGAGTGACTGTTACGTTATTGGGGAAGTGCCATTTTCCATTTCTGTAGCAGAATCTAGCTACGAAAGACTGTCAATGTGCCTTCATATGAGTTACCAGTCTACGTGAGTCTTAAGGGATTATAGAACATCGACCATTTTAACCTGAAAAAAATTTTCTTACTTTTTTCCGAAACTGATTTTAACGAGACGTTCTTTGAGTGTCTCTAATTAAATTTTTTTAGGGCTTCTGTGGCACGTTAGTGCCTCAAACCATTTTGTGATCATTTATGCTTCAACTGCGGCATTATTTAAAAGAATGAAATTAATTTTGTCGCCCGTGTTGGTTTTACTGTCCTGTTATTTACTATCTATGAGACACTGTGGTACTAGTGTAATTTTCTGTTGTTGCAAGGTATTAGGAGTAGTCCTTTTGACAAGAGACTTCAGATCGAATCCTGAATTACGAACTCTCTTGCTCTCAGTATCAGTATGTTCAACTAAAAGTACTTGTAATCGGTCCTCATATATTGTTCAAATACAAATTCTTCATATAAACTTAAATCATCAATTCGTCTATTTCAAATTTCTCACTCCAGACATGCTTATTACGCAAAAACTATCTATAGCAGTCAGGAGAAACAGGAGATATTTGGAAACTATTCCATCCTCTCTCTCTATTCCCTTCTCCCTGTCTCACTCTCTCCCTATTCTGCAGCATGAAAACAGTTATAGGTAAGCTAATGAACGAAAATGATTTGTTGCATTGTTGTGAGATGACTTGTGTGCGAAGAAACCAGTAGGTTCATTACACTTAAGGGGCATGTCATAGTTTTCGTCGTTGGGCAGCTAGAGATAATCGAGAAGACGGGATGTAATGTTGCACTTGGAATAGAAAGTGAAGTTATATTAATGTTATTGCCGCTGTTAATTGAAAGCTACGAAACTATTTTACGTTTATCGGAACGCCATCTATCGACACAAGTATGTAACTTGAACAACGCCATATTGAGCGAATGTTTTGCGTGAAGTTTAGGTTTTGTGTCTCACATGAGCGCAAAATTGTTTTGCTCAACGTATTGATTTGTGTGATTTAGACTGTTTAAATTTGGTTCAAAGAGTAAGAGAATGAGCTGCTCGGACTCTAAGAAATCGAAAAAAAGAAAGAGCATTAAAAGTGGAAACATGGGTGACGTTCTTGGTAAAGAATGTGGACAAAGTGGAAAGGAGGAACTTAAGCAAAATGATCAGCCGGGAAATGTCAGAGAGGAAGCGGACGGAGCACCGAGTGTGGACGATAGTTCTACGGGACAGAGAAATAATGTTGAAGCGACTAAACGCATCCCCGAACCAAAGGTAAGTTATTGTGCTGCTGATATGAAACGTAATTGTTAAGCTTGTAGCTGTCAATGCAGAGTGTACTGGTTTACTTAACGCCAAGTAAGTTGTAATATTTTATTGAAAAATGTTTATTTAGAGTCGTCGTTGACATAATTTTAAAGCTTGATACTTGACATTTGCATTTCGTGTGTGAGCTGCCCTTGCTACGCTATTTTGACATGTATCTCTAACTTACTAGTGGGTAGGTCATATAGATACTAGTTATCATTACCATGAACCAGCATGGTATCTTAAGAGTATAATAAATCTGATGTAATTTTCTGTATTCAGTGATCTGGAAATTTGTTAGTGATAGCGATTAAGTTTCTTTCCAACTACGGATGGGTCTTGATGCCACTGCTTTTCAGTGTTGTCTAATGTGAAGCAGTAGGCCTGCAATGTAGAAGTTGTGAAGCAATGTATCCGTGTGTTATGTAGGCGTAAGAATTAAATACTTATTACTATCTCACAGTGAATTGTGTTTCTTGTATTGCAGTTTGTAACCGCACATAAATATTTGACATATATTGTACTCCTTTTTTATATAGGCTGTGCATTGTTGTAGTAATTGACTTTATGATATGTGTAAATAAATAATTATGTTAGTTATTGTAGTTGTCCTGTCCAATTAAACAGCTCTTAATTTTACATTAAAATTTTCTTTTGTAACTGAAGTGATTTGAATAAGGAAATAAAGAAAAAATATTTGTATTCTCAGGTTTTGGAGTTCCAGATAGTAAGTAGCCTATTCATATGTTTTGTTCTTGTTGGTAGCTTCAATGAAAAGCTATTTTGCATTAGTATTACCACCTTCTGAACAATAATTTTTTGCTACCCTTGCAACTTGTAACCTACCCTCATCCTTATGTATTTTGCCACACTAGTTAAGGATGGAACTGTGTGAATGAGTTTTACTGAGAGCAATAATTGCTAGGTTCCACATTACACTGCCTAACTGCTGTTGTGAATGTTCTCTGAACCGTATTGTAGGTACTGTACCAGTTGGAACATCACTACAGAAATTTGCTAGAACTCTACTTTTTAGGCAGCATTATGTAGTGGGTTGCCTGTGCATTTTTTATACTTTATGTACGATATTTGTCCCACACGTAATATGCATCAAGTACTTGTTATCTGTAATCTAACATACTTTTTAGAATTTACTTGCAGTTTTAGTTTTTATGATTATAAGTGTGTTAGGCATGAACATTAGACTGTTCTGCAGGTCAGCAACTTACCACGACCTTTATTTGGCATCCACATTTATTGGCTTCACCAACCTGCATCCAAATTATCATTTTTTGACCAGTGCTACAGATCAGTTCGTAACAGCAACCAAGTTTTCAGGGTGTCCAGTATTGCACTCCAGTCATTTTGTGTTCTGTGGTACGTGAGGTGGTGTAACTGTAACATTACAAAACAAAACTTTCCTTATATTTAATTGCATTTATTGTGCACAGGTTATTTGATGAATTGTCAAATAGCACAATATGGCCTTTTTCTTCTGCATACTCAGCCCTGTGCTTTGTCACCTGGTCTTCCCTGCATTCTGGAGTTTTTCATGATATATGTTCCAGGCACATTATTTTCTTCATTCCATTTCTGCTAGATTTCCTTTCTCTCCTATTTTCATTTATCATTATCTCAGTCTGGTTCAATATAAGTATTTTTTCCACATTACATATCTGTCCTAATATTTTGCTCTTATGCCTGTGAAAGTCCATGATTTAGTGCTAGACAAAAAACTTTGTGAAGGTCTTCCTTAGGTGTACCGACTTTTTTTGTTGTGAAAAAATATTTTTATTTTTCCATAAACTCGTTTACCCTTAGGGATTGTCCTTCATATTTTGTACACATAATTTTCATTTTTTGTCACCAAACTTCTTAAGTAGGTCCTATCAAAAAGATCTTACTCATTCCAAGGTCTTATATTTTCACAGAGCCGTTAAGTTTGCTGATTCTTATCAGTTGGGACCTCCCTACATCTAGCCCTTCTCCATGATCTTTTCCCAGCTTTCTTGACACTCAGTGCAGCCCTGTTGATGCAAAAGGTAAGAAACTGCTTAGTCTGAATATTTTGTCCAGCGTTCTCTAGTTGAGGAAGCTGAGGTATTAAGAAAAGTTCTGTCTCCCACTTGAGGGTTTCCTATTTGGCACTCAACATACGCATGTAATATACACCAAATTACTAGGCATAAATGGGTTTCTTACGTAATACAGTTTTTCTGAATTTGCCTTGCAGTTTAGTTATTTGTAATGTAAATCCATCAAACATGGAGTGAATGTGGCACAATGTATTTCTATAACCTTTATTTTGTATTCACATTTGATGGTTTTTCTTCAATCCTCATCAAAACTGTCACTGTTCAACATAACCTCGACCTTGAAGGATACTTTAGGAGTGTTGTTAGTACCAAACTAAATTTTTATCTCTAATACAGCTTTGATGTTACCTTTCCTGTGACATTGATACTGCACAGCCATTCTATATCTGAGTTGTTATTTATAGAAGTCTCCACCAGCACTTCTGTCAAGACACTGTTTTCTCTGGGTCTTCACTTTTTCTTAGTTGACTGTGTCACCCTTGTACATGATATACATAACCTTTAGATGATTTGTTATTGCATAGTTAATATAGGCTAGCACATGTGAGCAGTATTGTTAGACACACTTAACGAGCAATGTCTAGCAACAACCTGTTTGCCGTGATGATAGGGAATTGTGTGCAACAACTTGCCACTTTTAGACATAAGAAGAAATTCTGATTGATGTCTTTGCAATGTCAACTCACAATTCAAAGAAATTTGTAAGAGTATATTTAAGGTTGCTAGATGGCATCCAATCTTTGCTTGGTAGAATTGAGATCATGTATCAGGAAATGAACAGATTAAGAAACTCAAACTAGGCAAAGGCCTACACTAAATTTAGGGAAGAAAATTAACTCTTTGTGTTAGGAGAGGCAGGTCTGGTAAATCATTTCTGCTACTGGAATCTGCAACTCGATAGTGTGCCTACTTTTTGTTACGAGTGCGATCACCTGCCTGACTGTTACTGCTGTTTTTAGTGGGAGACGGAACTCGGTATGGAAATTAGTTGTAGTGCTGGATTGTGACAATTCAGTAATGTCAACTAAGCTAAGTTTGTCATTCCTGTTACGATCCCATTTCTTACTTTTACATCCTTCTCTTTTTAAATTTACTTCCTTGTATAATCTAGCTCCAATGATTAGAGGTTCAAGTTGCTGTGGAGGTTGTGTGTTTGAAAAATATTTCCCATGTAATTATTGTGGCACTGAAATGACTGAATATTCTTCTGGAGAACACAATCGTGGCTGGATTTTGGTTTAAAACACAGGTAAATGAGGATAACATTAAGTGCAAATATTGTATATACTCCTTAGTAACCAGTGAGCTCACGTGCAGACTGTAAAAAGATTGCAATTTGTTTATGAAATCTCAAACCAGCTAACAGTTACTTGACTATATTTTTTATTGATGAGAGTAATTCTCATTGATTTCTTAGCTTTGGTGTTGGATGGCACCACTTACTGGGAACTCCATAAAAGTTTGCCTGAATTAGTATTGATCACACAAGTTTCATGATCTTCAAAGCACAAACCTTCAAAGTAAAGTTCTTTATTAGGATATTTTGACTGTGCCGTCAACTGCAGTGGATTTGGTCTCTCAAAATTGCGCTACCTGTGAAACCAGAAGGGCGTAACATTTCAGTGGTTTGCACAGTATGGATATAGATGTAGATACCAATCATTACACATCAAATGGAAGAGTATCTGAGTAATCAACAGGCATGTAGACATGTAGAAGGGATTTATAAAACTACTGAGCCCCTGCCAAAAACTCGTTTCGATATCCCAAACCATTTAAGATATGAGGGATTTTATGAATATTTTACTTTCATTGTATCACTTATACGCATGAAAGGAAGTGAGTGCACTACATACAATCTATTTTGCCAAGACTGGAGACAGATATGGATCCCATCTCTATAAATTTAAAGAAAAATTCAGTATGTTTGCTACATTTCGTACTCAGTGTTGGGGACCTAATGGGCACCAAATGCAAACTCATAGCGACTGCTATTTATTTTTGTGAACTATTCAAATTTCTTGCAGGCACTTAAAAGTATCACAATAATTATCACCATTAATGAAGTGATATGCAGTTTATCATGAAACAGACCAATGAGGCTGTGATATGTGAGGGAATCAATGTTTTTACCAAATAATTTCTTTCTAATCATTGAGAGAAATTGCAGAGCAGGTGGTGTGCACACACTCCATTCTGGCAGAGCAGCAAGTTGGCCACCAGCTGCTCTGAAGCAGGCAATGAATGTTTCATTCGTAACGGTCAAAGCAAATGGCACAGCACATAAAGGCGTTACCTTGCACGAGCCCTACTTCTGCTGCACAGCAGCTGTGGGCATATGAAGGCACCCTCTTATACTGACCCGTTTGTGGGCCACTTAGAGGAAATCTCATTCCTCCGCAGCCTGAACCCCTTCTTCCCTACATGCTTCAACTGGTCCTCTTCGGCACAACTTACCACCTTCCCGGACATTCATCTCCACCTCCCTGATCATTCTATAAAAACCATTCCCAATAGCAAACCCACTTGCCATACCTTAATAGGTGCTTTCCCTCCCACGCAAAAAATTCTCTCGTCTCACACAGTCTGCTTGCCCACAGATTGCACATCTGCAGTGTGGGGCAATGCGAGGCCCAGAATGCTGAAGATTTCATTAAGGCCTCCACAGGCAGGCATTTCTTTCCAAACTTACTCGGCAAACATACCTGTCATGCCTCACATCCACACATACCTGTAAATCGTCTGACTACCCCCTTAAATAAGCTGCAAAGAAGCAACCACCCTCTTCTCCCCCCCCTCCCCCCCACTCCCCACCACCACTACCACCCATTGTTATCCAGCATTCTCCCACATTTGAACAACTTAAGCACATCCATAGTTAGGACTTCAAATACTTATATTCATATAGAGGCAGGAGGTGAAGAATATCCTACCTACAATCCTTCCAAGCTCTCATTGGTATACTGTTACCCATCCTATTCACAAAATATCCTGCCCTGTCCTTACGATGCATCCGCTTACCTTCACCTGCCACACCGGTCACACACCTATTGAAGACCGAGATGGAAGAAGACTTGTTTACACACCCTCCCGTCTCATGCTATTACACTTCCGTCGTGGGCATATTCTATACTATCATAAATAGTCACTTGCGGAAGGAGTCATTATATACCACTTATAATGTAATTTTAGCGCAGCCTTTTATATGAGCATAAGCACAAAACATCTGCCCCCCTCCCCGCACTGATAGCAGCTGCTTTGAATTAACTTATATGCAAACTGTACTTCCAATGTGTCATCCTAGCCTGTCTCCACTAGCAATAATTCTACACCCATCCCATTATTTCAGTCTGTTACTATGCTGCTCCCCCCCCCCCCCCCCCCCTCACCCCCCACCCCACTTACACACACACACTCTTACTGCACGATCCCCTTTCTCTGTTGTATCTAGACATGCCAATATACTCCTGTAGCAGTGAAGAGGGAACAAACACAGATTCTTTCACTAGTCCAGACACTGTAATTGTCCCATGTAGGGAGCACCAGTGGAAAAAGAAATGACATATGCAGCTAACAGATGCTGGAATTTTATGTGCAGTTGAAATTGTTAATAATTGCATATGAGAGGGGAGAGATTGAAAACAGTGTTCAAATTGACTACACTTATGTTACTGCACCGAGTATTGTTTCATGCTCAGGTTGCACATGTTATGGAACGTATCATTAAATGCACTTGTTTGATAGGTCTTTCTTGTGTCCAGATTCCTCAGATCTTGTCTGAATGAAGATGGTCACTGTCTCATATGCGGTAGTGTTTGCAGCAAAGGGCAGTATCTGAGGTAAGGAAATGAAATTTTCATGAACAAACACAGTCTACATCAAGTACTTTATTCTAATGACCATTTTTGACCAAATTAATACTTTGCCGGCCAAGCCTGAGCATAACTCGGGCCATAAACCTGTGTTCAAAAGACTGTACCCAATTACAGCTCGGACCACGACACTGTGTCCAAAAGACCACACTCATGTATGACAAGGCCACGATTTTCTTGATGCGCAAGACGCCTATCGTTCTAAAATTGGACTCATTTTGTATGAGAAAAATCTTGCTACCTCTCCCTTGTCAGGTGCTGCCTTATGTTATCGATTCAAAGAATTATTTTTAAAGAAACATTAGTGAACTTAACAGCTGCTGTCACTAATGGCTGAGCTGGTGTGTGACTGCATTGACATTATTTTGTGCATGTACTCATTAGGTTTCGCAGTTTGCTGTAATTCTACTACAAATATGTCACATTTGTTGAGAGAGTGAGAAATTTTGAAAGCTCAAGACGAAAACATTGTTCAATAACTAATCTTAAACTGTCATAAATTTAAAATTTGTAATCTGCTGTAATCTGCTAAAAAACTTAAGTAAATATGAAAAATAAATCTTGAAACTTGGTGATTTTTATAGTATGTTTTACGCATTGATATATCATTCTACACACACACACACACACACACACACACACACACACACACACACACACACACACAGTCATTCTTTAAATAATGGCATAAATGACTAGTTTTCTAGTCTTTAACGTGCAAGTTGTCTTCACATGTTAAATATGGACAAGTTATAGCTGTACCAGGATTGGCAAGTGCACATTGACACACAACTCTTTAGTATGGCAGTAGTTATCCTCCTCTTTGTAATTTAGATCTGAATATGGCAGAATTCAGCCAAAACAGTTCATTACAAGAAAATATGCAATCTGGACTGTGCTTTGTTCGTAATAGTCTCCAGGCTACACAGTGCCACTTCTCTGTGCCACAGAAATTGATGACGAGAAAGCTTTATGAGGAGTAATCATAAATATTTAATTATCACCTCAAAGAAATAAAGTTGTGTTACTAATTAATTGACGTTGTTAGTTTGCAGATTGATGTCTGTTCAGATCCCTGCACCACAGTACTGTAGCACACCACTAGAGGAACCAAAATGCCAAAACCCATTGATAAAGTTGAGTAATGTTCAGTAATTTCATTTTCAGAAGCTGCAGAAATGATGTTGCTGTTAGGCCAATCTAGAAGTTTGTAGTAGAGATTGAGAAAAATGGAGATGTTGGTTTGGAAAAAGGAGGGTTGTGTCTTAGGTCAAGCTCTGTGTGTTGTAAACCTGCACCCCAGACTTGCACTTTCAGGCCATTAGCCATCACCATCCTTCACTACGAAGTGACATGCTTTGGATATTGGTACACAGAGCACAAGTTTCATCAGATTCATACAGCTTAGCTGATGAGTTACATCACATCTGTAATACGTTCCTGCATAATGTATGTTCTGAACAGGAGATCCACTGTGACTTACATTCAATGCATGTTGGACAATGTCAAGATGCTAGAAGAAAGTGAAGAACAGAGAAGAGTGGCCATATGCTGGTGATCTATCTTCGAAAAATGAAATTAACACTGAAGAAGAATAAATTCAAATTATGCATTTTTCAACCACCAATGAAACTCTGAGCTCTCGTAAGATCTGTTGAGGGCTCTTTTGGTGTGAGAATGCTTGGAATTTGTTGGATTCCCTGTAGCTGTGGTAAGTCAGGTGTGAGAATGCTTGGAATTTGTTGGATTCCCTGTAGCTGTGGTAAGTCAGACATCAAACAGTGGCTGAGCATCAGGGTATGCAGCATGGACTACCAAAGCATTAAATTCCTCACTCCAATAGTTTTGTACTGGAACAGTGTAATGAAAAATGTAGTCTAATATTCATAGCTCAACAAATCTTACGAAAAGATACATGTTTCCAACTTAACACAGCATGGTATTGAGTGCTGGCAGTGTTCATGTTACAGAAACTGCAAAGGGAAACTACTAGTCACTCAAGGGATAACGCATTGGTGGCGACTGAAATATTTGGACAACAGTGGCGTGGATGGGCACTGCATCAGCACTAATGCATATTCTGGCTTTTGGTTTCCAGCAGAGACTGGTAGTGTGGCCTGCCAGCAGTGCGAGGGAGGAAATGACAGTCCTTGCACATGTGCTGATGACTTTGCTTCATCTGATAGGTGCCATGGCTGTCCTGCATTCTACCGCTCAGGAATGCTTTGTTATTAGCCACTGAATTTAGTGCATTCAAGCCTACTACACGTTTCTCACCTAGACTGGTATAAATAGAAGGCTGCAGTCGTAGCTCAGCAGTTTTTTCCTCATAACTGAAGATGTTGGTCAGTTGCACAAGTGGAATATTGTGGGGTTTCATATCATCAAAAGTTTTGCATGAGAACCATTTCTACAACTAGCCCATCACGAAAGTTTTAGACATCACAAACAATATATTAATTATGGTCTACATTTTTTCAAGGCGATGATTAATACTTTGATTACCTCTTGTAGCTGCATCAAACCAGTCTTAGGACTGAAGACCACAATAACAACAACCTCCTCTTGTAATTGTTAAGCTGGAAATACTGTATGACAAAGATTATCAGTAAGTGTTTTTCTTGGAGATTGCGCAATACAATAAGTCTGTGACTAGACAATAAGTTTGTGATTATATATTTGACCATCCCAAGATGATATTTTGTTATCATGTTGTACAAGAATGACATGTAATCATGAGAACATGATCAAGTGACTATCGTACAGTGTGATCGTAATATACCAGTAAATATTTTGTGAATATGGACTTAGCTGAAAGTACTTATTTTATTTTAGTTCCTTACTTTCAGCAGATAGTGTGATCAGAAGAAAAGGTTTTGAACTTGGATTAATGCTAGAATCTTTCAGAATTCTTTTATTTAACCATGTTTTTAGGAAAGCTCTGGTGAAATGTAATACCTTTGAATTAAAGGAGACCACTCACCAAAAGCGGAAGTAAGTGTGTGTGTGTGTGTGTGTGTGTGTGTGTGTGTGTGTGTGTGTGTGTGTGTTGGGGGGGAGTCTCTCCTTTAATCCAAAAGTATTTTTATCTTAATTGAGAAGAAATAATTGACTGGCTGCATTGTTTTGTTTTCAGAATGGTCCTGTGCTTGAGAATCCATCACATTCTCTTCAAAAAACTGAATTTCAAAAGGAGGAGAAGCAGTGCACTTGTAAAACATGCAAAGATCGGAGGTAAGCATTTGTGCTGGTGATGTATTTGTTTAGACTTTTGATGTATTCCATGTCACATCATCAAAGTCGAAGAAATATCTTCTCAGTTTTCAAGATGCATCACGTGGAATGAAACCATTTTGTTTTATTCAAAGTGACATGGCTTGATGGCTGCGAAACTTTTATTCACACATGCATGCCACCGTGAAAGACTCAAAGGAAACAACTGAAAAAGTAAAGTAACTACTCTCATTTATATGACACACACACACACACACACACACACACACACACACACACACACACACACACACACAAATAAGACTGAGCTAGATCTAAACTTCCGGTGAGAAGGAAAAAGTAGGATAGTAAATGGAAGGATGTAGAGAGAGAAAACAGAGGTAGTTCAAGATAGTAACAGTGGATGGATAGCACAAAGTGGCAGGATTAAAGGGATACACATGATGGTATCAGTATGTTATTGGAAAACGCTAAGAGGAATACAAACGATGGAAAAAGTTCGAACAACCACTAAAATGCTGGCCCATAAACACGATTGAACTTGTGGCTACACAAATAGCTGAAAGTAAACATGGAGCATCAAAGGATCTGTCAAAAAAAAAAAAAAAAAAAAACAAAAAAAAAAAAAAAAGCCTGGAGTTAAGTATTCATATTTGTAGACTTCAAAAACAAAATCCCAAAATTTAAATTACAAATTTTGGAATCTTACACCTTCGAAACTAACATAAGACACATACTTTAATTATTATTCAACTGTGTACTTGATCAAGTAATAACAGAGTGACGCAAACAAAAATATATTTTTAATTTTATCCACCCAATCACATTAGGCAGAAGAAAATTAAATTGTCTTGCATTTGTAGATGATCTTGTACGCTTGATTTGTGACATCAAGCCACCTCAGAAAGTGGCCAAACTCTTAAAAGAAATTGCATAAAAATTAGACTTGCAGATTTCATTTTAGAGGACAGTATATTACTTCCAATAAACAAGCACCAAAATATGTTGAAACAAAATGTATCAAAATCAAGCCAGTAAAAAAAAAAAAAATGTAGATGGGTGAAATGTCCAAGAAAATGGAATGGAAGATAAAGTTATTGAAATGGGATGAAAAAAGGGTTTTACAGCCATGTCAGGAGAATGAAACCATGTAAATTCTCAAGACAAGTAGTTGAATTCTGTGATACCAGCTGGAAAGTAAAGACAGAAACCATAAAATGTACTGTGGAACAAAAAAGTATAAAGAAACAAGGACTCGTCGTCGTAGTAGTAGTAGTAGTAGTAGTAGTAAGAGACTGGGGCAATTTGGTGTGAAGTGAGGGAATAAGCTCATAGTAAAATAATGAAAGAAATATGGACACAGAGGATGCCCAACCAGTGTTACTAAGTATTTGCACTATCCGACTTTGGTTCATTCCCATGAAATAATAATGTAATGTTCAGGTAAGAAGGTGGTAGGGTATAGTAATTCAGAGTGCAGAAGAGGAAGAAACTGATTCACTTGAACTGTGTAACAGTGAGTGAGCATCAAAAGAGACTTAAAAAAATGTGCCGGGTGGGGGTGGGAGGGGGGGGGGGGCAGAGAGAGAGAGAGAGAGAGAGAGAGAGAGAGAGAGAGAGCACCTGTCATGATCAAGACCCATTTATACTGAAAGTCACCATTAAAAGTTTGTCATATTACCAATACGTCTGTATACGCATCTGAGTGTCTTACACTCTAAGAGTTGGATGTGAACTAGCAGAATTAGAACAGGGAGAAAGATCTTACACAAAATAGGATCATATAAAAAGTAGAAACAGTTAATATATTCTAAAATAGGAAAATTACAGGAACAGTTCACAAAAGTAGACTTCGCTTCATTGACCTCATAAGAATAATGGGGGATTCCAAATGAACAAAATATATCTTCAACACCTTTTACAAATAATACATACAGCGCAGTCCAAAACAGTCTGATGATGTGGGATAGATAATGCTGAGAAGTAATTGTACGAGAAAAGTTCAATATGTTACACTGTTTCAGAGTTAATTAACATTAAAGTTAGCCAACCAGTCTGCATGCATGAATTCAAATGCCACCCGCCTTCCCTCCCCAATATACAATTAATCTCAGTTGCTCTCATTATCTAGATGATAGCAAACATGACTGTTCAGCCTTAGCTTGGGTTTGATCCTTACTACTGTTCTGAGTGTAATTTTGGTATTTGCTCTCTTGTTCAGTTATAGGTAACCAACAAAGAAAACATTTGGCGACACTGTCTCTGGTTATTTCTCAGCACAACATACCCTACAACACTAAAAGATTTTCAGGCTATTTCTGACTGTTGTTGTTTTTGTTGTTGTTGTGGTCTTCAGTCCTGAAACTGGTTTGATGCAGCTCTCCATGCTACTCTATCCTGTGCAAGCTTCTTCATCTCCCAGTAACTACTGCAACCTACATCCTTCTGAATCTGCTTAGTGTAGTCATCTCTTGGTCTCCCTCTACGATTTTTACCCTCCACGCTGCCCTCCAATACTAAATTGGTGATCCCTTGATGCCTCAGAACATGTCCTACCAACCGATCCCTTCTTCTGGTCAAGTTGTGCCACAAACTTCTCTTCTCCCCAATCTGATTCAATACTTCCTCATTAGTTATGTGATCTACCCATCTAATCTTCAGCATTCTTCTGTAGCACCACATTTCGAAAGCTTCTATTCTCTTCTTGTCCAAACTAGTTATCGTCCATGATTCACTTCCATACATGGCTACACTCCATACAAATACTTTCAGAAATGACTTTCTGACACTTAAATATATACTCGATGTTAACAAACTTCTCTTCTTCAGAAACGCTTTTCTTGCCATTGCCAGTCTACATTTTATATCCTCTCTTATTCGACCATCATCAGTTATTTTGCAACCCAAATAGCAAAACTCCTTTACTACTTTAAGTGTCTCATTTCCTAATCTAATTCCCTCAGCATCACCCGATTTAATTGGACTACATTCCATTATCCTCATTTTGCTTTTGTTGATGGTCATCGTATATCCTCCTTTCAAGACACTATCCATTCCGTTCAACTGCTCTTCCAAGTCCTTTGCTGTCTCTGACAGAACTACGATGTCATCGGCGAACCTCAAAGTTTTTATTTCTTCTCCATGGACGTTAATACCTACTCCGAATTTTTCTTTTGTTTCCTTCACTGCTTGCTCAATATACAGATTGAATAACATCGGGGATAGACTACAGCCCTGTCTCACTCCTTTCCCAACCGCTGCTTCCCTTTCATGCCCCTTGACTCTTATAACTGCCATCTGGTTTCTGTACAAATTGTAAATAGCCTTTTGATCCCTGTATTTTACCCCTGCCACCTGCAGAATTTTAAAGAGAGTATTCCAGTCAACATTGTCAAAAGCTTTCTCTAAGTCTACAAATGCTAGAAACATAGGTTTGCCCTTCCTTAATCTAGCTTCTAAGATAAGTCGTAGGGTCAGTATTGCCTCACGTGTTCCAACATTTCTACGGAATCCAAACTGATCTTCCCCGAGGTCGGCTTCTACTAGTTTTTCCATTCGTCTGTGAAGAACTCGCGTTAGTATTTTGCAGCTGTGACTTATTAAACTGATAGTTCGGTAATTTTCACATCTGTCAGCACCTGCTTTCTTTGGGATTGGAATTATTATATTCTTATTGAAGTCTGAGGGTATTTCGCCTGTCTCGTACATTTTGCTTACCAGCTGGTAGAGTTTTGTCAGGACTGGCTCTCCCAAGGCCGTCAGTAGTTCTAATGGAATGTTGTCTACTCCAGGGGCCTTGTTTCGACTCAGGTCTTTCATTGCTCTGTCAAACTCTTCACGCAGTATCGTATCTCCCATTTCATCTTCATCTACATCCTCTTCCATTTCCGTAATATTGTCCTCAAGTACATCGCCCTTGTATAGACCCTCTATATACTCCTTCCACCTTTCTGCTTTCCCTTCTTTGGTTAGAACTGGGTTTCCATCTGAGCTCTTAATATTCATACAAGTGGTTCTCTTTTCTCCAAAGGTCTCTTTAGTTTTCCTGTAGGCAGTATCTATCTTACCCCTTGTGAGATAATCCTCTACATCCTTACATTCGTCGTCTAGCCATCCGTGCTTAGCCATTTTGCACTTCTTGTCGATGTCATTTTTTAGACGTTTGTTTTCCTTTTTGCCTGCTTCATTTACTGCATTTTTATATTTTCTCCTTTCATCAATTAAATTCAATATTGCTTCTGTTACCCAAGGATTTCTACTAGCCCTTGTCTTTTTACCTACTTGATCCTCTGCTGCCTTCACTACTTCATCCCTCAAAGCTACCCATTCTTCTTCTATTGTATTTCTTTCCCCCATTCCTGTCAATTGCTCCCTTATGCTCTCCTTGAAACTCCGTACAACCTCTGGTTCTTTTAGTTTATCCAGGTCCCATCTCCTTAAATTCCCACCTTTTTGCAGTTTCTTCAGTTTTAATCTACAGGTCATAACCAACAGATTGTTGTCAGAGTCCACATCTGCCCCTGGAAATGTCCTACAATTTAAAACCTGATTCCTAAATCTCTGTCTTACCGTTATATAATTTATCTGATACCTTTTAGTATCTCCAGGATTCTTCCATGTATACAGCCTTCTTTTATGATTCTTGAACCAAGTGTTACCTATGATTAAGTTGTGCTCTGTGCAAAATTCTACCAGACGGCTTCCTCTTTCATTTCTTAGCCCCTATCCATATTCACCTACGTTTCCTTCTCTCTCTTTTCCTACTACCGAATTCCAGTCATCCATGACTATTAAATTTTTGTCACCCTTCACTATCTGAATAATTTCTTTTATTTGATCATACATTTCTTCAATTTCTTCATCATCTGCAGAGCTAGTTGGCATATAAATATGTACTACTGTAGTAGGTGTGGGCTTCGTATCTATCTTGGCCACAATAATGCGTTCACTATGCTGTTTGTAGTAGCTTACCCGCATTCCTATTTTTTTATTCATTATTAAACCTACTCCTGCATTACCCCTATTTGATTTTGTGTTTATAACCCTGTAGTCACCTGACCAGAAGTCTTGTTCCTCCTGCCACCGAACTTCACTAATTCCCACTATATCTAACTTTAACCTATCCATTTCCCTTTTTAAATTTTCTAACCTACCTGCCCGATTAAGGGATCTGACATTCCACGCTCCGATCCGTAGAACGCCAGTTTTCTTTTTCGTGATAACGACATCCTCTTGAGTAGTCCCTGCCCAGAGATCCGAATGGGGGACTATTTTACCTCCGGAATATTTTACCCAAGAAGATGCCATCATCATTTAATCATACAGTAAAGCTGCATGCCCCCGGGAAAAATTACGGCTGTAGTTTCCCCTTGCTTTCAGTCGTTTGCAGTACCAGCACTGCAAGGCTGTTTTGGTTAATGTTACAAGGCCAGATCAGTCAATCATCCAGACTGTTGACCCTGCAACTACTGAAAAGGCTGCTGCCCCTCTTCAAGAACCACACGTTTGTCTGGCCTCTCAACAGATACCCCTCCATTGTGGTTGCACCTGCGGTACGGCTATCTGTATCGCTGAGGCACGCAAGCCTCCCCACCAGCGGCAAGGTCCATGGTTCATGGATTTCTGACTGTAATCAAACAAATAGTTGCGGAATCAGTACATGGAGAAACTGATTATTCTACACCCTTGATTACTGAAAACAAGAATCCTGTAGTGGAATATTGAAAGACAGAAAGAAAAACAAATAAATCTTGGTGGAATGAGTATACAGCTTTAAGAAGTGCAAAACCAAGACATCTTCCACCAACTCTGGTGGCATTTGGGTCTTTCCAGTACAAGGAAAAAAACTTCAGCCATATAATTAGACTAATGCTCTGCTAGACATGGGACATAATGCATTTATGAAAAACATCTGGCTTAGAAAAAAGATAAAATAATACCTGTCATGTTCATTAGATGACTGATAAATGAAATAAGTAATAATAAATTAATAATAATACTAAAATATGCCATTAAGAATTTATTGACACTATGAATACTTGGAATAATAAATGTTAGGAAACACATTTTACAGAGAAGATAATAAAAGGTACTCTTTTAAGTAATGCTCTTGCATGACATAAAATAAGTTTTTCTGTGTGAAAGAGGACCATTTACCATGATGTTTTGATCTTACAAAGCTCTGTTTAAGAGGCTGCCTTGCAAAGTATTTGTCATCCTTTTTTTTAACAGACTTATTTACTGTTTTGGTGTGATAGTCTGAGCATATTTTTTTTGGGTCAGCAGAAAGTTGGAGTTCGAGATGTTGTCAGCTTTGATGCTTGACATACCTGTAACTATGTTGTTTTGTGTGACATCATTGTGGCACGGCGTATTTGAATGACTCGTGTTTGCTGAGTGAATGTTGGAATAAGCAATGGCACACTAGTGAAGAATGTTTGTGTTTCCAAATTGTTTATGAGTGATGTTAGTGTGGCATTGTACTTAGTGTTGTGTGTTAATCAGTGTTTTCAGAGTCTGCTTTTGTGTTAGTTAAATGTTGTTAGTTATCGGCTACTGATTTGTTTCTGGTTTTGGATCTGTTATTCACAATGCCACAATGATGTCACACAAAACAACATAGTTATGTCAAGCATCAAAGCTGACAACATCTGGAACTCCAACTTTCTGCTGACCCAAAAAAATTATGCTGAGACTATCACACCAAAACAGTAAATAAGTCTGTTAAAAAAAAGGAGGACAAATACTTTGCAAGGCAGCCTCTTAAACAGAGCTTTGTAAGATCAAAACATCATGGTAAATGGTCCTCTTTCACACAGAAAAACTTATTTTATGTCATGCAAGAGCATTACTTAAAAGAGTACCTTTTATTATCTTCTCTGTAAAATGTGTTTCCTAACATTTATTATTCCAAGTATTCATAGTGTCAATAAATTCTTAATGGCATATTTTAGTATTATTATTAATTTATTATTACTTATTTCATTTATCAGTCATCTAATGAACATGACAGGTATTATTTTATCTTTTTTCTAAGCCAGATGTTTTTCATAAATGCATTATGTCCCATGTCTAGCAGAGCGTTAGTCTAATTATATGGCTGAAGTTTTTTTCCTTTTACTGGAAAGACCCAAATGCCACCAGAGTTGGTGGAAGATGTCTTGGTTTTGCACTTCTTAAAGCTGTATACTCATTCCACCTAGATTTATTTGTTTTTCTTTCTGTCTTTCAATATTCCACTACAGGATTCTTGTTTTCAGTAATCAAGGGTGTAGAATAATCAGTTTCTCCATGTACTGATTCCGCAACTAATTGTTTGATTATAGTCAGAAATCCATGAACCATGGACCTTGCCGCTGGTGGGGAGGCTTACGTGCCTCAGCGATACAGATGGCCGTACCATAGGTGCAACCACAACGAAGGGGTATCTGTTGAGAGGCCAGACAAACATATGATTCCTGAAGAGGGGCAGATGCTTTTTCAGTAGTTGCAGGGGCAACAGTGTGGATGATTGACTGATCTGGCCTTGCAACATTAACCAAAACAGCCTTGCTGTGCTGGTACTGCGAACGGCTGAAAGCAAGGGGAAACTACAGCCGTAATTTTTCCCGAGGACATGCAGCTTTACTGTATGATTAAATGATGATGGCATCCTCTTGGGTAAAATATTCCGGAGGTAAAATAGTCCCCCATTTGGATCTCTGGGCAGGGACTACTCAAGAGGACGTCGTTATCACGAAAAAGAAAACTGGCGTTCTACGGATCGGAGCGTGGAATGTCAGATCCCTTAATCGGGCAGGTAGGTTAGAAAATTTAAAAAGGGAAATGGATAGGTTAAAGTTAGATATAGTGGGAATTAGTGAAGTTCGGTGGCAGGAGGAACAAGACTTCTGGTCAGGTGACTACAGGGTTATAAACACAAAATCAAATAGGGGTAATGCAGAAGTAGGTTTAATAATGAATAAAAAATAGGAGTGCGGGTAAGCTACTACAAACAGCATAGTGAACACATTATTGTGGCCAAAATAGACACAAAGTCCATGCCTACTACAGTAGTACAAGTTTATATGCCAACTAGCTCTGCAGATAATGAAGAAATTGATGAAATGTATGATGAGATAAAAGAAATTATTCAGGTAGTGAAGGGAGATGAAAATTTAATAGTCATGGGTGACTGGAATTCGTCAGTAGGAAAAGGGAGAGAAGGAAACATAGTAGGTGATTATGGATTGGGGCTAAGAAATGAAAGAGGAAGCCGTCTGGTAGAATTTTGCACAGAGCATAACTTAATCATAGCTAACACTTGGTTCAAGAATCATAAAAGAAGGTTGTATACATGGAAAAATCCTGGAGATACTAAAAGGTATCAAATAGATTATATAATGGTAAGTCAGAGATTTAGGAATCAGGTTTTAAATTGTAGGACATTTCCAGGAGCAGATGTGGACTCTGACCACAATCTATTGGTTATGACCTGTAGGTTAAAACTGAAGAAACTGCAAAAAGGTGGGAATTTAAGGACATGGAATCTGGATAAGCTGAAAGAACCAGAGGTTGTACAGAGTTTCAAGGAGAGAATAAGGGAACAATTGACAGGAATGGGGGAAAGAAACACAGTAGAAGAAGAATGGGTAGCTCTGAGGGATGAAGTAGTGAAGGCAGAAGAGGATAAAGTAGGTAAAAAGACAGAAGAAATATTGAATTTAATTGATGAAAGGAGAAAATATAAAATTGCAGTAAATGAAGCAGGGAAAAAGGAATACAAACGTCTCAAAAATGACATCGACAGGAAGTGCAAAATGGCTAAGCAGAGATGGTTAGAGGACAAATGTAAGGATGTAGAAGCTTATCTCACTAGGGGTAAGATAGATACTGCCTACAGGAAAATTAAAGAGACCTTTGGAGAGAAGAGAACCACGTGTATGAATCTCAAGAGCTCAGATGGCAACCCAGTTCTAAGCAAAGAAGGGAAGGCAGAAAGGTGGAAGGCGTATATAGAAGGTTTACACAAGGGCGATGTACTTGAGGACAATATTATGGAAATGGAAGAGGATGTAGATGAAGATGAAATGGGAGATACGATACTGCGTGAAGAGTTTGACAGAGCACTGAAAGACCTGAGTCGAAACAAGGCGCCCGGAGTAGACAACATTCCATTAGAACTACTGATGGCCTTGGGAGAGCCAGTCATGACAAAACTCTACCAGCTGGTAAGCAAGATGTATGAGACAGGCGAAATACCCTCAGACTTCAATAAGAATATAATAATTCCAATTCCAAAGAAAGCAGGTGCTGACAGATGTGAAAATTACCGAACTATCAGTTTAATAAGCCACGGCTGCAAAATACTAACGCGAATTCTTTACAGACGAATGGAAAAACTGGTAGATGCAGACCTCGGGGAGGATCAGTTTGGATTCCGTAGAAATGTTGGAACACGTGAGGCAATACTGACCTTACGACTTATCTTAGAAGAAAGATTAAGAAAAGGCAAACCTACGTTTCTAGCATTTGTAGACTTAGAGAAAGCTTTTGACAATGTTGACTGGAATACTCTTTTTCAAATTCTAAAGGTGGCAGGGGTAAAATACAGGGAGCGAAAGGCTATTTATAATTTGTACAGAAACCAGATGGCAGTAATAAGAGTCGAGGGGCATGAAAGGGAAGCAGTGGTTGGGAAAGGAGTGAGACAGGGTTGTAGCCTCTCCCCGATGTTATTCAATCTGTATATTGAGCAAGCAGTAAAGGAAACGAAAGAAAAATTTGGAGTTGGTATTAAAATTCATGGAGACGAAGTAAAAACTTTGAGGTTCGCCGATGACATTGTAATTCTGTCAGAGACGGCAAAGGACTTGGAAGAGCAGTTGAATGGAATGGACAGTGTCTTGAAAGGAGGATATAAGATGAACATTAACAAAAGCAAAACGAGAATAATGGAATGTAGTCAAATTAAATCGGGTGATGCTGAGGGAATTAGATTAGGAAATGAGACACTTAAAGTAGTAAAGGAGTTTTGCTATTTAGGAAGTAAAATAACTGATGATGGTCGAAGTAGAGAGGATATAAAATGTAGACTGGCAATGGCAAGGAAAGCGTTTCTGAAGAAGAGAAATTTGTTAACATCGAATATCGATTTATGTATCAGGAAGTCGTTTCTGAAAGTATTTGTTTGGAGTGTAGCCATGTATGGAAGTGAAACATGGACGATAACTAGTTTGGACAAGAAGAGAATAGAAGCTTTCGAAATGTGGTGCTACAGAAGAATACTGAAGATAAGGTGGATAGAGCACGTAACTAATGAGGAGGTATTGAATAGGATTGGGGAGAAGAGAAGTTTGTGGCACAACTTGACTAGAAGAAGGGATCGGTTGGTAGGACATGTTTTGAGGCATCAAGGGATCACAAATTTAGCATTGGAGGGCAGTGTGGAGGGTAAAAATTGTAGAGGGAGACCGAGAGATGAGTACACTAAGCAGATTCAGAAGGATGTAGGTTGCAGTAGGTACTGGGAGATGAAGCTTGCACAGGATAGAGTAGCATGGAGAGCTGCATCAAACCAGTCTCAGGACTGAAGACAACAACAACATTAAGAGGGGTCCTGTTCCAAGAATTCTAGGATGGCCATATGGGATATTGTTTGGTCAACTTATTATTGGTATTTGTGTGCTTGTTTGTCTATTTGTTTTTGTTTTCATGAGATGGATTTCAATGATTAGTGTGTTAGTGTATCTCCTTCCCCCTCCCTGGAGTTTCGGTTGACTTGGCTTTGGGGGTGGGGGTGCAGGGGTAATGGATAGTTGTAAAAATGGACAAATCTGTGTTTGGGAAGGCTAATAATGAGAGCAGTGATCATTCTGAGGGTGTTGAGGGACAGTTGTTTCTGGGGGGTGAGAATTCTGATGTGATTTTTAGGGTCGTGAGGAGGAGTACAAAACGGGCTTTTCTGATTCATTTACTTCATACAGAGAATTAGGTACCAGGGATTATCGACATTTGATGGTGTACCATACGGCAGAGGTTAAAAATTATTTATTTATATTTTGATGTGGGTATGGTGTTGGGGATTGGTATTGGGGGTTGGTGTTTTGCAGGGGAGTAGTGTTAGAGAGATATGGGTGTTTGTAACCATGAACCATGGACCTTGCCGCTGGTGGGGAGGCTTACGTGCCTCAGCGATACAGATGGCCGTACCATAGGTGCAACCACAACGGAGGGGTATCTGTTGAGAGGCCAGACAAACGTGTGGTTCCTGAAGAGGGGCAGCAGCCTTTTCAGTAGTTGCAGGGGCAACAGTCTGGATGATTGACTGATCTGGCCTTGCAACATTAACCAAAACGGCGTTGCTGTGCTGGTACTGCGAACGGCTGAAAGCAAGGGGAAACTACAGCCGTAATTTTTCCCGAGGACATGCAGCTTTACTGTATGATTAAATGATGATGGCATCCTCTTGGGTAAAATATTCCGGAGGTAAAATAGTCCCCCATTCGGATCTCCGGGCGGGGACTACTCAGGAGGATGTCGTTATAAGGAGAAAGAAAACTGGCGTTCTACGGATCGGAGCGTGGAATGTCAGATCCCTTAATCGGGCAGGTAGGTTAGAAAATTTAAAAAGGGAAATGGATAGGTTAAAGTTAGATATAGTGGGAATTAGTGAAGTTCGGTGGCAGGAGGAACAAGACTTCTGGTCAGGTGATTACAGGGTTATAAACACAAAATCAAATAGGGGTAATGCAGGAGTAGGTTTAATAATGAATAGGAAAATAGGAATGCGGGTAAGCTACTACAAACAGCATAGTGAACGCATTATTGTGGCCAAGATAGATACGAAGCCCACACCTACTACGGTAGTACAAGTTTGTATGCCAACTAGCTCTGCAGATGATGAAGAAATTGAAGAAATGTACGATGAAATAAAAGAAATTATTCAGATAGTGAAGGGAGACGAAAATTTAATAGTAATGGGTGACTGGAATTCGAGTGTAGGAAAAGGGAGAGAAGGAAACATAGTAGGTGAATATGGATTGGGGCTAAGAAATGAAAGAGGAAGCCGCCTAGTAGAACTTTGTACAGAGCACAACTTAGTCATAGGTAACACTTGGTTTAAGAATCATGAAAGAAGGTTGTATACGTGGAAGAACCCTGGAGATACTAAAAGGTATCAGATAGATTATGTAATGGTAAGACAGAGGTTTAGGAACCAGGTTTTAAGTTGTAAGACATTTCCAGGGGCAGATGTGGACTCTGACCACAATCTATTGGTTATGACCTGTAGATTAAAACTGAAGAAACTGCAAAAATGTGGGAAATTAAGGAGATGGGACCTGGATAAACTGAAAGAACCAGAGGTTGTACAGAGTTTCAGGGAGAGCATAAGGGAACAATTGACAGGAATAGGGGAAAGAAATACAGTAGAAGAAGAATGGGTAGCTCTGAGGGATGAAGTAGTGAAGGCAGCAGAGGATAAAGTAGGTAAAAAGACGAGGGCTGCTAGAAATCCTTGGGTAACAGAAGAAATATTGAATTTAATTGATGAAAGGAGAAAATATAAAAATGCAGTAAATGAAGCAGGCAAAAAGGAATACAAACGTCTCAAAAATGAGATCGACAGGAAGTGCAAAATGGCTAAACAGGGATGGCTAGAGGACAAATGTAAGGCTGTAGAGGCTTATCTCACTAGGGGTAAGATAGATACTGCCTACAGGAAAATTAGAGAGACCTTTGGAGAGAAGAGAACCACGTGTATGAATATCAAGAGCTCAGATGGCAACCCAGTTCTAAGCAAAGAAGGGAGGGCAGAAAGGTGGAAGGAGTATATAGAAGGTTTATACAAGGGTGATGTACTTGAGGACAATATTATGGAAATGGAAGAGGATGTAGATGAAGACGAAATTGGTGATTCGATACTGCGTGAAGAGTTTGACAGAGCTCTGAAAGACCTGAGTTGAAACAAGGCCCCCGGAGTAGACAACATTCCATTAGAACTACTGACGGCCTTGGGAGAGCCAGTCATGACAAAACTCTACCAGCTGGTGAGCAAGATGTATGAGACAGGCTAAATACCCTCAGACTTCAAGAAGAATGTAATAATTCCAATCCCAAAGAAAGCAGGTGCTGACAGATGTGAAAATTACCGAACTATCAGTTTAATAAGTCACAGCTGCAAAATACTAACGCGAATTCTTTACAGACGAATGGAAAAACTGGTAGATGCGGACCTCGGGGAGGATCAGTTTGGATTCCGTCGAAATGTTGGAACACGTGAGGCAATACTGACCTTATGACTTATCTTAGAAGAAAGATTAAGAAAAGCCAAACCTACGTTTCTAGGGTTTGTAGACTTAGAGAAAGCTTTTGACAATGTTGACTGGAATACTCTTTTTCAAATTCTAAAGGTGGCAGGGGTAAAATACAGGGAGCGAAAGGCTATTTACAATTTGTACAGAAACCAGATGGCAGTAATAAGAGTCGAGGGGCATGAAAGGGAAGCAGTGGTTGGGAAAGGAGTGAGACAGGGTTGTAGCTCCCCCCCCCCCCCCGTATGTTATTCAATCTGTATATTGAGCAAGCAGTAAAGGAAACAAAAGAAAAATTTGGAGTAGGTATTAAAATTCATGGAGAAGAAGTAAAAACTTTGAGGTTTCCGATGACATTGTAATTCTGTTAGAGACGGCAAAGGACTTGGAAGAGCAGTTGAACGGAATGGACAGTTTCTAGACAGGAGGATATAAGATGAACATCAACAAAAGCAAAACGAGGATAATGGAATGTAGTCAAATTAAATCGGGTGATGCTGAGGAAATAAGATTAGGAAATGAGACACTTAAAGTAGTAGAGGAATATTGCTATTTGTGGAGCAAAATAACTGATGATGGTCGAAGTAGAGAGGATATAAAATGTAGACTGGCAATGGCCAGGAAAGCGTTTCTGAAGAAGAGAAATTTGTTAACATCGAATATAGATTTATGTATCAGGAAGTTGTTTCTGAAAGTATTTGATTGGAGTGTAGCCATGTATGGAAGTGAAACATGGGACGATAACTAGTTTGGACAAGAAGAGAATAGAAGCTTTCGAAATGTGGTGCTACAGAAGAATGCTGAAGATAAGGTGGATAGATCACGTAACTAATGAGGAGGTATTGAATAGGATTGGGGAGAAGAGAAGTTTGTGGCACAACTTGACTAGAAGAAGGGATCGGTTGGTAGGACATGTTTTGAGGCATCAAGGGATCACAAATTTAGCATTGGAGGGCAGTGTGGAGGGTAAAAATCGTAGAGGGAGACCGAGAGATGAGTACACTAAGCAGATTCAGAAGGATGTAGGTTGCAGTAGGTACTGGGAGATGAAGAAGCTTGCACAGGATAGAGTAGCATGGAGAGCTGCATCAAACCAGTCTCAGGACTGAAGACCACAACAACAACAACAACAAGGGTTATTTTGGTTTTGTAGTGTGTGTGTGTGTGTGTGTGTGTGCATGAAAATTTGTGTTGTAGTAGTTGTGTATGATTTTGTGATTTGTGCTGGTAGTTGAAATTAATGTTTAATTGTTGATAATGGTGGGTATTGTGAAGTGTGTTGTTATTTTGGTGGTCAAATGATTATTCAGATGCTATTCACCCCCCTCCCCCCCCCTTTCTCACCCCAGCATGTCCCTACCCAAGAACCATAATCTCTGTTCTTGTCTCATTAGTTTCTTATTATTTCTGCAATTAAATAGTTTTTACATGTTTGTTGTGTAGTGTGTGACATCATGGTCACCATACTGCGTAAGCTTTAAGTAGGGATATCCACCATCTTGATGACATGGTTCAAAGTGAACATGTGGTGGGGAAATTTTGGCAATCCCATTTTATTTATTTATTTATATAGATAGATCTTTGACCCTTTCAAAGTTATCAATTTCAAAGTCTAAGTTTTTTTCCCACAAGTAGTAATAAAGTCTTCCGCACTGCCATATTTTAAAGCAACCTGCTTCATATCATCTTATATAAGTTTGCCGTTAAAAGAACAAAACCGCAAAAAAAATGTTGGAAGATTGTGACAAAAAAATTTTCCAAGCCCATTGTTATATCTATGTAAATATGTACTACTTTTGCAGAGAACAAGCAGCAGATCAGTTGGAAGACATGCGGCGCCTGCAATCCCATTGGTTGGAGTTGCGTCAGCATATTCGAATGGTGTATCGTATGGTTATGGAGGGAAACGTGACACAGACATCATCAGAAACTGAAGCTAAAATGAAAGCCTTAGTTCACAAGTAAGATAATTTTGTAATACTTAGCATAGGAGTTCTCTGATTTTATTATTTATTATTTTTGAAAGAATTATTTTCAGAAGTTTTGGTGTTATTGTTGCTGCAATGACGATGTAGACGTTAAGCTGAGAAGTATGACACACATTCAGTTCAAGGTACAAAAGAGTAGCTAGTTTACTGAAGCTAATAATAAACTAAACTGCCTTCTGATGGCTTGGATTGAGGTAAAGTAGGGAAGCAACTATTTTGTTAATGCATTCCAGCAATCTGGTTGTTCAGAGAGGAAGTACAAACTGTCTAGAGCAAGCATGGACAACCTTTGATAAAATGTGGGCCTGCTCACATGCTTTCTGAAGTTTGTGGGCTACTTCGTCATGTCACATGATGTGAAATCACCGCTCCTAGCACATAAACTGAAAACTATAGCATCTGTGACTGATATGAGTAGCATCCTTTTCCCGTGACCCTTTGCCAACAGATTGTGCCACAGTTACGCTTTTTAGAAAGTATATTCAATTTACGTGTTGCTGTGTTTTAATACCACTACAATGGACAATAATTATTTATTAAAGTTAATCAAGAAAGCATATAAGAAAACAATATGTCATTGAAATAGTCAGTTCCTGTCAATAAACAGTTAGAAGTAACATTGTGACTTTTGGTTACAGGCAGTTCAGTCGAATATTTGAAATTTCGTGAGTTAATATCAGCAAACACTATAAGCAAGCGTTTTTTACGTATTTGTCGAAGAATACTTCAGATGGCTGATTGCATAGGCACTGGTTGTTACTGTAAAATATGTGAGCACATCCCTCTCTCTTTCAGTTTCTTTTCCCACAGGCTGGATTGAAACCTATCACAGGCCAGATCAAGCCCATGGGCTGCCAGCCCACATGCTGTGTGTTAAAATAGCACAAATGCATTCCAGACAGTCTTTAGGAGTTCTGTATTAGGAGTTGTTAGACATAGTTCTTTCTTACCTTCAAAATATTGTGCAGCATGCCACATGGTCAAGGACAAAGAAACTATGAAATGAGCTGATGTCATAATTAAATTTCCAGTAATTGCCAATACTTATTAGTTGCATAAAAGGTAGTTGAATAATGACTATATGGTCATATATTTGTGGAAAATGTGATATTTGTAAAACAGTTTACAAATTTTGCATCACAGTCGCCACAAATATGATAATTGATGTAGCAAACTAACTATCCATTCGTGGTAAGGTCCTGACAGGCTTCTAAATGTATCATTACAGTGTTATGCTAAAGTCTTGCATCTCAGATTTTAGGAGTCCTTGCTACCTGCTGTCTGTAGTTTCAAAATGTGTTCAATGCACATTTATTCACAAAGAAAGTGTTTCTTTAAAGTGAAGATGGTAATGTACAGTGCTGACTTTCTGTGAAACTGAGTTCAAATGCAAGATTATTACCTTCAGATTCCTTTTAGGTTGTGTACACGTGATGCTCATCAGTTGTTCCAAAGACTGGAAGCACAGGTGCAGGAATTTGTTATAGAAGCCAAAGTAAGGCAATTGGAACTGCTTCATAGGGAACAGCAAACCCCAGAGTTAGCAGAAATATTCATTACAGGTACTTATTGTTCTTTCTTTAGCTCTTGAAATACTGTTTGTAATTTTTTAAATGCATTTAATAACTTTAAACTTTTCAGGTCTGTTGGAAGGGTATGATAAACTGTGTGATGCTGCCAAACAATTGGGTCCAATATTGCAACAGTTGGAAAAGGAACACTTGCAGAAATTCAGCTTGACTTGGGAAGTTCTAAACAAGCACCTCTACCAGAGCCTAGTGTATACAGACCCTATTGTCCAGGACAATTTACCTATTTACATTGGTCAGGTGAGGAATTAATGTATTCCATGGTGTTGTGACTGAAGAAACAGTATTTTGCAAATTGATTCAGTGACATTATTATTTTTGCTATACAGTTGCGTAACATGTTACCTGGAAAAAACGAAGCGTATTCAGATCTAGTGCATCATTATCTTGCTTTTGATGATGAAATGACCCTCATAGGAGCTATGTGGAGGGACACAGAAACATTGGTTGAAGCTTACAAGTAAGTAGAAACTGCCAACATTTCCTGTGTTAAATGCACTAGATGTGACAAAGATCTATGAAAAGGAATTTGGGTAATATTTGTAATACAAAAATAAAAAATTATGTTCCTCTCTCTTGTACTCCCTCCCCTCTTGCTCTCACCCCTCCCCCTTTATTCCACAGTCTCACCATGTCCGTCTCTCACAAGTTTCCTTCCCTTTCCTTCTCCTTCGTGTTCCATTATTTCCCCCGCCTCTTCCCCATCTCTCCCCCGCCTCTTCCCCATCTCTCCCCCGCCTCTTCCCCATCTCTCCCCCGCCTCTTCCCCATCTCTCCCCCGCCTCTTCCCCATCTCTCCCCCGCCTCTTCCCCATCTCTCCCCCGCCTCTTCCCCATCTCTCCCCCGCCTCTTCCCCATCTCTCCCCCGCCTCTTCCCCATCTCTCCCCCGCCTCTTCCCCATCTCTCCCCCGCCTCTTCCCCATCTCTCCCCCGCCTCTTCCCCATCTCTCCCCCGCCTCTTCCCCATCTCTCCCCCGCCTCTTCCCCATCTCTCCCCCGCCTCTTCCCCATCTCTCCCCCGCCTCTTCCCCATCTCTCCCCCGCCTCTTCCCCATCTCTCCCCCGCCTCTTCCCCATCTCTCCCCCGCCTCTTCCCCATCTCTCCCCCGCCTCTTCCCCATCTCTCCCCCGCCTCTTCCCCATCTCTCCCCCGCCTCTTCCCCATCTCTCCCCCGCCTCTTCCCCATCTCTCCCCCGCCTCTTCCCCATCTCTCCCCCGCCTCTTCCCCATCTCTCCCCCGCCTCTTCCCCATCTCTCCCCCGCCTCTTCCCCATCTCTCCCCCGCCTCTTCCCCATCTCTCCCCCGCCTCTTCCCCATCTCTCCCCCGCCTCTTCCCCATCTCTCTCCCGCCTCTTTCTCCCGCCTCTTCCCCATCTCTCTCCCGCCTCTTTCTCCCGCCTCTTCCCCATCTCTCTCCCGCCTCTTTCTCCCGCCTCTTCCCCATCTCTCTCCCACCTCTTCCCCATCTCTCCCCCGCCTCTCCTCTCTCCCCCCAGTCTCAAACAACACGCGAGAAAAGATGACACTTACCTTACCGTGTGAGCTCTAGTGTCTATTTTATTATTAGGATTGTTTCTTCCTGTATAGGTAAGCACCATAAATGTATTTACTGACTCATTATATTATATTGAATGTCAATCCAACCTACGTATTGCATATGCGGCACTCTCCCCCTATCACACGATAATATGTAACTGCCTGCCTTTCTTTGAACTTCACCCTAGTCCTTCGTCAAACATATCCGTTGATCTCATACCATGCTGCAATATGAGCTACGTTCAGAAAATTCAGGAACTTCATTCAGAAAATTTTTCTACGCTTACCTTGACCTGATTGTGCATGGTCTCTTTTGGATCATTGTCCTCCAGAATTGATACACTGCTCCAAACACAGTTTCCACTCCAGAAGCAGTCTTGGTAGGCTTCTTGCTGGATTGTGCGAAGTGCCATCTGAGAATTTTCTTTTATCTCGTCTGTTGCTGCAAATCTTCATCATTTCAAATGGTTTTTCAACTTTGGGGATAAAAAAGCCCACAGGTTCTAGGTCTGGAGAGTACAGAGTATGAGGCAGTACAGGGATAAATGTGCGACTGCGTTATCATGATGCAAGAGCCATGAATTGTCTCACTACATTTCAGGCCATCGTTTCCTTCTCACATTTTCTTGCAGGTGTCACAATATGCCCTGATAGTATCTTCAAGTAATAGTTTGTCACTGTGGCTTGAATTCATGATGAACTAATCTTTCAAAGTCAATGAAGATTATTAACGTAGCTTTGACATTTGACCTGACCTGATGAGCTTTTTTTGATCTTGGAGAACCTTTGCCAACCCATTGTGAAGATTGAACATTGGTGTCAACACCACAACCATAGACATACATCTCGTCATCAGTTATGATTCCCTTAAGGAACATTTCGTTCTCATTTGTACGGTCCAAAAGCACTTCATATATTGCAAGACCTTTCTGGTCTTGACTCATGAACCATGGAGTGAGTTTGGCATCAACACAATGCAGTCCATGAAGCTGTGTCAGGATTTCATGATATGTTCCAACTGAAATGTTACATTCTTCTGCAATGTCTTCGACACTCAATCTTCAGTTGGCAGGCTCAATTTCATTGGCATTCCTGATATGAGCGCTATTGGTGGGTGCCGAAGGGTGTCCTGAACGAGGTTCATCTTTAACTTCTGTCAGGTCATTTTTAAACTGTGTGAACCATTTGTAACAATGAATATGGATTAAGTGCTCACCACTGTAGGCTTCCTGCATCATTTGGTGTGTGTCTGTAAAGGTTTTCTGGAGTTTAACGCAAAATTTAATGTAGATGCATTGCTCCTCTAACTCTGCCATCTCGAAATTCGCAAACTGTGCGAGACAACGTTCTACTTGATGCAGGGATGCCATTCTCATTTCGCTCCAACACTCTATTGGCATGAAATTATGAACGTTCCGGAATTTTTTGAACAGACTTTTTACTCCAGAAGAGGATAGCCAGGTGTAGTGTAGGCAGTCTCTCTTGTGTATTGTAAGTTTTCTGCCAGTAGATCATAATCTTTGGTTCGCTGAACCCATAAAATTATCTGTGTGTTTTATCATGTAACCAAAATTTAGTGGATTTCTTTGAGTACTCTTGTGAGTGACTTTGCACTTTGCAGCATTTAGTCAGTTGCCACTTTTTGCACCATACAGATATCTTGTATAAATAATATTGCAATTGATTGTAATCATCTGCTGACTGTACAAGCTTTAAAAAAAGAGAGAAGGTAAATGACAGCATCAACTGCAGACAATGTAAGAGGACTGCTCAAATTGTCTCCTAAATTGTTTATATAGGTCAGGAACAGCAGAGGGTCTATGATCATCCAAAGACTTTACAAGCTTAGAGAGAGAGAGAGAGAGAGAGAGAGAGAGAGAGCATCAACTGCAATCAATCTAAGATGACTGCTCAGCTTGTATCCTATATCCTAAATCGTTTGTGTAGATCAGGAACACCAAAGGGGCTATAACACTCCCTTGGGGAGGTGCAGATATTACTTCTGTCTTACCTCAGTGACTTTTCATCAGTTGCTGTGAACTGTTAACCTTTCTAACAGGAAATCACAAATCCAGTTACACAACTGATGCGATACTCTGGATACTGTGTAGGCACACAATTTCATTAATTGTCACTTGTGCAGAACAGTGTGAAAAGCCTTCTGGAAATCTAAAAGTATGGAATCCATTTGACATCCCTTGTCAATAGCACTCCTTACTTCTAAGAAGGTGTCCTCAATGGTGGGATTGACTTTCTGAATCTATCAATATAATGACGTAGGTTAAGGTACAAGGAATTACACCTTGCAACCATTCACGCTGATTGACCCTTGCATGTGAGTAATTAATGAAATCCCCCCCCCCCCCCTCCCCCAGAATTTTACGTGATGCTCTATAGCTTAAAAAGTAACAACAGTTTACAGACTGCTTCCATAGCTTGATGGCTAAGATACTAACTACACATCCAAAGGATTGTCTATTAAAATCACATCAGGTGCAACTTTTTCTGATTTTAAATCTTTTTCTGATTTTAAATCTTTTTCTGATTTTAAATCTTTTTCTGATTTTAAATCTTTATGGGAATGACTTTGATAATTATTTTTAATCAATTAGTTGGTGTACATGCTATTTATTTTATTTGTATTTCTTTGTAACATTATTTTAATCAACATTTTAACTTCATCAGTTGCTCTTATTTTTTTCTTACTACCATTCTTTTTTCCACTTGGAAGCTTTGTGCATGTGAATTTAATTACTTTTATTTATCTGTGATAATATTTAAACATTTTGAAATGCCGATCTGTTGGTCAAAAGTCAATAGATTAAATAATCTGTTTATATTGACTGTGCAGTAGTGTCAGGAATGTATTTTTCATTACAAGATGTACATCTTTTTGGGTGGCAATCTTTATGCAAACATTTAAAACATCAATTTTCGTTGCACAATGGACAAAACAACATGGATTACGAACTAAACGAATGAAGAGACAATCAGTAAAAGAAAATTCAAGCAAAATGAGAAATGGAAATATTGAATGCAGTGACATGGATGAATTAAAACGTCAGATGACAAAATGGAAGTAATTAAATCAGTGTTAAAATATAACAGTAATCAAAATCACATGAACATGACTGATGGGAAGAAAAATGATAGCAAATGGTGTATTTCACACCATGACAGATATGGCATGACAAATGAATAGAAAAAAGTACATTTAAACGAATTAACTGAATAAAAATAATCCTCAAAGTGATTTGGATAAAGATTTAAAAATAAGAAACAAATCTATGTACCCAATGAGATTTGAACCAACAATCTTTTGCGCATGAAGTTAGTCCCTTAACCATCATGCTATGGAACCAGTCTGTAAATTGTTACATTTTTAGAGCCATGGAGCATTACGCAAAATTCTGATTTTTTTTTTTTTTTTTTTTTTTTTTTTTTTTTTTGCGATTACTGGCAAATGAGGGCCCACCAGAGTGAACGGCTGTAGGGTGTAAATCCTTGTACCTTAACCTACACCACCGTATAGATTGTATCAAAAAGTCAAACCCACCACTGGAGATGGTATTGATTGTGTTTGGCACTGGTGTACTTTACATACAACCAGATTTTAAGACAGAGTTTCATTGTCCAAATTATTAAAAGCACCTCACACTGAAGATCACATTAAATTTCAAGCTTCTGATAAACTTTACCAAACTTCAGGAATTTCCCTTCTTTTAAATTTGGCATGCTTTTTTTTGTTGATGCTGCAACAGTGCTCTGATCTGTTTTCTGTATCTTGGGTGATAAGTTCCATCTGTTATTAATTTATTTGCTAAATAGGCATTTCAGAAGTGATGTTCAATATTCAGGGATATGACAGGGATGATCATTTGAAACAAAAAAAGTCAAGTAAACGTGGGCTCTAAAACGCGTACCATAAGAGGTATGAGCAATTCTTGACCTTCGATACCATGAAGCAAATCTCTTCTACTGCAAGCTCTTTGCTTTGCATATGTTGGGCAGTGGTAGTATGGACCAAAACAAGAGAAAAATGTCCAGTAATTTTTTTTTATTTTTTATTTTTTTGAATTATGTGTCCTGTCATATCCGTGAATATTGACCATCACTTCTGAAACACCTTGCATATACCAAATGCCACCAGTCTGTTAGTTTGGAAGCAGTGGAAACTGCAACTTAGGAAGGCATCAAGTGAACTTTTATTCACTTTATTAAATGGATATTTTTTTCATTTATTTTAGGTGAGTGTGGATGTTTCAGTATACACTCTTGTTACAGTGACTAATCCCTGCACCCAGTATGATGCTTCCTTTTCATTTAGAAGTATTTTGTTGCTAAGAGATCAAGTATGTTTTACAACCATTTGCACTTTGCCTGTGCTTCTGAACTAATTGTTCAAAAGAATTTTCTGAGAAAGCATTCAGTATGATTTTGTATCGTGTTTTATGCCTGCCACCTGCTTCAAACACACATTTTTGCCAAAATATTGAGGTTAGATTGAAGACTCCACCAACTAAAATTGTACGAGTGAGGTACCTATTTGAAATTAAATTCAAGTTTTCTTTGATCTGCATCATGTGAGTTGGTCGGGGGGTCTGTGAAAGGAACCAATTATTAATTTATTACAGTTGTCCAGTGTAATCTCTTATCATACCAACTCACAGGAGCTGTGTACTTTAATTTTGTTACGAGGTAAGTTTCTTGTGACAGCAATAAACTCTCCACCACCAACTGTATTTAATCTGCCCATTCTGTACATGTTTAGGTCCTTTTTAAAAGTTTTAGCTGAACTTATCTCCGGCTTTGGCAGTCTTTCAATACCTATAATGATTTGAGCTTCATTGATTTCTATTAGGACTTGGAGCCATGATTTTTTCTCATCACAGATACAAAAGTTTATAAACACAATACCAATTGTTGCTAAGTCCACTCCTGGCCTGTGTGTGCCCTGCACCCTTTTAGCTTGACACGATTCCTGTAGTTTTCCAAGACTCTCTAACTTAAAAAACTGTCCAATCCCCTCCACACAGCCCTCGCTTCCTTTGTAGCCATATCCTGTGTGTAGTCGGCCCTGACCTACATTAAGTGGAGCTCTGAGTTGTAGTGTATAAGTCGCAGAACTGTCTGAGCCTCTGATTCAGAACTTCCAATTGGCTCTCCACCAAAGGACCACAGTCAATTCTGTCAATGATGATGCTGCAGATGGTGAGCTCCACCTTCATCTTGCAAGCAAGACTGGCAGTCTTCACCACTCCATCTAGCTGCCCAAAACCAAAGACAGTCTCTTGCAGTCCAAAATGGCACAAATTGTTAGTACTGACATGGGACATCACATGCTGTTGGCTGCATACTGTTCTCTTCTGGAAGTACCTGTTCCACGTCTAGAATGACTCCACCCTGTATGCGTGCACATGGGATTTCTTTCCCTGTTTAGGCACCCATATCTTCGAGGGCCCCCATTACATGCCTAACCCTCCAGCTACCAGTAATCTCACCTGTGAATTGTGAATGCTCGGACCATCTGGACCGAGAGGATTCCACGGCAATAGTGCGAGCAACTGCATCTGGCTCAGGATCTTTGTCAGACACAGATAGCGTGTGAAACCTTTTCCGCAGACAAACTGGGGAAGCCCTCCAATCGACCCTGGAAAATCTTTTGCTGCCTCTACACCTCGGAATTACCTCCTACTCGACTGTGGGTGTGTGGTCAGTCGCAGTGTAGGCAGTACCTGGGGAGCCCACAGTAGTAGACCAATTGGGGGATGTGTGGTATGTGCTGAACCTCATTGGGCCTGCCACCCCACAGTGATGCCCATTGGCAACAGCCTCCAGCTCCATGATCGAAGCCGGCACCATCTGGAGCTGTGAGCAAAGGGTCACCATCTCATCCCGCATCTGGACACATTGATGGCACTTCCTGTCCATACCAAATATGGCAAAAATGTGCCCTAGACTGTTAATAAAATGCAGGACTGTGCCTGATAAATGTATATAACATGCATAAAATATAGTAGTTTAAACTAAAGAGCACAGAGGAAATTTAAAGTAAGTTGCTTCTTATGAGAATCTGTGTCAATTCACAAGTGAAATGGTGTACCTTGCTACGTTTATGAAATCTACTGCTTAACTGAAGGATCTAACTGCTGCCTCATCAGCACCTTTCCAAGCCCCCTACCTCTTTCAATATATACATTCTCTCTTGATGTCCCTTTCTCCCTTCCCATGTATCACCTCTCTTCCTTTGTGTACTCTCTCTTTTTGAGGATCCCTCTGTTCCTTTCCATGACTCCCTCTCCTTTCCCATGTATCACCCTTCTTCCAATGTGCACTCTCTCTTTTGCTGTCCCTTTCTTCCTTCCTGTATGGCCCCTACTATTGATCTGCCCCTCTTTTTCCATCTGCCTCTCATCCATCCTCTCAGCCTCCTTCCTCTTACCACCTCCCTTACTTCCATTTTGCCCCTCTCCCCCCCCCCCCCCCCCCTTCACTCTCATCTCCTATTGTTCCCCTTCATATGGCCTCTTGCACCACTCTCCTTCTGTTATCTACCTTTCCCCCTGATTGTCAGTCACCTGTCCTCGACTTGTGTAAACCACCTCTCCCCCACTTGTCCACCTTCCCCCCCTTATTCACACTTGCCCTTTCCCTTATCCACCTACCCCTTCTTGCAGCCGCTCCCTTTTTTATGTCTCTCCCTCAGCCCCTCTGCTTGCCACCTCTCCCCTTCTCTGGCCCGTCTCTTCCCTTCTCCATCCCCCTGCCCCTCTACATTTACCCTCCACCATACACCCAATCACTGTCCTCTTGCCTCTCTACATTTACCATCTCCCAAACTCTAGTTCCCTTTCACCCAGCCCCTCCCTCCCTCTCCACCCCCCCCCCCCCCCACCCCTCGCTGATCGCCTCCTCCTCTCCTCTGCCATGTGATCTGATCCGACCCATCCTACTATGGTGTCCCCTACACACAAACTGTGCCTGCCTCCCACACCTCAAGGCTCCTGCACCATCTTGTCCCTTCCGTGCACCCCGCTCAGCCTCTCCTGCACCACACTCAGCTTCCCCTGCATGTCACGTGACATGGGTACTGCCCCCACCTCTTGCACAACGCACAGGCCTCGCGCAATCCTCCCCTACTGGAGCGACTCAGCCTCCGCCTCCCCCCACCACCCTCTCATCCTCTCATACCTTGCTGCTCCCCTCTCACGCCTTGCAGCTCTCCTCTTTTCACCTCCAAGTATAGTAGAGCCTCCTCCTAGCACCACAGCTCCCCTCCCAGCACCACAGCCCCCTCACTGCAACATGTGTGGCCCTCTGGACCACTTCCTTCACACCATGTGGGGTTGTCCACCACACGATCTCACCCCACAACTCCCCATGCACACTCTCCTCATGCCCTCCCCACACCCCACACACTCCTCTGTGCTCATCTCTGCTGAGTTCCAGACCCACGCATATCCACGTGGTGCCCTGCACTCTCTCATGTCTCCCTGCAAGCCATCACCTCCCACTGCAATCTGTTTCTGCCACCTTGCACCCTCTCTCCTGGCGCCCTGCACACGCATCGTAGCTTTCTCTGTCTCCTCACTTGCACCATCCCCTCTCGTGCCACCTAACCATCTTGTGCCCTTCTCCCTCCAACCCCTCACTGAGCCTACTCGTCGCCGTTCTCTCTTCCCTGCTTTGACTCACTCACACTCTTTCTGACTGCTCTTCCCAACCCCATTTTGATCCACCCTTTCTCCGCTCTCTTTCACATCCACTGTGTCCTCCCCATCTGTTCTTGCTGTCTGTGTATGATGATATTGTTGATGCCATTAACATTTATTATGCATTGTTAATGTAACAGAATTACTGTATTACTTAATGTAAAGTGAGCCCAATGATAAGTAAATATTACTGTGCCGTAAGTGTGCACTGTATTTGTGGATAACTTTACAATTTAAGTTTAAATTTAATGGCTGTGCTGATCTGTTTCCTATCCAGCCAAGAGCAGGCAACATTGAAGGCAAAGCAGAGGATGCTGCGGGAAGACTGGGAACTCTTTAAAGCACAAAGAAAGCTTATTCAGCAGAAAATGTGGAACAAAACAGCAAGGTATTAAACAATTTTGTTTGAAGCTATTAGTGCCTATGGTAGTCTCCATATCAACCTAAAATGTGTTTATACACAGTTGTTGTTAGCTGTAGTAAATTATTTTGAACACTGTTGATCCTTTTTCATTGATATCCCATGAATTAAACACAAAATCTCAATTTATTGTAAAATGTTAAGAGTTTCTTGAAATAGTGAAGCCTGAGTGTGATATTCATCTAAGAAATGTCATAAAGATTGTTAGTTTTCAGTGATGTTTGAGTAATACAGTTGAATCTAGTCCCAAATCATATGTTTTTGTGTAATTACCAGAATATTTAACTGCATGGTTCAGAAGAATTATGGGAACACATGTATCAACGTCGGGTATATTATGTCTATTTTCATTGAGGTGGTACCTGTGGTCTTACTGCATAGCCTGAGATCTTCACTTGCAATGTATGCAACAACTTAAGTCATTTGCCATCTATTGGCTGTGTTATGCCTTAATGTATCAGTTGACTCCTCAATAGCAAGGTAGTATCAGTGTCACCTTGTTCTCTAGTAGGTACACAGATGGTGGTTGTTCGTCAGAGCAGCACCTGTTTTTACTATAGGAAGGTGTGAAAGAAACAAAGATTAGAGAGTGGTCAGTATTGAACAAAACATTTTGTCTGAGAAAGAAGTGTATAGACAGTGTTTATCTGAAAATTTTTAGGAATCACTAGAAATTTTATTTCCACTGTACTATGTTCTCGTCATATATCATATATCCAAGCACTGAGGAGTAAAATGAATGAATTACTTGTTTGAATTGATGATTTAATTGACAAACTCAGTTGATATTATCCGCCTCTCCAAATGTCTTGTGACCACTGGTGTAGAAATGGTAATTATTGCAAGACTTTAGTTTGCATCTCATTTCTAAAAGCAGAAATGTTTCAGACCAGTTGCCACATTCATCATACATTAAGAACACAGACATTAGAATTTCATATCAAATCATTTGTAATAGTAAGTGTACATTTAGCAACTGTAGAAAATTGTAATCTGTTCATAAATCGTGTTGAAGCTTTGTGGGCCTTTTTAAGCGTAAGAGAGAGAGAGAGAGAGAGAGAGAGAGAGAGAGAGAGAGAGAGAGACGTAGTGGATGCCATTGATTTCAATGTAGATTTTCTTAATTCTTCCAGTAATGATTCGTTGAAGGTGTTATCATTCCATTTAGTTCCTGCTGTAAACTTTAGGGTAGCTTATTTGTCAGAAGCAGTCATTGATAATGTCTCTACAAAAATGTCAAATGAGCAAAACTGTTATTTCAAAACCAGTAGTTAATGGCCTCTCAGACCATGACAATCAGTTCCTTATATGAAATGTTGATCCTGACCAGGATACGTAAGCTACTAATACTGAGTCCAGGAGAGTAATCAGTAAGCCAAAAATTGATTGTTTCAGGGAATTCCTCAAAGATATGAACTGAAGTGAATCAATGAAAAATCCATTGTGCATTAATGAATTCTTTATCTTTTCTGGACACTGTTTTGCCTCAGAGTGATTCAGAGTGGACTGACGTCTACAAAAATGATTGACAATCACACCAGGTAATAAAGTGAAGCCAATATGGCATATAGCGAAGGAGGAGACTGGTAGAACCGGAGGTGAGGAGCAGATAATTTTGAGAGTAAATGTTACACGGTAACAGTGTGTGAAAAGTTCCAAGCTTTTATTACAAGCATTTCATAATTTGAAAAGATGTTGGGGTTTGTTGGTGCTGCCATGGAATGTCTCACATCGGCCATTACACCCTCCCTATACAGCATAAGTAATCTCCACCATATACAGCAATAGTGTGTTCCAGTGGTTATGGTAAAATATCAACGAAGTTTAATAAAGAGTGTTGTGAGTTTATTAACATATTCAACCCCTTCTGATCTGATCATGTAAGTGTAGAAAAGTTGTGGAATGTTTTCAAAGAGATAGTATCGACAGCAATTGAGAGATATATACCACATAAATTAATAAGTGATGGTACTGATCCCCCATGGTACACAAAACGGGTCAGATCGTTATTGCAGAAGCAACGAAAAAACAATGCCAGATTTAAAAGAACGCAAAATCCCCAAGAATGGCAAAGTTTTACAGAAGTTCGAAATATGGCGTGTACTTCAAAGCGAGATGCTTTTAATAATTTCGACAACGAAATTCTGTCTCAAAACCTGACAGAAAACCCAAACAGATTCTGGCCATACATAAAGCACACCAGTGGCAAGACGCAATCAATACCTTCACTGTGTGATAACAACGGTGAAGTCACTGTTGACAGTGCCACTAAAGCAGAGTTATTAAACACGGTTTTCCGAAACTCCTTCACCAAAGAAGACAAAGTAAATATTCCTGAATTCCAATCAAAAACAACTGCCAATATGAGAAACATAGGAGTAGATATCCTCAGAGTAACGAAGCGGCTTCAACACTTAATAAAGACAAGGCCTCCGGTCCAGATTGTATACTAGTCAGGTTCCTCTCAAAGTATGCTGATAAAATAGCTCTATATTTAGCAATTACATACAACCACTCGCTCACAGGAAGATCTGTACTTAAAGACTGGAAAATTGCTCAAGTCACACCAATACCCAAAAAGGGAAGTAGGAGTAATCAGCTGAATTACAGACCTATATAACTAATGTCGATTTGCAGTAGGGTTTTGGAACATATACTGTATTCAACCATATGAAGTACCTCGAAGAAAAAGATTTATTGACACACAGTCAGCGCAGTTTCAGAAAATATTCTTCTTGTGAAACGCAACTAGCTCTTTATACTCATGAAGTAATAAGTGCTATCGACAGGGGATGTTAAATTGATTCCATATTTTTAGATTTCCAAAAGGCTTTCGACACCATTCCTCACAAGCGTATTCTAACCAAACTGCATGCCCACGGAGTATTGCCTCAGTTGTGCAACTGGATTCATGATTTCCTGTCAGAAAAGTCAGTTCGTAGTAATAGACGGAAAGTCATCGAGTAAAACAGAAGTAATATCTGGCATTCCCCAAGCAAGTGTTGTAGCTCCTCTATTGTTCCTAATTTATATTAACGACATAGGAGACAACTGAGTAGCCATCTTAGATTGTTTGCAGATGATGCTGTCTTTTCTTGTAAAGTCATCAAATGATCAAAATGACTTGCAAAATGATTTACATAAGATATCTGTATCGTGTGAAAAATGGCAATTGACCCTGAATAAGGAAAAGTTTGAAGTTATTCACATGAGTACTAACAGAAATCAGCTAAATTTTGATTACGCGATAAGTAACACAAATCCGAAGGCTGTAAATTCAACTAAATACTCATATTAAAAACGAAGATTCCAAGACCCACCAAGCGGGAAAGCGCCGGCAGACAGGCACAATGAACAAAACAAACACACACACACACACACACACACACACACACACACACACACAGAACCTGAGCCCCGCAACCGGCGGCCGCCCCGCCAGGAAAGAGGGAAGGAAAAGGAAAGAGGGAAGGATGTGGGCCCCAAGGGAGAGGGCAAGGAGCCACCCCAATCCCGGGAGCGGAAAGACCTACCCTAGGGGGAAAATAGGATAGGTATACACTCTCGCGCGCGCGCACACACACACACACACACACACACACACACACACACACACACACACACGCGCGCGCGCGCACATCCATCCATACATACACAGACACTGTGTATGTATGGTGACTCCCTTGGGGCCCACATCCTTTCATCTTTCCTTTTCCTTCCCTCTTTCCTGGCGGGGCGGCCGCCGGTTGCGGGGGCTCAGGTTCTGTGTGTGTGTTTGTGTGTTTTGTTCATTGTGCCTGTCTGCCGGCACTTTCCCGCTTGGTGGGTCTTGGAATCTTCGTTTTTAATATATTTTTCCCATGTGGAGGTTTCTTTCTATTTTATTTACAACTAAATACTTAGGAATTACAATTACAAATAACCAAAATTGGAACGATCACGTAGATAATATTGTAGGTAGAGCAAAACAAAGACTGCGATTCATTGGCAGAACACTTAGAAGGTGCAGCAGGTCTACTAAAAAGACTGCTTACACCACGCTTGTCCGCCCCATTCTGGAGTATTGCTGTGAGGTTTGGGATCTGCATCAGGCGGGACTGACGGATGCATCGAAAATGTACAAAGAAGGGCAGCTCCTTTTGTATTATCACAAAATAGGGGAGATAGTGTCACAGACATGATACGTGTATTGGAGTGGCAATCATTAAAACAAAGGTGTTTTTTTTTATGGGATCTTCTCATGAAATTTCAATCATCAGTTTCTCCTCCGATTGCGAAAACATTCTGTTGGCACCCACCTACATAGGGAGAAATGACCATTGTGGTAAAATAAGAGAAATCGGGGCTCACACAGAAAAATTTAAGTGCTTGTTTCTCCCGTGTGCCGTTAGTTAGTGGAACGGTAGATAGAGAGCTTGAAGGTGGTTCATTGAACCGTATGCCAGGCACTTTATTGTGAGTAGCAGAGTAATCACATAGACATAGACATAATTCAGTTGTGTAGCATTTCTTTTTTCACTGTAACATTTCCCTATTTGCTGAAATACAAGGTGTCCCACTCAAACCTCCCTGATTTCAAGGACCTGGGAGAGGATAAAAGCAATAGATATGACAATGAAAAATGCACAACATTGTAGAGCATCTCAAAGAATTTATATTCCCACATCAGAAGTGCCAGATATTGTCGCCAGTGTGCAGCATGGTCGCATGAAGTGAAAATAGTGACTCCACAGCAGCACGTGCAAGCAGTAGTGTGGTTTGCAGAAACAAATTCGCCGATTACTGTGCAAAGAAATTATCGTTTCTGGCAACAGAAAGTGTTCTGCAACATTCTGCCGGTGCATGTTACGGAGTTTCAGAAGAGGCAGTGGAGGAAATCAGACACACGTTTCTCAGAAGCCCACGTAAGTAAATTCGTCAAGCATCTAGGCAACTTGATGTACCTCGATCAACATTGAATGGTGTAGCTCACCAGCATCCTCTTTATGTGTGCCTATAAAGTGCAAATTCTGCAACATCTGACTCCGAATGACAAACCACGCCAACAACAATTTGCTGCGGATATGCTGCAGCGTATTGATATGGATGCCAGCTTCCTTGAAATATGTTTATTCTCAGATGAGGCAGCCTTTCATCTATTAGGAAGGGTTAATAGGCATAATGTTTGGATTTGGGGTTACAAAATCCGCAAGTTGTCATTGAACATGTTTGTGATAGCCCTAAACTAATCATCTGGTGCAGGCTAATACACGATGGGATTTTTCGAGAATGAGATTTTCACTCTGCAGCGGTGCTTTGATATGAAACTTCCTGGCAGATTAAAACTGTGTGCCCGACCGAGACTCAAACTCGGGACCTTTGCCTTTCACGCGCAAGTGCTCTACCATCTGAGCTACCGAAGCACAACTCACACCCGGTATCCTTTCTTTCAGGAGTGCTAGTTCTGCAAGGTTCGCAGGAGAGCTTCTGTTAAGTTTGGAAGGTAGGAGACGAGATACTGGCAGAAATAAAGCTGTGAGGACCTGGCGTCAGTCGTTCTTCAGTAGCTCAGATGGTAGAGCACTTGCCCGCAAAAGGCAAAGGTCCCGAGTCCGAGTCTCGGTCGGGCACACAGTTTTAATCTGCCACGATGGATTGTCGGACTGTTCTTCATTGCAGAAGAAATAGTGAATGGGTCAGAGTATCTGGACATATTGGAGCAGTTTGTGTACCCTCAGATACAAGACTTGCAACCCAACATCATTTTTCAACAAGATGGAGTTCCACCGCATTGGTCAATGGCTGTTCGCAAGTTCCTGGATAGGAAATTTCCTAATCGCTGGATGGGATACAGTGGCCCCATTGCCTGGTCACCAAGCTCACCAGACATTATGCTGCTTGATTTCTTCATGTAGGCATTTGTGAAGGACCGCATGTATGCGACCAAAGTGGATGATATTCCTACACTGCGACATCATATCACTAATGCGATTGCAACAATAACAGAGGAAATGTTACAAAGAACTTGACAAGTTGAATATAGACTCTATATTCTTCGTGCTACACATGTAGAAGTGTATTGGTGATAAATAAATTCTTTGAGATGCTCTACAGTGTGGTGCATTATTTTTTTTCCCCCTGGGTCCTTGAAATCGGGGAGGTTCGAGCGGGACACCCTGTACACTGAAGCTAAGGCTCTGTATAAGAAAGAGGATTAAGAATTACCATCAAACTTCCATCTGATTTCACTTTTGCCAACATTCTTGAAAATTTTAAAAAAGGTGATGTACATGCATCTCCTTGGCTATGTGACTACAAATAATATGTTACAAGAGTCACGGTTCTGATAACGAGGCTATTTACATATACTTTGTTAGAGAATAAACTACAGGTTGCTATTATATTAAGTTAAGTTTCAAGCACCTTTGACTGTGTAAATCACACTGTACTTTTAGGTAAATTAGAATATTATGATGTCATGTGAAATGCCACAAAATGGTTTGGATTGTGTTTCTCTAATAGGAAACAAAAAATGTCAACAGTAAAGAGCCTATATTAAACTGTCAACCATTATCCATCTGGTATCTACTTGTAGTTACATATGGTGTACCACCAGGTTCTAACTTACTCTCACCCTTCCTTTTTCTTGTGTATGCCCTGAATGTGAATGACAGTCAAAGTCGAGATAGGTATAGGACATTAAATGGAGAAGTAAAAAGAGAAGGGCTAAAAAGGAAAATCAGGGTGTGGAAAGAAAGAGGTGAATATGTCGATAAAATGATTGGTGGGACGTATAGTGATGAGACATGGAGAAAAGGAAAGTCAGTGTGTGTTTCAACTAGTGAAAAGTTACATTATAATAATGTTAGTGATGGTCAATGGACAAAATATTTTTAGGATTTATTCCAGGAAAATCAGCCTGAATTTTCATATAAATGTTAGGTGAGGATGCAACAGGAGGAATTGTGCTGTTTAGATATAAAATTCTTCAGCAGACTGTCAGGATCTGTTAGATGAAGAAAGCACCAGGATATGTATCAGTATATTCAGAAGTGGTGAAGTTTGGTCTACCAAAATTGTTGGAGATGGTAGGAGGCTGTTTGCAGGAATATTAAATGGAGATGAGGATACATTGCAATGGAAAATGTTACATAAGACTGGTGCATAAGAAAGGGTCACATATAATGATCTAAGTAATTATACGGTGTCTCCAAGGTACTGAAAGATCTGGTAGAGAAAGAGACAAGTCACAGGCAGCTAGATGGGCAAACATGATTCTAAGCTGGAAGGTTGGTAATGACAATATCTTCACAATGAAACTAAAATGTGAAAAACACACAAAGATTGGGCTGTGTTTATTGACGCAGAAAAAGCATATGACAATGTACTCACCAACAAACTGTGGGAAATATTGAAAGCAGGGTGTATATGACCTGGGAGATCTGGGAAAAACATGGGAATTTTGGATCCGGGAGAAAACCTGGAAAAACATGGGTATTTTTTAGAATTCTGAGAATTTTTCATTGAGACGTTTTCAGTTAAATTTTTATTGGTAAGAACTGATGCTCTAACAAAGGATATTACTGTATCCTGCAACTGCAGAATAACACTTCAACAATAAAACATAAATGAGAGAAAATAACTTAAATTGCAAAGGAAATGCGCCATATACAACGGTGACATACAATGCTCGTGCAAGCATCTGCCAACAGCAAACTGTGTCAAAGGCTTTAGGAAGACAATGCAATGTTTCTTAACAACAAATTGCGTCCGATGAGCATGAAGTGACAACTGTTTACATTAGATTCGTTTAGCAGTTACGAGCGGGCTCATGTGCCATGCACAGTTGAGTCGTGTTTTAGTAGCAGATCCTCCTACTTCTGGCTACAGGAATGAGGCTGTTGGCTGAGCAAGCAGTCGCAGCAAGCAGCTAGATGCTACCGGGAAAAGGGGGCACCAAATTCATATTCTTGAGGAAAAAAAAACTTGTTTCACAAAGTGCCTAGCATCCAGCACACGTTTGTCTATAGATTATTTATATGATTTTTAAACGCTTCCCTGTTGGTTTTGAACATTTTTGAATGCATTTTAAGTTCATTTCTGATTGAATCATAAGCTGATTTTTGAATGCATGCATAGTGTACGTGATGTCTCTGTCAGGAGAATCTTCATTGCATCTAGAAATGAACTATCCACAGACAAAAGGGGACGGGGCCATACGAGCTGAGCGGAGTAAAGCTGAACGGATGAATGCCAATCGCTGTCTGATTATGTGGTTGATTGGGTTTGCGAATGGTCAGCGTTGTTATAATTAATAGTGAAATCCATAGATTCAGACTACCAGAATGGAAATAAATGACTGAAAGGAATAACAGGTGAGAAAGATTACACGCTACCTTCTCAGAGTATCCAAGAAAATGAAATTTTCACATATTTTTGACCAGAACGCTATACTAGTAGAGACCAGTTGACTGTCCCCAGCTAGCAGCTGCTTAAGTTCTATTCTGGAAGTAACATGGAAAACGTGTTGTATGGACATGTAATAATGCCTACCCGGAAAATAATCGCGGGATAACTAAACCTGTGATTCTGGCAGGGTTAATGAAATTAATCGGCAAACAAATTTTGACAGTAGCAGCAACAGCTACACAATTGGTGATGACAAGATTGATTGATAAAACGAGGAAGGAGAAGAAACGGGGAAATCTCACAAATTAATGAAGAATAAGACGATCCTAAATTTATATAAAAATTTCGTAATACTACTTTACGATCTCATGCTTAAGAAACTGGTGCATATGAATGAAATGTGAAACTATTTTCCAACATAAAGCTTTTTGCTTGTATTGGACTAATAGGCATTTGATATTGGTACTTCGTGAATTATATTCTGTCGTGTTATGAAAATGGCCATTTGTGCCAAAACAGTCTTGTTTATTTGGCTTGTGTTACAAAATTGCTGCAATATTAGAAAGGCCTATTTTGTTTTATCTAGCGGACAGTGACCAAATAGATATAATCAGATCGAGAAACCACAGCAGTCTGGGGTATTATTTGTGTTTACAGCGTTTTCTGTATTAGGTAACGACATTTCCATTTTTTCATGTAGCAAAACGTCTGACGAACTTTGATGAGGTAATAGATTCTTTCGCAGAAAGGAAAGCACACCATATGAAGCTGGATCAAGATTAGAGAGAAAAAATACTAGGAGCTAAGGATTGAAGAAATGTGTACGTTCTTGCTTGTCTCTTGTCTTTATTGGTTTTATGTATTCTATATTTAATTTTATGTCTCACAAAACAGCAAGTTATTAGCTAATAGGCAATAAAGAGTGCAGATTTTCTGAAGAGTTCTTGTTCTCCCGATTACAAATAATCCCATCCGCTATTAATTGTGAGATTGTTTTTTAAGAGGGGCAGACCGTCAGATCAGCTGACTGGGAGCAGGAGAGGTACCACAGGACATTTCAATTTCCTCTGTCCTGAATATAGTTTGATTGCATCCATTACAAAATATACACATTTCAATTCCACAGAGCGAAATACAGTGACGTGCGATGGAAGAATGCTGTGTGAAGAGGCGTGGCACTGCACTTTGGCACACTTAAGACCAAATAACATGCCTTACATTTCCTTGAACACACAGGTTTTATGTTTCAGACTTTTCAGAAAGATGTGCGCTACAAGGTGAGCATATTTTTGAAAATTTGTGTTGTTTTATTATTGACCCGGTTCGCAAATATCGTAGATCCAGGGCTCACGGGCAGAGCAGTCTGAGTTATAGTGGGCAGTCTCCACATGACCTGTGTTTACATTTAGTGATTTCACTGTTTCCCCTTCGTTTACTCTCACGTCAAATGGAAACAAAATGGATAACTGTGGTCGGGAGCTATCAAGTGAATTAAAATACTCACATAATTACAGAAGGCTAAAATGTCATCAGTTTCAGATTTTATTTTATTTTCACCTTTCTGACAGTTGCGCATTAATCACCTTGCAGAACACTGAAGTTATTTTTGTCTGTTTGCTAACGAAACTTGACTTTTATTAACCTCTTCCGTAGAAGCAGTCGTTGTATTGAAGTGAAATGTTTAGTTCCACAGTACTAGCTAGTTTCAACTGTTTGCTGCATTTCAAGTGCACATTTTCATCTTCTAGTACATATGGCATTATGCCATAATAAAGAACCAAACATGATATAATACAGTACTGATGCTCCAAGAAAATTTACATCCCACACTGAAAATCTTAATACCAGGTCGAGGTCTCCTTCATTGGGAATGTGGAAATACGAATGTGCACTTAAAGTATGCACGTTTTAGTATGGTTCACGAAATTCCAATGCTCTTGGAGTATCCTCTGATGTCTTGTTTCTTTTATGACATAATGTATGGTCTTTCAATGTTTTACACATACGTACATACGGGCTTCCTATGCCATGGTAGCTGCGCAAGTGTAACACTCGCAAAAAAGATCATTATATGCGAAAGCTTAGCTTCTCTTGCAGCTTATTAACCTTAGAGACCAATATTATATGTGAAAGCTTTGCTTTTCTTGTAACAACACGATGTATATTAATTTAAACTATTAACTTTCCCTGTTTGTGTATTCATGCTACTTAAGTGATGTCGCTGTTGGCTCACTACATCACTTGTCCTATGCTCTGAATATCTGCTGTTGTCGTCTGGCGAGATCACGTGACATCAGCTAAGACTGGCTTACAAAAGCACACCGCAGTCTCAATTTCAATGATTCGGATAATAACATGTGGTGTTTGGTGGAATTCCAATTTATACTTTTGTAATACGAAAATACGCAGCGTACATGTTGCTGCACATCAAATATATTTCCAAAATGTGTCTTTTTCCCTGAGTTTCGTTTCCTAAAGTGCCGGGAAATTCTACGCCCCTGTATAAAACAATAACCATTCAAAGGATCGATAAGGGAAAATATACTGTCACTTAACACGGAAAAAGCATGTTTGCACCCGGGAGAAAGTGTGTTTTTTAAACGGGAAATCTGGGAAAAATCCGGGTTGTTTTTTTTTTTTTTCTTGTTCCTGTATACACCCTGTGCAAGAGAGAGTTATGTCAAAGAGTGCTGAAGGCTGTTATGAAATTATATGAAAATAACACATTAGGAATAGCTGGAGAGCAAAGTCGAGGTGAATAAGGGTCTGCGACAGGGATGTGGACTGTCACAAACGCTCTTTAAGTGACACCTAGGAGAAAACCTGAAGACTCAGAGTAGAAAATGCCAGGTTTTGGGAGTGACAGCAGATGACACCAAGATATTTATCCTGTATTTTGCAGATGACCAAATTATTCTAGCAGAAATTGAAAATGGACTAAGCTATAGTATAAGAAAGCTTAAAGAGGAATGCAGTAAGTTTGGCTTTAAAAGAAGTGTGAGTACATGTCTGTTGGGACAGAAAAAATAAATAATTTGAAAGTAGACGGAGAAGTAACTTTAGATGTGGAAAAGGCAAAATACCTTGAGGTATTATTTAATAAACAGGGCACAAGCAATGATAAAATCACTATGAGGATTAATGAAGGACAAGTTGTAATAAAGACGTTGTGTGGAACAAAGATGAGAAGAACAACGAAGAAGAGAATGTATAAGGCTATAATCCAAAGTGTAGTGTTGTATGGTGCAGAAGACTGGAACATTAGCATAAGAAATATGAATAAACTGCCTGCCACTGAGGTGGATTACTTTAAGATGAAGCTCAAGCTGTACTAGGGTAGATAGGAAAAGAAATGGCTTAATCAGTCAAAGTGGGTAAGCATATCTGTGACAACATTCAACAGGAATAGCTGATGTCGTTTGGCCATGTAAATAGGATGAATATAGATAGAATAGTACGATGAATACTATCCCGACGGAAGAAAATGGTTTGCCTTCAGTGCAACTGGTGAAATGATGTGGAGCAGCCAGGTGTGAACCAGTAATATGAATGTTGAGGATAGTTAAGACAGAAGGAGATGCAACTGGGTGCAGAGAAGTGGCGCTGGCTGTAGATAATTTAGTAGTAGTAGTAGTAGTAGTAGTAGTAGTAGTAGTAGTAAATAAGATAAACAGATTCTGAGTTTCTTTTATTTGCATATTATGATCATATATTGTGATAAATAACAAATTAAGTACAGATTTAGAAAGAATGGTTAAGAAATTTTCATGGATATTAATAAAACGTTTGTAGACATTTCTTTCTCAGTAGGTATTCGAAAGAGAAACTATATGCATTCTGGATAAATTTTCTTTCTCGTTTCATCTGAATGTCATTGGCTTGCTCCAAAGCTGATTAAAAAGCTGGTAATGTTTTTCCACTGTATTCTGATACGTGAAAGTGACTGAATATCTCATTTGCAGCCCAAGTGGCAAATCTTCACAGTTTCTCAATAAACAAATAAAATACTGTCTTGGGTTCACATCCAAGTAATGGTTCTTGAAAGGGAAGGTTTTTGCCTTTGAATGTTACCTTTACTTAAAAGAACAGCATAAATCCGTGTATATGGTATGAATAAGCATGAGAACTTTTATTAAAAACCTGTTCAAATACAACAAAAGTTTGTGTTGTTTCCTCTGGTGTTCCACAGAATTTTCAATTTTTTTAGTAGTGAATTAGTGTTTTGTAGTCGCTACTACATAGTTTCTCACATATCCCTTTCATTAGCACCGCAAGTGAAATGTCAAGCGAGGTCAATGCTGTATTGAGCGCTTCGGCATATCAGGAAATCTTGAGCCTTTTTGAATGCGAGCATTGTTTCCTATGCCCTATGCCCTAAATAAACTTCTGTGAAACCTCAGTAGAAAAGCTACATCTATAAATGTAAGATGATCTCTATATTAATCTATTAAACAATGTAAAAACATTGACCTCAGCAACGTTGCATAATCTGCAAATACAAGACTACCCTGTATTTTTTGAATGGCTGATCTGGGGAAAGCCCTCGTCTAATAGTCGGGTAAATACAGTAAATTATTATCTGCAATGCAGTTACCATTAGACGTAGGTAATATAAAAAGTAGAGTAGAAACCATGGAAAATTCAGGATGGAATGTAGCAATATAATGAAAAGGATATTTGCTGCTCACCATATAGTGGAGATACTGAGCTGCAGAAAGGCACAACAAAAAGACTGTCGGAAAGTTAGCTATTGGCCAACAAGGTCTTTGTCAAAAATAGACCACACACACACACACACACACACACACACACACACACACACACACACACACACGACCATGGTCTCTGTCAGTTGGAGTCATACTACGATCAGCAACGCGTTATGGGAGAGGCAACCAGATGGGGGTAAGGAGTAGCTAGGGCGGGGAGGGGGAGGGATAGAAGGGTAGGATTGGGGGGTTGGTGAAGCATTCAGGCATGAAGTGGATAGTAGGACAGCTAGGTGCAGTTGGGATGTTAGGTGGAGGGTGGGTGAGAGCAAGGGAGGGGGTTGCAGAAAAGGAGACAAGTAAAGAGACTGGGTGTGTAGGGAATAGAGGACTGTGTAGTGCTGGAATGGGAACAAGGAAGAGGTTAGATGGATAAGGGCAATGACTAACGAAGGTTTAGGCTAGCAGGGTTACGGGAACGTAGATATCTTGCAGGGAGAGTTCCAACCTGCGCAGTTCAGAAAAGCTGATGCTGGTGGTAAGGGTCCAGATGGCACAGGAGGCTGTGGAGCAGTCATTGAAATAAAGGACATTGTGTTGGGTAGCCTGCTGAGCAGCAGGGTGGTCTAGTTGTTTCTCGGTCACAGTTTGTTGGTGGCCATTTATGCAGAAAAACAGCTTGTTGATTGCTATGCCTGCGTAGAATGCAGCACAATAGTTGTAGCTTGTCTTGTAGATCAAATGACTGTTTCACAGGTAGCCTTGCCTTTGGTGGGATATGTGATGTTTGTGACCATACTGGAGTAGGTGATGGTGCGAGGATGTATGGGACAGGTATTGCATCTAGATTTGCCTATATCTTGTAGTAGATCCCACCACCACCACCACCTACTCCAGTCCGGTCACAAACATAATCTAAACCACCAAAGACATAGCTACCTATGAAACCAGTCATGTGATCTCCAAGTTAAGCTGCAACCACTGTGCTGCATTCTACATGGGTATGACAGCCAGCAAGCTGCCTATGTGCACGAATGGCCAACAATAAACTGTGGCCAAGAAACAGTTGGACCATCCTCTTGCTGAGCATGCCGCCCAACAAGACGTCCTTCATTTCAATGACTGCTTCACAGCCTGTGCTATCTGGATCCTTCCCACCAACACAAGCTTCTCTGATCTGCACAGGTGGGAATACTCCCTGTAATATATCCATATTTCCACAACCCTCCTAACCTCAACCTTCGTTAGTCATTGTCGTCACCCATCCAGCCCCTTCCTTGTTCCCATTCCAGCACTGCACTGCCCTCTATTCCACCACCGTGCCCAGTCTTTTTACTTCTCTCGTTTTCCGCTACCCCCTGCCCTTCGTCTAACATCCTAAGTGCACCTAACTTCCCTACTCTCCACCTCATTGCCGCACACTCCCAGCAGCACTTTATTGTCCTCCACACCTACTATCCCTCTCCCTCCCTGCCCCAGCCTACTCGTTACGACCACCAAGTTGCCTCTCCCATAATGCTCTGCTGCTTGCAGTCTGGCGCCAGCTGCCAGAAACTGTGGTCATTTGTGTGTGAGCTGCGTTTGTGTGCGGGTGTGTTTTGTCTGTTTTTGGCAAAGGCCTCGGTGGCCGAAAGGTAGTTTTCCGACAGTCTTTGCGTTATGCCTTTCTGTGATTCATCATCTCTGTTATATAATGAGTAGCAACTATCCTTTTCGTTATATTGTTAAAAAGTACGATAGAGTATTCTTTGCTTCTTTCATACCACAATGGCTTATGCGATAATTTATTTGGTGTAACTCTTCAAGCCAAGCTAAGTTTTCAAGGTGGAAAAAGTATATAATATGAAGCAGTTGCGACATGAATTCAAGGATGTTCTGCAGAGGTTTGTTCAAATGCTGCTATGCCTTATATTTAGTCTGTGATGAAATTCGTCATAAATATATCTTTTTGTAACCAATGGCTCAGTTACTGGAGTCAATACTAGAAATAAGAATAATATTCAAGAACAATACCACATACCTTGGCCCAGAAAGGTGTCATATTTTGACTAACTTGCAAGCAAGCATTAAAGTTTTAACTACTAATGAAGTTAAGTTTATGAGTATCAGGCCATTGAGCTACTCAAAATTATTATTGTTATAAACAGTTTATTGGTGACCAACTCCTACTCCATCAACAAATTTCTTTGTGGAACCGATTGACAGAAATTTCATTAATGATATCAAATAATGTAAATATTATATAAAATCTGTCTCATGCTTATCTTTAGTCCAATAATGTTGTTAATGGAAATAAGTGTTATAAATTGTTTTTTGCTTGATGACACATGGCTACAATAACATAAGATTTATATCATGCCCTTCATTGTGTATACATTTATGTGCTTGTGGTAAGTTCTGTATTAGTTCTTAAATAAAAACATATTTCACATTAATTATGACTTACTCTATATCCATGATCTTTTCATTTAACGCTCCTACTTTCACATCGAGCAGAAGACAAATGCACGTGTTGCTTCATTGTGTTGTTGTTCTCTAATAGTGTCATGAAGAGTGGTACAGGGTCTTTTCCATTACTATCTTTGGTAGTTTTTGACATTTAAGCCACCATTTCCACTAGAAAGCCAGAGAAGTCAGATAGTTGTGAATTAATTGTGTTGATATATTGGGAAGTAGTTCATTGATAACTACTTTCAGAGGTTCAGTTCATGAGTGTAGAGTGGAATCTGCATGCATTTTAATAATGTGGACAATGCATGGAAATTTGCAGGTTTAGAGAAAAAAGTATATAATTTTTTACAGACCTTGTTCTGAGTAGTTGATTTGATTGCTTTAAAGATTTTTATGTAATCCTTGGTGTTGTAGATAGTCAGTGTGACACACTGTACATTGGGTACAGCCGATTAATTGTTTAAATGTTCAAATCACCTTATGCATACTGACATCATTTGTTGAAATTGTCTGTTTGTTGCACATCAGGGATTAGACCTTCTTATCTCTGTTTCTGTCTTCTAAATCATCATCATAGTTGTCCCTTGAGGGGCATCTGGCACTTAATTTTCAGCTGAGTGTCTATTTTTCCAGTGTTTCTCTCAGTTTGAGTGCATGTTGGGAGCTGTGTTTTTTGTTTTCCTCTTTTTCCTTTTCCACCATCCCTGCATGTCAGAATTGTATATGATCTCTGTATTTGAATTTTGTTGGGAGTTTAATGTGTATTCTGATTGGACTGATTGTGTCCTGTCAGCAGTGGAAATCCACAGTGAACTGGGAGTTATCTGAAGTGTTTCGATTAATTCCTGTTACTTCGATAACCCAACATCTGTATTAACCTCTGTGAATGGAGCTCTGGTACACAGAAACCCTAGCTATATTTAGATTCTGGCGAGCTCAGACTCATTAACAAACAGAATGGCACTTCAGCATACTGGTATATCCATTTACACATTTATGACAAGTTACATGTCACTGGTTAAGTAAAAACATGTTTCACTTTTTTGACGTATACCATATCTGTGATGACTGTTTTATTAAGGATCTGAGTGAGGAACAATATCACTAGCTTTTTTTAAAGCATGTATTTCTGTTTTTGCTACATGTTGTACATCCTTTAGGATCTTCACACTGTGAATCTGTGGAATGAAAAGTATAGCTAATATAATATAATCTAATGGTCCCCATGCTCACTGTGTTCAGTTTGGCTCCCTCATTGTTTTTCCTTACCCACCCTCTCCTGATCCACCCCTCCACTCCATGTGGACAGAAAATTTTCCTTACCTAATTAATGCAGGTTTACTGGTGTCACATTTCTATCCTGTTACCTTGCTGCATTACCATCCTAGCTGTCAGCCAGCACCTTACCTTCTGTCTGTCCCTCCCTTCCTTCTTTATGTCCCTCCCTTCCTTCTTTATGTCCCTCCCTCCCTCCCCCCCCCCTCCCCCTTTTGTCATCCGTACACTATAGCTTTGAAGGAGAATTTGTCTGAAAGTTAGCAAAGTTCTCTGTCTAGTTTACATGCCCACTGATTATTCTGCACCACAACAATTTTATCACTTCTTACTTTTATTCATTGAGTTATTCATGTCCTCTAACTATTAACAATAATTGGAAACCAATGTGTTTTTACTCCAAGCAAGGAAAGACTTAACGGGTGCTAAACAGAGTTGGCTCCTTGTAACTTCTACATCACTAGATTCAGTGGATATTGAGGCGAGGACAACTGTGGGAACAAAGAACGTGTCACAAGGGTGATTACCATCGGTGTAATTAAGAAATGCTGGTGTTTGGTGGGTGGTGGGGGTGGGGGTGGGGGTGCGGGCTGGGGGTGGGGGTGGGGGCTGGGGGTGGGGGGGTAGAATAGTGTGGCAAGAGTTGTAAAGCAGTCATTTAAATACAGTGTTGTGCTCAGGGTGGTCAACTCTGCTGTTGGCCCCAGTTTGGCAGTGACCATTCATTTGGGTGGACAGCTGATTTGTGGTCTTGTCCACATAAAATGCTATGCAGAAATTGCAGCAGAGCTGGTGTATGACGTGGGTGCTTTCGGAAGTGGCTCTGTCAACCAGGATAAGCCTAAGGTAGGAGTAGAATAGGACGTGCTGGGTGGGTGTATCAGACAGGTCTTGCACCTGGGTCTTACATGAGGATATGATGGATGTAGCAAGGGGCTGGGAGTGAGTGTGACATCAAAATGGACGAAGATATTGTGTAGGTGGTGGAATACCTCTTTGGGAGGCAGGATATGGTTCAGTTGTTCTATTCTGGGAGGGGCTGCACTTTGACGGCTAGTTCTTGGGGTGGTGATGGCGACAGGTTTTGTGATGTGAGGATGTGGCAGAGGATTACCTGTGGATTAGGTTTTGAGGATAGTGCCCATTTGTGAAGGCCATGGTGAGAACTTCCACACAGAGGGCACAAGAACATTTGTGAAGGCCTTGTTATATCTGCCATACTCTGGGCGAAGGAATTTTCATGACTGAATAGGTGGCTGTACTACATGGGAGTTAGTTTTTGATGTGGAAGGGATGACAACTAAGAAGATACAATTATTGCCAATACTGGGCTTGATATGGGCAAAGGTATGGATGGATCCAGCAGAGAGATGGAGGTCACATCTAGGAAGGTGGCACAGTGGGCTGAGGAGGTTCTGGTGAAGGAAACTGGAGAGAAAGTGTTGAGACTGTGGAGGAATGAGAATAGAGTGCCTTGGCTCTAGGTCAAGATTATATCATCAGAGTTTGGCACAGGGTAGTGCTAATGTGGATGCCCATGGCTGTGTTGTGAATGTGTACCTCAACGGTGGAGTAGTTGTATGTGAGGATGTAATTAGTGAGATTTATAAGGAATGAGATGGTGGGTTTGGAGATGGACAAGCATGCTGGGATTGGTAGTTTTAGCTGCAAGGGGATGTTGGTATATGGAAAGGGGGCATCAGAAGTGATGAGTAGTGGTTCAGGTGGTTTTCAGGTGGGTGTGGTTGAGACAGCGAAGTGGTTTGTATCCTTGACATCGGAGATTCTTTTGGTGGAAGGACAATAACCACATATAGGATTCTTGGGATAATGGGTCTTGGGAAGCTCATTTAAGATGGGTTTGTGGGTGGTCGTTGGGGTGAGAAGGGAGATAGATTCAGAGCAGTGATTCTGTGTTGGACCTAATGACTTAACTGGGCATTGAAAGTTACAGTTGACTTTGGTCATGGGGTCACTTTCACAGAGCTTTTAGGTAGAGGAGTCAGACAGTTGGTGGAAACTTTCAGATAGTCACAGTGACTCATCACAACAGTGGTAGAGCCTTTGCCTACAGGGAGGATGATTAAGTCATTGTTTGTCTTCAGGTTGCAAATAGCTATTCTTTCTTCTGTTGAGAAGTTTGTGTTCCTTGGAAGGGATCTGAGAAAGGAGGCTGAGCTCAAGTTGGGGGTAAGGAATCCCTGAAAGATAACTGAGGGGGTGGTGGGAGGGTCAGTGGGTGACAATTTGATAGTGGTTTGAATTGGGTAAGACAAGTAGCAATATTTTTGTAGGATGGACTTTTTTGCGTATATGTTGGCAACAGGGTTTTGGGTTTGTTTAAGTGGCAGGTTTGGTTGGATTTTGGGAGAGCATTTTAGAATGTGGACATGAAAGAGGTCAGCTAGGCAGGACTGAATGCTATGAGGAGTTGGTGAGGGTGTTCACTGGGGATTGTCTAGATGTTGATGGGGAGGAGTGCTGAATAGTGAGAGTTGGATGTCAGTAACTTCAGAATGCTGTTCCAGGTGTTGGCCAGTAAGAATTTCAATTTGGGAGATGCGGTATGATGGGAGTGCATATTAGCAGTGTCTTGCGGAGGGAGCAAAGGTCATTCAAGGATGCCTGTGCCATGGGGATTTGTTTGTGAGGGGTGTGGATTGGCACAGTTTGAAGATTTTAAGGTGAAAAAAGGAATGGCACCCAGAGGGGAAATTGTATTTTTCCGCCATTGGAGGGGATACCATGGCTTAAACTTCGTTTAAGGAATACGGTATGGGACTGGGTTTTAGCTGAAGATGGGACTCTTTTCTCAACTGACACAGGTAGTGTGTGTGTGTGTGTGTGTGTGTGTGTGTGTGTGTGTGTGTGTGTGTGTTGGGGGGGGGGGGGGGTGGGTCTCTCACGCAGATAACGTCTGTTGTAACAATTGCCCACTGATGCAAGAAAAGTAATCATCTTCCCCATCCTTCTTGATTGTATTTGTATTTTGACACTTTCCTGTTCTTGATATACACCCTGTACACTCTCTGTTAATACCGTAGTCTTATGATACTCACTTCTGCAAACTGTTTCAATATCACTCCAGATCCTAGAGAAAGATGATACAATTTTAGGTTCTCAGTGCGCAAGTAAGTGTGAAATTTTTATTTCCTGTGTTTATCTAGTTAACATGGCTAAACTTTCAACCTGTTTGCTCCCATTTTGATGTTTATTATTTTATAATCAGAATGGGAAATTTTTTCCTACAGTGAGCTACGTGAATTTGATGAGCATTTATTGAGTTTGACTGGAGTGGGTTGCAGCGATAGTGGAGTTGATGATGGTGGCAGCACGTTATTGTGCCCAGGCTGTAGTGCAAGACGTGGTTGCACATGTGATGATTGTGCTGTAGCCCACTTGCTAAACTGTAGTCATTTTGTTTCACCACCAGCATCTCCTATACCTTTTTATAGGTAAGTTGGGATATTGTTTTCTAATAACAATAATGCTTACACTGAGGTGACAAAAATCATGAGATACCTTTTAATATCAGTCTGACCTCGTTTTGGCTGGCACAGTGCAGCAACTCGTGACGTAGACGTCACAAATCATTGGAAGTCCCCTGGAGAAATATTGAGCCGCACTGCCTCTGTAGCTGTCCATAATTGCAGAAGTGTTGCCGGTGCAGGACGTTGTGCATGAACTGATCTCTTGGTTATCTACCATAAATGTTTGATTGATTCATGTCGGGCGACCCACGTGGTCAGACCACTCAACCAAATTGTCCAGTATGGTCTTCAAACCAGTCATGAACAATTGTGGCCTGGTGAAAACTCCATCATCGTTTGGGAACATAAAGTCCTCTAATGGCTGCATGCCATGTGAACACAGTCCTTAACATTATGGAGGTACCACTACCTTGCACAGTGCCTTGTTGACAGCTTGGGTCCATGGCTTTTTGGGGTCTGCACCATAATCGAACCCTCCCATCAGCTTTTACCAACTGGTATCAGGACTCATCTGACGAGACCCTGGTTTTCCAGTATAGGATCCAACTGATGTGGTCATGAGCACAGGAGAGGCACTGTAGGCGATGTCATGCTGTTCACAGAGGCACTCGTGTCAGTTGTCTGCTGGCATATCCTATTAAGGTCAAATTTCGCTGCAGTGCTCTAACGGATATATTTGTTGTATGTCCCATATTTATTTCTGTGGTTATTTCACACAGAGTTGCTTGCCTTTTAGCACTGTTCTGTGCAAACTGCACTGCTCTTGGTTATTAAGTGAAGGCCATCAGTCAGAGAATTGCCCATGGTGAGAAGTAATGCCTGAAATGCTTTCCAGTTACCATTACATGTTCAAAAGTATGTTAATTCTCGTCGTGTGTCCATAATCACCACAGAAACCTATTCACATGTCTCACCTGAGAACAAATGACAGCTCTGCCAATGCACTGCCCTTTTATGTGTTGTGTACTCACTACTACTGCTATCTGTATATGTGCATATCACTATCCCATGACTTTTGTCATCTTAGTGTATTTGTTTGAGGCTTTTAGTGACTGAAGTAATTCTTTAAATCAGTTTACTTCATTTCTTTGTTTTCTATTTGTAAACTTCTGTGTGAAATACTGAAAGAAAAGGAGATGACAGTAGCTTTGACTTGATTGCTTATTTTTTATTTCGTATCTTACGACTCGCATGACTCGCTCTCTGGAAATGACACTATCTTGCTTGCTGGTTCTGCCCAAGGACATTCAGTTACATTTCAAACTGAATCCATGGAAGAATTATTTTTATTTTGTGATTGTTTTTGATGGTTGAACGTGTTATGAACATCTACAAAAACAATAAGTCATGAAGTATTTCCAAAAAAACAGCCGTGTGTGATGCACAGAACTTCACCAGTGACCTTCAAAATATGTTCAACTAGAAGAAGGTATAAGACTGTAAGTGATGAGAGAGCACTACTGATTGCCTTTTTGTAGGTGAGTGAACATGTCAAGTGCCATCACTGTGGGAATCTCAAATTTGACAAAAGTTTAAACTTCCCTTCCATATGTCAGGATGGCAACTTTCGTTTCTCTATTCATAGAGGCACTTGATTTCAAGAAATTGGGGCTGTATTTTTTATCAACAGTCTTCCATAAGATTTTGTGGCTACAAGATGTGCATCACTGGTAGTTCTGTAGTTTTGCACAGAGATTTTCTCAGGATTTTGTAAAGTATAGAGGAGCTGGCACTTACAATTGAGATAGGTGAGTCAACGTTCAGAACAGTTAAATGTGAGAAAGGGGTATTTGGGTTTGGGATGCTGTTGTTTGGAGGGGAGGGGGATCCTCTCTTAAGATTTTTAAGGAAATTATAGAAAGGACAAAAAGGATTCTTGCGGATTTGATTGGCAATTCGTTGAGAAGTTTTTCACCATTATTTTGAATTAGTTTTCATCATATACGGATATGAGGAATATAGAATATCATAATTTAACGGTAAATAACAAATAAGGGTTCAAGAATTAAGAGTGTGGGCCATGTATAAACACAGTAGAGGGATGAAACTTCCTGGCAGATTAAAACCGTGTGCTGGACCGAGACTCTAACTCTGGACCTTTGCTATTCACGGGCAAGTGCTCTACCATCTGAGCTACCCAAGCATGACTCGCACCCCGTCTTCACAGGCTGTGGCTAAGCCATGTCTCCACAATATCCTTTCTTTCAGGAGTGCTAGTCTTGCAAGGTTTGCAGGAGAGTTCCTGTAAAGTTTGGAAGGTAGGAGACGAGGTACTGGCAGAAGTAAAGCTTAGAGACGGGGCGTGAGTCGTGCTTGGGTAGCTCAAATGGTAGAGCACTTGCCCATGAAAGGCAAAGGTCCTGAGCTTGAGTCTCGGTCTGGCACACAGTTTTAATCTGCCAGGAAGTTTCATATCAGCGCACACTCCACTGCAGAGTGAAAATCTCATTCTGGGGACAGTAGAGGGATGTTTGGCAGGTCACGAAATACGTTTTGAGTTGAGGGAAAAGGTGCTTATCTGCCTTGAGGTCTCATTTAGATAATTATGCTGACAGAAGTGTTGCCTGATAATTGTCCTTTTCAGTGTTAGCTAAAGTTAATGGGAAAAATGCCTAGGCCTAAGATTGTTAGTTAAATTTGAGGTGGGGGGGATACATGGTGAATGTGTAATAGGTGTAGAATTTGTAAGTTTATGTTGGGATTAAGGTGTTAGTGTAGTTTTTGGAACTGAATGATAATACTGTAATGTTTTTGTGTGTATTTTGTTTGTTTTGAGTTGTTTATAGTTGAGGGTTCATATATTATTTTCAGTTAGTTTTACATTAGTTTGTTTTTGTTGTTGGGTAATATTTCTGGGTTAGTGGGAGAAAAACTCTTGTTAGATGGGGATGTTTGTGTATAGTAATGGGTGATTTGTACAATATTAAAATGTGTTAATGTTTTAATGTTTATGATGAATGTTACCATGTGTTCTGTACATATTGTGCACTTTATTTGTATTGGGTAACTTAAATTAAAGTTAACATGTACAAATATGTTTTCTTTGTTTCTTAGTTAATATTGTTTACTCACTCAAGGTTGGTGGGTATTGTAGAGTGTGGTGTAGCTATGTAAGTCAAAAGATTTTTTTCGATATCAAATGTGGCATTTTTCATCAAAGTTGTTTTATTGTTTGTTGTTATTGTGCAATTCATTTCAGCTATGTGGGACAATTGAAGATGACTATATTAACTTCGTGTCTATTTTTTATTTTTTATTTTTGTGATATGGGGTTGTTTAATTTTGGTTTTGGTTCATATCTGAGGGGAGGAGGCATCATTTGCTGTATTTGTAGCACCAAAAGCCCTCCAAATTCCTGCACGTGTCCCTTAACTAAAGAAGCATTTTTTAATTATTTTGAATATATTTTGTATTATGGAAAGTGTTTATTTGGTACAGATGAAGAGTGAAGTGATCAGTACCATATTGTACAGGGTGATTCAAAAAGAATACCACAACTTTAAAAATGTGTATTTAATGAAAGAAACATAATATAACCTTCTGTTATACATCATTACAAAGAGTATTTAAAAAGGTTTTTTTTTCACTCAAAAAGAAGTTCAGAGATGTTCAATATGGCCCCCTCCAGACACTCGAGCAATATCAGCCCGATACTCCAACTCGTTCCACACTCTCTGTAGCATATCAGGCGTAACAGTTTGGATAGTTGCTGTTATTTCTCATTTCAAATCATCAATGGTGGCTGGGAGAGGTGGCCGAAACACCATATCCTTAACATACCCCTATAAGAAAAAATCGCAGGGGGTAAGATCAGGGCTTCTTGGAGGCCAGTGATGAAGTGCTCTGTCACGGGCTGCCTGGTGGCCGATCCATCGCCTTGGGTAGTTGACGTTCAGGTAGTTACGGACAGATAAGTGCCAATGTGGTGGCGCTCCATCCTGCTGAAATATGAATTGTTGTGCTTCTTGTTCGAGGTGGGGGAACAGACAATTCTCTAACATCTCCAGATACTGTAGTCCAGTTACAGTAGCACCTTTGAAGAAAAAGGGACCAAAAACTTTATTGGCTGAAATGGCACAGGAAACGTTCACCTTAGGCGAGTCACGTTCATACTGAGTTGTTTCCCGTGGATTCTCAGTGCCCCATATACAGACATTGTGACAGTTGACTTTCCCGTTAGTGTGGACAGTTGCTTCATCACTAAACACAATCTTTGAAACGAAAGATTCATCTGTTTCCATTTGAGCAAGGATAAAATCACAGAAATCGATTCTTTTAATCTTATCAGCTGTAGACAGTGCTTGAACCAATTTCAGACGATAACGTTTCATAACTAACTTTTTTCGTAGGACTCTCCATACAGTTGATTGTGGAATTTGCAGCTCTCTGCTAGCCCTGAGAGTCGATTTTCCTGGGCTGCGAACAAATGCTTGCTGAATGCGTGCTACATTTTCATCACTCGTTCTGGACCATCCAGAACTTTTCCCTTCGCACAAACACCCATTCTCTGTAAACTGTTTATTCCAACGTTTAATACACCACCTATCAGGAGGTTTAACACCATACTTCGTTCGAAATGCACGCTGAACAACTGTCGTCGATTCACTTCTGCCGTGCTCAATAACACAAAAAGCTTTCTGTTGAGCGGTCGCCATCTTAGCATCAACTGACGCTGACGCCTAGTCAGCAGCGCCTCAAGCGAAGAAATGTACAACTAAATGAAACTTTATAGCTCCCTTAATTCGCCGACAGATAGTGCTTAGCTCTTCCTTTTGTCGTTGCAGAGTTTTAAATTCCTAAAGTTGTGGTATTCTTTTTGAATCACCCTGTATATTAATGAGAAGCTTGTGCCTCTGTCTGCTATTTTGATGGTGCTATAGGTCAAAGATGATGCCCGGTATCAAAAGTTCAAGTATTTTCTGCAAAATGTATTGCAGAAAGTTATTTGTGGTTTAAATATAAGAAATATATAAGGTAAATGAAATATACTCTCGTGCAAAGATATTGGCTGATATAACAACATATTTGGAATATAATGTGTTTCCTGCAGCATAGAACAAATACTGCTTTAGTTTATCCTCAACTCCTTGTATGGTCTTTTGTCCAACACTTACAAAACTTGTTGTGTTGACAGAGGTTCCACCTTAGTAGTCCAGGTTAGTGGGGCTTCATTAATTATTTCCAAGAGGTTACCTGTGACTTTGTGGACAGACTTAATTTGTCAAGCTGCACTATTTTGATCCATGCCAAACTGTTGTACTTTTGCTATTAGGAGGGTGAACATACGGAAAAAGCAGGGAGGGGGGGGGGGGGGGGGGGGGAGGGAGGGAGAGAGAGAGAGAGAGAGAGAGAGAGAGAGAGAGAGAGAGAGCACTTACATGTGTATACATAGACAAAAACAGTGAAGAATCCAGAAGGGGAGGAGAAAACAAAATGGAGCTTCATGGATTGAGAGGGAATTTAGTATTATTTCACTGATTGCAGTACTGAGTCAAATTTACAAAGACCTGTGTGGTATGAGCCCACTTAACATTATAATGTTGCACCCATTCTGGCTTGGATGCATGCAATGACTCAGTGGGCCATTGTATCATCTCTTTAGGCAAACTAACCACAGCTGTTGTAATTGATTGTTGATATTCTATATATTGACACTAGAACAGAGGTGATGTCCGAGGTGATCTCTCTACCGGGGACGTATCTGGGGAACGTGCTAGACACGAAGGCACCTCAGATTAGTGTCATGCAGACAGTTCAGACACCCATGCCATCTGTGGACAAGCACCATTCTGTTGAAAAATGACACCACAATGCTGTTGCATAAGAGATACGCAGGGTGTGCCATCAGATTTTCCCCACCACTACCAGCAGTCGCCTGAAGCTATAGCTGATGGCACCACACATCTTGATGACAAGAATAACACTGCTGTGCCTCTCCAAATTAATGAAAAAATGGGAGCTCTCCTCAGGTCGCTGCCATACTCACTGACTGTGGTAAACCAGTGCATGGTATCCTTCTGGTGACATGGTGATCGCTTCGAGGGCGTGGCTTCTACCTGACGTTCGTCTTGTGGCAGACACTCGGCTCGCAGTGCCATTGGTGGTGCAGGTGGCAAATATGGATAAATTTCATACAGTTGTGATAACTTCGTCTCACTGTCAATCGATCAAATCAACCCCTCCCACCTGCCACCTGCCCAATGACATCAGCGTCTTCCCTCTGACGACTGCACATAGGGACAGGGTGTAGTAGCAGTTGGCATGGAGGCTATGGGGCCCCATTGTGGGTCCGAGGCTGAGATAGGCTACATCTCTTATGTTGACAATACCAGGACTGTCCGGAGGAGGCACAGATGTTCACAGAGCGGCCACTGGAGATGGGGTCACCTCTGCTGGAAACGGAACAGAGATGAGATGGGAGCTCTGGGGTCTATTCTGTAACCCCAGGGGACCGAGGGCCTGACTGCAGCAAAGCGGAGCTGGTGGCTGCAGAGGTGGGATGTGGCGAGGCATCCAGGACCGGGAGCACTGACTGCTGCAATTTGGAGTACACCTGGTTTTGGTGGTGATGCCTGATATGGTCACCAGCAGAGACATCATGTTTCTGGCAACCGTGAGAGCTGTGGACTGTATCATGGATCCAGGAAGGAAGGTGACACCAAATAATCTCGCCCACATCGGGGCATCAAGCTGAAAACGGGAACGGATCCAGGGGGGGGGGGGGGGGATGAGGGATCCTGGTGGAGATAGCAGTAGAAGGAGAGTCTGTGGCGGCTACCTATATATAAGTGTTCAAAAAATTCTCGAACACTTGTAATTTTGCGCCAATGGTGTGTTGGAGCGAAATGCGGTTTGCATCTCTCACACACCTATGTTTAATGTGCAACTGCCGGAGGTTTCATCATTGTATGTCATTTATTTATTGTACAGTGCCATATTGAGTGGAACATTGTGTTGCACAGTTTGTGAATTTCGAGGTGGTAGAATTGGAGAAGCAATGTGTCTGCATTAAATTTTGTGTGAAACTCAAGGAAGCCTTTATAGACACACACCAAATGATGCGGGAAGCCTATGGTGATGAGTGCTTAAACCATACTTGTTGTTACAAATGGTTCACATGGTTTAAAAATGACGTGAGGGAAGTTAATAAAGATGACCCTCGTTCAGGACACCCTTCGACATCTACCAATGACGCTGATGTCAGGAACGTCAGCAAAATAGTGCATGCCGATTGAAGACTGACTGTCCGAGAGATTGCAGAAAAATGTAACGTTCCAGTTGGCTCATGTATTGAAACCCTGACACAGCTTCTTGGAATGCAATTGTGTTGCCCCCAAGTTTGTCCCACAGCTCATGCGCCAAGACCAGAAAGACTTTCTCCTTGGAGTATGTGGAGAGCTTTTTAGTTGTGCAAATGAGAATGAGATATTCCTCAAAGGAATCATAACTGGTGATGAGACGAAGGTTTGATCTTCACAATGGGTCGGTAAAGGTTCTCCAAGACCAAGAAAAGCTTGTCAGGTGTGGTCAAATGTGAAAACCATGCTGATAGTTTTCTTTGACTATGAAGGAGTAATTCATCATGAATTCATGACACAGGGCCAAACTGTTAATCAGTGGTGCTACCGGGATGTGTTGTGATGCCTGCGAGAAAATGTGAGAAGGAAACAATGGCCTGAAATGTGACGAGACAATTCATGGCTTTTGCATCACAATAACGCACCTACACATTCACCCGTGAACTATAGCACAAAAAACGAAATCATTATGCAGCCTCATCGTACGTAATCCCCAGAGCTTTCCAAGTTGAAAACCCCCATTGAACTGGTGAAGATTTGCATTGATACACAAGATAAAAGGAAATTCGCAGATGGAACTTTGTGAATCCAGCAGGAGGAAATTCGCAGATGGAACTTTGTGCGATCCAGCAGGTGGAAATGCGCAGATGGCACTTCGTGCAATCCAGCAGGAGGCGTACCGTGACTGATAGAGGAGAGTATTTCGAAGGAGACCATGCACAGTAAGTAAAAGGTAAGTGTAGAAAATTTTTTGGACAAAGTTCCGGAATTTTTGAAAGACCTCGCAGTAACTCAGGAAGGCTCTTCCTGGTGATGGGGGTGGCCCGATAATGGCCAAAAATAGCTTGTGGGCCTCATCTGTGGCACCACACTGTACCGCAGCTGATATCATCGCCTTGGAAGTCCACATTATCCATTCTGTCTCCACGTTGGATTGTGGGTGGGATGGGGCGATGAGCTGATGGGAGACCCTTGATAGCAAAGATGTGAGATGAGGCTGTAATGACATTTTCCCTTGTATTAGAGGGAGTGAGTGGATATAACAAAACATGGAGAACGAGTTGACCACAGCGAGCCACATCTGCTGCAAAAAAAGGGCTGGCAGAATCAATGTGAAGACCATTCCTTGGGCCAGGGCTAAAAGAGTTTTGGGGGTAGTTGCATGTTACAGGACCGAGCTGGCAACTAGATATGACTATTGATAGCGGGACAGCAGGCATGCTGACGGGCTAGCTGCTTCATTCACGAAACATCTCAGTGACTGGTGTGTAGGAGGTCGAGGACTTGCAGTGCAGAGCTGGCAGAATAATGACCAGAGGCCACTCTTGTTTCTTCGGGAGGAGGAGAACCCAGCCACGGAGAGAGAGTCGGGGACAGAAGGCAAAGTATGTCGCAGCTGACTGTGGGTGTCTGTGGACCGTGACGCCAACCATACCATATCCACTGGACAACTGAATGAAGTGTGGGATCTACCCATGTCTGAGCTGCAGCTGCTAACACATCAAGGAGAACTTTTGAAGAGCCCCAGACGAGTCAGTGTCTAGTTAAAACTGACGACTTCCTGAGTGTTGGCCTTGAGATCTGGGCCAACAGGCAGATGAGACAGAGATTTGGCATTTGCATGGCAACCAGAAAGTCTATAGATGATGATGTACGTGTATGTGATGATGTACGTGTATGTGGAGAGACAGAACACTCAACACTGAAGCCTCTGTTGTTTTGTCCAAGAGTCTGGACCAAGGATCATACAATGTCAGTATGGCTTTTGGTCTGTAACTGAAATTTCATGCTGTACAGATAGGTATGCAACTTTTTCACTGTGTAGACAGTAACTAACAGCTCTTTCTCTATCGGGAGTCATTGCACTGAGCTTGGGTTAGAGTTCAGAGCCATTGGAGTCCTGTTGGGGAGCACTGTGCTGACTCCATGCTGTGAAGCATCGCTGACAAGGGAAAGGTGATTTGCTGGCGAGTATGGGACGAGGCAAGATGCCTATTGCAGAGCCCGCTTTAGATGAGAAATGCCATCTCACACCCAGGTGACCACACGAACTGAGCCCTTTCTCATGCAGTGCATTGGGAAGGGGGGCGGTGAGCTAGGCAGCCTGGGGAATATAACGATTGTAATCCGTAATACCTAATATTTTCCAGAAAGGACTAGTTCTTTCAGAGTTTGGGGATGGGGCCTGTTGTAGATGGCCTGCATGTGGTCTCTGGTTGGACAGATGTCCTGTGTACTTAGGAGGAAACCCAGATGTTCCATCGAGCATCAGGAAACTTACACTTACTGAGGTTACATTTCAGCCCCCCTGCCAATAAGCAAGGAAGTAAGGAGTGCAAATTCTGAAAGTGCTCAGCCATAGATGCCCTTGTCATGATGATGTCGTTTTAATATTCGCCTCATGAGCAAAAAGTGCAGAAAAGCAGCTGGGGCACTAGCGACTCCAAATGGAATCTGGTTATACCTGTACAAGTCAAGGGTGTGTTAAGAATCAGCAGGTTGCAGGAGTCTGGATGTAACTGCAACTCTCCTATGGTTCTGGAATTGAGAAAGAATCTACAATCAACTGGTCATTCAGAGACTTAAAATTTCTGCACAGCCCAAGTGAGTATCTTGAAGGGGGGGGGGGGGGGGGGGGAATGGGATTACTACACTGAGAGCCAGCCTCTGTGGCAGGTTCGAATTCTGCCTGGGGCATGGATTTATGTGATGTCCTTAGGTTGGTTAGGTTTAAGTAGTTCTAAGTGTAGGGGACTGATGACATCATATGTTAAGTTCCATAGTGCTTGGAGCCATTTGAACCACACTGTAGCGCAACCAACTTGTCCAGTTCCGCTTTTGCCACATCCCGGAGAACGAGAGCAATTGGGCACACCTGCATGTAGGGCATGGTTCAACCTGGCTTCCAGTTAAGGTATAACTTGACGGGTGCCACCTGACCCAAACGAGGGGCAAACAGTTCTGAAAAGGAGGTTGCCAAATCTTCAGTGCTGTGAAATGGAATATCCAAGGAGACCAAACACATGATCGCAGAAATGTAAAACCCAAATTGCTTGATAGCATATAACCCAAAGATGTTTTCCACTGTGCTGGAAGAAATCATCAAGAACAAGAATATGCCGGATGCATTTCTGTTGAAAACACACACTGCACCATAACTTTGCGACCACCATTGGCTGTGACCTTCCTCGGAAATGGTGCGTGGAGGAGAGCCCACCACCAAATAGGTGGAATTATCAATTAGAGAAGAAGCAGCACCGATATCTGCCTGGAAAGGTACTGCTGACCCATCATGTGCAGAAGGGGTGCCAGTATCTACCCAGAAAGATACTGCTGAGCCATCATGTGCAGAAGGGGTGCCAGTATCTACCCAGAAAGATACTGTGGACCAATCTGTGGACCCACCATGTGCAGTGTGAGGAGCAGCTTGACAGGTTACCCTGATGCCAAGTGAAGCACAGTGTCAGCCCGAAAAAATAGCTCCTTGTGCGTGGTCATGATATCTTACGCTGATATACAGGTGCCATGATATCTTCCGCTGATATATAGGCATGATGTGGTATGCAGAAGCAATGTCGCAACTGCTGAGAGGAACACTTAGGTCATGAGCAAAGACAGCACTGCCGAGTGTGCTTGCTAGAGAGGAAAGGAGATAAAACCTCCAAGAAGGACCTATGATTGGGAGCACTCAATTTGTTGCTGTCCAACTCGGAATGACTGTGGAGAACAAGTTGTTTACTGAGAATACCGGGGCTTGTGCTTCCAGTGTGTGTACTGTATGTCCAGCCATTATGGCAAAACAAAACTCCTCTCTACAGTAACAATCCAACATGAGTTCAAAAGCTGTAGCGATTTAAAGAATTTCATCAAAGGAAGGATCTGCGTGGCACAAAGTTTGTGCACGCACTTTTCTATTGCATATGAAGAAGCAAATCCCTAGTCATAGAATCAGCATACAATTTTTGACAAGAACCTGCCAAGTAGATGAAAGTGCAATGATGACTAAGACCACGAAACTTATCGATCCAATCCTTACACGATTCTGACAACAATTTCAGTGACCAATAGAATTCCAACCTAGCACATGCCACTCAAGACTGACTTCTGCAGACAAACAACAAAGCATAAATATCAGGAAATGATAAAGTTTTGGCATTCACTGTAGGAGACAACTTCTGGAGCAAAGCTAGCACACCTTGAGGGGACCATGACAGAAAAAAAGATCACTTCCAGTTAGTGTTGATTAGGTTGTATGCTGCAAAATGATGGTTTAGGTGCTGGAAATATGTATCCCATTGGTCATTGCCGTCCCCAAAGGAATGAAACAGAGGAACAGCCAGGGGCAAGTCACCTCTGACAAACGATGCTGACAGCTGTTGTAGTAAAACCAAGTGCTGGCACTGTTGCTCCACTAACTGTCTATTCAATTGATGCTGTTCCTATTGTGGTGCCAACCACTACTGCAGCAATACTGGTTACATGATGTCAGAGGAATCTAAGCATGGCGGGTCCGAAAATATTAACACTCTTCCTTGTCTATTCACTGGACACACAAATGGTGAAAAGAAGTGCAGAATTACCAAGTCCAAGAGCAGTCTGGTCAAATGCGATAGTTGTCATCGTGAGGCACCCGGCGTAATGTGAGGATTATACTGAGCAGCAACGAGAACTGTCATTTGTGGTGGAATACCCATTAATATTAGGCAGGTCGGCCATAGTATCCCACCAAGTGATGCAACGATCGCTTTGAGGGTGTGACTTCTTTTTTGCACTTGTCTCGTGGCAGTCACTTGCAGCTCTCAATGCCATTAGCAGTCTGGGCAGCAAGTATGGATTTATTTCAGACAGTTGTGATAACTCAATCTCAGTGTTACTCACTTGCATCAAGCAGAGGCAAACTTTTTTAACTCTCAGTGATGCAAATATTATCAGAGTTGTAAAATTTGGGAAAGTTTGATGGTTGCAATATGGGTGAAATCTATGGTAAGCGGCTGGAGTCCAATTGAAATACAGGATATGTTATGAAGTGCTGTTATCACAAAAAATGAAGTAAGACATTCTTTTTAATATAGCCATGGAAAAGGTTATAGAACGTGTAGGCATCAGTACAGGAGAGACCATTCTGTACAAATCAGTCCATGTGCTGGCGTATGGAGATGATATTGATATAATTGCAGGACCACTAAGAGCAATGAAAGTAGACTACTATTCTTGAAGAGCTGCTAGAAAGGTGAACCTACAGATAACTGTAGGCAAAAACTAAGTATATGCCTGTAACTAAGAAAGCTTATCCAAATGAGCCCCCAACCATAGAAACTGGTTCATATAAGTTTGGTGTCGTGTAGTTTCACCTACTTAGGATCAGAAATAAGTTTTAAGAATAGTGTCAGTTCAAAAATGAATATTGTCTGCCAACAAGTGCTACCATGACCTCAGAAAGCATCTGAACTCTTCTATTGGTGACGGAAGTTGCTGTCAGAATCGTGTAAGGATTGGATCGATAAGTTTCGTGGTCTTAGTTATCATTGCGCTTTCATCTACTTGGCAGTTCCTGTTCAGAGAACTAAAGTTATGTTGTACAAAGTTCAGTAAACCTGGTGCTAACATATGGTTCTGAAACATCAATGTAAACAAAATTTTATGTTCTCTCTTGTAGGCTTGCACCGAGGGAACAAGGAGAGGGTGTTGTTCAGTGGCCAGTTTCCTCTTTCTATAACACAAACTGTATGCAGAAATTAAATGGGTTTCTTATTCATAAGAATAGAAAATTACTTAACTCTAGATAGTCATCGTGTTAAAAGTTCTTTCATTCTAATCCACGTTAGCCTCACTGCCGGTGAAGTCTGAGTCAGCTATGTACACTATTCTGGTCGCTGTGTGCTGCCTGATTCTGAGCTAGAGGTGGTGACTGCGTCTCCGACTTAGTGACTCGCTGGATAACAGACTGGAACTCACTCATTGCAACAGACTGGTGATATGGTCTGCGGTGGCATTCTAAATACTGGCGGCCTAGAGGGTATTGGCAGTGCATTTCCTACAAGTGTCATTGGCCTCTATTGATCTTCTCACAACCTCTTTGCCATCTGGTGTGCTGGCACCAGCACACAAAATTTGATCAAAAGCAACTGGGCAAATTTGAAAGAAATATCTTCTGACAAATTCTGGAGCCAGTGGAAGAAAATGATGCCTGGAGGAGGAGATTAAACTATGAATTATATAATCTATATAATGAACCAGATGTTGTCAGCTACATTAAGATTAAAAGGCTGGAATGGGCCAGACATGTACTGAGAGCGAACGACAGAATGATTAATAAGATATTCATTCAGTGCTGTGCCTGAAGAAACCAGGAGAGTTGGAAGACCAAAGCTAAGGTGGGAGGAAGGTGTCAGAGAGGTCACAAGAAAATTGGAGGATTTTGGCACTAAACAGGGAAAAGTGGAATAATCTTCTACAGAGGGCTGTTTTGCCATTTATGAAGATGGGGTTGGTGGTGGTGGTGGTGGTGGTGGTGGTGGTGGTGATTTGCATCACTTCTGTTCTTGATGAAACATGATGTTCTAACCACACTGTATCGTAATATTTTAGTACGGCACTAGAGACCTGGGTGTCAAGTGTGTAATTGGAAAGACCACATAGATAATATTATGGGGAAGGCGAAACAAAGACTGCGCTTTGTTGGCAGAACAGTTAGAAGATGCGACAAACCCACTAATGAGATAGCCCACATTACACTTGTCCGTCCTCTGCTGGAATATTGCTGCGTGGTTTGGGATCCTTACCAGGTAGGATTGGCGGAGGACATTGTAAAAGTGCAAAGAATGGCAGCTTGTTTCTTGTTATCGTGCAGTAGGGGTGAGAGTGTCACTGATTGATAAGCAAGTTGGGGTGGCAGTCACTGAAACAAAGGCAGTTTTCTTTGCAGCGAGATCTATTTACGAACTTTCAATCACCAACTTTCTTACGAATGCGAAAATATTTTGTTGACACCCACCTACATAGGGAGAAAGGATCATCATAGTAAAATAAGAGAAATCAGAGCTTGAATGGATAGATTTGGATGTTCTTTTTTGCCACACGCCATTCGAGAGTGGAATGGTAGAGAAGTAGTATGAAAATGGTTCAATGAACCCTCTGCCAGGCACTTAAGTGCGAATTGCAGAGTAACCATGTAGATGTAGATGCAGACAAAATTCTTCATAACCATGAAACTACTGGAATTACGAAATGATTATTTTGTGACTAACAAATAATCTAAGGAGACAGCTATGCAATTTAAATCAGTAAACAGTAAAATTCAAATGCTATTGCAGAGGATTGTTAGGTAGGGAATTTTTCATGTGCATGTCTGCTTGCAAGAGGAAGAAATTCTGCATACCTCAAAATTCTAGTCAACACAATCTGAAACCACAACACCCCAATTCAGTAGTTAACCTTTCCTCCAAACCTCTCTCCCAATCCGAAACCTCTGTCCTATCCAAAGGCTTCACCTTCAGCCCCACTCCCAGATTCAACCAAAATGCCCTTGTCAAAGATTTACTGTCCTACACTCGTAGTCTCTGCTGGAAATATTACTTTGCCACGAAGAAAAATAATCTTGATCCCACTCCTAACGATCCAACTCCCCAACACACTATCCAAATTGAACCCTGCCTGAAACAGTTCCATCCCCAATCACAGCGGGACCCACCTCCTCTTCCTCAAAATCACCCTCTCCAAACCTTCCAGGAATTTGTCACTTCCAGCCTTGCCTCTCAATCCTTCTTGAAAAACCTTAATCCTACTCCCAACATCACCACAGCCGAAGTCCAGGCTATCCGTGATCTGAAAGCTGACCGATCCATCATTCTTCCGGCTGACAAGGGTTCCACGACCGTGGTACTTGATCGTCGGGAGTATGTGGCTGAGGGACTGCGTCAGCTTTCAGACAACACCACATACAAAGTTTGCTAAGGTAATCCCATTCCTGATGTCCAGGTGGAGCTTCAAGGAATCCTCAGAACCTTAGGCCCCCTACAAAACCTTTCACCTGACTCGACAACCTCCTGACCCCACCAACACCTCGCACTCCTACCTTCTACCTACTTCCTAAAATTCACAAACCCAAACATCCCGGCCGCCCCATTGTAGCTGGTTACCAAGCCCCCACAGAACGTATCTCTGCCTACGTAGATCAATACCTTCAACCCATTACATGCAGTCTCCCATCCTTCATCAAAGACACCAACCACTTTCTCGAACGCCTGGAATCCTTACCCTGTCTGTTACCCCCAGAAACCATCCTTGTAACCATTGATGCCACTTCCCTATACACAAATATCCCGCACGTCCAGGGCCTCGCTGCAGTGGAGCACTGCCTTTCACGCCTTTCACCTGTCACTCTACCTGAAACCTCTTTCCTCATCACCTTAGCCAGCTTTATCCTGACCCACAACTTCTTCACTTTTGAAGGCCAGACATACCAACAAGTAAAGGGAACAGCCATGGGTACCAGGATGGCCCCCTCGTATGCCAATCTATTTATGGGTCGCTTGGAGGAAGCCTTCTTGGTTACCCAAGCCTGCCAACCCAAAGTTTGGTACAGATTTATTGATACCCAAATCCCATGCCACTTTCCTTGATGTTGACCTCCATCTGTCCAATAGCCAGCTTCACACATCCATCCACATCCACCAACAAGCAACAGTACCTCCATTATGACAGCTGCCACCCATTCCACATCAAATGGTCCCTTCCCTACAGCCTAGGTCTTCGTGGCAAATGAATCCGCTCCAGTCCGGAATCCTTGAACCATTACATCAACAACCTGAAAACAGCTTTCGCATCCTGCAACTACCCTCCCGACCTGGTACAGAAGCAAATAACCAGAGCCACTTCCTAATCCCCTCAAACCCAGAACTTCCCACAGAAGAACCACAAAAGTGACCCACTTGTGACAGGATACTTTCCGGGACTGGATCAGACTGAATGTGGCTCTCCAGCAGGGATATGACTTCCTAAAATCCTGCCCCGAAATGAGATCCATCCACCAAGAGTGTCTTTCCGCCGTCCACCTAACCTTCGTAACCTCTTAGTTCATCCCTATGAAATTCCCAAACCACCTTCCCTACCCTCTGGCTCCTACCCTTGTAACTGCCCCCGGTGTAAAACCTGTCCTATGCACCCTCCCACCACCACCTACTCCAGTCCTGTAACCCGGAAGGTGTACACGATCAAAGGCAGAGCCACGTGTGAAAGCACCTATGTGATTTACCAACTGACCTGCCTACCCTATGACGCTTTCTATGTGGGAATGACCAGCAACAAACTGTCCATTCGCACGAATGGACACAGGCAGACAGTGTTTGTTGGTAATGAGGATCACCCTGTAGTTAAACATGCCCTGGTGCACGGCCAGCACATCTTGGCACAGTGTTACACTGTCAGAGTTATCTGGATACTTCCCACTAACACCAACCTGTCAGAATTCCGGAGATGTAAACTTGCCCTTCAGTATATCCTCTCTTCTCGATATCCGCCAGGCCTCAACCTCTGCTAATTTAAAGTTGCCGCCGCTCATACCTCAACTGTCTTTCAACAACTTCTTTGCCTCTGTACTTCCACCTCGACTGAGATCTCTGCCCGAACTCTTTGTCTTTACAAATGTCTGCTTGTGTCTGTGTATGTGCGGATGGACATGTGTGTGTGTGCGCGAGTGTATACCTATCCTTTTTTCCCCCTAAGCTAAGGCTTTCCGCTCCTGGGATTGGAATGACTCCTTACCCTCTCCTTTAAAACCCACATCCTTTCGTCTTTCCCTCTCCTTCTCTCTTTCCTGAAGAAGCAACCCTTGGTTGCGAAAGCTAGAAATTTTGTGTTTGTGTGTTATTTTATTGTGCCTGTCTAATATATATATATATATATATATATATATATATATATATATATATATATATATATATATATATATATATAGAAAGAAACTTCCACATGGGAAAAATATATTAAAAACAAAGATTCCAAGACTTACCAAGCGGGAAAGCGCCGGCAGACAGGCACATGAACAAAACACACAAACACACACACAGAATTACGAGCTTTCGCAACTGGCAGTTGCTTCGTCAGGAAAGAGGGAAGGAGAGGGAAAAATGAAAGGATGTGGGTTTTAAGGGAGAGGGTAAGGAGTCATTCCAATCCCGGGAGCGGAAAGACTTCCCTTAGGGGAAAAAAAGGACAGGTGTACACACACACACACACACACACACACACACACACACACACACACACACACACACACACACATATCCACCCGCACATACGGGTGGATATGTGTGTGTGTGTGTATGTGTGTGTGTGTGCAAGTGTACACCTGTCCTTTTTTTCCCCTAAGGGAAGTCTTTCCGCTCCCGGGATTGGAATGACTCCTTACCCTCTCCCTTAAAACCCACATCCTTTCATTTTTCCCTCTCCTTCCCTCTTTCCTGACGAAGCAACTGCCAGTTGTGAAAGCTCGTAATTCTGTGTGTGTGTGTGTTTTTGTGTTTTGTTCATGTGCCTGTCTGCCGGCGCTTTCCCGCTATATATATATATATATATATATATATATATATATATATATATATATATATGGCTGCTCCTCTTCAAGGGAAACTAGATATAACACAATATGTTAGAAATCTGCTGCAGTAACTAAATCACAAACACCAATTTGCTGCAAACTGCTTGTTGATTATGCAATGGTCAGTGGTAGTGTCCGAAAATTCTGAAAATAATCCGTTTCGCACATAGTTATTCAATGAAGTTAGAGAACAATTGTTTTGAACAAGGATAGGCCTACTATTCTCAAAATTTGTAAAAAAATCACAATTGAGTTAAAGCCGGCAATTGACGATAACAGAAAGAGTTTATTGCGGCCCTCGTGTATGTTCTAAAATTTGCAATATATCACAATAGAAACAGGTATTGATACAATTACAAGATTACGCAGAAACAACGTGAACAGTAAAATATGCGAATCTAGAACTTTAAATAGGCACACAATTTTGTACAAGCAGTTTCACACAAAGGAGAATTCCTAAGTCAGCTTTTATACATATAAACAAATGTGCATATTGCATGGATTTTTCGCTTAGCTAATTCTATGCACCCTCGTACACTGGAGTGCCGAGGAAGAACACTGCAACATGAGTTTATCTTACTCAAAATTGCTGAAATGTGCAGCACAAATAAAGCATATCTTCGGCCTGTTCCAGCTAACAATGTCTTTCGGCACAGGGCAGGAGCATGTAGAGGAACTATGGCTCTAGTTTAAAAGAATAGTTGACCATGCAACGATCAGATATGAGCCCAATAGAACAGTTCATAATGGGAGGGAATCTCTGTGGTATACATACATTACATGACACAGTGAAAGCTGTGGATCAAGGTAAACAGGTAGGTGCTCTATTTCTTGATTTTCGAAAAGCATTTGACTTGGTACCACACCTGCATGTATTGTCAAATGTATGATCATACGTGGTATCAAGTGAAGTTTTTGACTGTATTGAAGACATTTTGATAGGGAGAACACAGAATGTTATCTTGGATGGACCATCATTGTCAGATGTACAAGTAACTTTGGGTGTGCCTCAGCGAAGTGTCTTGGGACTCTTGCTGTTCATGTTGTATATTAATGATCTTGCAGACAATATTAATAGTAAAGCCAGGCTTTTTGCAGATGATGCAGTTTATCTATAATGAAGTACTATCTGAAAGAAGCTGCATGAATATTCTGTCAGTTCTTGATAAGATTTCAAAGTGGTGCAGAGATTGGCAACTTGCTATAAATATTCAGAACTGTAAAATTGTCCATTCACAAAATAAAAAAAATGTATTCTATGACTATAATATCAATGAGCCACTGTTAGGATGGGCCAACTTGTACAAGCACCAGGGTGTAATGCTTCATAGGGATATGAAATGAAATGGATCACATAGGTTCAATTGTGGGTAAAGAAGGTGGTAGACTTTGGTTTATCGGTAGAATATTACGGAAGTTCAGTCTGTCTACAAAGGATGTTGCTTACAAATCACGCATGGGACCAGACCCGAACTAGAATGGCCTAACAGGAGATATTGAACATGTACAGAGAGTGGCAGCAAAAATTGTCACAGATTTGTTTAATCTCTTGGAGAGTGTCACAGAGATACTGAAGGAACTGAACTAGAAGACACTGTCCTGAGGAAGTCTGTCAACAAAGTTTCAAGAACTGGCTTTAAATGATTACTCTAGCAATATACCTGAACGCCCTACCTATTGCACACATAGGGATCATGACAATAAGATTAGAATAATTACTGCACGGGCAGAGGCATTCAGATAATCATTCTTGCAATGCACCATAAATGAACAGAACAGGAAGAAACCCTGATCCCATCATACTAGTTGTTTAATAACTTGTACAGTGGGACACGCTTTCTGGCATGCATTTCATGGTGGTTTGCTAAGTATAGATGGAGGTGTAGATGTAGATGTAGCAGACTCACTAAAACAATATTAACGTTTCTAAAACTTCACTTCACTTGATTCACCTTGCCACTGATGCTCCCAGGGTGCTCGCTGGTTTTTGGGGAGTTCTTGCTTGGCTAACAATGGGGCCCAACCTTTGCAGCATCTCTTCCCTTCCATGCTGCAGGTCTATCCTCTTGCTGTTCTTTTCCTCCTCCCTTAGGGAACATGTCTGGGTGTTTTTGGGAATGTACTGCATTATCCATAGCTGACATAAGAATAGTCTCACTGCTGTTTTTCACTCCTTTTCTTTCTTTGTTCACCTTCTTCTCCGCTTCAGCATTTGAGGCTCCTCCATTTTCTTCTTCCTCCGTGTGCACTCCTGAAGGCCGGCCCACGTGTCTTGACGTGTAACAGGTGAATGGGTAATGTGTAATTCCCAGCCCTGGGTCACACATACCCCTGGTACAGGCCTGGTCCAGGGAGGGGTGATTGCTTAAGCTGCTACCTTCCCAAATTGCCGATTGGTACCTCTGTCAGGTGTTCGGGAGGTGTGACCTGAGGTGTGAACAATCACCTAAGGCTGGTGCGCCCCCTTGTGAAGGGGGCCCCCAGTTGGAAGGAGTATGCTGTTGGAGACGCTGGCAATCATGGAGGATTTTCTCACAATGAGCCAATGATTATATCTGTAGTCCAAGTATACCAGATGATAATGGAATGAAGCTCTCAATTCAAAGACCCTCCCAGCTGCACCTTGGTTCCTTGTGGTTTCACGTACTAAATTTGGACAGCCCTTTTCAATGGTAAATGTTTTTATTGAGAGAGGTGGGTGATGCAGTTGGCGGCCCTGTGAGATCCTGCTGTCGTTTACCCAATGGAACTTTGCTTTTGGAGACTACTTCTGATTCTCAAGCACAACTTCTGCTTGCCACTTCGTTTCTCCATGTCTATCCTGTTTGTGTCAAGGCCCATAGAACTCTGAATTTTTCTCATGGTATTATTTACACTAAGCTGCTCGACGGTCTGACCGAGGCTGAAATCCAAACATACCTCTCTGATCGGGGTGTCATTACCAACCACTGGGTGATGAAAAAGGTAGATTCTTCCTCAGTGACCACAAGTACTCTCTTTCTCACATTTGTTAGAGTGGTGCTTCTTTCCAAGATCAAAGCAGGCTATAAAGTTATCACATTCGGAACCCAGTGCGCTGTTGCCAGTGTCATCATTTCAACCACCCTCAAATGTATTGTCGACACCCGGCCAAATGTGTAACCTGTGGTAGGGGTGTGCACGATGGCGATTGTTCACCTCCTCCTCCCCACTGTATAAACTGCAATGGCGACCATGCCGCTGCCTTAAGAGATTGTCCCGTATATCCAGATGAGCAGGCTGTCCAGACAATCCACGTAAAGGAAAAAGTACCTTACCCGGTCGCTCGCAAGTTATTGGCCAGTTGCAGGCCTTGTGTTCTCCTGTCTGGCACTTACAGTATTGTTCGTGCTACACCTCACTCATTAAACGATTTGGCCATGCAGACATGCGACCTCAGATTTAGCTCTTGAGGTTGTGAAATCGCACAGTGTTGTGGTAGTATCGCCTTGTCTGCATCCAGCTGTGCAACAAGCTATCAAACTCTCACCTCATGGGGCAAAGTCACCAGCTACACAACCAGAAGGCTGGAAACGACAGAAGGAATGCCTCTCTGAAGACTTCCTATGTCCCTCCAGCCAACCAACACCTGAGTCTTCCTCTGCTATCCAGAAAGGCTCAAAGAAGTCAAACAAAGGCAAATAGCCTTCGCCTTCGCTGACTAGAAGATCTTAGACAGTGTCGCCTTGTGAGACCCTCGCCCGACCAGCCCCTGTATCACCGGTACACACCACTAAATGTTTTCGTGTGTTAGGCTCCGCAGGCCGACAGCAGAACAAAGCTGACACTTCTGTGGACATCGTGGAGCAGGATCCTCCTGCCTCTGTGTCCTGTGTAGCAGTGAGTCGTTGCCGGCTGGCACTTGGCAGCTGCCGAGATGACACACCTTCATTTTTTCCTCATCATGACTCTCCTCCAATGTAACTGTCAGAGCCTTTTTCGATCCCACAAAGAGTATTTATGGCTGCTTTAAGAATCACAGAGTCCACTTCTTCTCTGCCTTGACGAAACAAAATTACGTCCTCATGACCATCTTGAGTTTTTGCATTTCTTCCTGTTCCATTTTGACCTTCCCCCTGAGGTCGGCATTCCATCTCATTCCATCTCTTGGGGGAGTCATGCTACTCATACAGGATGATGATCATAATCAACCCATCTCCCTGACTACCAGTCTTCAAGCTGTTGCTGTTCACCTTTTGCTGCCTCACTTGACCTTTATGCCTTTCTACCGTTAACATTCCTGTCATTTGATGTCATCAGGGCAGACTTCCTTCAGCTTACTGGTCAGCTACCTCACCCCTTTTCGCCTCTCAGTGGCTTTAATGCACACTATCCCCTTTGGGGTTCTCCCAGAACCTGTCCGAGAGGAGCCCTCTCGGCTGACATTCTTAATCAACTTAACCTCATCTGCCTTAACACAGGAGCACCCATATTCATTTCAGACTCCATGCACACCTTTTCCCATTTGGACCCATCCTTCTGCACTGCCCAGCTTGCCAATTGTCTCGAGTGGTCCTTCTCTCTGACACATACACGAGTGACCATTTCCTGTGTGCTATCCATTTGCTGACTCCTACCCCACCTCTGTGCACATCCAGATGGCAGCTAATTAAGGCCTACTGGAGGCTTTACTTCTCCCCAGTGACCTTCGACGAACAAGATTTCCCCAGTTGTGATGACTAGGTGGAATATCTTACAAACATTATCCTTACTACAGCAGAACATTCCATTCCTCGCACTTTCTCTTTACCACACCTTGTTCTGGTCCCTTGGTGGACTGAGGCATGCCACGACACAATTCACGTGTGGGGACGTCCTCTCAGTGTTTTTAACTGTCACCCTATGATGGCAAACTACATTCATTATAAACAGATCTACACAGCATAGCTGTATTAAATCAAATTTATAATAAATGTAGTAAAATTATTTGTTGAATGTGTGCCTTTGTATTAAAATATAAAGTACAATTTATATTTAACAATAATAATCATGTTTTTATCAGCCATCACAAGCCAGACCCAGCTCATGAGTACAGGGCAGAGTGTGAAGGTAGTGAGCAACCACAGGACAGTGGAAACACTGAGATGAGCAGTGGCAGCGCAGTCAATGGTGGGAATAACTTTGGCGATGGGGAGTTAGCTCCACAAACGTCATCTCTTTCTCCATCTCAGCAACAGAGTTGTGAGTGCCACGTTTGCACTGCACCACTCATGTCGGCGGTGAGTACACATCTGTTGCCGTTTACTGGTTGGAAGACATATATGAGAATTTTTTGTTGATACATTTCATAGCACTGTTAATGCAGGCATTATTAAATTAAGAATTATTGACTTTGTCAGTAGAATCTGAATGGTTGAGGCTTAAGAAACAGAAGTTAACTTCTTCAAACCCATTTAGTAGGTGTTTAATTGTTGTGAACTTTAGTTTAGTATAAGTGAAGGTACAAGTAAAGATGATGACAGTTGCACTAATTCTTAAGATAACTGTATCTGGATACACATTGGCAGTATTAATTATAGGATTGGTGCAAGTTTACTATAGATACGTCAACAAAACAAATTTGTACTGAGCAAATTTTCATAGATTGGTGAAACTTGATGAGAAATGTGTGTTTTTAATTTTTGGAAAGTTTTGTGTTATTGACAGCCTGGACAAAAATGGGACTAGTATAAAGTCATCACCATCATCAATAATCATTAGTCATTTGACAGCCACTTCTGTATAGAGACCTCTCTAAACTTTTACTTTCATTACAGTCATACTCTATTCATCTACATTGGTCTTGCACCTTTTCAAATGTCTACCTACTTGCCGCCAGGTCAGAGTCTTGGTCTTTTCTTACATCTTGGAATCCCGAATAGTCTGTCACCTGGTTGCATGTCCTATCCATATCCATTTAATTTTCGTTACATTCCTAACTACTAGTGCCCAGATTTTTGTGCACTATCAAATTGTAAAATGTGCAGATATTCATGCAATATAATATCACTAAACATGCACAGCGAGACAGCAAAGCAATAAAAATTGGTGTACCAAAATTCTGTTCTATTTTTATTTGTTTACTTGTGAAATAGTACACAACAGTAGTTTCTCCGAATTTTCTTCTCATGCTCAAGCGTTTGAGAGAACATTTTTGTGCATAGAAAATGATCTTTCCTACATCACAAAAAGTGACAGGAGCATACTTATATGAATAAATTGTCAACCTCATCAGTAATTGTCAAAGATTTCACCACATGTGGCTTCCAACTCCATTGTTGCTGCAGACAAATGTGCAAGATTTGATTTGATATAAATCAAGACTAGCTTCAAATCTGATATTTTGAATACCACTTGCGCATCCTTAATCCAAGCTGCATCAGTGGCTTCAAAAGTGTCTACAACCTTTAAAAAATGATTTAGACCTCTGAATGGATGAAGGGATGAAGCAAATAGGTGTTAAATAAATTTACAGGGATTTATATCCCCTAACAAGGAGAGATCCCCAGTGATGGGATTGACTGTCTGAAACTATCTGTATGGTTATGTCAGTAATGATCTTAGATATATCTCACTGCAGCCATTCACCCTGGTGGGACCTCATAAAAAAAAGTGGCGTTAAAGTTGTATTACATAGATTGGTTGTGTGGTGTAATGGGTACGGTAAGGGCTTAGATGCAGGATGTTATATTCAGATCTTTACTGAAATGACATTGATCATCATTTTTGTTCATTTGATTAATTTTACATATAATTTTTTATTTCCATTCCTTTGGCACATCATTTTAATCACAAAACCAATTTCTTTATTTGCTGCAATTTTTCTTTCTATCATTCTTTTTCCACTTGAATCTTCATTTGCATGTTTTAGTTAATTTTAGGTATTAATTTCTTTTGTCATCCTATTTTTTTGCCCAGGTTATTGCATTCATCATATCTATTGCTCGTTTTGCTTGAATTTCATTTTATTTACAAACCCTTCTTTCATTTAAATTTTCATCTGTGTTATTTTGTTCATAGTGCCACAGAAATTTATGCTAAATTGTAAATGTTTCTATGACAATTATCATGCAAAAAAAATTGCACATCTTGTAATGAAACATACATTTTCACACCGTTGCACAGTAAATATAAATAGATTATTTTGTCATCTGCTTTTTTAAACAATAGATAGGAATTTTCAAATAACTGAATATTATAATAAATGAATATGATTAAATTCAACTAAAAAAAATTCAGCGTCCAAAAAATGGTATAAAGAACAAAAATGAAACAAATGGGAAGTTCATATAGTGATCAAAATGATGTGACAAAGGAATAAAAATAAATAGTACATTTAAACCAGCTAATTGAATAAAAGTAATAATCAGTCATTTCGATAAAGATTTAAAAATGAAAAAAAAATTAATGCAGATAACGAGATTTGAGCCCACAACTGCTGCTTTTGAAGCCCTTACCCTATCTTGCAACTTTCTTAATACTATTGAGTGTCATGCAAAATTCCTTTTTTTTTTTTGTGAGTTACTTGCAAACAGGGGCTCACCAGGTGAATTGCTGCTGGGTGCGATACCTGGGATCTTAACCTACATCACCACATATTTGGTTTCAAATAGTAGATCCCACAACTGGGGACCTGTCCTTGTAAGCAATTTAACTGCATCAAAATTACTACAGTAAAATATGACAGCATTTATCCAGATACTTCACATTTACAGGAGCTTTCAAGAGTACCTCCAACAGAGAGGGGGCGAAAAAAAACATCGGCATTGATTTAATTAATGCTGTCAGAATTAACAAACCTTTGTATTTTGTATCGATATAAGTGTATTCACCTAGTGATATTTTAAATGTACTGGTTCAGCTATGCCATGTAGCATGTGGGCTAAACATGTAACGAGCTTTACGTTAGGATAAAATATTTAAATTGTTTCCTTGTCTTCATCGTATACACTGTAACATCACTTAACCATGGCTACCAACTGTTAAAACTTCTCCATAATTGTTATGGATTTATCATCTTAATTAGGGAGCTACAAGGAGCTACAAAAATTATGTAAATAGATGTTTTACAATTTGATTTTTTTAAAGGCACTGTTACATTTCACTTACTATAGACTACTAAAATGTTTCATACATTGTAATGATTTCCTCCCTGAGTATGCTGTAAACCTGTCTATGAATGATTTCATCATCAAGGTGCATTTACACTGTTCCCCAGCATTTTGTGCCAATAGTACTGGAGTACCGATGTTTGCAACATGTTGTCAACATCTTGGTTATACATAACTATTGTCCCGCGGCTGTGTCAGTACAGATCGAAGGAACATTTGTTCGTGATCTGCTACAACTAAATGCTGCCATGCAGTGCTAGTGTTCATTTTTGCCGACGTGAGTGGATCATCTGCCATATTTGCTAGTGATTACGGACAGCCTCTTTTCAAGGTTGGCAGCTACGATTAACAACAATTTGGTTCTTTTTTACTTAAATTTATTGGCCACAAAATTCCTAGAAAATATTAGCTTACTGCTACATTTTAATACATGACATACAGCGTGTAACAAACATTTTAGGAAATAGAGCTGCCTTTATTTGTGGGTAGAAGGGAAGAAGCACACAGACTTTTGAAAGGTGAAGGTTGTTGGTACGGGGAGAGTCAGTTTCCATTACTTTGTGCAGTGCTGACAACTTATTCTTTGGGCCAATAACCTACAATAGTGGAAATATCACATGGAACTTGGAAGTAATAAAGTGACATGGAAGTGCACAATAAAGCAGCTCATTCTCAGGTATTCTACTCTTTTGAATATACTGAGGTGACAAAAGTTATGGGATAGTGATATTCACATATACAGATGGCAGTAATATCACTTTCACCAGGTATTAAAGGACAGTGCTGTCATTGGTACTCAGGTGATTAATGTGAAATGGTTTCTGATGTGAGTGTAGCTGCATAATGGGAATTAACAGACTTTAAATGTGGAATGATAATTGGAGCTTGAAGCATTAGACCTTCCATTTTGTAAATTTTTAGAGGATTCAATATTTTGAAATACACAGTGTGAAGAGCACACCAAGAATACCACATTTCAGGTATTACCTCTCACTACTCGTACGGACAATGCAGTGGCTGATGGTCTTCACTTAACGACTGAGAGCAGCGACATTTGCACAGAGTTGTCAGTGTTAACAGACAAGCAACTCTGTGTGAAATACCAACTAAGGCTGACTCGCAGCTTTACTCCTCCCTTGCGTCCTTCGAAGAACAAGACTTCCCCAGTTGTAATGACTAAGTGGACCATCTCACTAGCGTTATTCATACTGATTCAGAATATTCCATTCCTCTCACTTCCTCTTTACCACACTGATTTCCAGTCCCTTGGTGGAATGAGGTATGCTGCGAAGCAGTTTACGCACAGAGACATGCTCTCCACCTTTTTAACCATCATCCTACGATGGCAAACTGCATTCATTATAAACAGATGCATGCAAAGTGTCATTGCGTCCTTTGGGATAGCAAATGAGCTAACTGGCTATCATTCACTAGTTCTTTGAACAGTTCCACCCCTTCCTCTGTCATGTGGGCCAACCTCCGACAGCTCTCTGGGACCAGGATCCATTCCCCCAATTTCCAGACTGACAATAGCAGATGATGTTATTTGGACCCTGTTGCTATCTCCAACACCTTTGGCCACCATTTTGCAGAAGTTTTGAGCTCTGCACTATCACCCTGCCTTCCTCCACCGGAAACGCGCGGAGGCGGCTCGGGCGATACCTTTCTCTTCTCCTAATCATGAGTGCTACAATTCCGCCTTCACTATGAGGGAGCTTGATCATGCTCTCAATTCATCCTGGTCCTCCGTTCCAGGGCCGGACACCATCTACGTGAAGATGTTGCAGCACCTTTCTCTTACAGGCTAGCACTTTCTGCATAACACGTACAACTGCATCTGGCCAGAGGGCACATTTCTCGCTTGCTGCCCTGAAGCAACCATCGTACCCATACCTAACCCTGGCAAGGACAAAAACTTTCCTTCTAGCCGCCACCCCATCTCTCTTACCAGCCGGCTTTGCAAGCGAATGGAACATATGATGCATGCTCGGCTGGTGTGGTGGCTTGAGTCTCGACATTTACTAACGAATGCACAGTGTGGATTTTGAGTGTTGCATTCTGCAGTTGACTATCTCGTTACTTTGTCCACCCATGTCGTGAATGGTATTCTGTGGAAATCTCAGACTGTGTCTGTGTTTCTCGATTTGGAGAAGGTCTAGGACACCTGCTGGAGAACTGGTGTCCCCCACACTCTTTACACGTGGGTCTTCCATGGGCACCTGCCCTATTTTCTTCGTGCATTTTTACAAGACTGAGTTTTCAAAGTGCGTTGGGTTCTGCCTTGTTAGACAACTTTATCCAGGAAAATGGTGTGCCTCACGGTTCCGTCCTGAGCATTGTCCTCTTTGCTATTGCCATTAACCGTATAATGGCCTGTCTCCTGCCGGGCATCTCTGGCTCTTTTTTTGTAGAAGATTTTGCCATCTATTGCAGTTCTCCATGGATCTGTCTCACTGAGCAACAACGTCTTCAGCGCTGTCTTGATCCTCTTTTCTCCTGGAGCATTAACAATTGCTTTCGTGTTTCCCCTGACAAAACCATCTGTACGGATTTCTGGTGGTGCAAATGGTTTCTCCCACCATCTCTGCATCTTGGACCTGTTGTCCTCCCGTCCATTGAAACTACAAAATTTCTGGGACTCGTGCTCGATAGGAAATACTCTTGGTCCTCCCATGTGTCTTACCAGGCAGCCCACTGTACGCGGTCCCTCAATCTCCTGTGTGTTCTCAATGGTACTTCCTGGGGTGCCGATCAAATCACCTTCCTGCATTTCTACTGGTCTCTTGTCCATTCGAAACTCGGCTATGGATGCTTTGTTTATGCGTCTGCACGTCCATCCCTCTTACCCCGTCTCAAAACTATCCACCATCATAGGATCCGTTCGGCCAAGGTTTCATGTTACACCAGCCCTGCATGCTGCACGCTGAACTCCTACTTTCCTACTGCCGTGACTTTCTCCTCAGCAGGTATGCATGCCATTTGTCTGCCATACGTGGCTACCCCTCCTCTACCTCCTTCTTTGATGATCCCTTTGCTCGTCAGGATGGGGCTCATCCCTCTTCTCTGTTACCTTCTGGAGTCCGCTTTTGACACTTGCTACGGTGGCTAAACTTCGCACTACCAGCAACTTATCCGGTGGGTGTGAACCCTTGACCACCTTGGCTTCATGAAGCGGCCCATGTTTACCTTGGCCTTTATTCACTTCTTAAGGACACTACTCCAGCCTCGATCTGTTGCCTCCAGTTTCACGACCTTCACATAGAATTTTGCGATAGTACCTTTGTCTACACTGATGGCTCTCTGACTGACCAGGGGGTCGGGTGTGCCTTCGTCATTGGCACCCGTGTCTTTCGATATCAGCTTCCGGCACACTTCTCAGTATTTACAGCTGAGCTCTTCGCCTTGTATCAGGCCACAGAGTACATCGGGAGACAGAGCTTTTCCAATTGTGTCCTCTGCTCAGACTCACTCAGAGCCCTCCAATGTCTATGTGTGCTGTACACTGCCCACCCCTTAGTGCAGCAGGTCTAGGAAAACTGTCACTCCCTCACTCTTCGTGGAGCCAGTGTCATGTTTCTGTGGGTCCCTGGTCATGTCAGTCTGCCAGGAAATGAGGCTGTTGACACAGCTGCCAAGGCTGCAGTCTTCGTAACTCAGCCTGCGAGTACCTATATTCCCTCTGATGATCTCTGTGCTGCCATCTGTCAGGAGTTGGTGTCTCTTTGGCATCGCCAGTGTTCCTCCCTTCATGGGAATAAGCTTCGGCTCATTAAGACTCTCCCAGCTCTTTGGACGACCTCCTGTCAGCCCTCCTGCTGGGAGGAGACTATTTTAACACGGCTGTGTATTGGGCACTGCCTTTTTAGCCATCGTCATTTGCTAAGTGGCGCTACCCCACCACTTTGTACACATTGCGCCCATATTTCAACCGTCCGCCACTTCCTGACGGAATGCCCTTTTTCTAACAATTTACATTCCAGCTTGGGTTTGCCGTTTGATTTATCAACTGTTTTAGCGAATGATTTGCTGGCTGTTGACTGCATTTTACTTTTTATCTGCTGAAGCAATGTGGCGAAGGCCACTAAATTTTTAGTTTTGGAACTCCATTTCTGCATGTGATTTTTAGCCCTTTTTCCACATGCTTGTTTTTAACTGTCTCGTATTCTGTCCATTGGGACTGAGGTATAGTTGTTTAACTCCTTTCTGTATTCGTGTCCTATAGTTTTGACTTGGGCACGTATGCCCCCAGTTGTTTCTTGCCCCCCTAAAGCAAATCAAAACAAAAACAGATGATCACATCGGTTGGACCCTAGACTGGAAAACAAGGTCCTAGTAGACGAATCCTGATTTCATATTGTAAGATCTGATGGTAGGGTTAAAGTGTGGAGCAGACACAAGCTCTCAACAAGGCTCTGTACAAGATGGTGGTGGCTCCATAACGGCGTGGGCTGTGTTTATGTGGAATGGACTGGGTCCTTTGGTCCAGCTGAACTGATCATTGACAGGAAATGGTTATGTTCGGCTACTTAGAGACCATTTGCTGCCATTCATGGACTTAATGTTCCCCAGCAATAATGTAATTATCACTGGACCACAGTTGTACACGATATCCGACTGAATATCTAGCCACTCAGATTGCCTGGCATGAATCCCATTGAACTTTTATGGTTGTTGTTGTTGTGGTCTTCAGTCCTGAGACTGGTTTGATGGAGCTCTCCATGCTACTCTATCCTGTGCAAGCCTCATCATCTCCCAGTACTTACTGCAACCTACATCCTTCTGAATCTGCTTAGTGTATTCATCTCTTGGTCTCCCTCTATGATTTTTACCCTCCACGCTGCCCTCCAATGCAAAATTGGTGATTCCTTGATGCCTCAGAACATGTCCTACCAACCGATCCCTTCTTCTGGTCAAGTTGTGCCACAAACTCCTCTTCTCCCCAATTCTATCCTGAGTATAAGCCTCTACGTCCTTACATTTGCCCTCTAGCCGTCCCTGCTTAGCCATTTAGCACTTCCTGTCAATCTCATTTTTGAGACATTTGTATTCCTTTTTGCCTGCTTCATTTACTGTGTTTTTATATTTTCTCCTTTCATCAATTAAATTCAGTATTTCTTCTGCTACACAAGGATTTCTACCAGCCCTCGTCTTTTTACCTACTTGATCCTCTGCTGCCTTCACTACTTCATCCCTCAGAGCTACCCATTCTTCTTCTTTTGTATTTCTTTCCCCCAGTCCAGTCAATTGTTCCCTTATGCTCTCCCTGAAACTCTGTACAACCTCTGGTTTAGTCCGGTTATCCAGGTCCCATCTCCTTAAATTGCCACCTTTTTGCAGTTTCTTCATTTTTAATCTGCAGTTCATACCCAATAAATTGTGGTGAGAGTCCACATCTGCCCCTGGTAGGTAATCGAAATGTCAGTTCGTGCACAAAATCCAGCACACTTTGGCAGTTATGGACAGCTATAGAGGCAGCATGGCTCAATATTTCTGTGCAAGGATTGGGGGGGGGGGGGGGGGGGAGGAGGGGGGCTTCCAGTGATTTGTCAAGTCCATGCCTTGTCAAGCTGCTGTACTATACCGGGAAAAAGGTGGTCCGATATGATACCAGGAGATATACCATGGCTTCTCGCTTCAGTGTAATGAATATGAAATTAACTTAAGCTTGTGGGATACTTAAAAATACTGTTAGAAATCCACCAACTTCTGCCAACTGAAATGATGACACTTGGCCTTACTGAAATGTTCACAGACCATACAAATGTTTTTGTGTTTATTGCTATGTAAGCATTCTTTCATGAAATAAATTTGAGATTTTAGTGTGTTTCTCCCCCCCCCCCCCCAAGTATTTGTGGCACACTTGGTAAGATTGTATCAATTCCTCCTCACTTAATTTTTAATATATCAACCTGCACAATCAGCAGTTTCATCAGCAGAGATCTGTATGTTTTACATTGCAAAGCACTTTCAAATTTCATCTGAGACCTAACTTACAAAAGAGAAATTGATATGTAGGATGTGCCATGTTTAAAGTCATAAAAATAATTTTTACCTTCTTGGAAGAAGATCTTGAAGTTTCTATCTTGCCAGATTATTTTATTGTTGACGTTCCCAAAATTCCAGGTGAAATTTGACCCAATACAAAACAGGAAAATGCACAAATATGTACACTTTTCTGTGCATGATTCCGTGTGTCACACAAGATAAGCACACACAGTGTAAATGTGTGTCCACTATCTTCTGTCAAATGACCGCCTCATCCATTTCATCACCACCTCTCATGATAGCACTGAGATAAATGGATAGTCCGCTAGTTGGAAGCTCTGATTTACGTTCCAGTTGACTGGGTCTTCTAATTAGCTGTACTCTGGTCTTATTAGCTGCTATGGTACTGTGATAATGGTGGAGGTGATTTTTTTGCGCTTATAGGATATCATCATTTTGGAAATGGAAAGTGTGATTTGTGCTTGCTAGTTCTGTTATTTCACACTTTGCATGTTGTGTCGGAGGGGAATAACGAAGATTATTGTGCAGGAAGTGCTCTTGCACTGGGATAATGCAGCTGTGTACATATTGGCTTCTATGATGGTGAATGTGCAGAACCTGTGGTTTGAAATAGTATTCCACCATACCATTTCCTAAATTTTGCCTGATATGGCATTTCTGTTTCTTAACCTAGAGATGAGTTGGAAAGAACAAAGTTTTTTTATGATGTGAGAGGTTATATGTACTGCATACGAATAAAAGAGAGTAATTTTGGAAAGTCATGGCTGGACTATAAACAATGAAAACAGTAAATATATGAGGTGCATCCATAAAGTAAATTCCAATGACTTATAAAGAAAATAAAAACATCACTAAGCAATAAATATTTATTGGCATATTTATATATATTCACAGGCTACTTGTGTGAATAATAACGCTATTGTTCATTGTAACAGTGGAGTATCAGTTGCATGCTCATATCATAGAGTTCTGCTGCCAATTTCCTAAACCACAAAGTTGCTTCAGTCTGACCCTCAGTGTTGTTGTGGATATGTTTTCCTGTCAGCAAACACTTCATGACATGATAAGAGATGAAAGTCACCTGGGCTGAGGTCGGGGTGTGGGATGGATGGTCGAAATCTCCCATCCAAACTGACTGAAAGCATTTCATGTGGCATTGGCTGCAATGGGTCTTGCATTGCCATGCACAAGCATAATGCCTCTTGTCAACATCTGTTTCTTGTTCTGGATATCCCTTCTCAGATTTTTCAGTGTCAGACAATACCAGTCAGTATTTACGGTCTCACCTCAAGGCAAAAATTCGCACAGGAGGACACCGTGTCGATCCCAGAAGACAGTGCACAAGGTTTTTTTGACAGCGACTGTCTGCTTGTATGTGGTCTTGACAGGTGAACCACTACGCCACCAGTGTATGGATTGTTGTTTTGTTTCTGGCGTGGTGTGTGACACCCGTGTTTCATCCCCATTGACAACATGATCAACTAACTTGTCATCTTTCTCTGTGTGCCGCTGTAGGAATGTCATTGCTGTGGCCCGATGTTTGGTTTTGTTGTCATCTGCCAGTTGCTTTGGCATCCATCTTGCACCACATTTTATGAAAACCAAGCCACTGGGAGACAATTTTGTGCAACAGCGAGTGGGACATCTGTGAGAATTGATAAGAGGTCTGAAATTTTGAAGCACCAGTTCTGCAGAATTACTTGCCACACACTTTCCATCTGTTCTAGTATCACCAGGTATGGTCAGCCACTATGATTTTTGTCGTGAATATTGGTTCATCTTTCAACGAATTGCTTGAACCATCGTCTGACCATACTGAACCTCATTATGTCGTAACGTTACACATAGAACAACAGATGATGGATCTTTGCTGGAGAGTCCTTTTGAGTGTGCAGAAATTGGACAACTGCAGTGGTTACACTGATGTCCCAGGATTGAAACTGCACTGCATTGTGTGGGACTAGTAGCACGGTTTTTGGAATATTGTTTCCTCTTAAGAGCTAACAAACATGACTGTATGGTCAGATGATGGTGCAAGCAATTCCTTAAGGATGAACAAATATCCATGGCAACCCCAGAACACATATATATTTACCTTGGTGCAGGTAGGGAAAGTTGCTTGTAGTACAGGTGCCCACCCCCCGCCCTGCTCCCCACCCATCTTATCCTCCCCACCTGCTCTTTCCCATTTCCCATTAGTTTAATCCATCTGCAGTTTCCACTGTTAGTTGTCCTAACAGAAAACTGAGTTTTACTATCATGTTATTCTGTCACTTTCATGACTTCAAAACTTACAACCATGTGAAATAACCTTTACAAAAAACAAGCACTCTGACCGTACTAATTCAACCCCGTGAATGGCAGTTAGTCAGTTGATTGAAAACAATATACAGTAGGTTTTCAAATAAGTCTTATTGTTCTTTGCTTCTTCATAGCATGAAGAGTAAATAAAATCTGTGATACAAGTGTGGCACATCTATATGCTTAAACTTCATGCTCAGAGTTAAGACCTGCCAGGCTCTCTGCGTATCTTCCACCATCCTAGCTTCTTCCTTTTCACTCTGCATGTGTGTGCACATTTGCCTGTGCAGAAACACACAGATGAGTGATACCCTTTCCGGAAGCTAAGAAAAATTGTGTTCTTACTGAGTCACGTATATCTGATAATCATTTTATTTTCTGCAGATGGACTTGATGGAGAGTTATGAGTGCCATACATGCCTCCAGCAGGGACGCAGTGGGCCATCAACTGGTCCAGTTTCTGGTACAGGGCAAGTGTCTGTGACTGCTGGTGTATCTGCATCAAATGGTATGGGCCTCCATTCAACAACAACCTTTCATCTGTATCCACATATTCATGGCACTGCTGCTAGTGGTAAGTAACTTAGCCATATTGACTTTTGTTCTGTAAATGTTTATTATTGGAAACATGAAAGATTCCATTGTTTGAAAGTTTAAAGAGATATATCAGATTTGACAGGATATTATGGAAATGTTCTGTGCGTTTCTCACTCATTTCACTGCCTGTAGAGATTGATCACTTGTAACTGCAATTTTTTGGCGTAATTTACATTAATTTAATAATTTGTATGTGGTCAAACATGTGTTGTTATCTCTGAGTCTATGTACTGTGATATTGACGCTTTTGCATTGTTGTGTTTCCTTGTGGCAGTGTTCCATGCTACTTCCATATCTGTAATCCATTTTTAGATCACTCACTCTATTTTGAGAGATTAAAAACATGTCTCTTATGGAGATAGTTTGAAAAGGAGCGCCACTGTATCCTGCCATTGTGGCTCAACTTTCCATTGTTTGATTCAGTTTTATGGAGAATCATTCAGTCTGCAAAGTGGCTTGATAGTGAGGAGAATGTCCTATCCATCTACATTTGGTTGTGAAAAGGGTTGTGAAAGACATTGAAATGTATTGTAAAAAATAATGGGTATTTAGCTTAGTGTGAAATGTTTGTCCTAGAAACAAAAGATTTCTTACAGAAAGCAAGAGTGGAAATCTATTAAAGGAAAAAATTAAAAGGTGGAGATGGGTGACATGTCATGGTCAAACAGAACGTGTGGATATATAGAAAAGAGTTGGTTCCCCTAAGAAACAGCTTTCACTTAAGTGGGCACACGAAGTACATCATTTTCAATTTTCAACCATTGACAATGGGTAGCATTTTGTGTCAAATTCTGTCACATGTAGGGATCCACAAAGTAAATTGTTTAAAATTAGAGTTTAATGTGGATGTTTTATTAGGGCCCCTAAAGAACAACTTGATAATACAAAACTAGTATTTATTGCTTTTCTTGCAATTGTTATATTTATCTGTGTCAATCAGACAATATAGACTGTGAAGAGTATAACTAATACCCCCACATGCAACACCTGAGTAAGTCAATGATACCCTGTTTAAAATTTTAAGTTTCACTGTAATAAAAAGTGAAAGATGGATAAATTACCATAGAAATTTGATGTCAACATGCACTTTCACCTCCGAAGTCCAATTATCATAAAAGAGAGATGCAAAAGCTCTGTAAGAAAAATTCAAAGAAAGTTATATCTGACAACTGTGTTTGACTATTGACTGATACCTCCCTCCAGATCCTTCCAGTAGGGCTTTTTCCCAACTTAAGCCCTGCCATGCCCCCTCTCTTACATTCCAGAAGAACATTGGCTGTAAAAGGTAAGTGGCTGAGCATAAATCTAGCCTGTCAGGAAATTTCACAGTAATACTTACTTTGCTGAAAAGTGCAAGATTAATTCCGAGAACTTTTATTTGAAATCTACTTGGTCGCCAAGGTGTATTGAAAATAGTAAAACATGAAAAAAATTAAATTCCTGATTTTGTAATAGTATCTTAACAAAACAACATAAATTTTACAGTAGTTTTTGACAGTATTGTGAAAAGGATAGACTGATACTCACCGTGCAGTGCAGATGTTGAGTTGCAGACAGGCATAATAAAAAGACTACTAAACAAGTAAGCTTTTAAGCAAAAGGCCTTCTTCTGAATTAGACAGTATATACACATATACATACATGCAAACACAACTCACACACACATGCTCACTGTTTCTGGTTGGAGACAGCAGACTGAGAGCAGCCAAGGATGATATAAGAAGCAATCTGGCAGATGGGGTAAGGTGGAGGTTGGGGCGGGGAGGGAGAGGGGGTTGGCAGGGTAGGTGTGTGGGAGACAGTAAAGTCTTGCTTGTGGGAACATAGAGGGATGAGATAGAGGGAGGGTAGAGCAACTGAGTGCAGTTGGAAGGTTAGAGAGTGGAGGCAGGTGAAGGGTCGGGGGGGAGTTGGAAAAGAGAGCAGTAAAATGACTCTGGGTGCGTTAATAGAATTGAAGGTTGTGCAGTGGTGGAGTGGGAACAGGTAAGGGAATAGGTGGGTGAAGTTCAATGACTAACAAACGTTGAACCTAGGACGGGTATGGGAAGTTACGATACAGGGTGTTGATAAATGAATATCGGGGTTTTAACACTTTATAATATTTATTATATTAAACTTACAGTTATAAATGATGTGTCCAATGAAAGAGCAACTCACAGTTTTATCAAGAACCTTATAAATATTCGATGTGAGCAGCATTTGTCACACAGCACACATCAAGTATATAGCCGAGTTCTTCCCAAACATTTATAAGTGTGCGTTCAGTGATTGTAGCAACAGCTGCTTCAATCCGGTTTTTTAATTCACGGAGGTCTGCTGGTAGCAGAGGCACAGACACATGATCCTTAATGAAGCCCCAAAGGAAAAAAATAGCATGGCGTTAGGTCGGGTGAACGTGGAGGCCATGAATAGCAAGCCCTATATTGGGCCCCTTGTGACCTATCCAGCACTTGGATACAGTGAAGTTCAACCAATCGCGTATGTCGCTATGCCAGTGAGGTGGCGGAACATCTTGCTGGAAAATGAAGTTCTCTGGCTCTTCTTCTTCTGACTGAGGGAAGAGCCATTGCTCTAGTGTGTCAAGGTAAGAAGTGCCAGTTACTGTACCCAAGTGCTGGAGAGGCCTCAAGGGGCCCAGTGACAGGGCTTGTTTTGCATGGCCTCCACGTTCACCCGACCTAACGGCATGTGATCTTTTCCTTTGGGGCTTCATCAAGGATTGTGTGTGTGTGCCTCCGCTACCAGCAGACCTCCCTGAATTAAGAAACCGGGTTGAAGCAGCTGTAGCTACAATCACTGAAGACACACTTATCAACATTTGGGAAGAACTCGGCTATAGACTAGATGTGTGACGTGTGACAAATGGTACTCACATTGAACGTTTATAAGGTTCTTGGTAAAATTGTTTGAGTTGCTCTTTAATTTGACATATCATTTATAACTGGAAGTCATATGTAATAAATATTATAAAGCGTCAAAACCCCGATATTAATTTATAAACACCCTATATATTCCATGGAGAGTTTCCATGGCGCATTTCAGAAAAGCTGGTGTTGGTAGGAAGGATCCAGATGGCACAGACTGTGAAGCAGTCATTAAAATGAAGAATGATTTGTTGTTTGTCTGTGTGCTCAGTATTTGGTTGGTCCAGCTGTTTCTTGGGCACAGTTTGTCGCTGACCATTCATGCGGACAGACAGCTTGTTGGTTGTCATTCCCATGTTGAATGCAGCACAGTGGTTGCAGCTTAGCTTGTAGATCACGTCTGGTTTGGCAGGAAGCCCTGCCTTTGATGGGATAGGTGATGCTTGTGACTGGACTGGAGTAGTAGATGGTGGTGGGATGATGTATGGGCAGAGATCTTGCGTGTAGGTCTAATTCAGGGATATGAGACATGAGGCAAGGGGTTGGGAGCAGGGGTTGTGTGGGGATGTACAAGGGTATTGCGTATATTCAGTTGGCGGCAGGATATCACTGTTGGAATGGTAGGAAGGACATTCCTTATTTTAGGGCACGATGAAAGGTAGTCAAAGCCTGGCGGAACATGTGATTCAGTTGCTATAGTCCTGGGTGGTACCGAGTTGTGAGGGGAATGCTCATCTGTGGCCGAACAGTGGACCTCTGGAGGTGGTGGGTAACTGGAGAGATATGGCATGGGATATCTTTTTCTGTACAAGTTTGGGAGGACTCAGTGAGACAACTTTCCTCCCCAGACCAGTCAAGCATCACCTATCCCACCAGGGGTATGGCTACCTGTGAAACAAGCCATATGGTCTACAACCTAAGCCGTAACCGCTGTGCTATATTCTGCATGGACATGACAACCAACAAGCTGTCTATCCTCATGAATGGCCACTGACAAACTATGGCCGAGAAACAGCTGTGCCACCTAGTTACTAAGCAACCAGCCCCACACAGCGTTCTTAATTTTGATGACTGCTTCGTAGACTGTGTCAATCTGAATCCTTTCTACATCTACATCTATACCCCGCAAACCACTGTGAGGTGCATAACAGGGAGTATGTCCCATTATATCAGTTATTATGGTTTCTTCCTGTTCCATTCGTGTATAGAGTTTAGGAAGAATTATTGTTTGAATTCTCTGTGCATGCAGTAATTATTATAATTTTATTCTCACGATTCTTGTGTTGAGTGAAACATAGGGGATTGTAGTATATTACTATAGTAATCATTTAAAGCCAGTTCTTGAAACTTTGTTAATAGACTTCCTTGGGATAGTTTACGTCTATCTTCAAGAGTCTTCCAGTTCAGTTCCTTCAGTATCTCTGTGACACACTCCCACAGATTAAACAAACCAGTGGTCATTTGTCCTGCACTTCTCTGTATATGTTCGGTATCCTCTGTTAGTCCTATCTGGTAGGGTTCCTACACACTTCAGTAATATTGTAGGACTAGTCACACAAGCAATTTGTAAGTAATCTCCTTTGTTGCACTTCCCAATTATTCTACCAATAAACCAAAGTCAACCAACTGCTTTACACGACTGAACCTATGTGAACATATCATTTCATATGCCTACAGTGTGTTACACCCAGGTGAGTTGGCTGATTCCGACAGTGACTCAGTGATATTATATTCATAGGGTACTACATTTTTTTGTTTGTGAAGTGCGCAATTTTACAGTCCTGAACATTTAGAGCAAGTTGCCAATCTCTGCACCAATTTGAAATCTTGTCAAGATTTATCAGAATATTTATGCAAAAGTCTTTCAGATAGTACTTCACTATAGGTAACTGCATCATCTGCTGCCTGGTTGTACTCTTAATATTGTCTACAAGGTCAGCAACATGAACAGCAAGGCTCCCAACAGAATTCTCTGGGGCACATCCATAGTTAATTCTGTATCTGATGACATCTTTCCATCCAGGATAATGTGGATCATCTCCTTATCATAAAAGTCCTCAATCCAGTCTCAGATTTCACGCAATGTGCCATATTATCGTACTTTTGACAATAAGCATAGGTGTGGTACTAACTCACATGCTTTGGCTGGTGCATTGTCTTACAATGCATTGATCAAATATCTTTAAATTAAGGCTGCTGATTATCTTTTAACCTATTGAGCTGAAAAGTTGCCAATTCCCTACAAGAATTGAAGCAAATACTCAAAATGGGATTTCTATTAAGGCAACACAAGTACCTGTGGTGAAAACTACTAGTTTCCTAAAACATGTTGAGGTTAATTATAGTTGTTAACAAACTTGAAAATGGAGTTAATTTACAATAAATGAAGATAGTATATAGGGCTGCTCCTCTTGAAGCGAAACTAGATGTAACACAATATGTTAGAAATCTGCTGCAGTACTAAATCACAAACACCGATTTGCTGTAAACTGCTCGTAGATTATGCAGTGGTCAATGGTAGTGTCCGAAAATTCTCAAAATAACCTATTTCTCATGTAATTGTATAGTGAAATTAGAGAATGATTGTTTTGAACAAGGATAGGCCTCTTGTTCTCAAAATTTGTAAAAGAGCACAATTAAGTTTAATCCTGCAATTGATGATAATAGAATGAGTTAATTGTGGCACTTATGTATGTTTGAAAATTCACAATATATCACAGTACAAAGAGGTACTGATACAATCAATTAAAGATTATGCAGAAATGATGTGAACAGTAAAATATGTGAATTTATAACTTTAAATCAGCACACTGTCTTGTACAAGTGTCCCCACACAAAGGAAACTTCCTAAGTCAGCTTTTATATATAAATAAATGTGCATATTGCACGGATGTCGCACTTAGCTGATTCTATGCACACTTGTACACTGGCATGCCAAAGAAGAACACTGCAGTATGAGTTTGTTTCTATCAAAATTGCTAAAATGTACAGATACAGCACCAACAAAGCACAGCTTCTGCCTATTGGAACTAACAACAACGTACACCAGCTTTTCTGAATTCCGCAGATGTGAAACCTACCTGCACTATATCCCTGCAATATCTCCTCTGTTCCTGTAACCCTCCTGATCTCAACCTTCATTAGACAATGTCCTTCATCCACCTGTCCTCTTCCTAGTTCCCACTCCAGCACTGAACAGCCTCCTATTCCACCAACACACCCTCATTCTTCTTGCTCCTCTCTTTTTCCACCCCACCCTCTCCTCCTCTGCCCCTTGTGCCCGCAGTCTAACATCCTGCCTGCACTTAGTGACCCTACCCCTTATCTCCAACTCATCCCCATATGCTCCCATAAACAGCAGTTTACTGTCCCCTTACCCTAGCCTGCTATCTGTGTGTGTGTTTTATTCATTGTGCCTATCTACCGGCGCTTTCCCGCTTGGTAAATCTTGGAATCTTTGTTTTTAAGATATTTTTCCCATGTGGAAGTTTCTTTCTATTTTATTTACATCATCATGAACTTCTTGTCATATAAACAGGAGTGTTTGTATTTTCACTTAGTCTGCAAAATAAGTTTCCATTGTGAAACAGATTTGACATGTGGAAATAAGGCAAATCTTCACTCTGTCTGGTTTGGATGTGAATGCATTTTCCTCTGAAGCTACAGTATTCTTTTTCTTTTTTTAATATTGAAAATGTGTGGTTAAAAAAATGATTGTTGCTTAACTTCTATTTATGGGGAATTTTTGCTTCATAATTAACATCTTCAGTTTTGAGGTCTGTTGAAACCCATGGACTTTTATATTCTGCGTACTTCAGTGCATTAAGGTCAGATGTAAAAAGATCTTGGTATTTATTGAGATTACAACAATGAACAAGTTGCCATTTGTGCACCCCGGATATTAGTGGGATGAAGAAGAGACCAACAATCAGCAGTCAAAATCTCACATGTTCTTTAACACTGTTCTGTACCTGAAAAATGAAGTGAGCTGTCATTTATGGATGTGTGTTTCTCATTTACTGTTGGACTATGTGAAAGAAATAAAGAGAAAAGAAAGAAGGCTGCTTGCATTATTGATGCAGAATATGTTGTCCTGTATACCTTTCGCTACAAGAGGGTTCCCATCCATGACTTCGATGTGCAGGTGTTAAGCAATTTTATGTGTATTTCCCAAGCTAACACTTTCTGGAGCCAGGTGGTGGTCTTTTTTTTTTTTTCATATTTCGCTCATGTGTTGGGGTTGGGGAGGGTGTGGGAATATTCAGAAATATATGTGCTGAGATTTGTGGAAGGAGGGAACTACCCATTATTGAGTAACTTTGATGTGGGTAGAAATGTTGTAAACAAGGTGGGTGGAGAGAGAAATTACAACTGTGATAAAGGGTGGTGGTGGTGAAGGGTAAAGAAAGTAAGCATTGAGTAGAGGTGCAAGGAGCAAAAATTGGGAGTTATACGACTTACTTGTACAATGTGCATACTGCACATTACATCAGGTTATAGTTGGTTCTGCTGATATTAGATGTTTTCTCTTTATCATAATTAGCAGTCATTTGAATCCTTCTTTGAGAAGTAGATTTTTAAGAATCTTGTTGCCTACCTAAATGTGAATGAGAAACCTTTCTCAGAGTTTGATCCACTAGACCATTACAATTTGAGGGAATTTTCACTCCAAATCATTTCGTGTGTAAGTAAAGAAAAATTGCCGCACCAACCTCAGCTACTTTCTTAGGTTATAAAAAACTAAGAAAACCAAACTTCTCGAAAGTGATGTAACATGTTCCAATTGATACATTCCCTTTGCAAATAAAATGTTTTTAATTTCTTTTTAGGTGATGGTGGTAGTCTTTATCCCCACTTGTACAATATACATCCTTCACTGTTGTCTCAGCTTGGTACCAAACACTCCCGTCTTGGTTTACATTTGCAAGACCAGACTCAGGTAGGTGAAATACTTCAGCTAAATCTGGATTGTGCGTTAGCAGCATTAATGCAAATTCTATGTGGACTTGATCTTACCTGTTGTGTCTTTGATCAGCAGTCAGTGGGTTGTGCAATTTAATGCATGCCTCTGTATGATATCATGGAAATTTATGCAGTCCTTGTAATGTCACAGAAACAATATCAGAAAATTGCATTTTGGAGTAATTGAAGTGTGTTGATATCATTGAGTGCTCCCGAATAGTAGCACATTTAATTAGTAAATAACCACCATTGCAGAACTTCTTGCTACTTCTTCTATTGATTGTTGTGCAGTTCACGTACATAAGCTTGGAGAGAATAGCCTTTTCAGAGTCCATAGTCTCAGTGATTTACTATGAGCATCTTCATTTGAATAAGGCAGCTACTTTTCAGAGTTAACTGTCACCTTCAACAACATATGGTGGACAGGAGTAGATGTCAGTTAACTTGAATTGTAACAGCCAACATAAAACACACAAAATCATTGACAGCTAAAAATGGTGATCATGTTAGTAGCTGTATCATTCAGAAATCATAGTACCATTAGATACAAAAACAACTTATCTCAAGGGTACTTCTGGTAACTGCATGTTGTATGGTACATTGATGTGGGCCATGCGGAGTTTTAATTGATCTGTGATTGACAGACAAGAACACCATTTAGTTGCGTTGCTATAGTAAATGCATGCAGCCATATTGCTTAACTCCATTTCTGTATACAAAATGCAAATGAGTAAGAAGAAGAAGAATTATTCTTGAGCAAGAAGCCGTTCCTGTTCATTATAATGATGTTGCTTGTGTAAGTGCATGCAAGTGGATATTTTCATCCCCACTACCCTACACAAACTTCTCAAATTACGTACTATAGATAAATGTTGTGATTAAAATTTTGTATGAATATTTTGGTTAAATGGTTAAAGTCTTCTTCTTGTGTGAATGAGCAGAGTGCAGCACACTCACTTTATACCTTCCTCTTCACATGCTACAGCTGTCACCAGATGGAAAGGTGGGCTCACCCACAGCTCAGTCTCTGGCAGATCTCATACCTCGTGCACTTACACTTGAGACGTCTCCTCCTGTGGCTGATGGAGGGGAGGAAACTAGTGGAACTGCAGAAATTGTTCATACAGACACTGCTTCATCTTCTCGGAGTACTCCAGTTACTGCAAGAACACATCATAAACATGAACCGTTAGCATCCACTAACGCTGGAAGTGCAGAACTTCGACCTTCCGTCCCCACTTCTCAACGTTTGAAGCCTGTTGTTACTCCTCCTGCAATGCCATCACAGCAGTCGCAGTTGCCAGCATCTACACCAGTTACAAACAAGAAGACAACAGGACGACAGTTGCGCTTGCGGCCAGCAGGAAATGCTGCCACTGTTCGGCACAGCACAACACAGACTGCTAGTCCTCCAACAAGAAATGGGCCTCATAGTGCCAAGTTGTGTCCAGGTAATTAAACGTTTCATAGTGTAAAGTTATGTTTTGTTAATGTGCCCAACATATTTGAGATCATGTGAAATTGTTGTGAAGTACAACAATTGGGTGCATGAAGTTAAGATCTGTATTTTCACGGTATTTATATTGTCACTGCCACAGATATTTTTCATAAATTTTTGTGAAAGGTGGGGAGGAGAGCTTTTTTCTGATGTGATGTATCAACACAGAGTGTTTGTTTTAATTTGGGATACCTAAATATATAAAAAAATACCAATTGTATGAAAAAAATGTTCCATTTGGAAAGCTAATATTTTCATGGGAGTCTTCTGTCTGTCCTAAAACTAGCTACCCCCCAAACCCATCACACCTTTTTATTTCCAAACGGAAGCGCCCCCCCCCCCCCCCCTTTTATTGCAGGTTTGGATTTTACACCAAATGGTAACTAGGGTTTAACTGAAGCATCTTTTATTTATTTTTTTCCGTTCGTGTACCTGGCCTATAATCGACTAAATTCAAATTTTCAAGTTTCATTGTTAAGAACCAAGTAATATGATTCTACTGAACATTTTCGATAAAAATGTAATTTGTTTTAGTTCCAAACAGTTGATATTAAAGTTAAAGTTTAATGTAATTTTGCAAAGTCGATTGTGCAGTAAAACTTCATATTTAGGCAATCAGAAGTCTGGCAAATAAGGTACATTTAACATAACGTAGTTCTCTGTTTCCCTTCAAGATTGATCTCGTTGAGTTCCCACAACTGCCATAACTCAACACTGATTTCAGCTCCGTCTATCAACGAATGGAAAAAATTGTCTCGGGTAAAGTCTGGGTATTACTTGGCATACAATCTGAATCAGCAATAAAAACGAGGGTTCCCATTTTAAAATAAAAAGATTGATCCCCAAATAAGGAGGGGTTGGTGGGCATGTTGTAGTACAGCCATATGTCCCCTTTGAAAATATTAACTTTCCGGATAATTTTTTTCATACAAAGTCTATTTTTTGAGATATTTAATTGTTCCAAGTTAAAACAACTGTCCAGGGTATATAAAATAGCATGTACGTATGTGTTTATGTCCAGCATGTACCTAAACAACTCAATCGATTTCAGTCAAATTTGATATGCATACTACATGCTAAAAGAGAATCAGCAGTGTGTGGTTAGAACCTTTTGGCTGTCACAGGAGGAAAGATAAGGACAACAAACTGTTTTTGAGCATCATACATGTTGGCTGTCCTGCGCAAGTGTGTTGTGTGGAAGTAAGGCATGCCTTGGAGGGCCTACATGTGCAGACGGGCATGGCTGAGCAGAGATGGGGTTGGGGCAGGAGAGGAAGATATGGGCAGAGGGAGAGGGAGGAAGCTACGGTCAGAGAGAGAAGGCGGAGGAAATGGACAGAGAGAGAGGAGGGAGTGTGTGGAAAGTATATGTATCTGTCTGCATGAACTGCAACATATGCTTGAAATGGTGACAACTAGTTTTGTTGCACAAAGTATACTTGCGAACAGTATTCACGTACACATGACCCAAAAGTCCTGGAGAGTGTCCTGAGTGACCTTCACTGCAGCCATTACATGGGCAAGGAGATCGTCCTAGAACTCTGCAGGAGTCTCCTAAACAATAGTCGTCATGTAACCCCACAGGAAAAAGCCCAGAGGTTTTATATTGGGCGACTGTGCTGGCCAATGTATCCATCCACCTGTCCCCAAGTGTCTGGTGATGACCGGACATCATACGAGGGTCAGTCAAAAAGTAATGCCTCCTATTTTTTTTTCTACGTTTAATTGTCAGGAAATTTAAATGCAATTACATAGGTTGAAAACCACAACATTGAGGATCATTTTGTCATTTTTCAATGTAATCTCCGCCCATCTCTACAGTTTTGGTCCATCTTTGAACAAGGGCATGTATCCCAGCACGGTAAAAATCACAGCTCTGCTTCCTAAGCCACTGACGCACGGATGTTTTGACGGCCTCCTCATCTTCAAAATGAATCCCACGATGAGCTTCTTTTAGTGGCCCGAACAGATGGAAGTCTGATGGTGCCAGGTCAGGGCTGTATGGGGGATGAGGCAAAACTTCCCATCCAATTTTGACAATCTCGTCAGAGGTGTGACGACTGGTGTGTGGTCTTGCATTGTCATGCAAAAGAAGAACATCTGCCATTGATTTTGTTGGGCGAACTCGCTGAAGACGTGCTTTAAGTTTTTTGAGGGTTGTGACGTATTGAACAGAATTTATTGTGCATCCCTGCTCCAAAAAATCAACCAGAATCACACCCTCTGTATCCCAGAAAACTGTTGCCATAACTTTCCCTGCCGATCGCACAGTTTTGAATTTTTTCTTCCTCGGCGAGCTTGTGTGACGCCACTCCATTGACTGCCTCTTTGATTCGGGTTCAAAAAAATGCACCCATGTTTCGTCCCCGGTCACAATTTTTTTCAGAAACTCATCTCCCTCCAAACGGAAGCGCTGCAAGTGTTGGGAGTCTATTGTTTTCCTTGCCTCTTTATTATGATCGGTTAACATTCTTGGAACCCACCGTGCACAAACTTTTCAGTACCCCAATTGTTTAATAATCGTGATCACACTGCCTTTACTAAGAGAAATAATGCGACACACTTCATCTGCAGTCACCCGACGGTCACCACGAATGATGTCATCAACTTGCTGAATGTTGTGTGGAGTCACTGCACTCACCGGCCTGCCGCTCCGCTTTTCGTCAGTCAACGGTGTTTGCCCTTCAGCTTCCTTACAACGACGAACCCATCGTCTAACATTGCTGACATCCACTGTCACAACACCATACACCTTCTTCAGTCTTTCATGAATGCGTATGGGCGTTTCACCTTCTGCATTCAAGAATTCAATCACACAACGCTGTCTCAAACGAACATCGATGTCGGCCATCTTACAAACTTCTGCTGTGCTGCCACCTGTTGACACAGAAAGTTACTACTGCAGTGGATTGCAGAAGAAGGTTTGAGGAATGGCACCAAATTCAAATTTTTCACTTTAATTAATTTTTTTAAGTAGAAAAAAAAGGGAGGCATTACTTTTTGACCGACCCTCGTATGAAAATTAGGTTGGCACTCCACCGTACTGGAATCACATCATCCAGCGTATATGCGATGGCACATCCTCCAAATGCTGCATCAGTATGTCTTCCAGGAAGTCCAAGTGGTTGAGACGTATTGGACGGGGTACTAAAATATGTGGGCCAATCGGACGACAATAGATAGTAGCAGCCTATGCATTATTACTGAAATGATGTTTAAATCCATGGGGATTGTGGCATGAGGGTTTTTCTCATCCCAGATATGGCTGTTATATGTGAAAATAATATTCTGAGATGGCGCAGTGGCACAGGGACCATGCACAGTAATTGTCACATTACGCAAAATAAGCTGGATCCAGTGTCTACTGTCTTGAGTCCCCTCTACAACACCTAAAACTGTGTAATAGAAACTCTGAATCACTCCGTGTATACAGTGTGGCCAGAAACAGTATGAAAAATTTGTAAGGATCTAATGAGAAAAAATCGTAAAGAAAAAAATTCGATACGTCGTGCCATTTCAGAGTCATTAGCATTGAAGTTTACCAATCAGGCTGTTGTGTGTGCAAATTCAATGGCCCCACCAGAGATGGTGTTACCAAATGTGTTCCTTGTTCGATTTCCTTGAACTGCCAGACCAAGCAGTCTCCTGCACTGTCATCTACACTATGAGAACAACTGACACTAATTGTACCTGGCCAGGCACTTAAATTTGCACGCACAATGGCCTAATTGGCTGTCTTCAGTGCAATATAACAAGACCGGTTTAATAAAACTGGTAAATTTCCATGGAAAAAATGGAACGTCTTTTATGGTTATGGCTGATAAGCATGATCAATGGTAGGATAATATAAAGAATCTCAACACTGTACAACATACAGTTTATTGTTAACATATATCTGAATTGGTCAATGTGTCAACAGTGGTTGAAAATGGAGAAAATAGAGTTTCATGCTGTAATTTAAACATTTTCATTTGAAGGTTTGGACTGCCGCATAAATCAAAACAGAATTGTATGAAGTTTACACGGACTCTGCACCATTGTTGAAGACCATTTACATTTGGGTTAAAGAATTTAAATGTGACCAGACAGCACCGAAGGCAGTGCATGCTCCAGCCATCCAGTTGAGGTCGGCACAAAGAAACCATAAACCAAATCCATGATATAGTAATGCAAGACTGCCAAATGAAAATTCATGAGATTGCTGAGACTGTAGACAACTCAACTTAATGAGTGCTCAATATCATGCACAAAGAATTTGCTATGAAGACTGCTTGCGAGCGATGTTCTGTATTTGCTCACAGTCAGCCAGAAGAGCATCAAGCACAAAATTTCAACGTAGTACCTGGTGATTTTCATCGCGTTCTGCAAGACTTTGAAATGGCAGTCAAAACACTGTGCAAAGGCTGGTGAAAGTACAGCAAAGAAGGCAGAAACCATTTTGTCCGCTGGTAAGGTGATGGGCACTGTTTCCTGGGATTCCCTAGGAGTAATCCTCATAGATTACTTGGAAAATGGCAGAACCATAACTGGGACCCTTTTGCTTCATTGCCTAGATCGTTTGAAATTTGCGTTGGCTGAAAAAAGAATGAAGTTGGCATGCAAAAAAAAGTGCTCTTTCACCAGGATAATGCACCATTTCACACATCAACGATAACAGTGGCGGAAGTACACGAATTTGGCTTTGAATTGGTTCCTCATCCTCCCTGTTCGCCAGTCTTAGCTCCAAGTGACTTCTTCCTGTTCCCTGACTTGAAACTTTATCTTCCTGGGGAAGAAATTTTTGTGAGATGAGGAAGTGATAGTTGCAGTCCGTGAGTATTTTGCAGAGTTTGACAGAACTCATTTTACTGATGAGATGAAAAAGCTGGAGGATCACTGGACCAAGTGTATATCCCTCAACGGAAACTATGTTGAGGAATAAGGTGAGTTGTTTGTAAAACAAGGATCTTTCTTGCTTTTTTACAGGACTTGTCAAATCACCTTTGTATAGACAACAACGATCGCGCGCGCGCCCACACACACACACACACACACACACACACACACACACACACACACACACACACACACACACACCATGTGTCTCTCGTAAGAGTTGTCAGATTCATTTCATCTGGTCTTTTGGCAGATGTCTGCAATTTCATTTTTCCATACGTAGTTGTTATCAGCCCAAACAAATACTGCTCATCATGCGTTTCATGTGATGCCTGCTGTTGATGGAAAGAGTTGGTTTGTTTCCTGTTACAAACAAAACGATTTTAAAGAGGCACTTTACGTGCTCATTTGATAGAGTGGTCCCAAATTAGACTAGTACAGTATTTGTTTTATCGATATGTAATGACAGGGACAGGGAGAGTAAAAACTATTGTGAACAGTATCTCTTCTAGTTACAAGTACTCATAGTCCTTAACCCTGAGTAGACACGCCTGTGTATAAAGTGTGCCAACTGCAAATAACATTGTCTGGTACCATTTCATTGTTGTTTCATAATTGTGAGCCTGTACCTATTGCTTCATAGTTAACTTCAGCTAACTCAGTGATTAGTTGTGTTGGCATACACCTGCGCGAGCAGCAGTAATATAAAATAAACAGCAAGCTAGGTGAGAAAAAATTTACGATCCAAGCAAGAAAATGACCCAGAGTCTGATATAGGAGCACAGTTCCTTTATGAGAAAGTTGTCCATGAGATAATTATTAATGGAACGAGCCATTGGAGGGAATATGGTGCAAGTGTGCTGTTTGCCCTGAGTGGGTCATTACTGTGACATACACTATTGCTCATTAATTTCAATACACCCAATAAATGACATCTAGTTCTTTGTAGATAAGGTCTAATACCGTGGGTAGGGTTGAGGAAGCAAAGGAATAGTACAACAGTTGTACACATGTTGTGATTTTTGTTTGTGGTCATAGAGATACAGTAGTATCCAACAATGTTGTATACATAAATGTTATGTTTCTATCTGATACACTGTGTGATAAAAAGTACCCGGAAACCCCCAAAAACACACTTTTTCATATCAGGTGCACTGTGCTGCCATCTGCTGCCAGGTACTCCATATCAGCGACCTCAGTAGACATTAGACATCATGAGAGAGAAGAATGAGGTGCTCCGCGGAACTCACGGACTTTGAATGTGGTCAGATGATTGGGTGTCACTTGTCATATGTCTGTATGCGAGATTTCCACTCTCCTAGACATCCCTTCACTCAAAATATTCAAAACATTGTGCAACACATGAAGTGTAATGTCCAGCAATTCTAATGTGAGAAAAATATTGTTTTACATTTTTTGTCAGTCTTTAGTGATAGAGCACTACACATTTTGTCTAGTGTTCTGGTATCTCCTGCTTCAATAGACAAAGAAAAAGGAGATAGTGTGTTGTACATACAATATCTTCTTAATGATGGATATAATAGAGGGAAACATTCCACGTGGGAAAAATATATCTAAAAACAAAGTTGTAAATAAAATAGAAAGAAACTTCCACATGGGAAAAATATATTAAAAACAAAGATTCCAAGACTTACCAAGTGGGAAAATGCCGGCAGACAGGCACAAGAACAAAACACACAAACACACACACAGAATTACTAGCTTTCGCAACCGATGGTTGCTTCTTCAGGAAGGAGAGGGAAAGACGAAAGGATGTGGGTTTTAAGGGAGAGGGTAAGGAGTCATTCCAATCCCGGGAGCGGAAAGACTTCCCTTAGGGGGAAAAAAAGGACAGGTGTACACTCGCGCGCACACACACACACACACACACACACACACACACACACACACACACACACACACATCCATCCGCACTGTGTGTGTGTGTGTGTGTGCGCGCTAGTGTACACCTGTCCTTTTTTTCCCCCTAAGGTAAGTCTTTCCGCTCCCGGGATTGGAATGACTCCTTACCCTCTCCCTTAAAACCCACATCCTTTCGTCTTTCCCTCTCCTTCCTGAAGAAGCAACCATCGGTTGCGAAAGCTAGTAATTCTGTGTGTGTGTTTGTGTGTTTTGTTCTTGTGCCTGTCTGCTGGCGTTTTCCCGCTTGGTAAGTCTTGGAATCTTTGTTTTTAATATAAAAACAAAGTTGATGTGACTTATCAAACAAAAGCACTGGCAGGTCGATAGATACACAAACAAACAAACACAAACATACACACAAAATTCAAGCTTTCGTAACCAACAGTTGCTTCTTCAGGAAAAAGGGAAGGAGAGGGAAGGACAAAAGGATGTGGGTTTTAAGGGAGAGGGTAAGGAGTTATTCCAATCCTGGGAGTGGAAAGACTTACCTTAGGGGAAAAAAAAGGACAGGTATACAGGCGTGCGCCCCCCCCCCCCCCCCCCACACACACACATATCCATCTACACATACACAGGCACAAGCAGACATTTGTAAAGGTCTTTACACACACACACACACACACACACACACACACACACACACACACACACACACATTTGTAAAGACCTTTACAAATGTGTGTGTGTGTGCGTGGGCGCGCGCGGGAGTGTATACCTGCCTTTTTTCCCCCCCTTAAGGTAAGTCTTTCCGCTCCCAGGATTGGAATGACTCCTTACCCTCTTCCTTAAAACCCACATCCTTTCGTCTTTCCCTCTCCTTCCCTCTTTCCTGAAGAAGCAACTGTTGGTTACGAAAGCTTGAATTTTGTGTGTATGTTTGTGTTTGTTTGTTTGTGTATCTATCGACCTGCCAGCGCATTTGTTTGGTAAGTCACATCAACTTTGTTTTTAGATACACAATATCTTCTCATTTACAGCATTCAGTCGCAAGTGATTTATTTCATTAAGCACTATTTTTTACTAACCTTGGGTCATTATGGGCCAGTAGTGACAGGATAGTAAGCCCTAACTCATTTTTATATACATTATTTCTTAATTTTATTCAAGAAAGTCTTGAGAGTTTTGACATCTTTGTGTATTCGTGTTTTGTATTTCATCCAGGGCTGTGTTAACCTTTCCCACATTAGTTTGTTTTACAAGAAGTTTATCATTTGTACTTTTATGACTGGTATGTCACTTCTTCCCCCCCCCCCCCCCCCCCCCCCCCCCCACATCTTTCTTATGTATACTGTCCCCTTCTGCAATTTGCCAGTGATGTTTTCTTCTGCTATTGCTAGATGATTGAGTTGTACAACTTGGCAATATTTTTCGTCTGTGTTTTCTTTTTGTTTCATAAATTACACTAATATCCAAATGAGTGACAGCTTTATCATCATTTGGTGTACTTACATCTGTCATCATCTTGAGACAAATATGCACACGCGTAATGGCATGTGAGTGAATTGTATTTTGGGTTATCTTATTGAAGTTGGAGTTTTTTTGCTCATTATTTCTATTCTGTTCTTTATTTGAACTTTTCTACTTAGGTACTTCTCATGTTGGTGTGATTTTAAATTTCCACTAAATTCATTTGTGCTTAGTATTCAAATCTCCCAATTATACATATCATACAGTCAAGCCACATTGATGTGACCACATGCCAAAAGCATGAATAACCAACTTTTGCAGTCCAAGATGTACAGGAAGAAAGTGAAGTTATGGAAGGTACTGAAAGGGATGTGGAGCTATGCCAATTCTAGTGCTTTGGCCAGCGGCATTAGGTTTCTCGGTTGAGTATATATGGTGTGAACAGCCTCATCGAGATGGTCCCACAGATTCTCCATTGGGTTTAAATCTGGACAGTTCAGTGGGCATGGAAGTATGGTTAACTCATCTGGGTGCTATTCAAACCATGCATGTACACTGCAAGCTGTGTGACACTGCGGCAGGGTGGGGTTTGTTGTGCACATTCATACTGTCTCACCTCATTTGTCCACCTACCTCAGGACAGCTTCCTTGTGATGTTCCTTCACTCTGCAGTAGTAGATACTTACTAGGTCGTGTAAAGCAGCGTTGATGAAACCACGACCTAATACCTACCACACAGAGGCCGCGTAACTCAAGTTGCGAATCAGTTCCTATAAGTTCTTTTTAACAAACTTCAGATGGTGGGAAAATGCAGTTTACTTGCAGTAAGCCTCTGGAAATTCTGGTAAACTGCTTTTTATTCTTAAGGAAGCACATAAATTTGCTATCAGGTACGGATTTACTTTTTTAACTGCTCCTATTTTGCCAGCTCCCAGTCTGTACAAAATGTTCTCTCACGAAAAAAGCAGCCAGAATATCTACCAGTCCGACCCGATTAACGATTGATCTGACATTCACTGACCCACTACTATAGTGTTTTGAAACGTCTGGTCAAATCAGTGGTCTTCAATGTCTGATGTGAAGTGCTTGCCTAAACATTCCATAAAGAATACAGAATCTGCCAGGTGGAATTTCACTAAGCCTCAGTATATCACACACTAATAACACATCAATTAACTAATTCAGAAACATCAAACTTTCCTCAAATTGTTCGTAATTCAAACCTTCTTAGTTACCACTCGTTCTAAATGTAATGACCTCAATAGTTCTTCATTTTACATCCAATTTGCACAGTGAAATCTAAAGTGGTCTTACACATATGGCAGCTAGCGAGCATCTCTCCTCTGTCATCCTCTCTCCTCTGCATATCTATCTATCTGTGCATGGGAACAGCTTAATTCTGATTGGCTGATGGGTCTAATTGACCTATCAGAATGATCCTACTAGATCATTCTCGCGGCAAAATTAGCCTGAGCCAATCAAATTACTCAGAAACTCATTTACGTGATTACACTTCCAATTTCTAATATAATGTTTAATAAAATAGACAGAAATGCAAAATAATCTTTAAATTAATTTTGAAGCTTATTCCAATTCTGGCTGCTCTCTCACAAAATCAAGCACAATTCGACATACGTCATCAGCGATGTTGTTGCACTACAATTTTCCCACGATTCAATTTTATCGGGCTTTACAAAGAACAATATTAAGTTTTAACTTACGTCCCACAGACATGCTCTAATTTATTCCCACATATGTACACAACAAAGTAATAAGCAGATAATAATTTTAAATGATTTTTACACTACGAAATTGCAGAGTAATTAAAGTTTTGAAAAAAATTCCAATTAAGTGATTTTTATGTATTGAAAACTTTGACTTTAGATGATAATAGACAAACTGCTACTGTTCCTAACTCAGTTTTGAAACAAAAGTGTCGGTTTTTGGACATTTAAGCAAGTTTCTCAATCTCCTGAACTATAAGAAATAAAAAGCTGAAATTTTAACAGGCTCTTCTACTTAATAACAAAAGATGGTATACCAAGTTTGAGCAAAATTGGATGATAATTACTATAGTTTATTTAGATTTGTAGGGGGTATGAATTTATGTACCTACTAGATGTTAACTGGAGACCGTTCTCACAGCCGATAGTGTCAGCTGTGCTGTGAGGCATAGCAGAGAGCAAATCCTGCAGCCACCATGATACACAGCTGCGTGCTATACTGTACAGAAGGTTATCTGGTAATAACTTGCTACGTTACACCCCCACTAAGAACATTACGTTCTCCTGCTAGTTGATGCCATTGTGTCAAAGAAAAACAAACTTCAAGTAGACTAATATATCAAGAAAAACAATCAATTCTTGAAATTTAATGTAACTGAATAGTTGATAAATCTACTCACCAAACAGTGGCAGGACAACACACATATAGATATTTAAGTTTACAAGCTTTTGGAGCAAATGACTCCTTTTTCTGGCATAAGGATAGAAGAGGAAGGAAGAGGGGTGAAGTAACAGGACTGTGAGGTCTACTAAAAAGGGTAGAGTTAAGAAAAGTCGCCCAGAACCCCAGATCAGGGGAGACTTACTGGATGGGATGAGAAGGGAAGAATAATACATCTTGTCTTCTCATCCTGTCACATATGTCTCGCCTGAGCCAGGGTTGTGGGTGGCTTTTCTAAACTGTATTCCTTTGCCTAGACCCCACCAGCCCATTCCCACTATCTTTCTCCTTTCCCCTTCAGCCCTTCTACCAGGAGGAGTCACTGGTCCCGAAAACTTGCAAACTTAAATACCTGTATATATGTATTCTCCTGCCACTGCTGTGATTAGACCTTTTATCCATCTAATTACATTAAACTACATGTAGGTGTGGACATGGTCTTCAAGGGTAAATGGATACTTGTCGGTCCATTGTGCCTTCAGAATGATGAATTCACCCTGGGAATGTCATAGAAACATTCTCCAGACCATAATGCTCCCTCCTGATTGTGTGGTTTTTGTTTTTAGATGTTTCATCTCATGCACTCCAATGGCAATCAGTCTCATCTGAAAAAGCCACCTGTTACTGCTCAGTGGACTTCCATTTGTGATAATGGCGTCGATGAACAGCAGTCAGCACGGGTGCATGAATCTGGTGCCTGCTGTGGAGGCTCATGCAAAGCACCATTTGCTGAACTGTCACTGATGAAATGCTGCTGGTAGCACCTTGGTTCATCTGGGTGTTCAGCTGCTCAACAGTTGTATGTCTACTCACCTGTACACATCTCCACAGTTGTCATTCACCCCTTTTATCGATGGTCCTCAGTGTACTGTGGTTGCCTCAGTGCCGGTTTTGGATAGCTGCATTTTGCATGCTCTCTGTATTAAGCGGGCAGCACCCAAACAGTGTACAAACTTAGCAGTTTCGGAAATCCTTTCATCCTTGGCCCAAAAGCCAATGACCATGTCCTTTTGAATGTCAGTCAACTCAGTCTATTTCCATATTCAACAATGACTGCTAGTGCTGCCACCTGCTGTCTAAGTGGTTTTTGCGTGCTGACATTGAAAATAGGCAGTGATCACATTAACGTGGCTGGACTGAGTAGATTAAGTTCACTACCTTCCTACCAACTGCCACAGTGTGTAGAAATGTCTGTGGCCACCCAGTTTGTTCATTACTCTAAATAAAGAATTACAAAACGAATAAATTACCACCAACACTTTGTGATTTTTAATTAGCATGCTCTCTTTGTCTTGTGGACAAGATTTGGAAAATGTAGGAGTATTTGTTATTGTATGGGATGTTATCAGTTGTAAGTCACCTTGATGAAAAGAGCCTCTTGGTTTTGTGGTCCATGAAAGATAGCATTTAAGTGTTTAGTCATTGAATTCCATTATTTACTTTTTACAGGAAGATACTTGACACACAGTGGAAAGGCTGCACCAAATGATTAATATTAGCTGAACATTGGTAAAGGCTTTGACCAAGAATTGTGATTATTACTGTATGGTACATACTGCAATTTTCGTTCAAGTATTAAGCTAGTTAACCTGTTCCATTGCCTTTTGTTTCCTTTATCTTACAGTGATTACTGCCAGTAAATTGATGGTATTATCACATTTTTAGATGGAGCTGGCTGGAATTATCTAGTTTAGGTAATAATTTTGTTTTAAAGTTTTCACTTAGATACAGTCCACTTCAGTTGCTTAATTTTAATTTCTCACTGTAGTATCTTTCACAGTTTACCTAGGAATATTGATAGTAAGGGGAAAAAATAAACTGAAAGCACACTGATATCAGGATATAGATTCAGTTTATTCCTCATCCAGTATTGTCATCTTGCTTGGAACCTAATATGCTTCAGTGTCGTGAAGATTCAGGGAGAAATATGCCTTCCATATTTTTCAATTACTTGACATGTTGGTTTTATAGAAGATACTTTGTGAACAGTTCCAATTGTATGTTCTTTCTTCCCATGCCTTTTGAATCAGTACTGTTGCAAATCCTAATTTTGGTTACATTTGTTATTGGAATTTTTCTAACTTTCTTATGTATTTGTGATACAAAGATTAGGAATACTTTGCACAATTTAATAATTTTGTTTAGAAACAAAACATTAACTTGTATCAGCTGTTGTCCAAGATATGTCGATTTCTTTGACCAGCTCCATACATAATTATGAGCAGTTTGTAATTGTATGTCTTGTGCAACTTTCTACGAGGGGCTAATTTATCATTTTTCCTCTATGTTAGGTCATGGTCATCAATCTCTACCTGACGTTGTCAAGTCAGCTGCTGTTACCACGTCTACTCATCGTAGTTCAACCAATTCAAAACTAGTGCCACATGCCTGTCATAAAACTGCAAAAAATGTTGGGAATGTTGAATCCATAAAAAGAGTAGCATGCGCAGAATGTGAGTATGTTTTGCATTTTATAAATATGAGAATGGAAAACTAACAATTTTAGTATTTTGTATGTGCAGAGCATTATTATTAATATGATCCTGGTAAATTATGGGCAAAATACAAACAGAATTCAATGTCCTTCGGAGCTAACAGACTAACAGACTGACACACACACACGACTACTTTGAGGAAAATGTAGTGATGGACAGAAATGGATGAGAGATAGAGTATAAACTACTCAGTTCTAAGAAGGGAAATTGTGCAAACAGTATTCTGCTGCATCCATTTTAGTAAGCCACCACAAGAATTAAAGTGTCTCATCAGTAATTCTTGCACTTTCAAGACTAAACTGAAGAATTTTCCCGTGGTTCACTCCTATTCTGTTGGGGAGCTTCTGGAAAAAATTAAGCAAATTCCTGTGTTATATTGATGATTATGCAAATACATACTCAGCAGCTTATCATCTGCAAAGGATTCATGTACATTTTATTTGATTTATTTTTATCTATTCTAATGTGATATTCATGTAGTGACTCCTTCCATGACCATGTAGATTTGCTCCTCAGTTTACTCATACACAACTAGATGTGTAAATAAAATAAATAAATAAAAATCTTAGTTAAGAGTTCAGTCTTTATAACTTGCTTGTCTTCCACGTAGCACATCTACTATGTTGAGAGTTATTGCCTTTACCCCTTCTCTCATTAGCATTCTTTCTAAGTGACATCACAGATACATACCATTAAGTAAGAATTTGGTAATTTAAGTATATAGTCACAATTCAAGATTGACAAAGAATATACACAAACTTCATTTAAGTCATTGTGAGGGGCTGTATCCTCTCATTCCATAGCCTTGTGTCTTTTGAGGTTATCTATATACAGCGTGTCCCATTTATCTTGACCACCCTAATTCACTGTTTGTCAAGATGCAAATTACAAATTTATTCAAGCGAATGTTCTGTAGCCATCAGCGGGACATCAATTAGCATGACTGCCTTCATTGTAGCTTTGTTTTTTACAAAGATATGAACAGCAGCATGACTTTTTTAAATGGCACCCTGTATTTTTTATTCAATAATTCATTTCCTCTCCAAAAGACCTATTCAAAAATGTATTACAATGTACCATTCACTGAAACACAATGCTACTAATTACATAACACAACATCGACTTAGAGCCCGGGATTATAAACTCATCCACTTGCTGGAGTTGTCAGAAAACAAATGAAAACCAAGTAAAAACATAACGCAAAATTCACTTCGAATTCCGTGTAGCATTACCCAGGAGCAGAATATTCAACGATACACTGGTGCACTCATTGAATGAAAGAATTATTTACTGCTGCCATTGTTGCGTGCTGAAGAGAATTACATGCAAGCATGATACGTTCTTGCATGTCCTCTGGAGTTGTTGGAATATCGCGATGGACAACGTCTTTAATGCATCCCCAAATAAAAAACTCCAGAGGATTTAAATCAGGAAACCTAGCAGGCCAAGTAACTGTTCCTCCTCGACCAATCCATCTGGCAGGATACCTTTGGTTCAGAACACGACCTGCACCCAAGGCACTATGTGCTGGACATCCATCATAGTGAGTCCACATAAGCATTCTGATTCATAGTGGCACTTCATCCAGAACGGGAGGAAGATTTTGTCTGAGGAAGTTGGCATACACTGTGCTGGTTAGACTACCATTGGTGAAATAAGGACCAATAGTTGTAGTACCAAGCATCGCACACCAGGTATTAATTCTCCATGTGCGCTGATGTTCCACCTGTCTTAGCCGTCATGGGTTGTCGCTGGACCAGTTATGCATATTCCTTGTATTTATCTGCCCTTCGTTTGAGAAGGAACATTCATAGGTAAATAGAACATTGGAGAAGAAGTTCGGATTGGCGAGGATTTGCTGCTGTGCCCACTGACAGAACTGTACATTATTCTGGAAATCATTCCCATGCAATTCTTGGTGTAGGTGTACATGGTAAGGATGAACTGGTGACGTGTAAGAATACGATATACGCTGGTTTTAGGAATGCCAATATCGTTTTCAAGCTGCCGTGTGCTCTCACATGGATTCATAGCAATGGGAGTGTGAACAGTAACTTTGGCAGCTTCGTCTGTGTGAGTGCTAAGATGACTGCGTTGTCATGGGTTGAAACTTCCCGTTTCCTGAAGTGTCGCAACAAGACAAGAAAACATCCATCGGGAAGGTGCATTCTTGCCAGGATACTGCTCTCTGTACAGTTCCACTGCCTGCATAGCATTTCACCTACTTTCAACAACAACAACAGAAATATTATGTCGATGCAATTTGTAGGAAGGACAGCCTTTACTGTATGCCTACTCTAAACAACAATATTTAGAAGGACT